>NC_143588.1:86761885-87378551 GCF_048544385.1 Mastigoproctus giganteus | reverse complement strand
TTTTATAAAAATTTCTCACTTACTCCTAATATAATATACCTATATGTTTAAAATCAGTTGTCTCTGGGGACAACCCAATGAGAAATTAAATCTTAAGGCATAAGATTTCAACGGGTAACTATGAACTTTGGAGGGTAACAAACCATTGTAATACCCATAATTTTTTTTGCCCCCTTGGGTGTGATATTGTCCCCGTTGAGAATCCCTGACTTAACAAACCCCGTATTGTCTTTCTATAACTGCAGTCTTGTCTAGATGATCCTGCAGTTTTTCTTTAACCAGTGACTCCATTATTTTCCCTGGAACAGAAGTTAAACTAACAGGGCTGTCATTATTTGTGTCATCCATTGATTCCCCCTTTGTGAATTGGGGACATATTTGCATATCTCCAGTCCATGGGGACCTCTCCTGAGTCCAAGGAAGCTTTCATAATTTGGTAAGGATTTGCTTACTTCCTTTGCTGGTTCCTTTAATATAACTGGATAGATCCCATCCACCCCAGATGCCGTTCCTATTTTCAACTTCAACAATTTCTCCTCCACTTTCCTCTCAGTTATTACAAAATCATTAAGCTCTCTGCTAGAGTTTGATAAGCTTCTGTCTTCCACTTCCCACCAGACATTCCTCATGTGTGAATGTTGATGCAAAATACTCGTTCAGTTTGTAAGCTACCTCAGCAGGATTATCAACAATCGAACCACCAATATCAAGTGGACCAATATGATTCATCCCTTTCCTTCCAGACTTTATATAAGTAAAGGAGTCTTTACTGTTTTTCTTTGCCTCCTTTGCCAAAGATTTCTCATAATCTGCCTTTTCTTGCATAACCTTCTTCGTGACTTGATTACAGACAAGCTTATATCTACCATAGTCTTTTGTGCCACCTGATAATTTATGTATCCCATGCATTTTTCTTCTCTCCCACGATCACATTAGCACATCTGCCATCCATTTAGGCCTAAATGGATGGCAGATGTGCTAATGATGATCTAATTCTGATCAAAACAAGCCAATACAAAGACTGCAGTGGGAAAGTGCACTGCATGTGCCATTGAAGAATGAATGTGCCATTGAAGAATGAATGTGCCATTGAAGAATGAATGTGCCATTGAAGAATGAAAGTGCCAGTGAAGAATGAATGTGCAAGAATTTATAGGGAATTGAATCTGTTTCATATATTCATAAAAGAAATTTTGTGAATACCTACTTGATTAGGGAAGAAAGAAATTAATCTGACTAAAAATTCCAGACATACCTGATATATGTTATATTGCAATAAAGTTTCCAGACTGGTGCTGTTGCATTCATGTTCGATTGAGTTTGAAAATAATTGGAAGTAGTATGTTGTAATTCAAACTTCGTCCAACAGATGTTGCTACAGAGATTGTCCAGTAGGCTAACAGGTTGCAAGTAACAACCAGTTTGTTAGTAAGTTTGTTGCTCCACAGCAAAATCATAACATTCCATGTCATGATTTTGATGTGGAGCAACAAACAGATTTGTTACTAGGCATTAACATTCCATGCTATGATTTTGCTATGGAGCAACAAACAAATATCAAATTTTGTTTTAAACTGGGAAAAGCTGCAGCATAAATGTATGAAATGTTAAGTCATACTAGCCTGTTTGAATGGTGTAAGTGATTCAAAGATGGATGGATGTTTTTGATGGCTCAAGAAGTAGGCATCCATCAACCTCTCAAAATGAGGACAGAGTTGCAAAAGTTTGGGAAATTGTGGAAAGAGATTGTTTGACTCTCAGAATTATAGCTGATGAGTTGGACATGAATAATTTAATTCATCACATTCTGCATGAAGATTGTGGGGTTTGCTGTGTACAGCTTTGGATGAGCAGAAGCAGTGAATAGGGTCAACAAGCAAAGATTTCATCCAGACTTGTCAAGACATTCCTAATTTTCTCAACTGTATTATCACTGGAAATGAGTGTTAGGTGTTTTAGTACAACCCAGAGATAATTGTCAGATCATACAGTGAAATCATCACCAAGGCTCAAAACGTTTTGTTTAAAGAAGTCCACGATCAAGATGATGCTGATCATGTTTTTCGACAAATAAGGTGTGTTTCACAAGGAATTTGTACCTTGAAGGAAAGGAGAATCAATGCTGTATTCTACACACAGGCGCTTCAGACTATTGTAGGGCATTTTGCAGCTAAGGCTAGAATTTCAAGAGAAAGGTACCTGGGCCTTGTACAACAATGTGCTCCCACCTATCACTTGTTATGACAACACCTGTGGTGAAACATGGCATTGTACAGATCAACCATTCACCTTGCTCTAGCACCAGCAGACTTCCTCTTTCCCAAGATGAAAACTCCCCTCAAAGGAAAGAGATTTCAGGATATTGAGGACATTAAGAAAAATGTAACTATTGAACTGAACATCTCTCTCTGGATGCCTTTTGCTCACTCTTTTCAGAAACTTTTAGAACAGTATAATAAGTGCATTCAATCAGATGGTGATTAATTTCAATTAAAATGAAACCATTTTTGAGCACCTTCCTTTCTTTGCACCAGTCTGGGAAATTTATTGCCACACCTCCTGTCTAACTCTCTATGGTCCCTTAAAAAAAAACAACAAAAAAGCGTGCCTTTATTTAGGAAGGTGGAAAGATATTAAATGGTGTAACACACCATTTACATGACCTGTTCACAAAAAAAGCATGCCATCCTTTCTCTAAAAGAATCAGTCCAAATATCACAGTATAAATTCTTCTCGTGAACAATTTCAAATCTGTAATGATGAAATATGAATCTATCCTCTTCAATCTGAAAGCTTGGTGCATAGAATGGGGCATTTCATAAGTACTGACAAAAGATTACTCCCTTTTTTTTTTTTTTTTTTATGAAAACCCCAAACACGAAAGGTATCAAAACCTATAGTACTTAGTACCGTGCATGGGTTGAAGGAGAAGTATGGGGGAAGGGGGATGCCGGAAACTTTGCTCTAGAGACTAAACATGGGTTTCACCACTTCAAGCCTCCAATAAGCAAAGTGGTGGTATTTCGAAGCTACTAAGCTCCATGTGTCATTATAGTGGTCCAGCTAGTTTTATGAAGAGGTGAACAATATGCAAATTCTAGTAATAGAGAGGATCTCAGAATGTGAAAGAGTGTATTTAAATTTTTCCATGCCATTTAAAAAAGCCAGACTCTCAAGTAAGACATGGATACTGTAGTGAACCTGCCAAACTTAAGGGGGGGGGATGAAGGCCGGTTTTGTATAGTTGTTTGTTAAAGATCATGTCCATTCAGCAATCCACCTGTGTAGGGGCCAGAATTTATAGTTTTGCCTTTGCATAAATGGTTTGGAGAGCAAATATCAGACGAGTATTAAATTGATGAAGATGAGATAAATTGAGTAGCTATTGGAAATGTAACATTTTTAACCATTGCCAAATCAATTTTCATCTGCCAAAAGCCTGAAAAAAGAGCCAGTGGATATGTGAATTAAAAAGAAACATCAGCATGCAGACACATGCACAAACAGCCAAAACCTCTGTCATATTAGATAGTAACATGAGACTGATTAAAATTAAGTGGAATAAGTGACACAGAGAGTGAAAAAGTAATGTACCTAACACTATTACCATGCATTACATCCAGTTAATGAACATTCAATGATACTTACATTCCATACTGATACTGTTTGTCTATGTACATGTATCCATATTTACGTAGTTTCACATCTTTGGTGCACTATGGATGTTATCTTAGTGAACAGCTAAAGTGTCAACTAATTCCTGCGATTTTTCCCAGAATACGAGCAGAAAATTTATTTGAGATTAGAAGCTAATGTGCCTTATAAATCTGAAAGTGAAAAATAAAACAAAGGTTGGTTTTGCTTTTGTATTGTTTCAGCAGGCTCAAGCATGCTGTTGCTCTGGCTATGCATTCTTAGTTTTTATTTTGTTAGAATTGACAAATGATTTTTTAGTATTAATATTGGCAAATGATGCAAGAAAGCAAGCTTATACAGCATTAGTAGAAAAAAGTGGAATAATAGCTTGTAGAAGTGCTTTTTACCATGCAGTTTAGATGTATGAAAAGAGAAAATAAAATGAGGGGCCTCTGGAACTGATGGATGAAAAAGAAAAGTCTATGGATCAGGAGTCATTTTCACCTCTTAAGAAGTATTATTTCAGAAGAACCATGACTAAGACTGTTGCTGCTACTGACAGGAAGGAAGCAACAATAGATGTTGTATGATAGAAATGCAGTTTTGGAAGGGCATTTGAATTTTTCAAACAATATTAGTTTATCAAGTATGTACAATAATTGTATTTATTCATATTTCATTAAAAAAAAATCAAATTCTCAAATCTTCAAGAA
The DNA here is from genome assembly GCF_048544385.1 of Mastigoproctus giganteus. Lineage (NCBI taxonomy): Eukaryota > Metazoa > Arthropoda > Arachnida > Uropygi > Thelyphonidae > Mastigoproctus > Mastigoproctus giganteus. Next base: position 87,374,202 of record NC_143588.1, on the reverse strand, counting down.
AACGAACATATCTCAACAAATTACATGAGTCTATGTGGGAAATTGACGTTCAGTTGCATACTTTTGGTTAAAATATATGGTTTTTCTAGAACACATTGCATTTCTTAATAGAGTGGTAAGTGTATATTTAATTTTTGAATAAATTCACAAGAGGGGAGAATCTAAAGTGTTAAAATCAGGGGTTCCCCAAACTGCATTCATTGTGAATAATAACTACATTATTACACATTGAGTTTTTGTTGAGACCTGCACCATCTTCTTATGGACTAATGCAGAAGCAGTACCCTGTAGCTCATATAGGCATTTCATTATTTTTAATTAATTTTATTTTTTGAATTCCCATTGTGTGTGTGCGTATGTGCTTTACAATATTTACTATATTCCAGCTTTCATGTCAGTTTTGCATCTTTTTTTCTGATTCTGGAAGGTTTCTTCTAGTATTATATAAGGTAGCCAGTTTCCTTTGTAACTGTTCATTGCATGTGATAATAGTTGGCTCTTTCTTCCAAGTTATCAAATAATGGTAGCGTTCCACAAGGTTCCCCCTATCCCCATGATCCCAGTTGAGTTTCATCGATCAAGTGATTCTAAGAAATCTGCGTAATGCACTCTAAAGCAAAGAATTCTTTGCCAATGACTTCTCATGATCTGCTTAGCTTGCCTTAACCCCCTTAGTGACCTGCTTGCAGACTAGTTTGTATTTGCTATGGGATTCCATGTCCCCTGCTAATTTATTATCATCCCACACTTTTCTCTGCTACTAGTCTCATAAGTTCATCTGACATCCATTTAGGAATAAACCTATAGCTGTTAGTTTATACAAAACAATTGGTAACTGATATGATTACTTCCCTGAATGTTTCCCATTTAGAATTTGCGGTTAGTAACATCATCAGTTTGCCCTTATTGAAAGGAATTTAAAAACTGCAAGACTACTATATATAGTTGCCTTTATGAAAGAAAATACCCCATATCCCCTCTTGACAGTTATGTCTTTAAGTACATTCCACATCAATATATTGTAATCATTGCCACCTAGTAGTTCCTTTATTGGGATATTCTTAATGTATGATGAATTATTGTTAGGACAAGTAATTTAACAGGATTAGGACAACAAGAGAAACAATATTCTTAAGCTGATAATAATCTGATCAAGAGTATTTCTTCTCTAACGCGTGCTATAGATAAGTCATCTAATAAGTCTGGAAAATTTCTACTGCTGTTGTGAGTGACCAACCCACAAGTTTCAGTCAAAATCTAGAAAGTTAAAAGTCCCCTCTTATAAGACATTCTGATCTACTAGCCTACTCTACCTGCCTATGTAGTTCATTATACTCATGACAATCATTTGGCCTATAGCAGACTCTTTTTCTAATTTTAGCTTTCTGGTGCTTATGTCACACCAAACTGACTTAACCTTTCATTGGCCATTCACATCATCTGCGTGCACTGCCTTGGATTTTATACCTAAGTTACTCCTGTCCTGCCTGTTCTTCCTATACACATTGTACTCGCCATATTCAAATGCCACATCACTTATGTCTGAGTGGCACCATGTTTTCAACACCCCTACTATGTCTGCATTTGTTGACTTAGCCAGTTACTTCAAATTCATCAGGTATGTTTGCTATATGCCTAGCATTAGTGTACAAGTATACATGCACTTGTTTTTGCTTTTAGTAAAATTTATGAACTTGATGTACTGATTAAGTCATCAAATGCAGACATTGTGGGGCTATTGGAGATAAAGGTACAGACTTTTGAATATTGGGTTTACAATGTATACAAATAGGACAGGTGGGGGTGAGAGTTGTACTTTTAGTTAAGAAGCATATTAAATCTGAGGCAGTGCATCCAGTTGCCATAGGTGGCTAGTACAATATTGAGTTGGTTTTATGTGACACAAGCACTGGGAAAACAAAATCGAGAGTAGGAGTGTATTACAGACCTAATGACTGTGATGAGTATAAAGAATAACTATACAGAGAAATAGTTCCAGTAAATCAGAAATTCTTATAACATATTCACTGCTGCAAAGCAAAATTGTGCTGAAACGAACTGCAATTTTTGTGCCTTAATGCACATATGTGTTCATTCAGTTGTGGTTGGTAAATGAGCACTGTAAAAGGGAAGGAACGGGAAATGAACAACTGAGTGATACAGGCACACTGATTGAACCATGATTCATTGCATTACAGCTGGGGTTTTGCTTAGCTTCAGTTTAACTTGTGTAAAAAGTACTATAAAAGCTGTATATATGGTTCAGTTTCATGTTTTTTTTTTTTTTTTTTTTTACTTAAAGTAATTGTATCTAGTTTAGTATTTTTCACAAGAAGAAAGGGTAAAAAAATTTAAGATTATGCTTAATGAATTTTAATTCTTTAATTTGTGAGCAAAAAAAAACATTGTCCTACTACTAACTTTTTTTTTTTAATCAGTAGACACACTATGGACACTAATTGTGTATTTTTTTTTTTTTTTTTTTTTATAAAATTTTACCCTGAAGTAGCAGTTCCCAAGCTACTAAAATCTACAGACCCCTTCAAAATTCAAAAAAGTTTGTGGATCCACCCACCCACCCCACTATTTTCACAAATTTTTTGTGTAAATATTGTTTTTTACCCTAAAGCAGTAGTTCCCAAACTACTGAGATCTGTGGACTCCTTCAAAATTCAAAAAAAGTTTGCAAATCCCAGTGTGTGTGTGTGTGTGTGTGTGTGTGTGTGTGTGTGTGAACACTGGGTTTTCTGGAAAGAAAATTCAAAATTTTGTGTGAAACAACTCAACACTATTCTAATTTTTACATAGATATATAATAATAACTTTATCATCAATTTGTTATACTTAGAATGAATAATTTGAAATATGTATACAATTAAAAGTAAAAATAATAAAATAAATTACATATATAAAAAATACAATTAAACTTCAACTAAATATTTTCATATTGATATGTATTTTCTGTATAAATTTAAATAAACACATTACTTGATACCCCTTCTGAACGTTTTGCCGACCCCCAGTTTGGGAAACGCTGCCCTAAAGGGTTATAGTGAATCTACAGCCTGGGACATCAGGACTGAAAAGGAACAAATAGTATGTTGAAGCTGAATACATTGAACCAGCTCTTTATAATATGTCATTTGATATTGAAATAAAATTCTATTCAAGTGATGCAGATTCTGAATCTTGTTCAAATGCATCTGTTGATGATAGAATGCTAATAAAAAAAAAAACCCAGACGTACTGGTGATGCTTGCGATGATGGTGGCACACATAAAGGTACCTTGCAAATATAAAAGGCAGCAAACATGATAATGGAGGATTTTAACTTTTCCCAATATTGACAGGAACTTGTGGGTTGGTCACTCACACACTAGCAAGACTTATAGATCTATTCAATGACTGTTTCTGCAGCAGCATGTCAACCAGCAAGAGGAAGCATTACTCTTGATCTGATTATCAGCCCCAATTCTTTGTGCATTAAGAATCTCCAGATAAAAGACTCTCTGGATGGCAGTGATCACTGATGTGGGATTTACTTTAAAGACAAAACTACTCTCAAGGGTAAAGGGAAGGTCTTTTGTTTTTGCAAGGTTGACTGTAGTGGTCTCAGACAATTTTTAAATATATAGTGGGACCGTCTGATGTTACCAACAGCAAATTCTAAATAGGAAGCATCAAGGGAAGTAATTGTAGAAGTTTTAAGAACTAAGAAATGTGTTATGCACTTAGACTTAAATGGTCGTTAGATGAGCTGATGAGAAGAAAAATGCATGGAATGCATATAAATTATAAACTCTATTCAAATCAGAAAGGAAGTTAGGAAAGCTAAGGCAGATTATGAGAAGTCTCTGGCAAATAATTTAAAAAAAAAAAGCAGCAAAGATGTTGTTACTTGTATTAACAAGAGAAGTTGCTGACAAACTGAGTAGGTATTTTGCATCTACATTCAAAATTAAAGAGAAATTTTTGAAGCTTAACAAAATGGGGTGAATTAGAACTATCCAGCTCGTAATTACAGCTAAACAAACCCTTAGCTGTAATTACGAGAGCATCTTTAGATTCAGGCAAGTCCTTGGACTGCAGATGTATGGCTATATCCCCAATTCACAAAGTTGGATCAAAAGATGACATGAATAATTACACACTTGTTAGCTTAACGTCTGTTTCAGGGAAAACAGTAGTCACTGGTTAAAGAGTAATGCAGGACCATCTAGACAGGAATGCAGTTATGCTGCAGTCTCAAAATAGATTTGTTAAGGGGAAATCTTGTTTGACCAATTTGATTAGATACTATGATGCAGTAACAAAGGAACAGGATGCAAAAATAATTTTTATATCATATACAGGTAAACCTCGATATATGCGAGTTTCGGTTAACACGGTCACAAAAATTTATACCATTCCTCTATATATGCCCCCTAAAATTTTGAATAGTGCAGCCAATTATGAAACAAAAAATTCTTAACAATGCAAAAACAAAAGGTGCCCGAAAACTGTCATCTGTAAACAGTGTTGCCAGATTGTGCTTCTGCCGCTCCATTATCCTGCCATAAGCTCAGTTTTGCTTAGGCAGGCATGTCAAAGCAGTCTCTTCCCATTACTGTATTTCACACTAAGTAATAATTAATATTTTGTAAAAGTTCATGTCCAAAATGAAAACTGATATATCAGTGGAATCTGATAAGAAGAAACAGTTATTATTTTGGATATGAAACTTGGCATTATTAAACGGTTTGATAATGGTCAAAGCAAGACAAGCATTGGCATGGTGCTAAGCCTCAAAGAGTTTATGGTACGATTAATTCTGTCCAAATGTAAGGAATACACAGAACAAGTTAAAGTTGCATCAACATCTTTTAGTATGCAGTGTGCTAGGAACAGGTCCTATTTTGGTTGAAATGGAGAATCTTAATAACTTGGCTGGAAGATTGCAATCAAAAACAGATTCCAATTGGTATCAACAACATAATGGTAAAAGCCTGTTTTCATCACTGAAAGAAAACAGATTCAAAGCGGATACAATGATATTTTCTGCCAGGTTTGAAAAGTTTACAGCTCGAACTGGAATGTATAATGTAAAGTTTAACAGGAGAAGCAGCAAGTGCGATAAAGATGCAGACCCCAAATTTCTTGCATGTTTTAAAAAAAATAATTGAGGAAAATAATTATGATGACTGCCAAATTTTTTAATGTTATAACTAGCCTTTATTGGAAGAAAATGCTATCTAGAACTTTCTTAGCTAAGAAAGAAAAATCGCAAACCTGGTTACAAAGTCTCCAAGGACCGCTTAACTCTTCTATTGGGAGGAAATGCTGAAGGTGATTTCAAATTGAAACCTATGCTTTATTTATTTATCATTCGCTAAATCCGAGGGTTTTAAGAGTTTGCAACAAAGCATCATTTCCTGTAATTTGGCAGGCAAAATAAAAAGTCATGGGTCATGTAAGCTTTGGTTTATGAGTTATTTTTGTCCAGCAGTTGAAAACTATTGCAAGCACAATAATCTTACATTTAAAACCCTCTTAGTTCTTGACAATGCCCTGGCCATCCTACTGCGCTGAATGACCTGTGTGAAAATGTGAAAGTAGTATTTTACATTTTTACGCACCTCTGAACACTACGTCTTTGCTACAGCCAGTGGACCAGGGCATAATTTCAACTTTCAAGGCCTATTATCTGTGAAGAACTTTTGTGCAATCAGTGCAAGCTACGACGGGGGAAGGTGCAATTTCATTGACTGGATTTTGGAAGAATTTTAGAATTAGGTAAGCTATTGACAATATTTGAGTCATGGCAAGAAGTTACAGCTAGTGCAATGAGGGCTGTGTGGAAATACAGTGGATTCCGGTTATTTGGGCCACCGGTTAATCGGGGCAGCCGTTTATTTGGGGAAAATCTTAAACAGAATCCAATCAAGAACATAGCCAGGGTTTACTTTGCTTAATTGGGACAATATGCCGTTTAATTGGGGCAGGAGACGGCAGCACTGGAGATTACCTACGATTGTCTCCGACTGCACCACGTGGTTCGGTCGAATTTCTGGAAGTCACAACCATAAACAAAAACAATTAACAGTCACCTGTTTATTGGGCTTTTCTGTTAGTGCAATCTATCATAAACAGATAGTAAACTCGACCTTATTGAATTTGCGATAATACCGATAGCTGGAATTCTGTGGGTTATTGTGGTGAAATGTGTTTACACTTCCATGGAATCTTCAGTCATATAAAAAAAAAGTTTCAGAATCTTCTCTTCATTCCTGTTTTTAAAGCTTTGTAACTTGTTACTCCATTCTCACTTGCACGTATCGTGTTACTTGCAATTTGTGTGTGCCATGTTCTTTGTTATTGATTGCTTATCTTTTTACTGTTTTAAACTTTAATCCCCACCCGCAAATGTCAGTGAACAGAGGAATGTCAACTAGTTAGTATGTACATATTACAGTATGTATTAATTATTCCGATTATCACGTATCATTTTTCTAATTGGTGAGGTAATAAAGGGTAAATTCGTGCTTAATATATCTTTACTTTATAGCCTGTAGATAATATTCCTCCTATTTTCGCTAATTAGAATCGCTGTTTAATAGAATTAAAATTCAATTCGCAAACGTGATCACAATGACCAGTGCTTACTACACATCGTATAGTGAACGGTACTTTACTATGGTGAGTCCATCATAACGTGATTTGATTGTAAAGCAGGGGTCCATTGTATTTTTAACTATTTACGTGAAACTTTGGATAATTGGGGCAGCTGCTTAATCGGGTCAAAATGCACTAGCCGTGATGTGTCCTAAATAACTGGAACTGATTGTATCTTCTGCCTTACTGTCCAAATGACTTTTGTGGCTTCTTTTTTTTTTTTGTTGGTTGTTGGCACATCGGCTTCTGTGGCCATAATGCACCTCCCAAAGTTTTTGAATTTTACTCTGATCCAAGCCCGAGGCAGGATTCGAACCCACAACCTTTGGGTTGCCAGGCAGGCACTTTACCCACCTGGCTAGCCCGGTTGGCTTTGTGGCTTCAAAAATCAAGTTGACTCTGTTATTGAACAAATTAGTGTCATTGGAAAGGACCTAGACTTTGAAGATGTTGATTCCCCTAATGTCAGAGAATGCCTGGATTTGCATTCACAGCCTCCCACTGACACGGATCTTATAGAATTAGAGCAACAGCGTGCCTATTACAAGAAAGAAGAAATTGTGATGAAATTGGAGAGGAGAGTGTCTCTAAGGAAATTTTGTTAAAGGAACTTGAGCAGATGTTTTGAAATTTGGAGACTGTTAAACAACAAATCCAAACATGGAAAGAAGCATGCTAGTTTGCCAAACTCTAGAAAACTGAATTAGCTGCTATCGTAAATTTTATGAAGAGAAAAGGCTACAACTATTCAAACGACGCTTGAAAAATATTTTTCTATAAAGCAGCATATCCATTTTGTAGCTCATTTCTGTAATAAAAGGTTTTTAGCTTACTTGCTTTTCATTATTCTTTATATTTCTATCTATGTACACAGTCGAATTGTATTTTAAAGGCCTAAATTAAGTCTTGACTAATGTTCCAAAACATCATGGATGAATTAGAATTTTTCCTATTGGTTTTTAACTTCGTTATATGCGATTTAGAGATATGGTACGCTCGTTGCACAAATTAACCACTTATATCGGGGTTTCGTGAAAGTTTTTGATACTGTTGCACATAAAAGACTGCTCAGTAAATTGGAGCAGTGTGACATTAAGAGCAAGTTACTACTCTGGAGAAAGTGATGGTTGAGTAAGAGAAAACAGTGGTTATTAATGGTCAACCTTTTGTCAACTAATATTTTATCAGAGTGGAGTCACCCAGTGTTCAGTGCTGGGCCCATTGTCATTTTCTATGTTTATTGATGAAGGTATATCAGATAATGTCCAAGTTTGCATATGATACAAAGGTTAGCAGGGTAGTTAATGACAGTAATCAGGGTAAGCTACTGCAAAAAGATCTAAAAAAAATTAAGGAGATGGGTTGAGAAATGGTAGTTGATGTGCAACATTGACAAGTGCAATGTGTAGCAGCAATCTCATATTAATGTACCAATTCAAGGTAGTGGAAAATGAAAAAGACTGAAGTAGTTATGCATTTAGTTGGCATATATATACACTAATTGAGACTTGTACTGCTTCAGGACTGTTGAAGAAAATTGTTAGATGAGTTGTCAACTCTTATCTCACTTAGGTCAGTATGAATGGATCCAAGTACACTTGGGCGATGATTATTTTATACACACATAGAGAAAGGTAGCTTCTGAACCAAGATAAAATAGGCTCTTGAATTCCATAAATAAATCCTATTTCCATATGACAGATCATCTGGCACTTGTCAGTCAAGTGCTCTTGACATATCTGTGCAAATTCATTCAGCTTGCTGTCAGTTGTCCCAGGCTTCTGATAAAAAAAAAACTACCAATAAAAGGTAGGTTGGTAGAGACAGAAACCAAGCTTGGTGGTTAACAATTGGACTGATGTAACCAAAGATGTTTATGTACAATTGTATCAGATATTTTTTGCTCTGCAGTAAAGTTTCTCTATATAGTTGGATGGATCTTCAGGATATGGAGTCGATATCACCTTTCTTAAAATAGGCTCAATATTTATTTACTTAAGAAGGGTAGGGTATTTTCTGATTTCAAGAAATAGCTTACAGAGGAGAGTGCTGAGTTGCAAGGTGGCTAAGTGCCTTCTTCCAGAAGATGATTTCAAAGAATTAATCTTTGAAGCTACTAGACTTTTCATACCAACTGAGAAATATTGTTCAAGATTTAGGCCTAAATGGATGTCAGATGAACTAATGAGACTCGTGGCAGAGAAGAAAAATGCATGGGAAGCATATAAACTATCAGGTGACACAGAAGCCTATGGTAGATATAAGCTGGTCTGTAATCAAGTCACAAAGGAGGTTGGCACCTCCGTAGCCAGATGGGCAGGAGCAGCAGTGTGTAGCACACGCTTCTTGATTAGACCGGGGTTCGAGCCCGTGCCCACCAAATACAGAGGATGTGGAAAGGTCAGATATGACCACTGCATATCCCTGGAGCAATATGGCCTTAGTTGCTAATGCTCCTAAACCAAATAACAAACAAAGGAGGTTAGACGGGCAAAGGCAGTTTACGAGAAATCCTTTTCAAAAGATGCAAAGAATTCTTTACCTATGTAAACTCTAGAAGGAAGGGGATGAATCAGATTGGTCCACTGGATATCAATGGTTCAACTGTTGATGATCCTGCTGAGGTAGCTAACAAACTAAATGAATATTTTGCATCTACATTCACACGAGGAGTTATTCAGGGATGGGAATGCCAGAGGTGCATTAAACTCTAGCAGTGAGCTAGATGATTTTGTAATAACTGAGAAGAAAGTGGAGGAGAAATTGAAGATAAACATAAGAAAGGCACCTGGGGTGGATGGAATCTATTCAGTTATATTAAAGAAGCCAGCAAAGGAAGTAAGAGAACCCTTGGCCATAATTATGAGAGCTTCCATGGACTCAAGGGAGGCCCCTGTGGACTGGAATGCACAAATGTATCCCCAATTCACAAAGGGGGATCAAAGGGTGACATGAGTAATTGCAGACCTGTTAGTTTAACTTCTATTCTGGGGAAATTAATGGAGACACTGGTTAAAGAAGCACTATAGGATTGTGTAGACAAGACTGCAGTTATAGTTCAGACACAGCATGGGTAAGGGGAAGTCTTGTCTAACCAGTTTGATTGGATACTAGGGTATGGTCACAAAGAACTGGATACTTGGATTTTAGGAAAGCTTTTGATACTGTTGCACATGGAAGACTACCATACAGATTAGAGCAGTATGGCATTAAGGACAAATTGCTGCTATGGATAAAGGGGTGGGAGAAGGTAGATTGGTAATCAATGGACACTGCTCTTCTTGGACTAATGTTATTAGTGTAGTCCTCCAGGATTCAGTGTTTGGCCCATTGTTGTTTTCTGTATTTATTAATGATATTGATGAAGGTATATCAGGCTTATTGTCCAAGTTTGCAGATGATACAAAGGTTGGCAGAACTGTTAATGACAGTATGCTATGGCAACAGGATCCATAGAAATTGAGCAGATGGGCTGAGATGTGGCAACTGATGTTTAACCTTGACAAATGTAAAGTACTACATGTGGGTAGCATTAGCCCCAGAGTAGCATATCAACTGTGTGGAACTACACTCAGCATAGTGGAGAATGAAAAAGACCTGGAGGGGGGGAAGTTGTGCAGTGAGATATGAAGTTTTCTGAGCAGTGCAGACAGGCTGCCAGAGTAGCTCATGGTGTCTTGTCAGTGATATACAGGGATAAGGAGGTGATTATCCCCTTGTCAGGCAATGGTCAGGCCTCATCTTGAGTACTGTATACAGGTCTGGAGATTTCATTTTAGGAAGGATATAGAGCTGCTGGAATTAGTATAGAGAAGGGCGATGAGAATTGTGAAGGGGACATCGCTCTTATGAAGAAAGGCTTAAGTTCTGCAAATTGCAGCATCTGGAGACTAAGCAGCTGTGAAGTGATCTGATTGAGGTTTATAAGGACTTGAATGGTTTGGGCAAGCTCAATACTGATGGGATTCTTTGAAGAACTCCTGCCCACATTAATTGCCTGAGGGGACATAAATTCAAATTGAGGAAAGAGTTGTAGAATAGATGTGTGGAAATTTGCCTTTAGCCAGTGGGTGGTTGATTGCTGGAACAAACTATCTATCATTATGGAAGTTATCAGCTTAAATAAATTCAAGGCAGAACTAGACAAACATTTGAAGTGATTTGATGGGTGAAATGGGAAGGGGTTTTTTTTTTTTTTTTTTTTTTGGCTGATGCTGTATAAGCTTGCTTTCTTGCATCATATGACTACTGATGCCAATGATTATTATGTCATCTAGGTCAGAGGGAGTATTCTTCAGGCTTTTTAGAGCAGTATATTAAAATCATTGAGTTACTAGAATATGGATGAGAATATCATCATCTTTAACTGTTTTAAGAGTTGAATTTCCCAAGTGTGTTTGTGTGTGTATTTTGGCTCCCTGTAGTAGTGTATTTTTGATAGAGGTGTTCTCTGTGGAGTGAGTCAGTTTATGGAATTTAGGCTTTGTAAAAATAAGAACTTTCTGTATAAATGCTTTTAAATATTAATTTCTCCTTATTTTGATTTTAATTCCCATCATTAAATGAAAATTGTCAAAAATGTAACCAGAATTTAAAAAAAAAAAAAAAATTTGGTTTCTGTAGACAAAATTGGGCAAGAATGACTCTGGAAGTTATGATCTCCTCATCCTCCAATCTGCAAAGCTGTTTTCATGCTGCCATCTGTTAAAAACTGTGCCTACTTTAATAGTTGGAAACATAGATAAGAGATGGCAGGCACATACTAAAAAAATATTAAGACAGTTTGTATTTAAATAGATGTTTTATTTGAAATTGCCTTCAAAATCAATCTAACATATGTGCACCTCAGTGCCCATCCACATAAATGTTGATCGATGTGTCACTCCTGCAAGAGGCTTAAGGATGTAATGAATGTGGAGGATTGAAAGGCCTTAAACTGAATTGTAGAGAAGGGATCAACAAATATTTGCATGATGGAATAGTTTGAAAGAGTCTGACCATCACTTTCAGAAAGAGAGAGAGAGAGATAGATAGATGCCAGGTGATTTTTTCCATTTTGTTTTGTAAAATTCTGGATGTGTGTTTTCTGACCATCACTTTCAGAAAGAGAGAGAGAGAGATAGATAGATGCCAGGTGATTTTTTCCATTTTGTTTTGTAAAATTCTGGATGTGTGTTTTCTATTATATCATGCTGTCTGAACTGATTATTGTAATTCCTGTATGCTATTCATAAATAAAAAAAAAAATATATCAATGTATTAGCTTCCTTACTTATTCTTAGACAGTGCACATAAGGAGACAGATTTCAATTGAAAAAGCATGGTTCTAGGATAAATGTGTGAAAATTTGCTCTCAGCTAGAGAATAATTGCTTTTTGGAAGAAACTTTTGTTTGGCGTTGAAGTGGGCAGTTTTAATAAATTTAATGAAGAATTGGGTAAATTATTAGAGAATGGATAAATGTGTTTTTTTTGCAGGTGATGTTAGAGTTTGCTTCTTTACATTGTTTCTGACTACTAATACTAACATAGATTGATTTTGGACCCCAAAGCTTCTTGTTTTGACCTTATAGATGATTTCTGAGTTATACCACTTGGAATATATGATGATGGAAGGAATGCTGCTGATAATTCCACTTGCAAGTGCATCCACATAACTTATGTAATATAAGTCTATATAACATAAGTCCACATAACTTATGTAGTGCTTGATATGCTGTCATAGTTTTTGAAAGCATAGTAGGCTTGCCCTCTGAGTTTGCAGATGATATGAAGGTTGGCAGGGTAGTTAACCACATTAACATCAGGATATGCCAAGATCTAGACAAATTAGGCAGATGGGCTAAGAAGTGACAATTGAATATTGAAAAAAAAGTACTTCATATGGAGAGTAGTAATCCCAGATTAACATACCAGCTGTTTGGTGCCACACTCAAGGCAGTGACGAATGAAAAAGACCCGGAGGTAATTAGACAGTCAGATGTGAAGTTCTCTGAGCAGTGCAAGACAGTCTGCCAGGAAAGTTCATGGGGGTTTTGTCAATGATATACAGGAATTTTGTCAGCAGGGTTAAGGTGACTGTCCCATTGTATAGGGTAATGGTTATGTCATCTTGAGTACTACATACAATGCTGGAAACGCCATTTTAGGAAAGACTTTGATCTGTTGGAATAAGTGCAGAGAAGAGCAACAAGTTTGGTGAGGGGGAGCAAAAGGGTGCTCTTACCAGGAAAGGCTTCAGTTTTGCAAATCACTGTCTGGAGACTAGGTTAGATGTAATTGTGGTTTTTAAGGCCTTGAATGAATTGAGTAAGCTCAATTCTGATGGAAATCCTTCCCCTTGCTCAAATTACATACATGAGAAGGCATAAATTCAAATTGAGAAAGAATGGTTGCAGATGTGCGAAAATTTGCCTTCAGCCAGAGGGTAGTAGAGGCAAATGATACAAGAAAGCAGGCTTGTACAGCATCAGCAAAAAAAGCAACACTTCCCATTTCATCTGTCCATTCCCTCTAACAGTTTATCTAGTTCTTCCTTTGATTTATTCAAACTAACCACTTCTACAACACCAGATGGGAGTTTTTCCCAACAATCAACCACCCTGTATACAGTTGATGCTGTGAGCTTATTTTCCTGCATCAATTGCTGTAGCTACTGCCGCTACTACTAATAGTAAAAACAGCAGCAGGATTGCGTAAAATCAGTTTAATTTTCTGGCTGCCAACTACACAGATGGAAAAGATAGCCCTTAATTTACAGTAAATATTTAGGTTTTGTTGAATTATGGCAGAAATTGAAGTGTTTTCTAATCATCTGAAATTTTATTTCAGCCACCATGTCTCAGTTTGTTTTGGCTTATGATCAACTCATACGGGGTCCTCTACAAAATTTCTTAACTCTTAGTAGAAATATTGGAGTGGAAGTAAAAACACAGGTAAGTTAGAAGGTATTTCCTATTTAGTAAAGATGAATTGGTTGGTGGTATTAATTGATTATATGTTGTTTGACTTTGTTTATTGCATTTTTGTTTCATAATGCCTGTTTATTTAACCATTTTTTTGCCTTGGCTTGGCAGTTAGAGTTCAAGAACAGAATCACATACATCTGGTGATTAGATTTACAAGCTACCTCAAGCCCTCTAACTCTACATGGCTATTGCAAAGTATAAGCTTTTTCTCCATACTGCTTGCCTGAATATACTCTTAGGTGTATTCTTGATAATTCATATGTTTATATGGCAATCCAACTAATTTTTGTAAAGGAACAAAATACTGAAGAAATATGAAAATTATCTCTCCTAAGGTTCTTCTTATAGTGTTCTTTAGGACTAGTCTGCTGTGTCAGTTTACTATAGTTAGAAAACAGTTGGTAAATATATAAAATGCTGATATTGAGTTGGTTAGCACAAATCCACATGAAAACATGTATATGTGCCCACCCAGAACGAACTGAGTTTGAATCATGTAGTTATGAATCTCAAGGTGTGTAGAATACAGGGATTTCCTGTCTTTTCTTATGGGTGATTTTCTCTGCGTACCAAAATACTGTGACATTTTAGAAGACAAAGCTTTCTATGCAGCCTTGATATAAAGATGTTGAAGGAGTGACACTTTTTTTTTAAACTGAGGATGTCTTTAACTACATGCTATATGCATTATAGGTGAAACACATTATAGCCAAAAATAAAATTCAATCACGTTTCCCCCCCCCCCTTGTTTAACATGAATACACAGTTGCTAAAAGACAAATGATTAAGCAAGTTTCATTTTGTATTTGCTGCCTCCCCACCTTCTTTCAGTTTTACTATTTTGCAGTCACAGAATTAAACGAGTTAAATATTTTAAATGCCAAGTACACTGTTACTTATAGGCTTTAGGCATATTAGCATATATACAGTAGCACGTTATCCTATAGGCAAAAAAAGACATCTGCTAGGGCCCTAATCAGAGGGGGCTACAAAAACTCATTGCCATTTTTTACTAGTATTTTTTAGGTGATATTTATCAGAAACTGAGCTTTCTTCCTGCCAGGGTCAATGAACTTTACTTGAAGATTAATTGAAAATTACTTTTTTTTTTCTTTCAAAAATGGTTTTACCGATTTTGATGAAATTTTATATTTAGTTCTTATGTCATATAATTTGTTTGTTTTGTTTCAATAAAATGAAATTGAAAATGTTCTTTATTAGTTTTTTCTTTGGATGGTCCCCCCAAATTCAATTTTGCGTGGGTTCCCTTGAGGGTATAACACTCCACTGCATATATACATAACACACCTATAGTCTTCACCATGTTCATCCATCCCAAATTCACCCTTTGTGAATTGGGGATACATTTGCACATCTCCAGACTGTGATGTCTTCCCCTGAATCCAATGATGCTCTCATCATTATGGCTACTTTATGGTTTGTTTACTTCCTTTGCTGCCTTCCTTTATAAAATTGGATAAATACCATCCACCTCAGGTGCCATTCTTATGTTTAACTTCAGGTTCTCTTCCACTTGAAACTCCACTATATAAAACCATGATAAAACAAGGCACAGTTTATAGAGGTTGTAATGTAGTAAATAAATTATAAAATAATAAGTTTAAATTAAAAGAAAGTGTCGGAAACTTTTTTTTGTCCAGTGGCAGGAATAAGAAAGTATTTCTCGTTGATGGAATTATTTTTCTTGATGGTACAGAAATTGTAGAAGAACTAATTGGGTGTCAGGAAAATGTGACAACTACATGTTGTTAGGAGGACTAACTTGTCTTCTCCTACACTTTTAACAGCCTGTTAAATTTAACTGCTTAGTTAATGCAATGGTATTAATTGTCACAGAACACTGTACCTTCACAATGAATTTTCCTGGTATTTCAAACAAATGACATTGCCAATATGTCATTTAAAAGGTGAGACACCACCACTGTGACAGCCTGTTTAATTTAGGAATGAATAAACTCAGTAGTGAGTTTGTTCTTTCCAGTTTATTATTCTTGAATAAATTCGGTCAATAAAATACACCAAAAAACTATATAGAATGGAAAAAGAATTAGACTTTAGAACAGAATAGTGGTCTGAAATAGTATTAGCCATATAGTGCAAGGAAGCAAGTGTTTTTTTCTGCAATAGTAAAAAAATAAGTAAAAATAATAAAGTAAAATATAGAAATTAAAAAAAAAAATAGATTACCTGTATAATTTTCTCCTCAAAAAGGTAACTATCCTGCTGACTTTTGAGTTTTCCCAAGCTGCCAGCCTCAGTTACCCATGGAAGTAACTTATTCCAGTAATTAACAATTCTGTAGCTAAAAGAAAACTTCCTACTATCCACAGTAAACAGGACAAATCTTTACCGATCTGATTCTGAAAATTACTAATCCCTTATCAGGTAGCAAGTACTCTCCAATGGTAAGCATGTTGGTCAAATCATTAGGCACTGCAACCATAGTGTGCAAGATATTAGAGTCAAATTATCTCAAAAAATAGTTATAAAATAGTTATAATTTGAAATAGTTATAAACAATTTGAAATTATATTTGCCATATTTTGTGAATATAATTTTCCAAACTCTAAATGTGATATGAAAATTTTGGGCCATATTTTCAAAAGCATATTTCTGGCTATTTGATGCAAGATAATTTCAGTACACATTTGAACAAGAACATATAATTAAATTAGACATTTAATTAAGAATCTCAAACTAGAAGCAGTGTACTGCAAAGAGGGCCAAGCTGTGGATCCAGTTGTCTTTAGTAAACAAGAATATTTAAAGATATTCAAAGTGGAATCACTGCAGTACTATGGAGGAGGTGTTTTACAATTTTAGTAATAAGTCAATTTTCTCAATACTTTGGTTTGCCCAGAGAAATATTTCTGGATTTAGTGTAGCAGCATTCATTCTTAATGCATGAAGAATCTGCAGATAAAGGAACAATTAACTTAGTGATTACAGTATATTGATGTGGGTGTAACTACTGCCATGATTAAAAGGAAGGGATTTTGTTTTTGTAAAGGTGATTACAATAGTCTTGGGCAGTTTAAATGATTTTAGCAGTGGCAAATAATGCAAGAAAGCAAGCTTTACAGCATCAGCCCAAAAGACACCCCCCCACCCTCCAATTTTGCCTTGAATTTATTTAAACTATCAACTTCCACAACAACAACAGATGGAAGTTTGTTCCAACAATCATCTGTCCATTGGTTAATGACAAACTTCTGCACATCTATTCTGCAATTGTCCTTTCTCAGTTTGAATTTGTGCTGTCATTAACCACTCTGCCAACCTTTTATCATCTGCAAACTTGGACATTAAGCCTTCATCAGTATCATTGATAAATATAGAAAATAACAATGGGCCCAACATCAAACCCTGTCTGACTTCACTAATAACGTTGGTCCACGAAGAGCAATGTGGGACCAAGTCTAAATTCAATTTTTCAGTGGGACTAGCTCTAAATTATATCACTATTAATTAATTTATTAATAGCACAATTAATAAAAAAAGTTAGCATAATAAATTTCCAACGCGTAAATGACATAAACAACAACCAACTGAATGCTTCACTGCATGAACCTTTACCACCTGCAAAGTGGCTTCTTTGAGGGTGGAAAGCTTTCTCGTCTCCGATTGGCTATGATACGGACGTGCTAATTGCTGAGTGGCTCAGATTTTTCTTGATCATGTGAACAGTGCAAGATACATAGTACAGTATGATGGTGATAATTTTTTTTCTGACGATTTTAAACTTTTTACCCTAACACAGTCCATGTATTTACTTGTTCCACAATGACCAACATATGCTGCATTTTCCAACAGAAGTAGTTCAAGAATCACCATCACTTTAAACCCCTGCCTGTGGCTCTAGTTAATCTATTAGTCCGCTTATTCCCCCCCACCCCCAAGCTAGCAGTTTTCCGAACCACCTATCACTGCCTCGATAGCAACAGCAAATATTCTTGCACCTCTTCTATTTAAGTGTATCCCATCTCTGTAAAAACAGCCTCTCCTGTTAATAAGCATACACATGCCGAGAAAAATTCTAACCCACAAGCCTTGCACATTCTCTCCGGGGTAAATTGATTGACAAGGCTCTTGACATGTTCTTCCTCCTGATGTCTAGGCAGAATTGCAGACACTTTCAAATTTAATCCTAATACCCTGATTCCCATCATTAACCACCCTGTAAACATTTATATATATCATCAGAAAACTTGAGGATGTTAAGTTTGATTTACCTCTATCAATATCATTAATAAATGTTGAAAACACTAAGGGGGCCCAGAAGTACAAACTGTAGGGAGCTTCCCTAAATCCAAGGTTCCTCTCATGATGATTAAAGGTTTGCATACTTCTTTTGCTCTTTCTTTGAATACAGGGTGTGCACAAACCTCTTTCACAAAACTAAAATGTTATTAGCATTAGTAGAGGCATATCATGCAAGAAAGCAAGCTTATGCAGCATCAGCCAAAAAAAAAAAAAAAAAAACCCACTTCCATTTCACCCCTCTGTTCTTTCGAAATATCTGTACAGCTGAGCCTTAAATTTATTTAGGCTATCAACTTCCACAACAAGGGATGGAAGTCTGTTCCGCCAACCAACTACCCACTGGCTAAAAGCAAATTTCCGCACATATATCCTACATCTGTCTTTCCTCAATCTGAATTTATGCCTGCTCAGGTGATTATTCTGAGCAATCCCATCGGCATTGAGCATGCTCAAACTATTCAAGGCTTTATACACCTCTATCAGATCACCTCGCCAGTGCCTAGTCGCCAGACACTGTAATTTGCAAAACTTAAGCCTTTCTTCGTAAGAGCAACCCTTTGTTCCATTCACTAATCTTGTTGCCCTTCTCTGTACTCGTTCCAGCAGCTTTACATCCTTCTTGAAATGAGGCCTCCAGACCTGTATACCGTACTCAAGGTGTGGCCTGACCATTCTCTTATACAAAGGAATAATCACCTCCTTATCCCTGCTAGAAAAATTCCTGTATATCATTGACAAGACACCATGAGCTACTCTTGCAGCACATTTCTGCACTGTTCAATGAACTTCATATCTGCCTGCACAATTACCTAGGCGCCTCCGTAGCCAGGTGGGAAGGAGCTGCAGTGCATAGCACACGCTTCTTGATTAGACCGGGGTTTGAGCCCGTCACCACCAAATACGGAGGATGCAGAAAGTTCAGGGAATGACAACCACATATTCCCGGAGCAATATGGCCTTAGTTGCTAATGCTATTAAAAACCAAATAACATAACACAATTACCCCAGGTCCTTTTCATTCTCTACCACTGTCAGTGTAGTACCACAGAGTTGATACGTTGCTCTGGGGTTGCTATTTCCCACATGCAGTACTTTACATTTGTCAATGTTAAACTTCATTTGCCACCTCTCAGCCCATCTGCTCAACCTTTCCAGATCCTGTTGCAGCAGCATAGCATCAGTAGTGTCCTTAACAACCCCGCCAACCTTTGTATCATTTTCAAACTTGGACATTAAGCTTGATATACCATCATCAATATCATTTATAAATACAGAAAACAATGGACCAAACACTGAACCTCGAGGGACTCAACTAATAACATTAGTCCACGATGAGCAGTGTCCATTGATTACCACTCTGTCTTCTCCCCATCAACCATCCCTTTATCCATAACAGCAATTTGCCTCCAATGCCACACTGCTCCAATTTGTGCAGCAGTCTTCCATGCGCAACAGTATCAAAAGCCTTTCTAAGATCCAAATATATAATATCAAAGTTATTCCCTGCATCCAGTTCTTTTGTGACTGCATCATAGTATCCAATCAAATTGGTCAGGCAAGACTTTCCCTTAACAAAACCATGCTGTGTCCGAGCTATAACTGAAGTCTTGTCTAGATGATCCTGCAATGCTTCCATTAATTTTCCATTAATTTTCATTAACCAGAGCCTCCATTAATTTTCCTGGAACAGAAGTTAAACTCACAGGTCTATAATTACTTGTGTCAGCCTTTCTGAATTGGGGTCACATTTGCACATATCCAGTCCATGGGTACCTCCCCTGAGTTCAAGGAAGCTCTCATAATTATGGCTAAGGATTTGCTTACTTCCTTTGCTGCCTCCTTTAATATAACTGGATAGATCCCATCCACCCCAGGTGCCTTTCTTGTGTTTATCTTCAACAATTTCTCCTCCACTTTACTCTCAGTTATTACAAGATTATCTAACTTACTGCCAGAGTTGAATACATCTCTGGCATTCCCCTCACTGAATAACTCCTCATGTGTGAATGTCGATGCAAAATATTCATTTAGTTTGTTAGCTACCTGAGCAGGATCATCAACAGTTGAACCACCGATATCAAGTGGACCAATCTGATATATCTTCTTCCTTCTACAGTTTACATAAGTAAAGAACTCTTTGCTGTTTTTCGTTGCATCCTTTGCCAAAGATTTCTCATAATCTGCCTTCGCCTGCTTAACCTCCTTTGTAACTTGGTTCCAGACCAGCTTATATCTATCATAGGCTTCTGTATCATATGTTAATTTATATATATCCCATGCATTTTTCTTCTCTGCCATATGTCTCATTAGTTCATCTGACATCCATTTAGGCCTAAACCTGGAACAATATTTCTTCTTAGTTGGTATGTAAAGCCTGTTAGCTTCCAAGATATTCCAAGTTCTTTGAATACTTCCTATTTTGAATTTGCTGTTGGTAATCAGTTGGTTCCACTGTATAGAATTTAAATACTGTTTCAGACCACCATAGTCGCCTTTACGAAAGCAAAAACCCTTCCCTTTACCCTTGATGGTAGTTACCTCTTTGAGTAAATCCCACTTCAGCACACTGTGATCACTGCCACCTAGTGGTTACTTTATCTGCAGATTCTTAATGCATGAAGAATCACTACCGATAATCAGATCAAGAGTATTACTCCCTCTAGTTGCCTTCTGAACATGCTGATGTAGAAAACAATCATCCAATAAAATCCCCAAAAGCCTTGCTAGTGTTGTGAGTGACCAACCCACAATTTCCAGTCAATATCTGGGAGATTGAAATCCCCCATTATAAGACTCTCTGATTTACTGGCCCACTCTATTTTCCTGTACATTTTCTTATTATACTCATCAGAGTCATTAGGTCTATAGCACACTCCTACTCAATTTTGATCTTCCTATGCTTATGTCACACCCAACTGACTCGACACTGCACTGTCCAGGGATGTCGACTGGCTTCACTTCCTTGGATTTTATGTGTTTCTTAACTAATAGCATAACCCCTCCTCCATTCCTATCCTTTCTGTACACATTGTACTCCCCAAATTCCAGTTCTGCATTCCTTATATCTGTGACACCACGGTATCTCTGATATCCCAACAATATCTACCTTTGATGTTTTGAGCAATACCTCAAATTCATCAAATTTATTTACCAAACTTCTAGCATTGGTGTACATGCAAGTATACATGCACCTGTTCCTATTCTTAGCTACCTTTACACAACCCATGTGTTTACTTGTACCACAATGACTCCCAGCACTCTCTGAAATATCCTGCATCTTGTTTTCCAGGCTGCTGCTCATTCCAATAGAAGCAGTGCAAGAATCACTTTCACCTCTGCCAGTGGCTACTGTTAATCTATTAGTCCTTGTATCCCCCCTCCCAAGCTAGCAATTTTCCAACTCACCTAACACTGCCTCAATAGCATCAGCAAATATTCTTGCGCCTTTTCTATTTAAGTGTATCCCATCCTTCTAGAAGTCTCTACCAAACCAGGCTGAAAAAAATTCTACCCATTGAGCCTTGCACAATCTTTCCAGGGCCGAATTGATCGCCAAGGCTCTCATTATATACTCCCTGCTATCGTGTCTGGGCAGAATTGCAGACACTTTCAAATTCAACCCTAATTTGCGGCTTTTTTTCAACAGTGATCTATACTTGTTAAGTAATTCTGCCGGTCTCCTACTCTTAATATCATTAGACCAAAGTGTACAACTATATCACCTTTTGTGCCCTGAAAAGATGATATCCACTCTACAACGTCATCAAACTTTGCCCCTGGCAGACATAACCTGGTATTGTTCCACCTATCCTTTTTACAAAGCATGTTCCCCGTTTCTCTGGCAATAGTCACCAACAACTACTAGTTCTTGTGGGACCAGCGCATTCTGTCTTGGGGGTTACCACTGTGTTGCGTGATGACCAAGTGCAATCTCTGGCATTGATGGGCCCCTCAATTTAGATCCTTCGAGGGCATCCACCCTGTCCTTCATGCTCTCATATAGGCCCATAACAACGCTGAGTTGTCGCCTGATTTCCTTACATTGCGCACACTCAAAGACATCCCCCGTGGCAATATCATGTCCTGTACCCGATTGCTCCACAAACATCATGCAAGCAGTGCATTTTAAAAGGCTGTGATTCAGAGGGCAACTGACCCCCCCCCTCAGTTCTCCCCTGAGCCCGAGAACTGAGGAGAAGACAGTGGGAGAAGACAGAGGGTGGTAATCAATGGGTGCTGCTCTTCGTGGACTAATGTTATTAGTGGAGTTCTTCAAATAGGCCTCTGGGGTTGGCTATATTCATACTATAATTTTTTAGTGTTTCTCACCAACCATTGAAGTAAAAACGAAAACCAAAATCTTAAAAAGTTTGTTTAAGTTTACAATAAATTTTACAGTAGATCAAACAAAATACGGCTATACAAAATGTTACTGATAATAAAATACTGAATTAGGATAAAATAAAACAAATGTAATTTACAGTGAATATACAAATAAAATAATAATAAAATACTGAATTAAAATGCAATAAAATATACTAGATTAAAAGCGCTAAAATAACTGAAGCTTTCAAAGGCTTCTGCCTTCTTCCTCAACAGTGTACTTCTATACTGCGGTGCCTCATTAAATACCAGCAGGTTCACGGTGCATCTCACGTAAATGTGTACATAGATTTTGGGACCGCAAGTGGCTCGAGAGCCTACGAATTAGGTCTATTGGGAACAATATAAATAGAGACTGGTACACGCATTCATCTCCTCTTTGAGGCGGTAATCCTTGGAGGGGATGAACGTTTTCGCCTGGAACGCTCCCGAGCCGCTTCCGGTTCCAACATGTACAGGAACAGTACACGTTTACGTGAGATGCAGCGTGAACCTGTTGG
The DNA here is from genome assembly GCF_048544385.1 of Mastigoproctus giganteus. Lineage (NCBI taxonomy): Eukaryota > Metazoa > Arthropoda > Arachnida > Uropygi > Thelyphonidae > Mastigoproctus > Mastigoproctus giganteus. The sequence goes on along the minus strand of NC_143588.1, from coordinate 87,351,417 downwards.
TATTTAATGAGGCACCGCAGTATAGAAGTACACTGTTGAGGAAGAAGGCAGAAGCCTTTGAAAGCTTCAGTTATTTTAGCGCTTTTAATCTAGTATATTTTATTGCATTTTAATTCAGTATTTTATTATCATTTTATTTGTATATTCACTGTAAATTACATTTGTTTTATTTTATCCTAATTCAGTATTTTATTATCAGTAACATTTTGTATAATCGTATTTTGTTTGATCTACTGTAAAATTTATTGTAAACTTAAACAAACTTTTTAAGATTTTGGTTTTCGTTTTTACTTCAATGGTTGGTGAGAAACACTAAACAATTATAGTTATTAGTGGAGTCCCACAGGGTTCGGTGTTAGGTCCACTGTTGTTTTGTATATTTATCAATGATATTGATGAAGGTATATCAGGCTTAATGTCGAAGTTTGCAGATGATACAAAGGTTGGCAGGGTTGTTAATGACAATAATGGCAGTGTGCTACTGCAACAGGATCTAGATAATTTGGGCAGATGGGCTAAGAAGTGGCAACTGAAGTTTAACCTTGACAAATGCAAAGTACTGCATATGGGTAGAAGTAACCCCAGAGAAATGTACCAACTGTGTGGTACTACACTTAAGGTGGTAGAAAATGAAAAAGACCTGGGAGTAATTGTGCAGTCAGATATGAAGTTTTCTGAGCAATGCAGACAGGCTGCCAGAGCAGGTCATGGGGTTTTGTCAATGATATATAGGAATTTTGCTAGCAGGGAAAAGGAGGTGATTATCCCTCTGTATAAGGCAATGGTCAGGCCATGCCTTGAGTACTGCATACAGGTCTGGAGGCCTCATTTTAGGAACGATATAGATTTACTTGTGCGTGTACAGAGAAGGGCAACAAGATTGGTGAGGGGAATGAAGGGATCCTCTTACCAAGAGAGGCTTAAGTTCTGCAAATTGCAATGGCTGGAGACTAGGCACCTGCGCGGTGATCTGATTGAGGTATATAAGGCCTTGAATGGGTTGAGCACGCTCAATTCTGATGGGATCCTTCCACTTGTTCAGATTACCAACCTAAGGGGGCATAAATTCAAATTAAGAAAAGACAGATGTAGAATAGATGTGCGGAAATTTGCCTTTAGCCAGTGGGTGGTTAATTGCTGGAACAAACTTCCATCTGTCGTTGTGGAAGTTGATAGATTGAATAAATTTAAGGAGGAACTGGACAGGCATTTGGAGGCAATGGTGTGATTTTTTTTTTTTTTTTTTTTTTTGCTGATGCTGCATAAGCTCATACACTTGCTTTCTTGCATCACATGCCACTGCTACCACTACTCCCATTAGCTTGAGCCTTTTGCTTTGCTGTTCTGGTCTGAGTCATGATTTAATTTCAATTTCAGTACAAAATTATAACCATAAACACTTATCCCAACACAGTTATAATGCTATAACTCGATTCTGAAAAATATATATTTTTCAGTATCGAGTATTAAGTCGTTATATGTATTTAGTTATAAGTACAATTTAATTGACAGTGAAGTTTAACAAGATTAATAGATTTTACTGATTAATTGACAATACAATATTATATTATATACTATACTATATTAAGCTTACGCTATCTAGTTCGGGATATAACGTTGTGTTGTATAACAATGGCAGCAAGTTACGAATGGTAAATCTATGGACTCTTAAGTATTAACTTCCAAATCTCGCAGTCTCAGTTCAGAATAAACTAAGGATCCTGACTAGGTCTATAAGCTACTTATAGAAAATAATTTGATGTAACAATTGGTCAATAAAGCGGCTAAATATCGCTAAAAAACTTCTCATTCAGCAGAGCTGCAACTTGTAACACGTGGATTTGATACCCTTACCGATACTTTTATGCAATTACAAGGCCGAGTAAAGAATAAATACACCAGATTAATCAGAAAATCACAAAATAATGCTATACTACTAAATTTAAATCAAAACTTTTAGAAAAACAATTTCAAATCAATAAATAAGAAAATCCACTTAGTGGCTTTGAACACTTCTGACTCCCACTAGCCTCGTCAGCAGATGTGTGAATTAGATAAATAATACAGATCCGAAACCACTTCCATGTGATATACGATATCTTTTTATTCACCAACTGGAAAATGTATGCACTGCAGTAGATGAGAGGATAATTACTAAAGTGTAATAATGGCAGAATTTACCAACCCCAAGAAAAAAAAGTGAGTATTTTGGTTCAATAAGCTGCAGTCTGCCAGTGCTGTTATGCATAAATTTTGAATATGGTTTAAAAAGAAGCCACTAAGTAAAGTGGCCACTTTACTCAGTGGCTTCTTTACTTTTTTTTACTACTAAAGCCTACTTGCAGAAGTTATATACAATGGCACAGAAAATTCATAGATGCCTGTTTGTGCAATTATTCCAACCAAGGTCGTGGCCAAACAAAAGTTAGTGAGAGCACAGCAGAGCTGATTCGAGGACATTTGAGGACAAAGCCTAAGGAAACCTATATGAGGTGCCAGTTGTGAGCTTAACATATCAAGGTGGATAAATCTGTTACATCATCATCTGAAGATGAAACCACACAAGTCACAGCTCATACAGAAGCTATTGATCAAAAACAAAACAAACAGGATGGAATTTTGTTTGAAAATTCTGCCACAATTAGTTTAGCAATTATGCTGCCATCTACTGCAGCACATATATTGCATTGGTGAATAAAAACTTATCCTCTATCACCCTGGAAGTAGTTTCAGGTTTATATCATATACCTTATTCACACAATGTTTTAGGTTTATAAAGAAAGCTTCCAGTATAAATGGGTAAATATTGCATCAGCCCCGTGTACCTTATTCACTTTTAGCTTCAACAATTTCTCTTCCACAAAATCATTTAGCTCCTAGTCATAACTTCGTATACTTCTGATATCCTCATTCACAACTGAATGCAAATGCAAAATATTTATTCAATTTGTCAGCAACCTCAACAGGGTCATCAATAGTTATCCCATTCATATTAATGGAAAAAGTGGTTCACCTTTTCTTTCTAGTGTTAACATAAGAAAAGAATTCTTTCTTTGCATATAGCTTTAGTTTGCTAACCCCCTGAATGACTTAACTGCAGACTAGTTTATACATCTTGTAGGTTTCTCTATCCCTGAAAATTTATAGGCACTCCATGCATTTTTATTCTCTGCCATTAGTCTCTTTAGTTCATCTGACAGCCATTTAGGTCTAACCTTGAACAATATCTCTGAGTTAGTATAAAAAGCCTGCTGGATTCTGCAATTACTTCAATGAATCTTCTGTAGCCGTATGCAGTTTTTGCCAATTGTGTTATAAAGTTTTTAATTTAATAGAATAAAGAGACTTGTCTGGTAAAAGAAGTTCAATGAATCCTAGTGCAAATGAAAGCGTGAAAAATGCACGTTGATCTATCACATTGGAAAATAAGATGGAGGTTATTTGTAGGATGGAATCTGGTGAAAGCTGCCCTAATGCGTGTAGGGCTATGGATATGCCTCCATCGACTATTACTACCATTATGAAGAATGCTGGTAAAAAAAAAAATCAATGTAAAGTGCTACCAGAGTAAATGCTATACAAATTAGTAAGTTAGTAACAGCAGAAGTAGCTTTTAGAAAAAATGGAGTAATTGCTGACGCTTTGGTTCGATGATTTGAACCAAAAAAACATTCCCTTGACCCAAGCTGCAGTAAACTGAAAAGGCTAAATCAATTTTTGAAAACTTAAAGAAGAAAGGAGGTCAGTGCAATGAAATATTTTTGGTTAGCAAGGGCTGGTTCATGAGATTTAAAGCAAGAACCAAATGCAGAAGTGTGAAAATTACTGGTGAGGCAGTAAGTGCAGATGCTGAGGCAGCTGCCACATTCCCTGCAGAGTTTCAGGCCATAGTAGAGGAGGGTGAAATACCCTTCAGATATCTTAAATGCCAATGATACAGGCCTTTATTGGAAAAAGTTGCCCTCAAGAACCTTAATTGCCCATGAAGAAAAGTTGGCTCTTCAGAAAAGAAGTCAGAATGCCTTTTAAAGTTAATGTTGTCTACATGTCCCCCTAATACAACATCAATTTTGCAACCCATGGACCAGGGGTTAATAGCCACCTTTAAAGCTTATTACCTGTGGCAAACATTTACAGAAATGGTAAAAGCTTTGGACATGTCCAACATTACCATTAGAGAATATTGGCCATCATTTGATGTCTTAAAGGGCATCAATCACATTAACACAGCCTGGCAAGAAGTGACTGTCAATTGTCTAAATGGAGTGTGGCAAACTTCTTCCAGATTTCATGCATGACTTCAGAGGATTTGAGCCATAACAGAAAGTTATAGAAGACATTAGCAGGCTGGCACAAGAGGCAGGGTTAGGAGAAGTTACAGTTGAAGATGTAACTGAGCTCTTAAAGTCATGTAGAGACTCTTTCAGATGAAGACCTTGAAGAGTTAGCTGCAGAACTTAGCCAACAGCAGGAGGAAAACAAAGAAAAAGACTCATCTAAAAATTATGAAGACCTACAGCAGTGATCTACAGCAGATTCTTGCAAGTGTAGAGTCCCTCACTAATGAGCTCTGTGACATTGATTAGTACTGGGAGAGGAGTGACACAGTTAAAAGGAGTGTCATATAAACCCTGAGCCCTTATTTTGAAATTCTTAAAGAAAGGAGGAAGAAATCCAGGCAATCAACACTTGATCCTTTCTTCAAAAGAAGGCAATCTTCTCAACCAGGGCCATCAACAGAAGATCATCAACCAGGAATATCAAAAGCCAACTAAAACTTTGGGATTACGCCAGTCAAAATGTTTTACATATGTATTAATTTATTTTTTATTTATATGTATATAAGGCCTCCATAGCCAAGTGGTCAAATGGGGGAGTGCAGTAGCACATGGTCTTTGAGTAGACTGGGGATCAAACCCCTGACTGCTAAATACAGTCGATCTGCCAACCTGCACTGGACCAGAGTGGCAGATTATGGTCCATTTCCCTCAACATGAATTGTTGAGGAGGCTTCCATCCTGCAGTGGGTTGATAATGGCTGCAGTTTACCTTTTTTCACAATTATATTTATTAAAAATAAAACACTTTTTTTTTAATTAAAAAAAAAAAAGTTTATTTCTGAGTTTTAAATACTCCAGTATTGAAAAGGGAAGGTAAAATTCTTGGTGCCTGCAACCTAACCCTGTGATTTCCCATTGACTCCATGGTATAAAGGGTTCCATTTGTGCCTGTCTCCCCAGGGACCTAACTGTGGTGTAAATTGAGGGCTACCTGTACATGTATAATAAATTTATGCTTAATAAACTGATGTGTTAATATACTTAATCTGTTGTTCTTATTCCAAAAATGTACTAGTGAAGTAACAATATTAGGAAATAATTTTTTTGTTTACTTTTCATATCCTTTTAATTTAAAATTTTTCCTGATAGCAAAGAATGAGTACCGGCACTGCTTTTTTTTTTACAAAAAAAGCACTGCACTTAGCCATACCTTTATCCATAGCAGTAACTTACCCTTAATACCAGTTTGCTCCAATTTATACAGTAGTCTTATGTGCAACAATATCAAGAGCCTTCCTGAAATCCAAGTACATGTACAAGTATATATAAAAAAAAATAAATAATAAGTAAAAATATAAATAAAAATTATTTCATAATAAAGTTTTTATAGAAAATTCCAAATTTTTATTAAGTTCTCATCCAACACACACAATGCGACTTTTTTTTTTTCTTACTGTTTGTCTGTTGCTGAATGACATTTCCAAAGCAGCCACGAATCGACACATTTTGCTGGATCAAAGTGTGTCAGCACTGGGCCTACAATTTTAAGAAATAGTAGTGAAGAAATTGTTTTTGTCATCAACGAAGCACAGGTTGGGCTGACAGTCAGATTCATTTGTGAAAATCCTCGTTCACATTCATTTGGTGAAATTGGTATCGTACTCAGAGCATTCATCAAATGCTTCAATTCTTCCAAAACCATCTTTTCAACTAATTGAATTTCAACTAATTAAATAGGGATTCCCGAAATAGACGAATTGTATCTCTTTCATTTAACTGAAGCTTAATTAGACAATTTTCTAATTTCATTCTCACCAAATGTCACTTGAGAATTAATCTCTTCAAGCCAATGTTTACTATCAAGCAGCCTACTTTCTACTGATTGTTTCAAAGTTCTTTAGAAAGCTTTTGGATCAATTGGAGAATAATTTCTGTAATCTTTCCCATGAAGTGAAGCTCTTTGAAATCATAGATTTTTAGCAGATTTAGCAGAATTTCTGTAATATTGTCCCAGAACTTTTTCTCTTTCATGAAAAAGTTGTTCAATTTTTATTTTTTTATTCTCCCTGTGCAGATTTATGTTGCGCTTCTGCAAGTCCAAGATCAAGTCTGTTTACGGAAAGTTGTGCACGACTCACTTCCACGAAACAACAGATTATTTGTCAGGGTAAAAGAAAATCACTCTCTCCTAATTCTCAAACAGGACACTTAAGAGTAGAAGGTTGACCAGAGCCCGTTGTTAGCATCAGGAATACCCCTCTATCTGCTCGCTGTTGACCAGTGCGACTTCTTAGTACGTGGGACACGTGGTCTGTTGGGTTTTATGAGTAACCCTAAGTTGTATAATGGTAATCCCTTTAGCTCTCTTAATTCATGCAGCAGCACTAATTGCCTGAAGGCCAGAAGTGCAAACAGTGTGTACAGAGTCTCTCCTAATCTGTTTGTTATATGAAATTTTTTTTTTTCTCTTAATGGAAACTATTTTAAATGTAATTTCTAAGGGGGAATTCCAAAAAATTCGTTATAAAGGAGTTAAACAGAGATCTGACTGAGTAATTTAAAATTCCAAAAAATAGTTTCATATAGAAATATCTTAACAAAAGACATTGAAAAAATGCAAATTTAGTTAAATTACATAAAGCTTATTTGAAAAAAAATTACTAAATATTACAAATTTCAAAATATACTGCATAAAAATGTCGTGTCATTGTTAATAGAGGTGCTGGTATGCCGTACTATTCCAAAAAAAGCACTGGTTAAGTGGAAGTAGACAGAGTGGTTAGCAATGGGCACTGCTCTTCGTGGACTAATGTCATTAGTGGAGTACCCCCCCCCACTCCGGTGGTCAGTGCTGGGCCTATTGTTTTCAATATTCTATGCAGTGGGACCCATTGCTGAAGGTATATATATCAGGCTTAATGTCGAAGTTTGCAGATGATGCAAAGGCTGCCAGGGTTGTTAATGACAGTAATAGCAGTATGCTATTGCAACAGGATCTAGAAAAAGTTGGGCAGATGGGCTGAGAAATGGCAACTGAAGTTTAACATTGAAAAATGGTACTACACTTAGGATGGTAGAGAATGAAAAAGACCTGGGAGTAATTGTGCAGTCAGATACGAAATTTTCTCACAGTGCAGACAGGCTGCCATTTCCAGAGCAAGTCATGGCGTATTGTGAATGATATTCAGGAATTTTTCTAGTAGGGAAAAGGAGATGATTATCCCTTTGCAGGTGACACAAAGTTGGTAGGGTGGTTAACGACATTCATCAGGGTGAGCTACTGCAACAAGATCCAGGCAAATTGGGTTGATGGGCTGAGAAATGGCAGTATATAAATCTGTAATCCCAGAGTAACTTATCAACTGTGTGCTACTCCAATCATGGTAGTGGAAAATGATAAAGACCTGAGAGGTAATTGTGCAGTCAGATATGAAATTCTCTGAGCAGTGCTGACATGCTGCCAGGACAACTCATGGGGTATACAGTAACTTTGTTTGCAAGAATAAGCAGCTGATTATCCCTTTGTACAAGACCATGGTTAGGCTGCATCTTGAGTATTGTATACATGTCTGCAGGCCTCACTTTAGGAAGGATGTAGAGCTGTTGGAACAGGTGCAGAGAAGAGCAACCAGATTGGAGAAGGGAACAAAAGGGTGCTGTTACCTAGAAAGGCTTCAATTCTGCAAATTGCAGTATCTGGAGACTAGGTACCTGCAGGGAGATCTGATTGCAGTTAAAGGCTTGAATGAATTGAGTAAGCTGATTGTTAATGGCATTCTTCCTCTTGCTGAGATTACACTTGTGAGGGACATAAATTTAAGTTGAGGAAGGATGGTTGCAGGATAGATGTACAGATGTTTGTTTTCAACTAGCAGGTGGCTGATTGTTTGAATAGGCTTCCACCTGTTGTTGTGGAAGTGGTTGGTTTGAACAAATTCAAGTAAGAACTAGACAAAGCTTGGAGGATATGAATGGGTGATGTGCGTCTATTTTTTCCTTTTTGGCTGATGCTATATAAGTTTGCTTTCTTGCATCATTTGCCACTACTACTACTACAGTCTGGATATATCATCTCTTTAAACTGTTGTGAACTATAAGAGCTGTTTGTAAAATAAAAAAGTTTGTTACCACGACTGGAATAAGCTTAAAAGGGAAGGTTGTTTATCTCCCATATAAGGGCTCTTTGTCTACATCATCACGTACGGGGCAGGATCCTGGTTCCATAGAGCAATTAAAGCTGTTATTAGAGAAAATCTTGATTGGGATCAGAAGTTCATGTTTCTGCAGACCACTGTGGCCTGCTGAACAGTTTTAATTTCTGCCATTCAGGTCATCACATTGGAAACTATATCTAGACTTTTGGAGTAGTCTATGCTGGACTCAACTTCTGCCTCAAGAGGAGTATCACAAACACTACCTTGAGAATTGCACTGAATAATAATACTTATGTCATACTGGAAAAGGAGAGAATTTGCAACAGGATTTTTTCCATCTGGCAAAACAGGTGAGATGAAAGCACTAAGGTAATTCATTACCAACTTCATTCTGAAAATCACTTTCGTGGATAACTTTAACAAAAAAATGATTTCAGTCTGGTTTTAACACCATCTTCATCATCATTGGTTATGGCTTCATTAACCAAAAACTTTGAGAGAGATCGATTGATCCCAATGTGGTTCTTTCAAAGACTGGACTTACATTTCATATAAATGCTACACTTATCATAATGCCTGAACTTCCATGCAGGAGAATACCAGCCCTCACATGAGGTGAGGAGCACAAACTTATAGAGGACAAAAAACAATTGTACATTTCAATAACTTCTGCTATAGGGCTCTCCAAAAAAGGAGAGAAACAACTGAAGCTGCCTTAGAGTTCTAAACTAAGTCCAGGAAGAATGATGAGTACTCATCCTTCTTCCTGTACTGACACTGTTATATATGCTCTTGTAAGAGCACTTACCAGATTATTGCTGACTTCAGCTTTAGAATGTTATCTCTCCATGAAATCCTCTACATTCTTTCCCCTTCCTTTACACCTGTTTCCTCCCCTTTTTTAATTATTTTCCTTTTCCTTCTAAATTGTTTTGGGGATGGTATATTGGTAGATGTTCCTCCTGCTCTGATTTAAAAAAAAAAAAAAAAAAAACCATATTTTGAATGCGATCATTCCCCCAATAGAGACTTATTTTAGTTGAAATCCTCTCGTGCAGTCTGTCTAAGGATCATGCCCATGATACAAATATTGGCATGCCACTTGTATGTTCATCTACTTTTCCAAGTGTCATGTATGGATTTTTATAGTTGTATTGAACATATGGGAAGCAGTAATCCCAGAGTAACGTATCAACTCTGTGGTGCCACACTGACAGTGGTAGAGAATGAAAAGGACCTGGGGGTAATTGTGCAGGCAGATTTGAAGTTTTCTGAGCAGTGCAGACGGTCTGCACGAGTAACTCATGGTATCTTGTCAATGACATACAGGAATTTTTCTAGCAGAGATAAGGGGGTGATTATCCCCTTGTATAAGGCAATGGTAAGGCCACACCTTGAGTACTGTATACAGGTCTGGAGGCCTCATTTTAAGAAGAATGTAGGGCTGTTGGAACGAGTACATAAAAGGGCAACAAGATTAGTGAATGGAACAAAGGGTTGCTCTTACAAAGAAAGGCTTAAGTTTTGCATTACAGTGTCTGGAGACTAGACACCTGCGAGTTGATCTGATTGAGGTGTATAAAGCTTTGAATGGTTTGAGCATGCTCAATGCTGATGGGATTCTTCCTCTTGCTCAGAATAATCACCTCAGAGGGCATAAATTCAAATTGAGGAAAGACGGTTGTAGGATAGATGTGCGGAAGTTTGCCTTTAGGCAGCAGGTGATTGATTGCTGGAACAAACTTCCACCTGTCGTTGTAGAAGTTGATAATAAATTAAATTAAGCTACGCTATTATATTGTGTAGAAGTTGATAGCTTAAATAGATTCAAGGCAGAACTTGACAAACATTTGGAGTGAATGGATGGGTGGTTTGTGGTTTTTTTTTTTTTTTTTTTGGCTGATGCTATATAAGTTTGCTTTCTTGCATCATGTGCCTATTCTAATGCTAATTGTACTCAATAGGTTGCCGTCCCATGTTTTAGCTTATATAGTAACTTCTGGTTGGAGGATGATTCCTTCTCCAGTATAAATGGGGAAATTTCACCCACTGTTACTTTCCATTGATACTAGGCTGTCTTTTCCATATCGGTGTTACTATAGGCATGTGATGCAAGAAAGCAAGCTTATGTAGCATCAGCCAAAAAAAAAAAAAAAACATGGCACACATCCATTCCTTCTAAACGTTTGTCCAGTCCCTCCTTCAATTTATTTAAGCTATCAACTTCCACAATGACAGATGGAAGTTTGTTCCAGCAATCAACTACCCGCTGGCAAAGGGCAAATTTCTGCACATATATTCCGTAACTGTCTTTCCTCAATTTGAATTTATGCCCTCTCAGGTTTGTAATCTGAGCAAGAGGAAGAATCCCATCAGAATTGAGCCTGCTCAGCCAATTCAAAACCTTATACAACTCAATCAGATCACCTTGCAGGTGCCTAGTCTCTGGACGCTGCAATTAGCAGAACTTAATCCTTTCTTGGTAAGATCACCCTTTTTTTCCCCCTTGCCGATCTTGTTGCCCTTCTCTGTACTCGCTCAAGCAACTCTACATCCTTCCTAAAATGAAGCCTCCAGACCTGTACACAGTACTCAAAGCTTGACCATTGCCTTATACAAAGGGATAATCACCTCCTTTTCCCTACGAGCAAAATTCCTGTATATCATTGACAATACCCCCATGTCCTGCTCTGACAGCCTGTCTGCAGTGCTCAGTAAATTTCATATCTGACTGCACACTTACTCCCAGGTCTTTTTCATTTTCTACCACCCTAAGTGTAGTACCACATAGTTGGTACGTTTCTCTGGGGTTACTTCTACCCATATGCAGTACAGTCAGTCCTCGTATAGCACGATAGTTGTGTTCCTAGAAACCCTCGTGGAATGCAAAATCGTGCAATATAAACAACAAGCCCTGTGGGAAAAATAGGGTTAGGTGCCGTCCACCCAAGAATGAACACACATTTTTAACGAAACCATTACCAAACACAACAAATAATCATAATAAAATAGTTACGTATTTTATTACAACCATTACGTAATAAAATATTGCTAATGCTTTTGCTTCTATCGTAAGCAAACTTGTTTTTTGTTTGATTTTCTATCCAAACAGATGATAGTCGTTCCATCTCTTCCAATTCTTTGTGTCTTAATCTAATGGATTTTAATTACACTTTGAGTTGTTCCTGCTATGAAAGTTTTTTTTTCTTTTTTTTTTTTCTATTTTCTCTGCATTCTTTGTAATTCTCGGCGTTGTCTCATTTAGGTCTGTAGCACATGCAATATCACATGGTCTTTCATTTCGCTCAAAGCGTTTCACAATTTCATATTTTTTCTCTATCGACAGAGGCGAACTGGCCATAAACCTTACTGGGGAAACCCCGGTGGGCCAGAGGCCGGTGCAATTTTGGCCATAAACCATAGTATGAGGCCACTACAGATTTTCCTGGGTAAGAATTTTTGATCGGGTCCGCCTCTGTTTATTGATATTGCTTTTCTTTTTCTCTCTGAATCTGTAGTGTCTTCACCAGGACACTTCCTTTTCACACCTTTTAAGTATTTTACTAATTTTTAGGGAATAAAGCACAATTACAAAACAAGGAGGCACGCTTGATACACATAAACTAAGCTGCACGCGTGTAGCAACTGAATGAACAACACCGTAAAGGCAGAGATACACTATTAACATCTCACATTTTACTAAAGCACATTTCTACGGGTTACTACCACAAAAGAATAAAAACAATTTCCAGTTGCGTTCCTGCTAGGGAAATCTGTTATAAACTGGTAGTAAACTTGATCTAGTTGCATTTGCAATTATACCGATAGCTGGAATTGTTGGTTTTTAAGTTATTATGGTGAAATGTGTTTCCCCTTCACTGATACAAAAAACATAAATACATTTTCAGAATCTTCTCTTCATTCCTATCGTGTTGCGTTTGGTTGGGGTGATTCTGCGTTCGACTGCCATTTCTTGTAAACACAAAGGCGAATCGTGCATAAGCGAATTCGGTTCGTGTTATATAAGATATCGTTCCCCTATTTAAGAATCGTGTATAATCAAATTCATGTAGTTTAAACGTGTTATATGAGGACTGACTGTACTTTGAAATTTTAAATGTTAAATTCAGTTGCCACTTCTCAGCCCATCTGCCCAACTTTTCTAGATCCTGTTGCAGTAGCACACTGCCATTACTGTCATTAAAAACCCTGCCACCCTTTGTAGCATCTGCAAACTTCAACAATAAGCCTGATATACCTTCATCAATATCATTGCTAAATATACAAAACAACAATGGGCCTAACACGGAACCCTGGGGGACTCCACTAATAACATTAGTCCACGTAGAGCAATGTCCATTTATTACCACTCTGCCATCTTCCACTCAACCATCCCTTTATCCATTGCAGCAACTTGTCCTTAATGCCACACTGCTCCAATTTGTACAGTAGTCTTCTGTGTGCAACAGTGTCAAAAGATTTCCTGCAATTCAAATATATGATATCAAAATTATTTTTTGCATCCAGTTCCTTTGTGACCATATCCTAGTATCCAATAAAATTGGTCAGACAAGACTTCCACTTAACAAACCCATGCTGTGTCTGAACTATAACTGCAGTCTGGTCTACATGATCCTACAGTGCTTCTTTAACCAGTGCCTCCATTTAATTTCCCGGAACAGAAGTTAATCTAACAAGTCTGTAATTACTTGTGTCCCCCTTTGATAGCCGACCAGGCTAACCGGGTGGGTCAAGTGCCTGCCTAGCAACCCAAAGGTCGCGGGTTCGATTCCCACCTCGGGCTTGGATCAAAGTACTGCAAAAACTTTGGGAGATGCATTATGGCCACAGAAGCCTATGTGCCAACAACTATCCCCTTTGATCCTCCTTTGTGAATCGGTGATACATTTCCACATGTAGAGTCCATAGGGGCCTCCCCTGAATCCAAGGATGCCCTGATAATTATGGCCAAGGGTTTGCTTATTTCCTTTGCCACCTCCTTTAATGTAACTGGATAGATCCCATCCATCCCGTGTGCCTTTCCTATGTTTAACTTCAACCATTTCTTCTCCACTTTGCTCTCAGTTATTACAAAATCATTAAGCACCCTGTTACAGTTTGTTAAACATCTGGCATTCTACTCCCTTAATTACTCCATGTATGAATGTAGATGCATATTATTTATTCAGATTATCAGCTATAGATGACAATCTGAATGTCATCCATAGCTGACAATTCAATATTGATGGTTCGACTGTTGATGTGCAGGATCATCAACATAGGACATAGTGTTATTGTTATGCAGTTCCCCTGGTTTCCCACAAATCAGTGTTAAATACTCTGTTAACATTGCAAAGCCAGTCAGTGTGAGTAGTGTGTTGTTTGACTGGCCTTTTCGTTACTGGGAGGCGCAGTCACCAGGAAGGAGCCTCCCAGCATCTGCCCATTGGCACGAGGAGCCGGACCAGGGAGTTAATACATCTGACTGGCTGTCCACATTCCTGCAGGAGCGAGAGTGGGGAGGGCCAAGGAAAGAGCAGAGAGGAGACAGGGAAGACAGCGGGGGATGACAGCGTAGGCATCCCCCCAGGCAAAAAGGAGCAGGAAAAGTGCTAGGTGCAGTTGTGGGAGTCCTGGTGAAGGACTGTGGATAGGGAGAAGAGAACAGGTAAAGTTAAAATTAAAGAGTCAGGGATCTTCACAATGGAGAATTATGGAGTGGCCTCGACAGGGTTGGCCGCAATTTGCAGTTTCATGTCTGGAAGTTTCCGGTGCTGGGTATCAGTTGCTGTCTAGAAGAGGTTATCGAGGAGTAGTGTTGGGAGTTGCAGGTGATGCCAGCGACGACGAAAGACCTCGTTGGAATAACTGGTCAGTGCACGGAAGGCATCGTTAGATTCCAATAACTTGGTTTCTGGCCGAAGTGATGTAGTGTGGAGGTCTAGGAGTAGTTGCATTCTTAGGTCTAAGTATACACTGCATGAGTGCATCATGTAGTCCAAGTCTTCAGGTTCTCTGCAGGTACAGTGGGCATCCTCGACTAGGCTGAACTCTAGAAGGAGTCTCTTGAAGGACCTGTGGCCAGTTAATAGGAAGGAAGGAAGCATAGACATTAGGGAAGAACCAAGTGAAACTTTGTTTGTTGATGTAGGTTACCTCAGGAAGGAAAGGTTTATTAGTTGCACCAGTTGTGGAGTTATTCCAACGGGTTTGCCCTAGGTTTATCAATTATAGCCACACACATTTATGTTCCTGTTTGATATCGGTGTGGGTTTGAATAGTGAGGAATTCAGCTTCCTTATTCTTCTTAATAGCATGAGAGAGTCCAATAAAAGCTACATGGAAGTCCAAGGGGAGGCAGCCTGTTAGTACCTGTAGGGTGGCAGTTTGATATCATTCTACATGCGTGGGTAATGTGTAGTAGTAGCATAAATCATTGAATTTGCTGAATTTGACGTTGTGCTATAGTAATTCGGTGGTACCATACTGCAGCTCCATATGTGACAATTGGTATGAATACTGCTGAATATAGAAAGCGTTGAGTTGGTCCTTTAAAACCCCAGGCCTTGCGGGTAAACCATGTTAACATAGTGATGTAATTTTTTATCTTTTCTTTGATAGCTTGGATATGGAGAATGAAAGTTCTATCGTCCAAAATTACTGCTAGGTACTTCACCGATCAGTAGTTTTTCAGTGGGCGGCTATTAAAACATATGGTAGGAGGTCTGGAGAAGTCCAGTTTGCCTTTCAATAGGAGGGTTTTGCTCTTCTCAGTGGAGACTAAGTTTATTTTCTGTGGGCCATATGGACAGAGCAGAGAGAACAACTGCAGCTTGGGTTTCTGTGGTGGCAAGGGTGGGGCCCTTGACGATGATAACCATGTTGTCTGCATAAGAAAGCTGAGTAGTGTGTGGGTGGTCCCTCAGGAGCCAGTTGTCGAGTATCATATTCCATACAGCTGGCCCCAGGATGGAGCCCTGGGAACAGCCTCGGGTTAGATGTCGGGTGATGCAGTGATATTTTGTTTTGATGCTGACCTTGCAGTTAGAGAAGTAGCTTTTGAGGCAGTGGTAGAAATTCCAGGTACAGTTAGAGACTCTGGCCCTCTGAAGAATGCCCAGCCACCACACAGTGTCAAAAGCTCCTTTGAAGTCAATGAAGATTGCCAATACATAAGTTGCATCTGACTGTTCTGCCACTTTGAGGGTTTTAGATAGAGATCAATTGTGGAGCACCCTTGTTTGAATCCAAATTGAAGCGAGGATGCCAAACCATTGGCTTCATATCGGAGTTAAAAGCGGGAGAGCAGCAGTCTCTCAAAAACCTTGCTGAGAATGGGAAGCAGTGCAATCGGGCGGTATGCCGTGGAGGTACCTGTGGGATCCTTAGGTAAGAGCCTCAGGTTAGCATGCTTCCAACATGATGGAAAGTTGCCCTCACTCAGACAGGTGTTGAAGAGCTGAAGAAGTATCATTGGAGCAATGGCCCAGAGACGTTGCACAGTCTCGCCTTCAATAAAATCCAGACCAGGAGCTTTCCTTTTTTTGATTTTTTTTAATTGCTGCATTGACTTCCTCCTCTGTGAATAGTTCCTCCATAATGTCTGGCTGGAAGCTGGAATTTTGTGCTGCAATCTTCCTGTGTATGTCAGAGTTGGTGATGTCTTGATATATTAGTTCATCCAGAATCCAGTTGATTGTATCTTCCCAATGTGTAGTCTCAGATGAGTCATCAGAGCGGACAGTTTGACATCCATGGATCCCAGCTTATTCCTCACGAGTTTGTGGACTAAACCTCACAGATTCCGGTTCCCCCTCAGTCTCGACAAGGGAACGCCAGGAACTCTGCTTGGCATGGTAAATTTTGTTAATATATTCACGGCGGACTGCTTTGAATCGGTCTCTATACTGTTCTAAGATGTGAGCAGGTTCCTGTGAATAGTGAGTTCCTGCGACCACCATGGTACAGATCTTGGGTTCCTGGCATATTTTTTTCATGGAAGCTTTGAGAAGCAGACTCTGCACAAAGTCTGTTTTCTGCACACTGTTCATTGATTGGTAAGAGTTGCTAGCTGCAGCCTGAAGAACGTCTTGAATTACATTGTCAAACCAGTCCCAGTTCGCTGTTTTAGTAGAGAATCTTGCAATATCCTGGATAGACAGTTGACGAGGAAAGGCAGAATCGGTAATGCCGTAGGTGATGAGGCGATGGTCGCTAGTAGTGGCCGTGTCATGCACCTGCCATTGAAGGAGTCTGTTACGAAGAGAAGTAGTAGTCAGTGTTATGTCCAGGTTAGACTCTCCAGTTCCCAAAGAGTAGGTGGTTGGTTGTCCAGGTCTGTTGATGATTTCAAGGCCACATGAGGCAATAAATTCATCTAACATCTCCTCTTGCATTGGTAGAGGTGCTGAACCATTGTGTCGACCGGGCATTCGAATCTGCTGCTAAAATGACACCAGAATTCTCCAGGAGGTCAAGAGCTTGTTCCAGTCAAGCTATGTGCGGGAGGGTATCAGTACCAAATTGGAAGTATGCCATTAAGACCGCAATAGAAGGGCTACAATAGAAGGCAGCCGCAGCTGCCTTCTATTGTAGCCCCAGCTAGGTTCGGAGTGCAAAGTGATTCTATCTGTGTTACTACGAGGTTTGGATTTCATATGATGATAGCAGCGAGGCACAATTGGTTTGTCGTCTGGATTTCCTGAAAGCCAGGGGTTAGCCAGAGACCCTTCCACGGATGCAGTAGGGTTCCTGAAGGAGAAGGATATCTAGATTCAACCCATCCATTAGAGGATGAAGCTGTGTTGCCACTGAGATGGTTTTTTGCCATTGATCTGGGCTATACGAAGTCTGGGAGGGGGTGGTGAGCATCCTATTTTCCATAGTTAGTCTTATTGCGTACTAGTTCTGCTGCTATTCTATATAGTAACTCTTAGCTACTCTTCTATATAGTAAACACATGGGTTGTGTTAGGGTAGCTAAGGATAGGAACAGGTGCATGTATACTTCCATGTACACCAATGCTAGGAGTTTGGTAAATAAATTTGATGAATTTCAGGTATTGCTCAGAACATCAAAAGCAGATATTGTTGGGATATCAGAGATGTGGTGTCACACAGATATAAGGAATGCAGAACTGGAATTTGGGGGGTAAAATGTGTACAGGAAGGATAGACAAGATAGGAAAGGAGGAGGGGTTATACTATTAGTTAAGAAACACAAAATCCAAGGAAGTGAAGCTAGTTGACATCGCTGGACAGTGCAGTGTTAAGTCAGTTTGATGTGACATAAGCATTGGG
Organism: Mastigoproctus giganteus; assembly: GCF_048544385.1. Taxonomy (NCBI): domain Eukaryota; kingdom Metazoa; phylum Arthropoda; class Arachnida; order Uropygi; family Thelyphonidae; genus Mastigoproctus; species Mastigoproctus giganteus. Next base: position 87,333,684 of record NC_143588.1, on the reverse strand, counting down.
AGATCAAAATTGAGAGTAGGAGTGTGTTATAGGCCTAATGACTCTGATGAGTATAATAAGGAACTGTTCAGGGAAATAGTGGGCCAGTAAATCAAAGTCTTATAATGGGGTATTTTAATTTCCCAGATATTGACTGGAATTTGTGGGTTGGTCACTCCCACACTAGTCAGACTTTTGTGGATTTATTGGATGATTGTTTTCTGCAGCAGCATGTTCGAGAGGCAACCAGAGAAAGTAATACTCTTGATCTGGTTATCAGCAGTGATCATTCGTGTATTAAGAATTTGCAGATAAAGGAACCACTAGGTGGCAGTGATCACAGTGTGCTGAAGTGGGGTTTACTCAAAGAGGTAACTACCATCAGGAGCAAAGGGAAGGGTTTTTGCTTTTGTAAAGATGACTACCGTGGTCTGAGACAGTATTTAAATTTTATACGGTGGGACCAGTTGATGATGTTACCAACAGCAAATTCAAAATGGGAAGCATTCAAAGAACTTATCTTGGAAGCTACTAGGCTTTACATACCAACTAAGAAATATTGTTCAAGGTTTAGGCCTAAATGGATGTCAGATTAACTAATGAGACATGTGGCAGAGAAAAAAAATGCATGGGATACATATAAATTAATGGGTGACATGGAAGCCTATGATAGATAAAAGCTGGTCTGTAACCAAGTCACAAAGGAGATTAGGCAGGCAAAGGCAGATTATGAGAAATCCTTGGAAAAGGATGTAAAGAAAAACAGCAAAGAGTTCTTTACCTATGTAAACTCTAGAAGGAAAGGGATGAATCAGATTGGTCCACTGGATATTGATGAGGTTCAACTGTTGATGATCCTGCTCAGGTGGCTAACAAACTGAGTATTTTGCATCTACATTCACCCATGAGGAGTTATTGAGGGCAGGGAATGCCAGAGGTGAGTTAAACTCTGGCAGTGAGCTGGATGATTTTGTAATAACTGAGAGGAAAGTGGAGGAGAAATTGTTGATAGATCCCATCCACTCTGGATAGATCCCAGAGTGGATGGGATCTATCCAGAGTGGGATCTATCACATGTATACTGTCAAAGCAACTCTAGAGTTGCTTTGACAGTATACATGTGATATTCATTTGGCACACTCTTATGTTCTCTTGCCTTCAAAAGTGGTATATATGAAGTGTTTGGTGGGGATCTGAGGTAGTTTGAGCGTGGCAGCATAAGACAACTGGTGCTGAGTACCTTCATCAGAAGCTTGATTGGAGAGTAGCCCGATATTCAGAGCTGCTGTAGTTGGGTTTTTGGTTACTTCAGGTAGGGTTTGATCAGATTGTTGGAGTTGGGAATTGGCGGCCTTCAGCTGTTCATTTTCTATGATGACCTCATATAACTGCTTCTCTAGGGCCCCAGCAGTGCGAAATTTGTAATGATACGGCCCTGGTGACGTTGCTGTTTTTGCTACGGAGGCAGTATTCCATTTTGTGCCTCGGGTTGTGTATAATTTTAAGGTTGGGAAAATCTTTGCTGAATAAATTCAGCATTTCGTCACATTCCCTTCATCCTCCCATTGTTTAGGGGGGAGTGAACCAGATGCTTCAAGTCTTTTGAGAACCTTTTTCTTGAGGGGAGGAAGTCTCTTCGTGGATGCTGCGGGAGCACAATCGCTGTCCCCCCCATTACAATCAGCATCATCGCCACCGGGAGAGTTGTCTGCGGCAGGTATGATGTATCCATTTGCCGTGGAAGCTTGTTTTGTGGTCTGAATTTTGTTTCTAGTCATCGGGATCGAGGAGGGAACCCCCTTCGAGTTTTCTTCCCCCGAGGACTGGTGCGGTTGCCTGCAGGAGCGCAGCGAAACTCTACAATGTGCATTTCCTTTTTTCAGACATTATGCATAGCTATAGCAGCAGATGCCAAAACAAGCATTAATTGGGGAGGGGTAGTCAGTTTACTATTCTGCAGTAGTCTGAAGAAGAACAATACCAAAAGTCTAATGGGTTAACTACAGGTGGTCGTGGGTGGGCGGGCAACCTCTGCCGAAGGCAATATAGTGACCAAGGAGCACTCTTCCCAGCAGTGACCTTTAGCCGGTCAGACAATGGCAGTGGTTTGCTTTGGCTTTAACAAAATTGTTCAAACACAAATTAAAAGTTACTTATCTGCTATAAGTCTTGTGCCTCCATGACCCATATAAATGGAAAGCATTTGGCGTCTGCCATAAGATTATAACCATCATATTGGGTAATAAGCTAGATTTTTTACTAAATTTTAGTTACTTTAGGGAGCACAATTGACCATGAACTTGTACTGCCGGCCACCTGGCGGATCATCAACAGTCGAACCACCATCAATATCAAGTGGACTGATATGTGTATCGCATTCCCCCCCATAAAGAACTCTCTTCTGTTAACAAGCACAGGCCATGCTGAGCAAAATTCTACCCCATAGTCTAGACAGGTGGCAGACAGCCTAGGTTCGCATGCCAAGGACTGAAAACAGGAAGCTGTTTTCCAAGTGATAGTTGCTTCGTGATTAAAACGAGGCCAGACATACAACAAAATGCACAAGCATGGCTAGGCAAAGTTTTACTTCACCACAGCAGCATCCAGCATGTATGAGAGAACTCTCTAGAGTTGCTTTGACAGTATACATGTGATATTCATTTGGCACACTCTTATGTTCTCTTGCCTTCAAAAGTGGTATATATGAAGTGTTATATATAGATATATACAGAAAGCTTTTGAACTTGCACATCATTTGGGGGCATTGATTTGAAAAGGGCAAATGTGGGAAGTACTTACTTGAATAGAACTTTTTTGTTATTCAATCTACCATTTTTAAGTTTATGCTTGCTTCTTGTGTTAGAACTCATACATTGCAGTTTGACAACTGTTCAAATCTAACATTGTCCATTTTTGAAACTGTAATAAGTTCTTTTTTTTCTGAATGATGCATATCTAACTATTCAAAATTGTTTTCCTTTGGAAATTAATTCCCATTATATATATTACAATCAAATTTTCAGTCAGTGTGATTATGTTGCAAAGTGTTAAATATAAAAAATTTTATTTCCTTAAGGCTGACATGGTAGAAGCAGCTTTTAAGGCTCAACGAAACTTTCTTGAAGTAGCATCCAGATCGAAAGAACCTGCTCAGGTAACCACCAGTGCTTATTTTTAAAAAATATCCTTTTTTTTTATAGTCAAAAAATTAATAAACATCTTTTTAAAAAAAAAAAAAACGTTTGACAGATGCATTTTAAGAATGCATGAATAGTTGTAAATTGATGAAAGCAACTCTGTGTGTGTGTGTGTGTGTGTGTGTGTGTGTGTGTGTGTGTGTGTGTGTGTGTGTGTGTGTGTGTGTGTGTGTGTGTGTGTGTGTAAATATATATATATTTTTATTAATTTTATTATATGCCTTAGTTGTACTAAAGCAAAAAAATCTAAAGAAGTTTATACATTCAACATGAAAATAGCAAAAAATCAGTTATAAAGAAAATAATACAATTCTATTTTTTTTTTTTTTTTTTTAATTTAAACTTTTCTACTATATGCAGATTTTGATATTGATTAATCAAAAAAATGATAGCTTTATAATAAAGTTATTTACATTCTTAGAAAGCTTCTGTTCCTTCCACCATTGCAGTATATAGTCATCTTTACTCTAACACCTGGCGCCTCCGTGGGCAGGAGCGGCAGTGCGCAGCACACGCTTCTTGATTGGACCGGGGTTCGAACCCGTGACTACCAAATACGGAGGATGCAGAAAGGTCAGGGAATGACCACCACATATCCCCAGAGCAATATGGCCTTAGTTGCTAATGCTCCTAAAAACCAAAGAACAACAACTCTAACACCTAACTTTGCTTAGGAAAGCATTTTTTCCCTACATATGATTAAGATTATGCCAATAGCTTAGATATTCTAAGATTATACAGACTGACCTTGAATGTGCAACATTTTCATATAGTTATGATTTGGTGTTTGGTCTGCTCTGCCCTGTAAGAGTGAAGCCTTTTGTTATAATTGTAAATTATTTTTAAATAGTACTATTTCAATTCCACTTGTAAATGGTGGATTCAAAGATTGGCAACATTTAATAAGACATTTGAATATTCACGAAAAAAGCAATATGCATGCTTGAATGTACTAACAAATAAATTTGCGTAAAAATTTAGAATTACAAAATACAGTAGATGCACATCATTAAAGTCTGATAAATCAAGAAAAAATAAGATGGCAACCAGTATTAAAGAGTTGTTCTTTGCATTCAATATTTAGCAAAACACTTTGGCTTTAAGGGGTACTAATTCAAAATTATTCGATAACAATAATGGAAACTTTTTTGTAATTAATACAAGTGATTGTCAAATTTGATTCCACTTTATCGGAACACATCCAACGTATTCAGATTGATAAAACTTCGCATGTCACATTATTTAGGAGACAAAATTCAAAATGATATTTTAAATATAATAGAAAACAGTATAAGGACAAATTTTAGATCAGTTACAGGAAGCTAAATATTATTTTTTGATTTTGTATTGTACACCTGATGCCAGTCATCAGGAACAAGTGACAATTATTTTAAGATTTGCAATTCATAATGATGAAACAAAAAATTGAAATTAAGGAACATTTTTTTAGGTTTCTGTTATTGAAAATAACAGAAACCTAAAAAATGTGAAGTTGAAAATATGACTGGTAGTGGGCTAACTACACTCATTTTTGAATTTTTGGAAAAATGTAACATTAATATTCAAAATATGCATGGGCAAGACTTTTCATATTGGCAGGGGCCAATATGAAAGGAAAACATGTCTTCAGGAAAAAAATTTTAGATATAAAATCCCAAGCCTTTTTCGTACCTTGCACTGCACATACTTTGAATTTAGTGGTGAGTAATGCGACAAAAATATCTTGAGAAAATTGATTTTTTTTTTTTTTTTTTTTTTTTGGAATTATACAAGAACTTTAATTTTTTTTCTAGTACTAAAACAGTGGTCAGTATTAAAAAAACAAAGTTTCAAATCTTTCGCTGAAGTCTTTGTCAGACACGCATTGGGAAAGTCGAATTGATACTATAAAACCTCTAGTACAATCTACAACAAATTGATGATGATCTCTATGAAATATATTCAGATTGTGATAAAATTCGAGTTAAAAACAAAACATCAGTCTCAGTCATTGTCAAATAAAATTAGATCTTTTAAATTCTTGTGCTCTACTATCATTTAGTTTGACGTTTTATCTAATGTAAATTTTGGAAGCAAATTATTACAAAATACACAATCGGATATATTAACATCACTAACGCATTTAATAAAATTAAAGGAAACAATTATAAACTTTAGAACAGATGAGCATTTTGTACATGTACTTGAAAACGCAGCAAAAATTGCTAGCTCATTGCAAATTGACACTGATTTTTCGAAAGAAAACCTAAGAATGGGAAGCTCAAGGTTTATAATAACAATTTTAATTTTTACAATATAGTGAGCTAAGTAAAATGTCAAAATATGAAATTTTAAAACATGAGGAATGTCCAAAAGATATTGTTGCTGTTGATCTTGCAAATGAAATACAAATTTTTCAAAATTATGTCCGTGAATCAGACTCCACAAGAAATTACGTTTTATATTCAAAAATAATTTTAACCACTCTGCTTGCTAATACAGCAGACTCTCGATTAACCGGGACACTTCAAGACACCAAATTTAAAGGGGGGGGGGGGCGAAATTCAAGTAATAACTAGAATAGGTATAAACAGATATTTTGCAAGTCGTAAATAAGCGGCAAACGGCATTATAAGTCATCATCGGGAGATTAGCGTACCTATTATCTTGTCTTCACGTCCGCCGCTCAAAAGTAAAAGAGAGAGAGAGACCAAATATTTAGTTTGTTTTACTGTGTCGCATTGATTGTTGTGTTCCGTTGCAGAGCAAAAGGACAAATTTTGTTTCGTTATTTATGTCAAGTGTGTCGGAATTTTTTTTTTTTTTTTATAGTAAATTTTTTTTTTTTTTTGTTTGTTTAGAAATCTCAAAAGTGGTGGTTAAACGCAAAAGAGTTGCGTTTTCAGTTAAACAAAAACTTGAAATTATTCAAAAGTTTGAAAACGGTGCATCTGTTTAATATCTAAGGAATCATTATAGTATGGATGTATCAAAATGGCCAAACATTAACAGGTATTGCGTGGAATTCAGATTTGTCAATAATAACATAGTAGCAATATGTTATTAGTCATTCCCGAGTTACGTAAAACTCGACAAAGTAAGAAGTCCTGGAACATATCCTTAAGTATGTCGGGGACTTTTGTATTTTTGGAATAACCGGGAAATTGATCATCTGGGATTTGTTTTTTACCATCTATCCTGGAAAATCGAGAGTCTACTGTATATTTATTTCATTAAGAATAATGTTAACAATGCCCGTATCAGTTGCTAGTGGTGAACGCTCTTTTTTGAAATTAAAATTAATAAGAAATTACCTCTGCTCATCAATGCATCAACAAAGGTTTAAATAACTTGGCAATAACATCTATAGGAAGTTATATTTGTAATTCTTTAGATATGAAAAATATGACTGATTTTCTTAAATTTGTCAGCCAAAGCAAGACAAGTTAAATTTATATATTTTGTTATTGTTTTATTATTATTATTTACATTTTAATTTTAAGTTTTTATATAGTTTTGTTATTGTCTGCATTGAAAGCAAAATAAATATATATTTTTATTTTTTACTTCAAGTATCATGTTATTTTGTGTTTAAAAATTATTTTGGAAATATTTTTTTTTAAATTTGCAAAAATAAATTTATATAAGAAAAATGACTGCAAGGGGGTAGGGGTGGCAATAAGAAGTTTCACCAGGGCAGTATTATAGCCTGGCTTGGTCCTGATTGTAACTGTACCATTTCATTTGTAGATTGATCTTTGAGACTGTCACCAACATGCTCTTAGGCATGCCAATGTGGGAGTCTATACACTGATGAAACTGATATTCAGGCGACACCCAAGTCGCCAAGTCAAGTGGACATAAGTTTTGCACACCAGTGTAGAAATTAAGGACCAACACTATTTCTAAAGGGTTACAACCACAAAATCTTTACTTAAGGTACTCTTTACTGATGAGAGTAGATTCAGTCTCAGTGATTCTGGATGTCAGCTAATCTGGCGATAGGTTGGCACATGGCATCACCTCACAAACATCACTGAAAGGGATCAGTATGGCGGCTGAGGTGTTCTCGTCTGGGGAGGCATTATCTTGAATGGACATACACAACTCCAGATACTGGAAGGCAGTACTGTAACTGGTGCATGTTACTGTACTGAGGTAATCTGCTCCGAGGTGCCATTGGCCCCAAGTTTGTTTATGGATGATATTACCACACCCCATCGCACTGCAGCTGTTGATATGCTTTTGGAAAGTGAGGACATTATTCTTATGGATTGGCTTGCCTGTTTCCCCCAATCTAAATCCCATAAAACACATATGGGACGCTCTGGGGAGATGCCTAGCAGCACGTCCACACCCATCAGAAACAGAAAATCTTCACCAGCTGAAGATGGCACTGACAGAGGAATGGATGATGTTACCACAAGAACTTATCAACAACATTGTTCTAAGTATGGACAGGTGGTGCAAAGTCTGCATCGACAATAGAGGTGGCCATATCTCCTACTGAGGACCACCTCTTCCCTTTGTTCCATCTTCGGCAGTGATGCATCTGTATCATGGCAGCCAGTGCTATGTTGCCATTTTTGAATAAAGTCTCTCTGTACTGTTTTGTTTCCATTTTTGTGTCGGTGTTGTTTCCTTCCTCATTTCTGTACCTCAAGAGTTTCCTTTGGTATGCTTTTCCAGTATCCAGACCACTCCTATGAGAAGCTACAGGTGAAAAACTGACTGGTTCTTAAATTTTGCACACCAGTGTATAAAGTCTGTATGGTCTGTGACAGCCATATCCTCTTCTTGCACTTTCATGATTGTGGCAATGTTGGTAATCCTGGGTATAACCCTCATGTGCAAGTCCTGAAATACTGCAGCTAGCATACTAGAGATGACCACCCAGGTGTGAACAAAAGTAATCAGGGGTCGAGGTGTGGTGCCCACACCACACGGAGGATTGCTACTCTTCTGTGTTACCAGGCAATACTAGGTGGTAGACGACTCACATCAACCATTGCAATACCACCACTTTGCTTATTGATGGCTTGAAGGGGTGGAACCATGTTTAGTATTCAGAGCAAAGCTCTGGTATCCCCCAATCAATTCCATCATGCAGTATTATTGATGCCTTTTGATTTTATGATGAACATCATGGCGGGATATAATCTTCCTTGCATTTTGAGAGTTCAGATTTAAAACGATATTCGCAGGCTGGCCACTAGATAGTCCACCGGACCCGAACCTCTAGGAGGCTTCTGGAGCAACTAGCGTATAATCTTGCTGCCTCTATTCTGCCAGATACTGATGGGAAGGAGTCCAAGTAGTGTGCGTGGGGCCATTGTTGAGGCCACATTATGTCAAGGAGCTAGGTATATTCTTACCATCTGTACCCATATCCAAAAATTTCATTACTTCATACAGCATGTCCTTGCCACCCTATCTCAATACAGCATTAATTGTCAAACTGATAGAACAAAGTTATCTGCAAAAAGATCTAAACCTCCCAAAAACTTCTTCATTCATTTCAAAAAATAACCATGTCTTAGTTCTAATCTCAATGTCCATTTACACTACGGTGTGCGAAACCCCATGTGCTTTTTCTCACAGAATCCCAATTATTGGTTGATTCAACCACTGCTCATCTCAGTTGTCCAAATTATTGCTGTATTATTCCTTTCACTTCAAAGGTGGTACTCATGCTTATGTCCATTCTGATATTCCCTGTCAGAGACTTAGTAATTGGGAATCTCCTCTTTTTGATCTTCTCTGTACCATACTCTGTCAAATTCATTTGTTGCCTCTATCGTTCTCCCAACTCTACTAATCACTCGGAACTCTTTGCCTTCCTCTCTTTGAAACTTTCTGAAGTCCAGTTGTCCTAAAAGTGAGGTAATTTTCCTGGGTGATTTGAATGTTCACAATTCCAGCTGGCTTCTGTTTTTCTAGCCACAGATCCAGCTCTTCTGATGGCAACATTTATTCAGATTGTGTCGGTGAAATTATTCTTATAGGAATGAAATCCTTTATTACAAACTCTACTTAAAATCTCATCCTTTAGCTAAACCTTAGTTTTCTAATAAATGTGCTAAGGCTGTTCAAGAGAAGAATATAATGTGTTGCCTATTGTAATTGGCTTGTATCCAAACCTTCCGGTTCATTTATTGCCTCTGACACCAGAGCTTGCAACAATTGTAAAGCAGTTATTAATCAGTCCAAATTAAATTTGGAGTAGGCTAAGAGTAGAAAACTTGCTTCTTGTTCAAATGGTAGTTGAGCATTCTGATCTCTTACCAAAACTATTGGCTGCAAGTTTTGCCCATCTCTGTTCCCACTTGTCACAACCAGATGGTTCTATTGCTGCTTCAGCCAAAGATAAACCTGACCTGCTAGCATCTTGCTTTTTTACCCAATGCATGTATTGATGATCTTGGTAAACCACCACTTACCATTCCGAGTAAAATTCTTTCAATGTCTCCTGTGGTCTTCTGTCAAAAGGATGTCAGAAGGATTTTTAACAATCTTGATGCTCAGAAAGCTCTAGGTCCGGGTGGTATTTCTTCACTTGGTCTCAAAACAGTGTTCCTGAACTTACTCCAGTTCTGTCACCTTTTTTCACTTACTTATTCCAAAAGTGTTTTCTCTTCTGCTTGGAAATTTCCTCATATTCAGCCAGTTCCTAAAACGGAGATGAATTCACACAACCAAATTATCCCATTGCACCTACTTCTAATCTTTCTAAAGTAATAGAGAAATCTATTATTCACCAACTCCTAAACTATCCGAATCCATATTGCCGATCAACAGTCGGCAATATGGATTCCCAGTGTCGATCCACTGGTGATATTCTGGTTTATGTTACCCTTCCACTGACAAATTCAATGGACAAGTTTAGTGAAACTCAAGCAGTTGCCCTTGACATCTTAAAGGCTTTTGATCGTTTTGGCATAAAGGTCTTCTAAATAAGCTTCGATCTTATGGTTTGCCCAACTGTTTTTTGTAGTTGGTATCCAGTTTTCTCTCTGACCGCTCACTGCAGATGGCTCTGTCTTCCAAACTCTCCGCTAATGCAGGTGTTCCCCAAGATTCAGTTCTTTTTACAACTTTTTTACTCGTATATATTAATAATTTTCTTCCAGTGACCGGAAATCCTATCCATAGTTTTGCTGATGACAGCACATTGCATTCCACCTTCCAGTTTGAGAAACCTTGCCCTGCACAAACAGCTTCACATTCTCGAATATCTGGTAGCAATTCCTTAAATGCTGATCTCCAGGTAATTCTCCAGTGGGGCAAAGTTAACTTACTTCATTTCAATCCTTCTAAAACTCAGTCCTGTCCTGTCTTATATCTAGCAAAAAGTATTCTACTCCTACGTTTATCTTTGATGACACTGATCTCTTGACATAAGCACATTACAAATATTGCTTCCTTTGCATCTAAAAAACTGGGTTCTCTCTTTTACTTTCAGCATTATTTTTCTTCCAAACAGCTGTTCACTCTGTATAAATTGGAAATCTGACCTACCATAGAATATTGTTACCACAACTGGGGTATGCCCCCAAAACTTCTGTCTCAGGCATCTAGATTCCATTGAGAAGAGGGCAAGGTTAATTAATGACTCATCTGTGTCCATTCTCTGTCTTACAGACATTGTTTTTATAGACTCTTCCATGGGCACTGTTTTTCTGAATTGGCTATAGCATTAGTAGAGGTGTATGATGCAAGAAAGCAAACTTATACAGTATCAGCAAAAAAAAAAAAAAAAAAACCTTCCCATTTCACCCATCCATTTGCTCCAAAAGTTTGTACATTTCTTCCTTGAATTTCTTTAAGCTTTCAACTATCACAACGAAAGATGGAGGTTTTCTTTCAGCAATAAACTACCCCCTGGGTAAAGGCAAATTTCCGCACATCTATTCTACAACTGTCTTTTCTCAATTTGAATTTATGCCTCCTCGGGTTCATAATCTGAGCAAGAAGAAGAATCTTGCTCAAACCATTCAAAGCCTTATACACTTCAGTCAGATCACATTGTGGGTGCCTAGTCTCCAGATGCTGCAATTTCCAAAACTTAAGCCTTTCTTGGTAAGAGGACCCCCTAGGTATCCCTCACCAGTTTTCTTGCCCTTCTTTGTTCTCGTTTTAGCAACTCTACATCCTTCCTAAATGAGGCTTCCAAACCTGTATGCAGCACTCAAAGTGTGGCCAACCATTGCCATATACAAAGGGATAATCACCTCCTTATCCCTACTAGCAAAATTCCTGTATATCATTGACAAGACCCCCATGACTTGCCCTGGCAGCCTCTCTGCACTGCTCATAAAACTTCATATCTGACTACACAATTTCCCCCAGGTCTTTTTCATTATCTGCTACCCATATACATTATTTTCCATTTGTCAATGTTAAACTTCAGTTACACTTCTCAGCCCATCTGCTCAACTTTTCTAGATCCAGTTGCAGCAGCATACTGTCATTAGTGTCATTAACAACCCTGCCAACCTTCATATCATCTGCAAACTTGGACATTAAAATTGATATACCATCATCAATATCATTTATATATACAAAAGACAACAATGGACCCAACACCAAACCTTCATGGACTAATGTTAATATTGGGACTCCAATAATAACATTAGTCCATGAAGAGCAGTGTCCATTGATTACCACTCTGTCTTCTCCTACTCAACCATCCTGTTATTCATTATAGCAACTTTCCCTTAAAGCCATACTGCTCCAATTTGTACAGTAGTCATCCATGTGCAATAGTATCAAAAACTTTCCAGAAATCCTTATGTGATATCAAAATTATTATTTGCATCCAGTTCCTTTGTGACCACATCATAGTAGCCAATCAGATTGGTCAGACAAGACGTCCCCTTATCAAACCCATGGTGTGTTTGAATTATTACTGCAGTCTTGTCTAGATGATCCTGCAATGCTTTTTTAACCAGGGTCTCCATTATTTTCCCTGGAACAGAAGACTAACAGGTCCGTAATTGCTGGTGTCACCCTTTGATTCCTTTTTGTAAATGGGGGATACATTTGCACATCTCCAGTCCATGTGGACCTCCCCTTAGTCCAAGGTTGCTCCCATAATTATGGCAAAGGGTTTGCTTACTTCCCTTGCCACTTCCTTTAATATAACTGGATAGATCCCGTCCACCCCAGGTTCTTTTCTTATGTTTAAGTAAAACAATTTCTCCTCCACTTTGCTCTCAATTATTACAAAATTACAAAAGAGACTGCTTCTACAGGGACGAGATACTCTTAAATAGAAAGGGTGCAAGAATATTTGTTGATGCTATTGAGGCAGTGTTAGGTGGGTTGGAAAACTGCTAGCTTGGGGGGGATATACAGAGTAATAGATTAACAGTAGCCGCTGGCAGAGGTGAAAGTGGTTCTTGTACTGCTTCTATTGGAATGAGCAGCAGACTGGAAAACAAGATGCAGGGTATTTCAGAGACTGCTGGGAGTCATTGCAGTACAAGCAATCACATTGGTTGTGTTAGGGTAGCTAAGAACAGGAACAGGAGCAAGTATACTTGCATATACACCAATGCTAACAGTTTGGTAAATAAATTTGATGAATTTGAGGTGTTGGTCAAAACATCAAAGGCAGATATTGTTGAGATATCAGAGACGTGGTGTCACACAGATAAAGGAATGCAGAACTGGAATTTGGGGAGTACAATGTGTACAGGAAGGATATACAGGATACACAAAATTCAAGGAAGTGCAGCCAGTCAACATCATTGGACAGTGCAGTGTCGAGTCGGTTTGGTGTGACATAGGCACTGGGGGATCAAAATTGAGAGTAGTAGTGTGTTATAGGCCTAATGACTCTGAGTATAATAAAAAAAAAAAAACTGCACAGGGAAATAGTGGGCCAGTGAATCGGTGTGTCTTATAATGGGGGACTTTAATTTCCCAGATATTGACTGGAATTTGTGGGTTGGTCATTAACACACTAGCAAGGCTTTTGTGGATTTATTGGTTGACTGTTTTCTACATCAGCATGTTCGGGAGGCAACTAGAGGGAGTAATACTCTTGATCTGATTATCAGTAGTGATTCTTCTATCATTAAGAATCTGCAGATAAAGGATCCACTAGGTGGCAGTGATCACAGTGTGCTGAAGTGGGATTTACTCAAAGGGGTGACTACCATCAGCGGTAAAGGGAAGGATTTTTGCTTTCGTAAAGATAACTACGGAGGTCTGAGACAGTATTTAAATTCTATGCGGTTGGACCAACTGATGATGTTACCAATAGCAAATTCAAAATGGGAGGCATTCAAAGAATTAATTTTGGTAGTTGCTAGGCTTTATATACCGACTAAGAAATATTGTTCAAGGTTTAGGCCTAAATGATGTCAAATGAACTAATGAGACATGTGGCAGAGAAGAAAAATGCATGGGATACATATAAATTAATGGGTAACATGGAAACCTCTGATAGATATAAGCTGGTCTGTAACCAAGTCACAAAGGAGATTAGGCAGGCAAAGGCAAATCATGAGAAATCTTGGGCAAAGGATGCAAAGAAAAACAGCAGAGAGTTCTTTACCTATGTAAACTCTAGAAGGAAAGGGATGAGTCAGATTGGTCCACTGGATATTGATGAGGTTCAACTGTTGATGATCATGCTCAGGTGGCTAACAAACTAAATGAGTATCTTGTATCTGCATTCACACATGAGGAGTTATTCAGGGAGGAGAATGCTAGAGGTGAATTAAACTCTGGCAGTGAGCTAGATTATTTTGTCATAACTGAGAGTGAAGTGGAGGACAAATTTTTGAAGATAAACATAAAAAAGGCACCAGGGGTGGATGGGATCTATCCAGTTATGTTAAAGGAGGCAGCAAAGGAAGTAAGCAAACCCTTTGTCCCCCTATTGTTTTATTATGTATGGTTTGCGTTTACTTTTTCTCTACTGGTTTGCCATGCTACTGGCGTATGTTTTATTTACTTTTATTTTAATTTATTATAAGCAGCATGCGGTGGATTATGCATTAATGCAACCATTGATTCTTGCGATACTAATTTTCTTTTACTTTTCTTTTTATCATAATTAGTTGAGGATGGGATATCTGCAAGATGGTAGGCAGTTCTAAAAACTTTTCAAGTCTAGTCTTGATTTTAAATTCATAATTCTTGTAAACAGAAAAGGATATTAAAACAGTTATAAAGTTCATACTGCAAAGAAAAATCTTTACTTTCATGTGTGGAAACCCTATTATATCAGACAATTCCAGCCTGAAGATTACAGTAAAAGTGTGGAATTTGCTGGAATCATGGCTTTGGAAAAGGATGATAGTCGTCATCTGTTTAGCAACATGCTATGGTCTCATGCAGTTGTCTTCTATATTTGATATTCAAAATGTTAGTATTGGACTGAACAGTATGCAAGTATGCCATTTGAAAACATGCAGTCTGAGCCTATGGTATCAGTTTTATGTGGAGAATTGATCACTGATTTTAGAGGGGGCAAACTTTACAGAATATTTTTTCAATTATATAACTTGTGGAAAAAATGCTTAAGTAGTCCAAATCATTGTTTTGAAAATTTGGTATATAATTATTTATAAATTTTATCTGCTTAAATAATAACTCATCACTTGAACTTTTTTTCCTACCTTGTATCGGTAATAACTGCATTTTGTTTTAAGTTCATCAGTAGTCATTAAATTTCACCTGTACACTGCTTTGGCCCATCTCTTCCCACAAACAGAAGCATTTACAGATACCCTCTTAGGGTCATTGATGAATGTGAAAAAAAAATTTAATGATGTTATTGCTATGTTAATGATGCGAGGTAGAATCAAAAATGTATGGAAAAGTTTCGAAGTTATCTGATAATGGCAAGATTGTTTGCAGAATTAAAAAGGAAACAAGAATTGTTGAAAGAGATTCATTTTAGTTTGGGCAGCCCTATGAAATGCTAAATCCTGAAAATTGAGGTGAAAATTTTGGGAAAGCAGAGAATAAGTGTCAGAGTTCGAAATCAGTCACAAAAATATCTCAAAGTAGTAGTTGAACTTGTTCACTATTGTTGAGTGGCCTGAATATTAACTGTTTTAGACAAACAATAGAGAATGAACTTGCTGTGTGAAATTTTAACCTTTTTTTTTTAATAAAGATTCGGATAAATGTTATCATATTCAGTGACGAAGACAGTTTTGCAACACGTTTTTTTAACCCTGAAATCTTAGGTAAAGCTGTTTTTTGTTTAGGGGTGCAGGATAGGAGCATTAGAATGCTAAAATCGATGGAGGCGATTAAGAAAAAAATTTATTTGTGGTGCTTGCTGTGCAACAATGATCCTATTCATAAGACATTGTTTATGCAGACTAAAATTTACAAGTATAGATTTCAACAATTAAGTCACTCTTTATTTAATTTTTCGTAAATTTTATTTTTGACATCTTGAATCCCTTTGTGGAATGCATTTTTCAGACAAAACTTGAAGGGGGGGTAACTGTGGGAAACCGATTTGGAATCATTGGAAGACATTTCTTTAGAAAGCATGAAAACCACCTTCACAAAATGCAATAAATAAATGCAGTATGGTTGGAATGGTGTGTAGTTATGTAGAAATGTATTGTACTATAGCTGTGAATTCATTAAGTTATTCGTACAATTTTTTTTTTATCCCCAGCAGCCTTCTTTATGCTCCTCTTAGAATTTTAATTATTTTCTGTATGTCAGTTTCCTTTATTATTGTACATGATCTTTTTTAATTCATACTAATTTCCTTCATAGAATGATTATCTGTTTTAATACCATTATAAACTTATTTAGAATTTTAGAGCTCAAAGGCTCCTTAATTATTGAGTTTGACCTTCATATTATTGAAAGATTATTTTTTTGTGCAAAAATTGTGATTAATAAAATTAACATTACTTTACAGAATGTTTTAATTACTCTTCTGAAGCCTACATCAGACCAAATTCAAGCAATACAAGTAGGTCGGAATTTATTTTTTGTGTGTGTAACTGGTTTATTTTAACCCTTTAACTCTTTCAGTTGTATTTTTATTTTTAAGATCATTTCAGATAAATTTCAAATCTGTCAATTTATGTCTTAATCTTCCAGTATGTGCTGCCATCTCTTATCTGTGCTTCCAACTAATAGTAGACAGTTTTAATATATGGCATCATGAAAAGTTTTAAAAATCAGCAAAGAAGAGTGCATCGGCTGGCCGGTGTTGTCCAATATGGGCTTAAAAAATCTAATTCTCTGGAAATTAGATCCAGAAGTTGATGAAATTGAATGAAGTGGTAACAGTGTGTTGTATATGCGTCTGCACAGGTAGCACAGTGGTATCGTCACCGTCCTCCCCACACCAGGTGGTAAAGGCTCTGGTTTGAATCCTGTCGATGACAGGATTCAAACCAGATTAATGGGCTCTTTTCACTCCGTGGCTGAGTTAGTCGGTCTCAGGCATAGATAGCAAGGTTCCCCCCCCCCAGAAACTGGGGGGTTTCGTCTAGCAAAACAGGCAAATCGACCAGAGAACACACACAATTTACAGACACAGCACATGGGTGATGTAATCAATTAGGGATGACCCTAATAAATAATCTGAATTTGATTAATTTGTGTTATATATGCATTTCATATGTGTGTTAGGCAGACAAATAAGAACAAATTAATAATTGAAAGCATTTATTTACAAGGTTTTAATTTTTGACAAACTTAGATTTCACAAAAGAGCTGTTTCAGAGCTTGTTGCTAGCAGAAAGTTCACTGAGGTCACACACATTTGGTAAACTACTTGAAGGGTTAATTTACTGAAGTAAATTTAGAATAAAAGATGGAGGAAATTGAGACCTATGGAACATTATTGTATATAACTAAGAATCAAGTTTTTTTTTTACTAGATCCATCAATCTCATTCTGAAGCAAGTCACAAGTTGTCTTGGTCTTGAACTTATAAACGACAGTGCTGTCTAGAGCAAATCTATGCGTAGCACAGTGGTTATAACCAGTGGAAAAGGCTAGAGTTCAAATTCTTTATATACTTTTTTTACAATGTGGCTGAGTTAGTTGAAATCAGAGGATGGTTGCATGGTTTCATGTCCTAGAAACTCTGGTTTTTTTTTTTTATCTGGCAAACTGACCAAAGATTGTATGAAGTTGCAGATACAATTATACTGATGTCTCATAGCCTTAGTTGATTTGGCACCTAACATTAGCAAATAGCTAAGAACTTAGCCGTGTACACAACTGAGGCTTTGTCAAATGGGATCCATATTAATTTGGTGTAGATAATGTATTTGGCAGGTGTGTAATGACAATTTAATATCTAGGAACAAGAGAGGTTATTAACATTTTCTCTATTATGCATAGATATATTGTGATAGAAACCCAACAGGATTTCCAACTCTCAACCCAAATATGTCAGAGAGAGTAAATTATGATTACTCCAGTTCTGTGTTAATCGTTAAATGCCAAAATTAGCTATTTTATATTTTGTACCATTTTGAAACTTAAAGCCATGAAGCATCAGTGTATTGTGTGGTGGGTTTTTCAGGTTGAAAACCAGATCTCCCTAAAAGTTGGGATGGGGAAGGCTGCAACCCTCATCCAAGACTGACCAACTCAGCCATGTGAAAAGAGCTATTAAAGTTCTTCCAATCTAGACAGTACAAAGACGCTGAAAACCACACTGTACACATTGCACTGGCCACCGATGTCAACTGGAAGTACATAAAATATAAGGCACTGAATCCAGTTGACATGGGTAGCCAGTGTAATGTTGAGTCAGTTTGGTGTGACATTTAATTGCTGCTATGGATAAAGGGATGGTTGAGTGGGAGAAGACAGTGGTAATCAATGGACACTGCTCTTCATAGACAAATGTTATTAGTGGAGGCCTCCCCAAGGTTCAATGTTGGGTCCATTGTTGTTTTCTGTATTTATTAATGATATTGATGAAAGTATATCAGGTTTAATGTCTAAGTTTGCGGACAATACGAAGGTTGGCAGGGTTGTTAATGACACCAATGAGAGTACTTTACTGCAACAGGATCTAGAAAGGTTGAGCAGATGGGCTGAGAGGTGGAAACTGAAGTTTAACATTGACAAATGTAAAGTACTGCATATGGGTAGCAGTACCCAATAGTTAACTCAAGGCTTGACTTTGCAAGACATAAGAGGAAATTTTTGTCATGGTGGTAAAGAATGAAAAGGACCTGGGGGTAATTGTGCAGTCAGATATGAAGTTGTCTGAGCAGTGCAAATGGTCTGCAAGAGTAGCTCATGGTGTCTTGTCAATGATATGCAGGGATAAGGCGGTGATTATCCCCTATAAGGCAATGGTTAGGCCACACCTTGAGTACTGTATACAGGTCTGGAGGCCTCATCTTAGGAAGGATGTAGAGCTGCTGGAATGAATACAGAGAAGGGCAGCAAGATTAGCGAATGAAACAAAGGATTGCTCTTACGAAGAAAGGCTTAAGTTTTGTAAATTACAGTGTCTGGAGACTAGGCACTTGTGAGGTTATCTGATGGAGATGTATAAGGCCTTGAATGGTTTGAGCAAGCTTGATGCTGATGGGATTCTTCCTCTTGCTCAGATTACAATCCTAAGGGGACATAGATTCAAACTGAGGTAAGACAGTTGTAGAATACATGTGCAGAAGTTTGCCTTTAGCCAGTGGGTAATTGATTGCTGGAACAAACTTCCATCTGTTGTTGTGGAAGTTGATAGCTTAAATAAACTCAAGGTGGAACTAGATAAACATTTGGAATGAATGGATAAGTGAAATGGGAAGGGTTTTTTTTTTTTTTTTTTGGGTGATGCTGTATAAGCTTGCTTTCTTTTATCATGTGCCTCTACTAATGCTAAATGCTATTACTAATTGTAATTAATGGTAACCTTCAGAATGGATTAGGATTAGAAGTTGTCATTAGGAGCTTGGTATTTGGGCTGCTCCTGTTTCTGATTTTCTTAAATTTATTGGATACATGGCATGATGTCAAAATTTGGAGATGATGTGGGAGAGTACTTGACAACCAATGTCTATCAGCACTTGGTGCTGATCACTAATCATAAAGACAAAGATGCCCTTTTAGGACAAATTATACTTCAAAGGTGGTGAAATTAGTGGTAACTACATCTTAATGTAGCAGAATGCAAGATTTTGTACTTGGGATGTAATAACTTTAAAATAGCTTATACAATTGGAGGAGTTGAATTAAAAATGAGAGAGAGAAAGGGAATTGGAATTTGCAATTCTAATGCATAACACAGTTGAGATTGCACTTGGAATACTGTGCCCACGTATGGTAACTATACCTAAAACAAGACAATGAAACTGCTTGAAAAGATCCAGGGACAGACACTTGCCTGGCAAGATCAGCAATAGGTACCCATATGAGGAAAGACTTTGATGTGTGCTGCAGAGCTTGATAGCTAAGAACCTTGGAGGATGTCTGCAGTTTACAAGGCTCTAAGGGAATTAATAAAATGAAGATGAAATTTTCACAATATTAAATGAATCTGGAATCAGGGGGCATAAATCCAAGCTAAGGGAAAAAGAATTATAAACTCTTTGGATTGTAGGTAGTTTTCCTTTAGCCAGAAACTTGCTAACCTTTGGAATAAGTTCCTTTCATGGGATAATTGAAGCAGGTGGTGTATAAAAATTCAGTGGTGAATGAGTGCAATGATGATGCGACTCATGATGACTTGCCTTAACATTATGAGATATGTATTTCATAGTAAATTTAGTTTGTGCTGTAACTATGGAAAAAAAAAAAAAAAAAAAAAAAAACAGTATTGCACTATACAGTAATGTTTTATAGCTGCCATATGCCTTTGCCTGAAATGTACCTTAAATTCCTATACATAGACCTTAAAGAATAAAATGTTATTTATAGTAGCTTTTTTTTTTTTTTTAATTAGTGATGCCCCCTTCAAATTCAGAGTTTACTATCATATTTATTATTTTGTTTAAAATATTTATATCAATGCAGTTAGTATTCATTAGTTTTTTTTTTTTAATTGTAGGATTTTCGCCAAAGGAATCGTGCAAGTGCTCTGTTTAATCACCTTTCTGGTATTAGTGAATCTATTCCAGCATTAGGTTGGGTAACTGTGGTAAGTGTCCAGTTATCTGATACTTTTTGAATTGATCATTTTGCATTGCTTAAATGCAGATTTAATGCCCTATAGAAGTTTTCTATGAAATAAACACAAAGAAAAAATCATGTGAAAGATAACATTGTAATTAAAAGTAAAAATTTGAGATTATGTGAATAATCACGAAGAACTGAAATCTTTGTGGTAAGAATACCCTTTTGTGTGCCCTTGACTAATATTGTTAATCTTCTCTGCATTCATTCCAAGAGATCCACATCTTTCTTAAAATGAGGATTTCAGACCCGTACATTCACTCGAGACATTGTTTGTATAATTTATTCCATTTTATAAGACATTGTCTTATACAATGGAATAAGCACATCTTTCTGTGCTGGCAAAATTCCTGTATATCATTGACAGAATGGCACGAACTGTCCCAGCTGCCTGTCTGCACTGCTCAGAGAACTTCATGTTGGACTGTAGTATTACTTCCAGATCTTGTTTGTTCTCCACTATTTTGGTATTACCCATTTGGTAATACTGGTTCTGTTCTTTTGGTATATGATTATACTGCTACTCATATGTAGTGTCTTGCAATTATCAATGTTAAACTTCAATTGCCACTTGTAAGCCCATTGTCCAAATTTTCTAGGTCTTGTTGCAGAAGTATGCCTTGATTCCTGTCATTAACTACTCTGCCAGCCTTTGTACCATCTGAAAACTTAAGACAATAAGCTTGATAGGCCTTTATAATATATTTTATAAATAAATAGAAGAGAGTAAGGGTCCAACATTGAACCACAAGAGACTCCACTAATAACATTAGTCCAAGAAGCTCAGTGCCTTTTCTCCTGCTTATCCATTCTTTTGATGTAATGCAATAACTGATAATAATATACATAATGTAAACAGTAACAATATTGACAAAACAATGGAAGGAAACAAGCTTAATGTGATCAAAAAGTTCTGGATTAAACTAATATTTGGGAAATGAAGCTTACCACCTATTTGGCAGGTGCATAAAAGCCAACTACACCATCGATGTAGTTGGCTTTTATGAACCTGCCAAAAAAATAAATTAGATAAGAAAATACAAAACAACTTATGCTCTTCCCTCCTTATGTAGGTAATTATCGAGTTGACCTATTTATTTCTTCAAACTGTTAGCCTCAACTAAAGCAGAGGCAGCTTGCTCTAAGTAATCAATGATTTCTGGCTAAAAGAAAACTTCCAACAATCTAGACTAAAACTCTTCCCCCTACTTTGAATTTGTGATCCCTAGTTCTGAAATTCTCTATAACAGCAAAAATTCCACCTTCATTCATTTTACTAGCCCCTCTCAGAGTCTGATAAAACCTCAGTCAGGTCCCCTCTAAAGCTGCCTTGTGCCAAGCTCTGTAGCCCATATAATCAGTCTTTCCTCGTACGGTCACCCTTTTGCTGATCTCCCCATTCAAGTTGCCCGTCTTTGGATCTTTTCAAAAAGCTCAATGTCTCTTTTCAGACTAGGTCTTCATAATTGGACAGTATTCCAAATGCTGTCACACAATTGTCCTATACCGTGGAATTGTGACCTCCATATCTCTACTGAATATTGTTCAATAAATCATTGATAGGACACCAAGAGCTTTCCTGGCTGCCTGTGTACACTGCTCAGAAAACTTCATGTCTGCCTGTATCATAACTCCTAGATCCCTTCCTTCCTCTACTGTTTTAATTCAACCCCACCAAGTGTATAATTTGTTTTTCAGTTGTTATTCCCCAAGTACATTTTGCTGCATAAAAACATAGCTGCCACTTTTCTGACCATTCCTGAAGGAGTGCTGCTTGGCACTGATCATTAGTGACTTTCCCAATCTTTACAGCATCTGCAAATTTTGGCATGACACCCTTTATCCCTTCATCAATATCATTTATGAAAATCAGAAACAACAGTGGTCCAAGAACCGATCCTTGGAGGAATCCTGCTTCTGACTTTACAGAAATCTGAACAATATTCATTAATCACAATCCTCTGCCTTCTGCACTGCAGCTTTCCTGCAATCCACCTTAGAATCTTTACGGTAATCCTAACATATTCCAGCTTATGTATTAATTAAATCTCTCTCGAGGGATTGAATGAAATGCCTTGCTAAAATCCAAGTAGGCTCTTTCAGAATTGTTACCTACATCCAGTTTGTAACTGTGTCAAAACAGCTTACAAAGTTAGCTAAACATGATTTCTCCTTAACAAAACCATGTTGTTGTGCCCTTCAGATGACCATTTCTATCTAAAGAATTGCACTCTTAATCATTGCCTCTAAGATTTTCCCTACTACTGAAGTCAGATTAACTAGTCTGTAGTTACTGGCTTCACTCTTAGAACTGCCATTTTTTATTATGGCAATATGTTTGCACTTCTCCAAGCCAAAGGAATCTCTCCTCCTGTCCAGTAATGGTCTCATAATTAATTTCAATGTTTCAACACACTCTCTGGCTGGCTCCCTATGCCGTGAAATCTCCAGGAGCCTTACTTGCCTTTAGGCTCAAAAGTTTTTCAAATAAACAGTCATCTGTAATTTCGAAATCACTAACTTCATATCGGTCATTCTCATTTGCACAGCCTCTCCTTAACGTGAAGGATCTTTTGTCAGTAAAGACCAATGCACAAAATGTGTACACTGCTCAATATATTCAATTAATCAGCAACATTTGGATTATCTAAGACTTTCTCATGTGCAATACACAAGGGTCTAATCTGATTAATTTTCTTATTTGTATTCACATACATGAAAAACTCCTTACCCCCAATCTTTGCTCTCTTGGCCAGTGCTTTCTCATACTCAGGCTTAGTCTCGCTGACTTTATATGTGTTACTATTACAAATAAACTTGTAGGCTTCAATACTTTTCCTTGCTCTGTAACTTTCCCATGACATCCATCTTAGCATCCCCCTCATGCTATATTTTCTTAATGGTATATATGTGTTTGTGGCTTCTATGATTATTGCTTTGAAGGTATTCCATAATTCTAGTGTAGTCATCCTCTCTCTCTCTCTCTGCAATCTGCCCAATTAATACATGCCACATAGAGCCTTAATCTGTCAGAGTCCCCTTTTCTGAAATTAAAACTCATGCCTTTAACTACTGCACCATTTTATTTTCATCTTCCCACTAATAACTGCATAATCACTACCTGCCAACCATTCCTGTATTGTAAGCCCTGTGATGTCATCTTCTAATTCGAGAGTAATGATGAGGTCTAGAATATTCTTACATCTAGTATTTTCTCTGACTTGGTGACATATTGGAGACACGTGTCACTCAGAATGGCTGGGGGATTATGCTCTTAGTTAAGAAGCACATAAAATGTTAGGCATAGCACCCAACTGACATGGGTTGTGTGTTCAATTTTGAGTCAGTTTGGTGTTGACATAAGTACTGGGAAAACAAAAATGAGAGTTGGAGTGTGTTATAGGCCTAATGACTGTGATGAGTATAACAAACAATTGTACATACAAATAGCGCACCAGTAAATCAGATTGTAGTTCTGGATATTGACTGGATTCTGTCAGGTACATCTGTGATATTGATTGGATGTGATGTTGATGGACTCCATCACTCGCACAGTAGCAAGATTTTTGTGGATTTATTGGATGATTGTTTCCCACACTATTATAATGCTGAAACAACAAGAGAAATCAATACTCTTCATCTGATTATCAGCAGTGACCTTTCTGGCATTAAGAATTGGCAAATAAGAGACCCACTAGGTCCCACCTTTGTCTCATCAGCAAACTTTGACATTAAACTTTATGCCTCAATCAGTAACATTAACAATGATTAAAAACAGTAAAGGGTCCAACATTGAACCCTGGGGACTCCACTGACAACAATAATCCAGTAAGAGCAGTGATTATTAATAACCACTATTAAGGTAATGAAAATTACAATCTACAGAAATTTAAGTCTGATGTTAACAAGTATCTTTTGTCTTCTCAGCTTTCAACTGATGCACATTACTAAGCAACACAGGTCCTGACACCTTTCCTGTTTGGGGTTTTCATTAAGAAAAAACCTAACACTAGGCTAGTTTTTTAAATGTTTTATTTTTGTAGTTTACAATTATGAAAGTGTTTTTATTTATTTTTATTTTTTTCATATAACCAGTCTCCTGCTCCTGCTCCTTTTATAAAAGAAATGTTAGATGCTGGGCAGTTTTATACTAATAGAGTCCTTGTAGATTACAAAGATAAGTAAGTATTTTGTTTTCTGTATTTTTTTAGCGTCACAGCTTAGCAAACCAGATTTTAGACTATTCTCATTCATATATCATTGAATAGAATATTTAAATATTATATGAAAATAAGTTTATAAAATGATTTTGGAAATTTTATACACATTGTCAACTTTAACACATACTCTCCACCTCCCCCCCTCTCTCTCTCTCTCTCTCTCTCTCTCTCTTGTGATAAGTGATAACTTTTTATCATAATTTTAGATAAAGATCTATTGTCACGGAAAGCAACAGTGTTGAATATTAAAAATAATTAATGAAATGTTTCTCTATTGAAATAGATCTGATTGAAAACTTAGTATTGTAAATCAGTTATTTGCTGTGATCTTTGTTTATTAAAATTTTAATTTCTTAAAAGCCCAAGTTTTGATGGTCCTTATTGCTGTCAGAAATTAGTAAAGTAATAATATGAAGTGGCACATGATTATGACCTGTTTCAGTGAATAAGGAAAGCCAGTTATAAATAACTGTGACTAACAAAACTTTGTTTTGCATGCTGACATCACTTGAACGACAAAATCTAGGAGTGTGTAATTCAAACCCAATTTTTTTTTTTTAACCAAATGGAAATTCTTTCTATACTATATCTTTATTATTAATTTATTTTTTATTACTGTATTTTTAAGAAAATTGTGCTGGTGAAATCTGAAATAATACATGTCTGGTCTTGTCAGTTTTATGAATAGATCTTAAAAATTTCTGAACCTTGCCCCTAAAAAACTTCATTTGTTGCTTTTGGGGGGGGGGATGCAGAAGCAGAATCAAATGTGCCACTTAGTGTGTCAACAATGTCATTGCACCACTGAATCAAAATTAAAAAATTAAACTGAATGAGGTGCTATGTGCCATTTTTCAAGTTATAATGGTGATTGCACTGCAATTCACAGCTACTGAACCACATCACAACTAAAATTTCTTGATGGGTTGAGGATGCGCAGAAGAATTCAGAGCCAACCATGTGATGTGAGTGACTGTAAAGAAGTCTCATTTCCCTATTTCTTAGTTTTGCTACTACATAGAAACAAATTTCTTTGGTTTAGCTTTTCACTGAATGACATGGCAATTAACATCTGATTAGATGCTTTGATTTTCTTCACTATTGACAGCTTTGCTTTGTTTGCACAAGTTAAACTGAATTTAAAAAAAAGTTAATCATTTGGGATTGTTAATATAATAAACTTTGTGAAACTGTGAATGCACAGACATGACTGACCGTGGGTGTTTGTATTTTGTGTGAAATCATTCATGCCACACTAAAACTAAAATTGCTATAATGTACAATTACTTACACTCAGTGATCACTGAATTATGACTACCCCATTTGTAATGGACTGCCACATAACTCACAGTATAAAAAGCTGAACAGCTTAGTATGCTAGAGCAGTGATACTTTGCATCTGGTAGTGTAAGTCAGAGTGATTAAGTAGCAGTTACGGGGTGTAGTAAAGATATCATGGAGTTTCAAAAAGGCATGATTATTTTCAGTCTCATGCTTCAGGTGCTTCCATATCGAAAACAGCATGTCTTGTCAGTTGCTTACAAACCACTGTGGTTAAGGTTAGGGTTGCCAGATTTCTATGACTGGATTAAAGGACACTCAAGAATAATTAATGCTACCACTCTCCAACCCTCACTCTATCCCTCCCACCCCCAAAAAAGGAAAATTGAATGATTTTTTAGTTAATAATTAAACAATTTGTTTATATTTTTTAGATTTTGGTTAAAAACTAGTTTTCTTATTGACTATAAATATTTGCGTGTGTTAGTTTAATTTAGAATTTAAAATATTTAATGGTAAACCATGGCTTTCTTTGGGGAAGGATATGGATTGAATTATAAGGATAATGGGTGATATAAAAAGCATGAATTGATCCAAATATTTTAATGCAAGTTTAGTGCATTAATTGACATCAAGCTGAAGTAATTTTAAGTAGGTGAAAAAAAGCAAAAAAAAAAAAAAACCCACTGGTTTAATAGCTAGAAATCATTCACATTGAACATATTTTGTACTACTTCGAGCAGTCTTAAGAACTATGTCATCATTTTTAATTTTCTCAGAAAAATCTAAACAATTATCTTTAAAATTGAAGTAGATCATTAGTTCGCTTTTTATGAGTGAAACAGAACATCTATTTCGCCCATCCCTCCACTTCGAGTTCATTACACTAAAAATCCTTTCTGAATTTCCTGAAATCCCTGGTGCTGAAAAAAACGTACGAAATGACCATGAAAATATTGGAAGGCTTAAAATCAACACTTTAAAATTAAATGCCATTGACTCGAACTGCTTGAACAAGTTTTAAATTTTTCGGGGTTGACACAGTTTCATAATTTGTTTTCAGTACTGAAACTTCCGTCAAATAAATTATCCATATCCAACTTTAGTTTTTCTATTAATTTAAAATATTCTGCTACTTCAACAAATGAGTCATAGTTAGGACAACCATTTTTAAAGCTTAATTTGCTGAGTTTCAAAAAAGGGGTTTTTTTTTTTTTTTTTTTTGTCTGTCGGTTTTGGGGGCCCTGCGCATGTGGGGCCCGAAGCATACGCCTGTGCGAAAATTCCCCACTGCCATTACAAGGCACGGGAATTGAAAAATGAAAAAAAAAGGACAAATTGTGTTCTTTCTCGTATCAATAAAGGACAAGGTTGTTTGTTTGTTATTTGGTTTTTAGGAGCATTAGCAACTAAGGCCATATTGCTCCGGGATATGCGGTGGTCATTCCCTGACCTTTCCGCATCCTCCGTATTTGGTGGTGATGGGCTCGAACCCCGGTCTAATCAAGAAGCGTGTGCTATGCACTGCTGCTCCTTCCCACCTGGCTACGGAGGCGCCAAAGGACAAGGACGGTTTATTTTAGCCAAAGGATTGTCCTTTGAAATAAAAGACGTCTGGCAACCCTAGTTTAAGATATACAAAGAATGATGTCTAATGGGTCAAACTCCCTCCCACTAACAGAACTGGGAGCGCCTCCGTAGCCAGGTGGGAAGGAGCAGCAGTGCGTAGCACACGTGTCTTGATTAGACCGGGGTTTGAGCCCGTCACCACCAAATACGGAGGATGCGGAATGGTCAGGGAATGACCACCGCATATCCCGGAGCAATATGGCCTTAGTTGCCGATGCTCCTAAAAACCAAAAATACACAAAAAAATACTAACAGAACTGTAAAGGTTTATGCAAGGTGGATGCAGTGTGTTGTACAGGCTCAATGACAGGTCACTTTGTGACAGTTGACATCACAGTACAGTGTGGGGAATGCAAGAATAATATCTCAAATGACAATGCACTGCACACTCAGACATATGGGATTCCACAGCATACAACCCAAGAGACATCCTCTCCTCACCACTGATCATCATTGACAGCAAATGCTATGTGTCAACAACAAGCTAGTTGGATATTGAAAGATTGGAAATGAGAGTGCCATTCAGATAAGTCTAAATGCCTGGTGTAACATACTGACAGACACCTTCATGTATGATGTCCACTATCCAGGCAGGTGATGGTGGTAGTTGGTTAATAGATGATGTTTTGGCACGTTTTGCTAGCATGAACAAGGACCCCTGGTGCATATGGACCAATGTTTCACTGGTGAGGTCTACTGGCATTTCTTAAGAAACAACGTACACCCTGCTGTTCATCCTCTTGATGATGAACCATGTCATCGGGACTGCACTGTGCACGAGTGGTTCAGGGAACACAGTTAAGATATCACCCACCTTGATTGGCTTCCAAGTTTGCCTGACTTCAATCTAATTGAATACCTGTGGATGGGAAGCAAGCTGTATGGACATGCAACAGTCATCTATTCTGACACTGTGGAAAGCCTTACAGGCAGAATGGCTGCAGATCCCTATAGTGGATGTCTCCAGACATCTAGTGGAGTCAGTGCCTGGGCAAATAGTGGCTGTTGTCCATGCGAATGGTGGTCCAACATGATATTAGGTTGGTGTCATAATTCAGTGATCACTCAGTGTATATTTGTGGAAAGGTTCACAGATTGTAGCCAAATGTTGGTTGATAATGAGTCAAATTAAAAAATGAAAACAGAAAAAAAAGTTCAGTAGCACTGATCAGCATTGTTATGATTTGTTGGAGTGTATACTACATCACAATCCAATGCCGGGCGCCTCCGTAGCCAGGTGGGAAGGAGCAGCAGTGCGTAGCACACGCTTCTTGATTAGACCGGGGTTCGAGCCCGTCACCACCAAATACGGAGGATGCAGAAAGGTCAGGAAATGACCACCGCATAATCCCGGAGCAATATGGCCTTAGTTGCTAAAGCTCCTAAAAACCAAATAACAAACAAACAACAATCCAATGCCAGAAATGAAAAATCTGAACTTCTTAAAGTGCTTAGCAAAAAGACAAAGCAAGAACAAGAATGCTGGGAAAATGAAAAAGAAAATGGAGATTGAGAAGTATTAGATGATCAGTGGGATGAATTTGAAGCTGAAGAAGAAACAATCAGAATAATAGATAAAAGGTAGATTCCATTGATGATGCTAATCAGCATGAAAGTTTTGATAAACCAGATAAGCAACAAAATATAGAGGAAGATAAATTTTACATACAGTTAAACCTTGTCAATTTGAACCCCTGTTTTCATAGTTTCTTGTATTTCAAGAAAAAATAATAAAGCTTTTTCAATTAACAATCCTGTGATCACTATCTTGGTGAATGCAATATTTGAAAGTTATTAACTGCTTATCATTGAAAGTGTGAAATTAATAAATAAATATTCAGGCATTGGGTGGTCCTCCGTTTTTAAATTCTTATAGATTAGGTAGTTTTGAACATTATTAGTACTGGCAAATGATGCAAAGAAGGAAACTTATACAGCATCAGTAAAAAAGAAAAGACATTACCCACCTCATCTGTCTTTCCCATCTAATAATATATCTCATTCTTTCTTAAATTTATTCACCATCTAGTTCCACAACACCGGATGATAACTTGTTCCAACAATCAGTTACTCTCTGACTGAAAGCAAATTTTTGCGCATCTGTTCTGCAGCCCTCTTTTTGAATTTGAATTTATATCCCTTTTTGTGCATTATTTGAGAAAGAGTTAGATACCATCATCATAAGGTTTTCTCAATCCATTTGAAACTTAAACAGTTCATTCAGGTCTCATAAGTGTCTAGTTTCAATGTGCTACAATATACAGAACCAAAGTCTTTTGTGGTAAGAGTATCCCTTTCTGTTCTTGAATGATCTGGTTGCTTTTCTCTGCACCTGTTTCAAGAAATCCACATCATTTCTTACAATGAGGCTTCCAGACCTGTATGCAGTACCAAAGATGTGACTTAACCATTTCCTTATACAGTGGTATAATCATCTCTTTTTCCCTGCTGGAAAAGTTCCTGTATAGCATTGACAGAACCCCATGAGCTGTTCTGTTAGCCTATCTGCACTGCTTTGCTATTACTCCAAAGACCTAGGGGTAATTGGCTGTGTAATTACTCCTAGGTCTCTTTCATTCACTCCAATCTTTGATTCCTGCCAAGCTTCATATCATCTGCAGACTTAGGCAATAAGTTTCATATGCCTTCATCATTATCATTAATAAATACTGTAAGCAGTAAGAGGTCCAGCACTGAACCCTGAGGGACTCCACTAATGATATTAGTCCACGAAGAGCAGTGCCTATTCATAACCACCTTCTGTCTTCTGCCACTCAATCATCTCTTTACCTATAGCAGTAACTTTCTACTATTGCACTCTGCTCCAGTTCATACAGCAGTCTTTTATATGGAACAGTATCAAAAGCTTTTATGAAATATAAGTGCATGATGTCAAAATTATTTTTTGCATCCAGTTCTTTTGTTGCTCCATCGCACTATTCTGTCAGATTGGTCAGGCAAGATCACCCCCTTTACAAGTCTGCTTTGACTGCTGTATGACTGTATTCCTATCTAGATGGTCCTGATTTATTTCTTTAACCAATGACTCCATTATTTTCCCTGGAACAGAATTCATGCTTACGGGTTTCTAATTACTCACTTCACCCTTTGATCCCACTTTAATCTGAGATACATTTGCACATATTCAGTCCACAGGGTGCTTTCCTAAATCCAGGGATGTTCTCATAATTATGACTAAAGGTTTGCTGACTTTTTTTTTGTTGCTTCTCTGAATATAATTGGATAGCTCCTGTCTGCCCCAGGTGCTTTTACATTTAGCTTCAACAATTTCTCTCCCCCTCTCCTTTCAACTATAGCAAAATCATTTGCCTCCCAGTTATAACTTGGTGTACTTCTTGTGTTCTCATCTGTAAACTGGTTCACACATGAATATAGCTACAAAATGTTTAGCTTGTCAGCAACCTGAACAGGATCATTGATAATTTGGCCATTCATGTCTAGTGGGCCAATCTTGTTCATCCCTTTCCATCTAGTGTTTAGCATAATCAAAGAATTCTTTGAAACTATGATAAGAATTCATTGGTGCTTGTAGTAGGATTACATGTTCCCTTCTAATTTATAATCGTCCTATATCTTTTTATTATTCTCTGCCACCAGTCCATCTGACATCCATTTAGGTCTAAATCTTGAACTATATCTCTTAGTTGGTATAAAAAGCTTAGTAAACTTCTATGATTACTTCCCTTAATGCCTCCCATTTAGAATTTACGGTTGGTAACGCCATCAGTTCCCACTGATTTAAAAACTGCCTGAGACTACTGTAGTTGCATTTACAAAAGCAAAATCCCTTCCTCTTACACTTGACAATAGTTATCTCTAAATATATACAGGGTGATTCACTACCAGTGCAACAAACTTGCAGGAGATGTAGGGGGCACAAAGACGAATCGGAATCACATAGCATTGCAGGGTCCGAAATGCCTTCGTCATGTGGGAGGTCGCGTGAACAAAGAAGCAAAGAAAAAGAACAGAAACAGCAACTCGTTAGTGTAATAGCAATCATTTTAATGACAAGTTTTACATTGGCAATAAGCCATGCTACAGAAGGTGTTCAAAAGTTCGACCAGAAGCAGTCACACAGGCTTCACAGCGCCGCCGCGTGGAATCCCTAACATTCTGGAAGATTCCTGGCATGTCTTGAATCTCCCTGGCAGCTACAGAGATGTGAGCGACGAGGTCTTCAACTGAATCAATGGGGGTCTCGTACACCAATGTCTTCATTTGACCCCAGCAGAAGTAGTAGTAGTCCAGGCATGATAGGTCCGGCAATCTAGCAGGCCAATGAACCGGACCACCACGACCTATCCAATGCTGCCAAACGTAACCTTTAGGTGTTGGCAGATGTCATTGGTGTAATGTGGGGGAGCCCCATCATGCTCTAACCACGTTGAGCGGCGCAACGACTGAGGAACATGTGCTTCTTCAATAAGTTCGGGCAGGACTTGCTGTAGAAAGATCTAGTATGCCCTACTGTCCAGATGAGGGGGCAGAAGGTACAGTCCAGTGAGGTGTCTCCAACAATGCCAGCCCAAACATTGACAGAGAAACGGTGTTGAGTTGCACGTGTTCGCGTACCATGGGGGTTCTCCAAAGCCCACAAATGGGCATTATGTTGATTGAAGGTTCCCTCTCTTGTGAAACTTGCCTCATCCGTGAACAGTATGGACGCAGCAAATGCACTGTCTGCCGCACTCTGTTGAAGAAACCAAGTAGCAGAAGTCCTCCGGAGTGGATAATCCGCAGGCTCCAATGATTGGACGCGTTGCAGATGGTATGAACTCATTTGGTTTGTTGACAGTATCCTCCATACAGTGGATTGGGAAATACCCAATCGTTGGCCTATCGCTCGAGCACTCGTACTCGGATTGCCTTCTGCAAGACGTAGGACATTCTCCTCATTGTCTGGCATCCTCGTTGTTCGCTCTCGATTCATGGTACCTCTCATGAAACAACCAGTCTCACGTAACCTTCTGTGCACACGTGCGAAAATCGTATGATGAGGAGCATGCCTGTGCGGGAAACGTTCCTGGTACAAGCGCAGAGTGGCGTGCCCGTTACAGTCCGCAGCTCCATACGCGAGGTGCATGTCGGCCAGTTCAACATTTGAATACTCATCCATCCTACTGCCTCGGGAACCAGTTTGCAAATGCTGAAGGAATTTCAGACCCTGCAATGCTATGTGATTCTGATTCGTCTTTGTGTCCCCTACACCTCCTGCAAGTTTGTCGCACTGGTAGTGAATCACCCTGTATCTCACATCAGTATATTGTGATCACTGCCACCTAGTGGTTCCTTTATCTGGATATTTTAATGCATGTTGAGTTGCTGCTGATAATCAGCTCGTGTGTTGCTTTCTTTTGTTACCTCTCTAACATTCTGCTGTAGAAAAAACAGTCATGCAACAAAGAATTTTTGCTATTGTGTGAGTTATCAATCACAAATTCTGTTATGTAGAAAGTTAAAATCCTCATTATAAAACAAATTTACTGGCCCTCTCTTTCATTGAATTCCTTCCGCTGATCAGTGCAAGCTAGCTCAGTACCATAAATTCACTCATATTGCAGTAGCGTAAATATTTTGAATAGTCGCCATTTTTTTTTTTTTTTTTTAATTTTTGTTTGTTTGCTTGTAGTCAGAGTATGTAACGTGCAGAGTCTATAGTAAATTGCATATGAATTCCTAACTGGTCAAATGCTTGCAAAAATAAGATAAATACTCTAGGAAATTTTTGGTAGTTAAGGCTGACAGTTTGAATAAATTCAAAGGTCAACTGGATAGTTATCTACATGAGGAGGGAAGCAAATAATTTGTATTTTCTTACTACTTTTTTTTTTTGGCCAGTGCCGCAAAAGCCTGTGGCTTCCTTGCACTATATGGCTATTACTTTTCACAGTATATAGTGTGCAGAATTTATATTCTGAGAAGAGAAAATACAGAAAAATTCTATCATTGGAGACTAGGCACCTGCACTGTAATCTGATTAAGGTGTATAAAGCCTTGAGTAGGGTTGAGCACGCTGAATTCTGAATGGATTCTTCCACTTGCTCAGATTGCGAACCCTAAGGGGGCATAAATTCAAATTTGAGGAAAGACTTTTTTTTTTGTGTGTGTGGAAATTTGCCTTTAGCCAGCGGGTGGTTAATTGCTGGAACAAACTTCCATCTGTCTTTGTGGAAGTTGATAACTTAAATAAATTCAAGGAGGAACTGGACAAATATTTAGAGGTTGTAGATTTATTTATTTTTTTGGCTGATGCTACATAACCTTATACACTTGCTTTCTTGCATCACATGCCTCTATTACTCATAATTGATGCTGCCAACTCTGACCAATTAAGTTGGCGGCATCAATTATGGATAGATTTCCTGACCACAGAGACCTTTTTAGTGTATTACTGTTACTATTGCACGAGAAAATGATTATTTTGGAGAAAATAGAGCAAGGAAGAACATATACATCTTTAGCTAAAGAATGAGAGCAATGAATCATCAATACAAACAATTAAAAAGTGTGAGGACAAATTAAAGCAAGCATTAGGTTGGCAACAAACTCTGCGAGTGCAAAATCCACTTTTGTTATTCAACGTTGATACGCTTATTGAAAAAAATGGAACAGTTATTGAATATTTGGATTGAAGATCAAAGGAATAGAAATGTACCTTTCAGTTCTGATATGATCAGGTACAACGCCCAACGTACAGGCATACCTCGGTTAACGTTACCTCTGATAACGAAGCTTCGATATAACGAAGTCGGCAATTTCAAGCCCCATTTAACATTAAAAAAAATATATTCCAGTTTAATCATCTGAAATCTAAACAAACTGAAGAAATTACGGAAACCTTTGGGACTTCTCGTGGTTGGTTCGAGAAATTTAAAAAACTGGCCAGGATTCATAGTGTAAAATTAACAGGAGAAGCTGCAAAGTTTCCAGAAAAACTAAAGGAAATAATTGAACGTGAAAATTTTCCATTGGTGTTCAATGTTGACGAAAGCGGTTTGTTCTGGAAACGGCTACCAACAAAAAGCTTCATTTCTATTGAAGAAAAATCAGCTGCTGGGTTCAAAGCAGCCAAAGACCGTTTAACGTTACTCTTTGGATCAAATGCCTCTGGCGATTATAAATTAAAACTGTTATTAGTTTACCATTCAGAAAATCAGAGGGCGTTAAAAGGTAACATAAAAATGAATTTACCTGTAATATGGTAAGCAAATAGAAAAGCGTGGGTTACCAAGGAGTTATTTACTGATTGTTTTGTTAACCACTTTTGTCCTGAAGTAAAACGGTATTGGCAAAAAAAAACAACTTTGAAGAAAAAGCTCTTTTGTTGTTAGACAATGCTCCAGGACATCCTACTGATCTTAACACGTTGGACACATGCATTCCTGTCAAAGTTGTGTTGCTTCCAGCAAACACAACTTCCCTGATTCAACCATTGGATCAGGGAGTAATAGCATCATTTAAAGCTTTTCTATTTAAGAATACTTAAATAGAAAAGAAAACAGTTTTCCCTGCCCGAGTAAAAGGGTTAGGGTTGGCGTAAGGAAGGGCATCCGGCCGTAAAAAAAATTCATGCCAAAACACTACAAACGCTGACCTCATATATAAAAATTGGAAAAAGGCGAGGACAAAAAAAAAGAAAACAGTTGGATCTGTGTCGAACATTAAGCAGTTTAACTGAACTAGAGGATAAAGAGGAAATGACAGTTAAAACTTTTTGGAAAAACTACACCATTAAAAACGCAATTGAAAACATTGATAGTTCTTGGAAAGAAGTCACTAAGAAATGCTTAGATGGAATTTGGCGCAAAATATGGCCAGAAGTTGTACTAGAAGAAGAAAATAACATCCAAGAAATTAGAAATGAAGTTATGCAGATGGCTCAATCAATAGGTTTCGAAAATGTCGATGAAGAGGATGTTAGAAATTTATTGAATGCAGAAGATGATGGTTTTTCAGTGGAAGATTTAGAAAACCTTGTTAGCAACGAAGACAAAGATAATGAAGATGAAGTTAAAGAAGTTCCTGCCGAAAAAGTGTTAACAACCAAAGATTTAAAAAGGTGCTTAAATGACATTGAAAACGTTTTAAATTTTTTTAGTGAAAATGATTCTGATTTAGGAAGAAGTGTTATTGTTAAGCGAACAGTGTTAAATGCAATAACTCCGTATAGGCAATTGTTAAATGAAAGAGAAAAAGAGCATAAACAATCAACTTTAGACTCGTATTTTAAAATGTGATTTCACTTTGTATGTAAGTTGACTGTTTATTTAATAAAACTTTTCTTTGTTCGAAAAAAAAGCTTTTCATGTTCTTTACGTAGGAACGTATCCTATTCTGGCCATAGTATTTTTACCTCTGAAAACAAAGTTTTGCTTAACGAAGTAATTTCGTGGAACGCATCCTATTCGTTATTCGAGGTATGCCTGTATTTATCAAAAATCTCACGCTGCTAGTGCAATTGGTGAATCAAGTTTCAGTGCATCCAAAGGATAGTTCGATAGATTTGAAAAAAGAGAAAATATATGCAATATTAGTTGTTGGTGAGCATTGCTTCTGCCAATGTGGAGGCAGTGGAAAATTTTTTACTGGAAAGAAAATGTAATAGAAGAGAGAGGATACATGGCAGATCAGATTTTTAACTGTGATGAAACTGGACACTATTGGAAAAAAAATGCCTGACAGAACATATCAAAAGAAGAATGAGTTGCACCTGGATTCAAAGTGTCAAAGGACAGAATCATTTTTATTTTGTAGTAATGCTTCTGGTTATAAATGATTATAAGTGCAACCCTTTATTAGTGTATTGTTCAGAAAACCCAAGGGCTTTGAAAGGCAAAAATAAATCATCTCTTCCCGTTTACTGGTGATCGAATAAAAAAGCATGTGTGGCTGGCTCACTGTTTAGTAACTGATTAGAGCATTGTTTCGTACCTGAAGTTGAAGGATATATGAATTTATTATTCGAGGTGCTCCTTATCTTAGATAATCCTTCAAGTCACCCAGTGTCACTTTTCAATTACAATCCAAATGTAAAACTTGTGTTTCTTCCAACGATCACATCAATTTTACACCTCCTGGACCAAGGGATCATTTTGAATTTTAAATCTTATTATCTAAGGAGTAGCTTGGCAAATCTTGTTGATAAAATTGAAAAATTTCTGGATAAAAACATACACCAGTGTTGGGCTCAATTCACAATATTAACAGGTACTAAAATAATTAAACAGTCATGGAGTGAAATGAAGAAGTCAACTTTGAAGAACTGTTGAAAGAAGCTATTCCCTGAAACAGGAAGTGACTCACAAGACCTCAATATTATTCAGACAGAAGTTGAGAAAATTATTAAACTTTAAAACATTATTGGAGGGAAGGGATTTAGTAATATAGGGAAGGAAGAATTTTTAGAACATATTCATTCCATTAAGGAGGAATTAAAAAATGAGGAGTAAGAACTACTGACTCCAATAAAGATGTTTGTGAAGAAGAAAATGAAGAGCAGAAGAAATCTGAACTAACAAACAAAGATTCTAAAAGCAGCTTTGTTCCTGAAGGAGAAGATTATGCAGGAAGAACCCAACTTTCATAAGCGTATGAAAATTAAGAGAGGCATTGATGATATTATGGTTTCTTATGTTGACATGAGAAAGAAAGATCATGACAAAACGACAACAGACAAAAATTACAGATTTTGTAAGTAAGTCAACTTCAACTTAAGGCATGTTCACCTTCTGCTAGCAATTTCATCAGTTAAAAGTTTATTTCATTGTTTTACTGTTTTCAGTGTGCAATTTTATTTTAAATTTAGGTAGGAATTCATTTTGATTCCATAATGGAAGCATATACCCGATTAAGTTTCTTTTTCCATAATTTAGTTCATTTTTTTTGGGGGTTTAGTTTTCTTTCATCGTGTTTTCTTTTAACATAAGGGGCCCTTTACATTTATGTTAGGGGGCAAACTTGCTGTCACTCAATTGGATCAATGAGATGAGAAATTATGGAGGAAGTCAGTTTTGCCATTCATTTTCGAAACCCCCATTCCAGCAAAAATTAGCATAGAAAAATATTACTTTCGTATATTTTATATTATGTTTTTATTTGGAATACATTTTAAATTATAAAGTGACATTGTTAATTACTTTTAAAAATAAATTGTATCATTTGTAACACAGATTATGGTTTTAATTTCCTACATAAAAAGTTTCAGAATCTAACCCTCATTTTTCCCTAACAACAGCACCCCACCGAATGCGGAATCACTGTGCACAGACATTGATCGGAATGTAACCCCTGTGCTTGGCGGGGATCGCCTGTACTTCTGTCGCCTTTTTCTGTCATCCCACATCAGTATACTGTGATCACTGTCACCTAGTAGTTCTTTTAAGTGCTGATTGTTAATGCATGAAGGTCACTTCTGATAATCAGATAAAGAGTATTGCATTTTCTTGTTGCCTCTGTGATATGTGGTGTAAGAAACAGTCATTCAATAAATCCACAAAAGTTGCTACTGTGTGGGTGACCAACTCAAAAGTCCCAGTCAGTATCTAGAAAGTTAAAATTATAAGACATTCTGATTTACTGGACCACTCTATTTGTCTGTATAGTTCATTATATTCATCACAGTCATTGGATCCATAACACTCTCCTACTCATTTGTTTCCCAGTGATTATGTTGACTTGGCGCAATATAGCCTCAGATGCTAATGTGCCATAAAACCTCTAAACCAGGGGTTCTCAACTTGGGGACGATATTGCCCCCAAGGGAGCAAAAATTGGTTTTTCGGGAGCAAAAAAAATCATGGATATTATCAGTGGTGGATTAAGAATAGTTGGGGCCCCTAGACATTATATTTGGAGACCCCCCAAAAAATAATAATAATAAAAAATAAATAAATAAAAAATGTTAGGCGCAAATAAATAAATTTTGTACTTTTGAATTTTTTGCTTAAATTTTCGCTTAAATTAATCAAGATTTTTATGATGTTTACTGAAAACATTAATCTATTTTAGAACACTATAGGAAAATGTCTTGGCTTGGGGGGCCTCCCCAAAGCCTAGGGCCCCTAAGCACGTGCCTCATTGCCTTAATGGATAATCCACCACTGGATATTATAATGATTTGTGAACTTCCAAAGTTCAACCCTACCTGACGACATCTTATTCCTTAATATTTAATTTCTCTCATTGAGTTTTCTTTTCCCCTGAGACAGCTGATTTTTAACATATAGGTGTATTATATTAGGAGTGAGTGGGAAATTTTGATAAAAGGAAAAGGAAGACAGTGGGTGTAATTTAATTCAACCACCTTTGCTTTTCATAGGGATTAAATGCCTAAGTTCTTCCAGAGGTAATGTCTCCACAATCCTTGGTGTTTGCATCTTTCCGACGGCTGCGGCCTTGGTGGAGGCATGGTGGGAGTGGTTTGTTTATTTATTCTTTTGTTTCATTGGTCAATATATGGGTGGGGCATGGATGGGATGAAGAAATGTTTGTCTATTGTTTCTGCTTTCTAAGCGACAATTAGTGTTTATTTATTGTTTCCTTGTGGAAGTTTATTTTTGATCCACAGTGCTTTTGTGAGTTACATGGGCTGTGAGAGTCAAATAAAAATAGTTTATATTTTATTTTATTTTATTATTTAATTATTTAATTCTTTCCAATCATCAATCATGTCAAGTGCTGAAAATAAAAAGTGCGACAGTATCTGGATGAATATCTAGCTTATGGTTTTATTGAAAGCCCATTCGATTCAAGATAGCTCATGTGTCTTTATGTGTAAGTGTAATAGTTCTTTTTCAAATGAGGCTATGAAACCATCAAGACTTTTAGATCACTTAAAAAGGAAACACCCTGATAATGTTGATAAACATATCAAATATTTTAAAAATTTTAAATTTTAAAAATTAAGGATTTTGAGCAACGTAACACTGTTACTTCCTTATTTAAAAACACACAAACAAATGACGATGGAATGATTACATCTTACAAAATTGCTGAAATCATAGTTGCTGAGACTGTTATATGATCTGCATTAGAGACTAACTTCAACAGTGATCCATCAAAATCCTTCCAGTATTTTAAAAGCATTGCTATTGAGCAACGATTGAATTTGAAGATGAATCGATGAGGCTTCAGTGAACATTGAAGTGCAGCTAATTGGCAAACTAAAAATGAGAAAATTTTCTATTCAGATTGATGAATCCACAGTTACTGATAAGGCCCTTTAATGGCATATGTTCATTATTTCGATGATAATTGTAAATTTCAAGAAGAGATGTTGTTTGTAAAATCTATAAAAACTGACTGCACTGGAGCATCCATTTTTTTCTGCTGTAAAAACATGGTTTGATGAAAAACAAGTATCATTGGAAAATTTGGTATCCTGTGTCACTGATGGTGATACCTCATGTTTGGAAGACCTAAAGGTTTTATAGCCCACCTAAAGGAAGTATGTCCCGAAGTTCTTGCAATACACTGCATTGTGCACCGACAAAGTCACATAGCAAATATGATTGTCTTTTTAGAAAATTGTGTTGATAATGAAGAACAGTGTGTGAGGCTTCTTTTACTTACAGAAGTCAGATGGCTTTCTAAAGGAAACTAACAAGATTTATAAACATTTTTGATACCATAATTAGTTTTTTAGAAAGTGAGAGACATATTTATCAAAGGAGATCAGCAAACACAAAAACAATATGTACTTGGATTTTTCAAAAACTTAAAGAAGTATCACTTCAACTTCAAGGGAAATAATTATTGTGATAGACTGCAAATGTGTATTAAAAGCCTTCACTGAAAAACTGGAAATATTTGAAAGCAATTTAATGAGAAAACAATTTCATGGTATGCAAGAGTTATCTGAAATCAATGACTCCTTCACCGAGAATGACCTTTAGAATTATTCAGATCATTTGTGTTCTTTAAAAGGTGAAATGAAAAATAGATTTTCAGATTTATTTTCTTTTGAAGTGAAGCCATGGATGCAATGCTGCATCTGCTAGTGAAGAAATTCAAGAAGGACTCGGTGAATTAAAATGTAACGAAGAATGCAAATATAAATTTGAAGAAGTTGGAATGGCTAAGTTATGGTGATCAAAAACAACAACTTTATCCAACAATGTAGTCTGAAATGGCCAAAGTATTTTATTTTCCAACATCTTATGTGGTTGAAAGTGGTTTCAGTTCAGTAAATAAAATATTAACAAAAGAAAGAAACAGAATTGATATATGTTCAAGAGGAGACATTAGAATTAAACCTACTAACATCATACCGAACATTGAACTTTTAGCTAAGAAGCATCAGGTTCAGTGATCCCATTGAATAAAGAGTAAGTATAAAGTAATTTCTTGTTTAAAATTTCATGGGGGGCAATTAGGAAAAAAAATTGTCTAAAAATGTCCTTTAGGGGGAAATAATTAAAAAATATTGAGAAACACCTCTAAACAAATAAAAGCAAACTAGTGATTGTCACACTAAACTCACTTAATATTGTGCTGGCCACCCATGTCAACTGGATGCACTGCATTATGTTTTATGTGCTTTTTAACTAAGAGCATAACTCCTCTTGTTCTTCTGTCATGTCTGGCCTTTCTGTACACATTGCACTACCCATACTCAAATTCTGCATCCTGTCTGAGTCCATCATATGTCTGATAACCCTACAATGTCAGCATTTGATGACATAACCAGGACTTGAAATTCATTCACTTTGCTCCTAGCATTAGTGTACACGTAAGTATACATGCACCTGTTTTTACTTTTAGTAACTGTAACACAGTCCATATGCTTTTTCCATGAGGACCCCAGGCAGGCTTGAAATTCCCAACAACTTGCTCCCCAGTCTGCTGCTTGCTCCAGTAGAAGCAATGCTAGAATCACTTGCACCTCTTCCTCTGGCTGCTATTAATCGGTTAATCTGTGTATCCCCCACCCCAAGCTAGTAGTTTTCCGACTGACCTATCACTGTTTCGACAGCATCACGAAATACCACCACTTTGCTTATTGGAGGCTTGAAGTGGTGAAACCCATGTTTAGTCTCTAGAGCAAAGTTTTCCGGTATCCCCCTCCCCCCCATACTTCTCCTTCAACCCATGCACGGTACTGAGTACTATAGGTTTTGATACCTTTCGTGTTTGGGGTTTTCATAAAAAAAAAAAAAAATTGAAATGTATCTCTTTCCTGTAAAAAAAAAAAAAAAAAAAAAAAGGCTTTCCTGTTAACGCAGGAAATTGTGTCCCATGAACCTTGCACAGTCTCTCCAGGGCTGAATAGATTGACAAGGCTCTCATCATGTACTCCCCCTATCATGTCCTGGCAGAATTGCAGATACATTCAAATTTAATCCTAACTTGCGACCTTTTTTCAACTTTACCCTGTTTTGTACTTGTTAAGTAAATCCTTCTCTTACTCCTAATTGTCATCAGTACAAACGTGTTTGACAATATCACCTTTTATCACCCTGGTGATAAAAGGTGATATTGTCTCTACAGTGCCATCAACTTCACCCCCCCCCCCCACACACACAAGCAGACATTCTCTGGTCCACTTATCCATTTTGCAAAACATTTTCCATATCCCCACAGTAGTCACTGACAACAGCTACCTTTTTATGGGATCAGAGCATCCTGTAGTGGAGGCTCATGTCATGTGTTGCGTAGTCTCCAGCTTTGTGCTGGACAGCTGATTGCTTGAAGGGTCCCTCATTGATTTATTCAAGAGTATCAATCCTATTCCTCAATCCTTGATGTAAGCCCATCAGACTGATTTGATGCCTAAGATTCTCACATTCTACAACAAAAGCATGCAAAGGCATCCCCTTTGACTGTTTTATATCCTACAACAGAACTTGGCAAAAAGGCCACAGTTAGCACAATGAAGTAGCTATAATAAGCTACTTCATTGTCTGTTAAGTCGAAGCATTCCTGCTACTTTGAGCTTTTTGCTTTTCAGCTCTTGTGTGAGGCATGATTCTAGTCCAGCGGTTCCCAACCGGTGGTTCGCGAACCCCTGGGGGTTTGCAAAAGTGTTCGAGGGGGTTCGCACTAAAAATTCTATAATGGCCGTCTGCTTAGATTTACATAGGTATATTATTGTAAACTACAAAATATGACTAATAATAAACAATATAGTAAAATCACGTTAAATAAAAAATAAAGAATTGCCAAAGAAAAAAAAACCACATCTCCCACAATTCCTTATAATTAGTTTACTATCTTACAGTATACCATGTTAAATAAATGTTTTCCATACTAATTTTTTTTTTTTTTCATTCTCAAGGACCATTGTTATGTACAGGTACTTTTTTTTTTTAAAAAAAACCTAATAGTACTTAGTACCGTGCATGGATTGAAAAGTTGAAAGATGATACTTGTTGACAATGTTCATTGTAATTTTCAGGAAATACGTAAGAAGAAAGGTTGTTCTAGAAAATTGCATTTGAATGAATAAACGAGGAAGAAGAAAAGTTGGTTCTGTGAGTTTGAATTTGGACAGTAAAAGGATGTTGACACTGGTTGCAGCATGTGTTCGGACTGCTTTGAAAGAGAGAGCGGGAATTATAGAAGCAAATTCAGAACAGTGCCAGTGGAAGTATCTATACAAAGTTCTATGAGACAGAGTGGAGACTGTTAAAGATGAGACTATTGCACAGTAGCACAGTGGTATTGTCACTGTCCTCCCAACACTGGGTGGTAAAAGCCCGGTTTCAAATCCATTGATGAAAAATTTTAATGGACTTTTTTCACTCCGTGGCTGAGTTAGTTGGGTTCAGACACAATAAATATATGGGTAGATGTAATCATTTACTGGTGGGTCTAATATCATAATTTGGGTGTTTTTTTTTTTTTTTTTTTTTTTTGTTAGAGATGAGACATTAACCTACCTGCCCTCTTTTGAATGGACTCTAGAAGCCTGAGAGAGGTTTTGGAGGCACCACCCCAGATGTGGGAACAATATTACGTGGTAGGCCGGATTTGCGATTTAAACAGAGTCAACAACAGTTTGGAAGAAAAGTAACGCCAAAAGAAAAAGAGAAAACCAAATTTTTAGATGCAGAGGAAGCAATATTTGTAATGTGCTTTATGCCAGAAGAGATTAGAAGTCAGGGTAATCCCCAAGATCTTGCCTAGAAATCAGAGCATCATCAAAGATAAACATAGGAGCAGAAGAATCCTTTTTGCAAGATATAAGACAGGACTGAGTTTTAGAAGGATTGAAATTAAGTTATCTTTGCCCTACTGGAGATCAGCATTTAAGGAAATGGTAGTGGATACTCCAGACATTGAAGCTGTTTGAGCAGGGCAAGATTTCTCAAACTGGAAGGATTTCTCAAACTGGAAGGTGGAATGCAATGTGCTATCGTCAGCAAAACTATGGATAGGATTTCCAGTCAGTGGAAGAAGGTCATTAATATACAAGAGGAAAAGAGTGGGAGAAAGAACTGACTCTTGGGCAACACCAGCATTAGTGGAGAAGTTAGAAGACAGAGCTGTCTACTATTAACCAGTGTGCAGTCAGAGTGAAAATTGGATACTCAATTACAAAAAAACAGCTGGCAAACCATAGGATGGAACCTTATTTAGAAGACCTTTATGCCAAACACGAACAAAATCATTGGAGATGTCAAGAGCAACTGCGTGTGTTTCACCCAACTTTTCATTGAATTTGTCCATAAATAAGTAACTTTGTAAAATAATAAGAGGAGTTTACCTCAATATAGTACATAGAACACTTCCATATGATACTCTCCAGAAATTAAAACGAAAAAATCGAAAACTTACATTAGAGTAAAAAATAAATAATTAAAAACCAATTTAACACAATTCAAATAAATTTAATGCAATTAAAAAGAATCTAACGAAAATATTCGAAACGATTTTCCTTCCTGAAGCTGACAACGCTTTTAGACAGTATGTCATGATCACAGGAATGAAAATTGCCGAATAGGGTTGAAACTTAAATAGTGATTATTTGTCTTCGCGCATGCGCGTAAAGGTCCATGCATCGGAGATCAAATATGGCCGTCGAACATTAACAGAATTCTCGTGTAATTTAATTTCTACGGTTTCTGCAATTAATAGTCGTGTATAATTACGTTGAACATTAAGTATTTTGGACTCGTTAAATAAAAAAGTATGTTTTTCGTTAATGGCATGAAAGGCTAATTCTGATGCTGCTGAACGAGAAGCACGAACTGAGGCTTCATGTTGATTTACACGAATATTCAGAGAAAATCGCGTCGAGCCTTTGTTAAGATGAGTCGCAATCACCGCAAGAAATGTATACCTGATCATTAATTTGTGTTGCGAACGCAGACAGAACTGAGCGATTGTTCAGTATAGTGTGTAATTTCCGTATTGGCCTGGCCACAATTTTAAATTCGGTATCTTTAAAGAATCTATTAAGTTGTTTGTGCCACTGTTCTGAATTTTTTTTTCTGAATTTAAATGGAGTTTATTGTTACTG
This sequence comes from Mastigoproctus giganteus, assembly GCF_048544385.1. Taxonomy (NCBI): domain Eukaryota; kingdom Metazoa; phylum Arthropoda; class Arachnida; order Uropygi; family Thelyphonidae; genus Mastigoproctus; species Mastigoproctus giganteus. The sequence goes on along the minus strand of NC_143588.1, from coordinate 87,288,775 downwards.
ATTTGCCTTGACAGTGTTCATGAAAAGTACTGTACTGAAGAGCAAAGGAATAGCAGGAGGTTCCTCTGTGGGACAGATTTCATTTTGATGCCTTCATTAAGTTAAATAAAAAAATTATTAAGTTTGAATGTTTTTTTATTTTATTGCCAATAATTGCCTGTGTTACTGAATTTAAACATTGGTGTTATGATTATGTTAATTTTTCTAGATATTTGTATGATGGTATTTCATAAATTTTTACATTTGACATGTTTGAATGATAGGATAAATCTCAATTGATAATTTCTAATTTAGGGATGCAAAGCATTTAGAGTGGGTGAGAGCTTGGTTACAAGTCCTAAATGAGCTTGGGGCCTATGTGAAACATTTTCATACCACAGGACTGGTATGGAATGCTCAGGTTAGCAATGTAATTTAATACTATACAATTTGTTCCTGCTCAAAACAGGGTTAACTGATCATTTTAATAATTAATTAATATTATATTTTTCTATATGAACTTGGGATAAAAATAGCAACTGTGTAAAATTAAAATTTTGGGTATTAAACCCAAAATATTAATTTTCCTAAGATTATTTGCCAGAAATGAAATTCTGGCTAGATTCCTCTTCCTGTAAAAAAAAAAAAAAAAAAAAAAATCATGTATAATATAATTACATGGATCAAATGAATCCATACTTTAATATCTGAGTTTAGTGACAAAAGTCAAGGGAATGCCAGAAAAACATAATCATATTATTGACTTTCATATTACCTTATATATTATCCACACCACATGTAGCCCAGCCATGGTTCTTTGGCACTTGAACTGTGACTCCCAGAGAAATAGACTTGAAAATTCATAAAAATTTGATATAAAAAAAAAATCAAAAATACCAGTTGTCAATTTTAAAGAAATTTGCACACTTTCTAACTTTTATTCATATAAAAATGCATAAACAACTGTGTTTTGCCTTAGGAAAATGCCAAAAATTCCTAGAAACAATTAGTGCCTCTGTTCATTCTTTATTGGAAAATGCATGATTTCTCCCTCAAATTTTTCCTGCCATTGTATAGACTGGTATTGTATAAAATACAATATTTTCATGATATGCAACTTTATTATTAATGAGCATTTTCTGGTATGATTTTGAAATGTGACTCAATCTGAAAAGTAAATCTTATTAAAGGTGTGTGGCTCTCAAGCCTTCTCAGTTTCTGTGTGGACTGTTTTCCTCTCAAAATTACAGATGTAATATTGAGAGGAAAATAGTCCATACAGAAATTATATAATGATGAATTTAAAAGTTAAATTCATATTCTAAAAAAAAAAGCTATAGTAGAAATAGCTGAACTCAGAGTATATGTTTATTATTTCTCTTTTCTGCTAATATGAGAAAGAATCACAAAAAATTTTGAATACTGATAATCATATTGCAGAAATAAAAATGTACAAGTATTGGAAGACGTTTAAATATAAAAGTTAATTTATGTTTAAATGGTTTTTTCAATGATTAATTCTTTTTGATTCATTTTAATAAATTATCATCAGTATTTCTGCCATTATTTTATTTAATGGAGCATTTTTTTATATTTTGAAATGCTATAAGCCTCTATAGGCTTCTTTTATATTAATTTATATGCATTCTCATTCATAGCAATGATTTTAAAATAAGATCACTGCTGTGGATGTATATGTAGTGGATACAATTTCTGACTTTTCTTTGAATTTTTTGGCTTGTAAAACATTACTTTGATCTTGTTTCCAGTTTTCTCCGTTTCTGATAAGTATATTTTTTCACATTTGCAAATACAAGTAGTTATAATGTTTCTCTTAAAAGTTCATTGTGATTCTTGAAGTAATTTTCTATCCTGTTGATGGGTTTATGCCCACACTTAATTTTTTTTCTTATTCTTTTTAGTTCTTTACCATATGCATTTAACTTACATGGGACTATAAGGGTGCTCTTGTAATCAGTATTTTGCTTTTCATTTTTATTTGAAATTTATCAACTACAGGTTGAGAGGGAGAGAGAAAATACAGTACTTATAAAATTAAAGAAGAGTGATAATTAAATGTACGTAGCCAAAGTTTTGAAGGCCACATTACATCCTTCTGGGCTAGAGTAAAAACAAAAGGGAAGAGGTAAAAATGTACTAAACAACTAAAAATTAATAAAAATTAACTCATAATTTACAAATTGAGGACTAGTGTAAAAAAACACACAAGAATGCCCTGCTGGTAAAATATAATTTATGAAATACAAAGTTTACCTGGCCAACCTTGTAATCCTGATATTAGGTTTACAGGTTACAATCCAGACAGACTTACATGTGGTTTGCAAGTTAACTGATTTCTACGTTGCCCAGGAATTGATACCAATCAATTCCTGGGCAATTGATGCCAATCAATACCCAGGAACTGGGTATTGATTGGCTCTTGGGGACTCCAGTACTAAGGGATAAATCCTAGGGCCTAGTTGAGGGAGTATATCCTGGGTTTGGGGTTTGAACTGGCACTGTGTGAAAGGAGGGGGGGCCAAAGAACAGAAGGACAAATCAGATTGGACCCTTATGTAATGGACGTGGGACAGTATTAGATACCACAGCTGAAGTTGCAGATGAACTGAACAGTTACTATGCATCGATATTTACATAAACTCTTTGTGTCAGAGATATTCTAGATGTTCTGGGGGCAAAGATGTTTCACGTGACCGGGTAGCTAATATCAGGGAAGAGAGCCTAAAAAACTTCAAGGGTTGTGTTAGGGTTGTTAAATATACAAGAACAGTAAATCTTAATTGCTTATACAGTAACGTTAGAAGTGTTGTCAATAAAATGAGCGAATTCGAACTGCTGGTTAAAACAAGTAATGCGAACATAATAGGGCTTACAGAGACGTGGTGCCACCCAGAAATTGGGGATGATGAGTTTCAGTATGGCTTGTATAATGTATTTAGGAAGGATAGGTTAGATAGAAGGGGTGGTGGGGTAATGCTTCTTATCAGAAGCAGCCTGAGTGCGACGATAGCTTTCCCGGATTCAGACATTTCACATGCTAGTATAGAGTCTGTATGGTGTGAGATAGTTGGAAACAAAGGTATAATGCGAGTAGGAGTAATCTACAGACCAGGTGATTGTGAAGATTATGACAAAAGCCTCTACATGCAAATGGAATGGGCAAGTAAGCGTCAATGCCTTATTATGGGTGATTTCAATTTGCCTCTAATTGATTGGAGTAAATGGGAAGGAAACTCGACATGGGGAACAAAATTTTTAAATCAACTAGATGACTGTTATTTGTATCAACATGTCAGGGAAAGTACTAGAGAAAAGAATATCCTAGACCTCATCATCACACATGAATCAGATGACATAACAGGGCTGACAGTAGAGGAACCAGTAGCAGGAAGTGATCACGGAGTTCTACGGTGGATGATGACGAGAGAGGTAGCAGAAGTAAAAGGCAAAGGAATGGGTTTTAATTTCAGAAAAGGAAATTACTATGCCTTAAGGTACTACATGGCCTCTATTAACTGGGTAGATATCGCGCAGAGAATGAATACAATTGAACTGTGGTACGCTTTTAAAACATTAATCACAGATGCCTTGAATGCATATATACCATTAAAAAAATACTCCACGAGAAGGGTTCCAAGTTGTATGAATAGTGAAGTTGCCGCATTACTTGAGCAGAAAAAGGTGGCATGGAAAGGTTACAGAGCAATAAAAAGTACTGAAGCCTATAACAGCTACAAGGTGGTGTGTAATAGAGCCACAGAAAAAGTTAAAAAATATGTAATTAATGATATTGAAATTTTGCAAGATTATTTAATGAAAAAACTTTCGACCAGTAAGGCTTTACAGACCAGTAAGGCTCCTGGAGTTGATGGAATATACCCTATAATCTTAAGAGAGGCGGCAAGCGAGTGCATTGAACCATTGAGGCTAATTATGCGAGCATCACTAGACTCTGGGGAGATTCCCTTAGATTGGAAAAGTGCAAATGTATCTCCCATACATAAGGGTGGCTGTAAAAGTGAAGTTGGAAATTATCGACCTGTCAGTCTGACTTCAGTAGTAGGGAAAATCATGGCGGCAATGATCAAGGGTGGAATTCAGGATCATTTGGATCGAATTGAAATTCTCAAGGATTCTCAGCATGGTTTTGTAAAGGGAAAATCATGTTTAAAAAATCTGGTTCGCTATTTCGAAAGGGTCACTCACGAGCTGGATTTAGGGAATAATTTCGACATTGTTTATTTAGATTTCAGCAAAGCTTTTGACTCAGTCCCACATGAGCGGTTGCTTTATAAGCTGGAACAGGTTGGAATCACTGGGAAAATCCTTAGGTGGATAGAAGGATGGCTTCAGGGCAGGAGGCAGAGGGTTGTGATAAATGGCTATTCCTCAGATTGGATTGATGTAAGAAGTGGGGTTCCCCAAGGATCAGCATTAGGACCACTGTTTTTAATTTTCATAAATGACATTGATGAAGGGATAGAGGGCGTGATGTCTAAATTTGCAGATGATGTTAAAATTGGTAGAGTAGTTAATGATCACTGTCAAGCTGAGCTTCTTCAGAGAGACCTAGATAGACTTCAAGAATGGTCAGAAAAATGGCAGCTGTGCTTTAATCCAACAAAGTGTAAGGTATTACACCTGGGAAACAGTAATCCCAAAAAAACTTATTCACTTGGTGGAGTTCAACTAAACCCAGTACTGGAGGAAAGGGACTTGGGTGTTACGATACGGTCAGACACGAAATTCTCTGAGCAATGTAAACAGGTTGCAAGGAGGGCCCATGGTGTCCTATCGATGATCTATCGAACTTTTGCAAGTAGAGATAGGGACGTGGTAATCCCATTATATAAGGCTTATGTTAGACAACACTTGGAATACTGTGTTCAAGTATGGAGACTGCACCTAAAGAAAGACATCGAGCTTCTTGAAAGGGTGCAAAGAAGGGTAACGCGCCTGGTGAGATCGGCAAAAGGGCGTCCTTATGAAGAAAGACTTCGAATATGTGGGTTGCAGAGTTTGGAAACTAGACACCTTAGAGGAGATTTGATTGAGGTGTTTAAGGCTCTGAGAGGCATCAGTAAAATGAATGAGGACAAAATTTTCAAGATTATAAATGATGCTAGAACTAGGGGACATAAATTCAAGTTACGGGAGGAAATGTTTAGATTGGACTGCAGGAAGTTTTATTTTAGCCAGCGAGTTATAAATTACTGGAATAAGTTGCCTTCATGGGTGGTAGAGGCCGACAGTTTGGGGAAATTCAAAGGTCATCTGGATAGTACTTTCGGGTAAGGGAAGCGCATAGGATGATAGGTTTAATTTCCTTTTTATTTATTTTTTATTTTTTATTTTATTTATTTATCTATCTATTTATTTATTTTTTGTTTTTATCATTGTTTTGTTCGGATTTTTTTTTTTTTTTTGGCTGGTGCAGCATAAGCCATAGGCTTTCTTGCACCATGCGGCCGTTACTAATATTATGGAAGTGAAGTTGAAAAAAATGTAATTAATGATGCTGAAATTTCAAATGATTATTTAATGAGAACTTTTGCACCTACAGGTGAGTAAGGCTCCTGTGGTTGATGGAACATACCCTATAATATTAACTGAGGTGGCAAGTGAGTGCATTGAACCATTAAGGCTAGTTATGATAGCATCACTGGACTCAGGAGAGATTCCATTGGATTGGTGTAAATTGAAACATAAAGGTGGTTCTAGGAGTGTAACAGGAAATTACCGACTGGCCAGTCTAACTTCAGTAGTAGGGAAAATCATGGAGGCAATGATCAAGGGTGGAATTCAGGATCATTTAGATGGAAATGGAATTCTGTGGGATACACAGCATGGTTTTGTAAAGGGAAAATCATGTTTAACAAATCTGGTTCGCTATTTCGAAAGGGTCACTCACGAGCTGGATTTAGGGAATAATTTCGACATTGTTTATTTAGATTTCAGCAAAGCTTTTGACTCAGTCCCACATGAATGGTTACTTTATAAGTTGAAGCAGGCTGGAATCATAGGGAAAATCCTTAGATGGGTAGCACAATGGCTTGAAGGCACTAGGCAGAGGGTTGTGATAAATGGTTATTCCTCAGATTGGGTTAATGTAAGAAGTGAGGTTCCCCAAGGATCAGTATTGGGACCACAGTTGTTTTTGATCATCTTAAATGACATCTATGAAGGGATGGAGGGTGATTGCCACCAAGCAGAGCTTCTTTAGAGTGACCTAGATAGACTTCTGGAATGGTCAGAAAAGTGGCAGCTATGCTTTAATTCAGCAAAATGCAAGGTCTTATACCTGGGGAACAGCAACCTCAAAATAACTTATACACTTGGTGGAGTTGAACTAAAGTCAGTAGTGGAGAAACAGGACTTGGGAGTTACAATATGGTCAGACTTGAAGTTGTCTGAGAATTGTGGACAGGTTGCAGTATTGCATAGTGTCTTATCGATGATTTATCGAACATTTGCTGGTAGAGATAACGACGTCATAAAGGTTAAATCACATAAAGGTGATTATAACCTTTGTGATTAAATTATAAACAATTATTTTTTTTAAATTAGTACCGATAAAGTAGCATTTTTTTGTATCAATACCGGTATTTCAATACCGGAAAAAAAATGACCAGGATCCCAGTATTGTAAGCTCTAGGTGACACCAGCCAGCTCCTCCTTCAGTTGGCTCTGGAAAGAGTCGGCCTCTAAGCTGGGACCCTCCCTTCAGCTGGTTGCAGATTAATGGTTGTCCCCCTGCTAGAAAGAGGTTCCTCCTATCCTGAGGTTGCCAACACCTTGGTTTGTGGTGTTGTCTGTGTTCTACATCAGGCAGTCTAGCCAGCATTTTGAATCATGCATGCTTGAACCACAGCACTGATAAAGGTAAACTGCAGCCATTATCAACCCACTGCAGGATGGAAGCCTCCTCAACAATTCATATTCAGGGAAAATGGACCATAATCTGCCATGCTGGTCAAGTGCGGCTTGGCAGATTGACTATATTTAACAGTCAGGGACTTGAACCCCAGTCTACTCAAGGAGCGTGTGCTACCTCACTCCCGCTCCTGACCACTTGGCTACGGAGCATAGAGCTGCCCAATATAGGCTAACCCATATTGGCAATCCACATAGTAAAGAGAGGCATCCATCTGGGATTATATGGTGGGGGAGATCTTAGAAAAGTACTCTGGTGATATGGTTCTGGACTATCTTGCTTTTTTCTCTCTCTCTCTCTCTCTCTCTCTCTCTCTCTCTCTCTCTCTCTCTCTCTCTCTCTCTCCCCTATTCCTTGGGTGAGAAAAGGTGAAGGGGGAAGGTTTGGAGACATTCCTCCAGACAGGGAGGAGGGATGCAGGATTTAGAGATCTCTGAAATTGGAAAGAGGAGAGGCATTGTGATTACTTAGGATTCTTTTTGTTGACCTTGGGCAAGTTCTGATGGTCCTCAACATAAGGCCCTTTCACTATCCTCTCTCAGGCAGTTAGATTTGAAATTCAGGGCTAAGGTAAAGAAAGCCAACACGAAAACGACAAGAAAAGTCAGATAACTTATGCGGAAAACTAGTTTCCTCACAACGGACTCTAGCGATGTTTGCTCGGTAAACACAATAGGTGTTACCGGTCTGGAACCGAAATTGAGAAGAATATATTGATTGACGGGTAGGCATGGCAAATGATGAAATGATTGGTGGTGGGCATGACAGATGACAAGCTACTATGTAGTCATTGGTTGGCATTATAATGTGTATTTATGAGTAAAGAATGGTGCATAATAGTTTTGTGATGAACGGTAAACAGGTAATAGTAACGATGACTCTTTTAAAGATGGAAGAAATTTGGAAGGAAAATAAAATGTTGATTAATTTTTTGATGAAAACTAAATTAATAAAAGTTTCGTTCTGTTCATTTTTGTGTTCTTCATTATGTTTTTTTCTCATTATTAAAAGCAGAGTTTTGGAGTTAACGAGTGTTTTTACTATATTGTTGATTTAGGTTTGGTTACGAAAAAAAAGGAAAAGGTTTTGTTATATTTCGTGACCTGACCTTAAATGTTAGGTTAGGAAATAATAGGAAAAGAAAGATTCTTTTTATATATATATATATTTATATATATATTATGCAAAGTACCCTGGTGCTTACTTTACCCAATCTATTTTTCGCCTTAAAGTTTAGCTGCTTTGTATGCTATTATATCTCTCAACTACTATCCTGGACAGTTTGGGCACCATGTATTTAACAGCGTTCATTACTACATATTTCATTTCAATTTATACAGACACCATACCATAATTTTTTTTTTTTTTTTTTTTTTTTTTCCCACACCATCTTCTAATGCTAGAAGCCTCTAGCATACCTAGCCAACACATAAATATACTGGCATGCCACCATCTTGGTCATTTGGTCAGTTTTACAAGGTAATGGTAAGTCCCTTTCTTCCTGCCTATTCCGCTATTCATTACCTTAGTTTTTAATTCTTTTTACTTGCTTCTGTAAGGTCATCCATGATCTGTATGCAATACATTTATTGGCACAATCAATTAGACCTTATTCTTACTACAAATCTTAAACTTTTAAAAAATTTCATTCTAAACACGTGGCTATGGTATCCTATGGTACAGCACACGTGTACCATAGCATACAGAACATGTCTTAAACAGAAGCAAGAACATTGCTGTCTTTCTCATAATTTCGGTGGATGACCTCTGATGATGATGACACTGAAATTTTGAAAAACACTGCAATGTAATCTTATTTTGGTCACCTTTTCACATCTTATTTTTAATTTCCTCTCTATTTCTTCTTTTTCATACCATATATCGCCACATTCCTTAGCTCGCAGTGTATGCCGTAAATTCAATAGGTTTAAACCAAATTCTTCTTCTTCACACTTTCTACATAAAATGTACTTTATATATATATACACAAATTAATGCTGTAGGGTACGTTTTGCTAATGCAGTGTCCCTGATCCGTAATCAATGTTATCTTCTTTTTCATACAGTAACATTCCACCCTCCATGATTAATTAGCTTCTTCATTAAATTATACTTTATATATATATAGTGAATAGCTATTGACGTTGTGATAAATGTTTATCTGCACGAGTGTCTTTAAAAAAAAAAAATTAATATTTTGTTAATAAACAATTTATGCGCTAGTCCACCCATGATTCTAAAGAAAAAAGGTTAGGTAACCTGACCTTTTTTCACCATTATGGAAAGTGTTCATTAGGACAAGTTATCATTAGTGCCGAGTGTTACTAAAGTGATACTAAACAGATGTTATCGTGTGTTGTCTTTGCGCACCAATCAGCACATCATTTGCCACGCCTACCTGTCAATCAATATATCATTCTCGACTTTGCTCCAGACCGATAACACCTACTGTCCGTTTACCGACCAAGCACCGCTACAGTGCCGTGTTGGGAAACTAATTTTCTGCATAAGTTATCTGACGTTTCTCATCATTCTCGGGTTGGCTTTCTTTACCTTTGCAAAATTCAGTTATCAACCGATGTCTAAGTTTCTGTATATATACTCCAAAAACATTTGTTTTTGAGTGATGAGAACATCTAAAGATGGGAAGGAATGGTTAGACTCTACCTTTAAGGGAAAATATTATGGAGTTAATGTAGGTGAGAATGGAACTAGTCCAAGAATTCCTTGCTGTGTTCCCAGATTGCCAAATTATCACTGAATCTGACTCAGTGCATGGGCATGTCATGGGAATGGAAAGCAGATAAAACTGCTTACCATCCCAAATTTAGAAATGACAATCTAAGCAAGAAACAGGGTGACAGGGTTCCTGTCCTTAGGCCTTTCTTCTGGAAGAAAAATGTTCTTTGAAGCAGAGGTAGCCCTGGCTGGCTAAAAGGTTAATGTAACTTTGTTGTGATGTGGGAAGAGTTGGCCTATGTATGTTTCATCAGAAGATTGGATTTAGATTGTACTGGGGGGGGGGGGATTCTATGGAACGTGAATGCCATGTTGAAGCTTGCCAGTATATCCCTCAGTTTTTAGAAATGCGTCTGAGCTTGTCCAACAAGGTATTTGGAGTTCTTAAGAACATGTGGGTGGGGGAGAGTGAGAATTTGGGAAAGGAAAGATGCCATGCTTCCATTGCTCACCCCAGTGTGAGCAGTGGAAGCATATCAGTCAGACTTCAAGAACTTGTTCACCTGACAGCCTTGTGATTGTCAGGTGAACAAGGTCTTCTTTGTGAGTGTTTACATTACCAAAAATGAACTTTCTTTTCTATTAAAAGTTTTCACTTTTGGTTTTATTTTGTTCTCTTATTTGATCTAATTTATCTTATTTTGTTTGCTTCTTTTGAGGGATTTATAAATTTCATTATTCTTCAAAATATCTGCTCAGTGTCCTGTTGTAGAATGTTAAGATTCTGGTTGAACAGGTATTAATACCTTCTGAAGAGAAGGTAGTTGCATAGGAAATGAAGCTGCGAGAGAGAGAGAGAGAGAGAGAGAGAGAGAGAGAGAGAGAGCGCGAAAAAATTAGTTGACCCACTGAAAACTCCAATTTTTTTTTTTTTTTTTCTCTGTGATCTTTTTGTTATTTTGACTTCTCTACAGCTGATGGAGTTACTAAGCATAGATATTATTAATGTATGGTTTGATGATTTTCCACCCTCGTTACATAGAGCAAAGGCCATTAATTCTGGCAATAAAGTGTATCACTTCAAAAGGAGACTGACTCTAAAGGATATAAAGTTTATTAATTCTGTAATGGTGTGTTTATTTTGACATTAATCCCTTTACCTTTTGATCAAGCCTTTTGTACCAAATTTTCTTGAAATAAGAAAATTCCAAAATACAATAATGATATGCCCTATAAAATAAAGAATAAGATAATATCCAAGTTTGCAGTTAAAAAAATAATATAGGCTGACCTCAATTAACGCAATTAATTTGTCCCCCAAGCACATCGCGCAAAACGGAAACACGTTAATCGAATATAATAATCAATAGGAAAAATTATAATTTATAATTGGTCCTTGACCTTCAGGAATGTCCATAAAGAATTTTAAAAATACCTTTTAAATACCTTTTTAACTGTATACCATGTAAAAGATAATGAAAATAATTATGGAATTAAATGTTTATTGCATAAAACAGCGGTTCCCAAACCGTACGCCACGTAATGTTTTAAATTTGATGGAAACACAGCGATACCCAACATCTGTCGGATACAGCGCGAACTACTAGCTCGAGGTAGTTCACAGTTTCAACATTTAAGTTGTTTGGACCTAACTACTTAAGAAACGGAACTGTTAGGTATTTCTTTTGGTCTAGGTGCACCGTGAAAAAATTACTGAGACACTACAGGTGCCGTGAACCGAGAAAGTTTGGGAACCTCTGACAATAAAATACACAATGAAGAAACAATTTGTTACGGAAATATTTGAATAGTGTTGATTTTCTCTTTTCATCAATCAATTTCCAGTAGTTGACAACAATCTTCTCTGGACCCCTGCGAAATAAATATCGCAGAGAAACTCAAACCTTTTGTTTGAGGTTCTCTGCGATACGAAAGATTTCATCTAATTCTTTTACCGTTATCTCCTTTGGTAACATTTTCATCTGGCTCATTTAAAAATTAGAATTTTTAAATGCAAGTCTGCATTGACTTTATTAGCAGGAGACAAACATGTCTTCTTCCGATGGCTGATGGAACACACTGAGGCGGGCAGCAGCAAAACGTTTGTTTAATGCGGCATTCAAATCTTTTTTAATCATCACATAAAAAATTAAAAAAATTGCGTTAACTGGAAATTTGCATCGTGTTAAGTGAAAAGTGGTATAATTTTTTCAAATAGCAGTAACTGAAAAACACGTTAATTGAACTCGCGTTATGCGAGGCCTGGCTGTACTTCATTTTATTCTTCTTGCTCAATTAAAAATACCATTTTAAAGAAAACCAAAAGTAAAAATATTTCAAGTTTTAGCTATTAAGTTCAAAGCAGCAAACAAACCAGCCATGTATTAATTTTCTTGTCATTTTATTGTTTCTTTGAGTGGAAAAAAAAAAAAATAAATAAAATAAAATAAAAAAATATATATATATATATATATATATATATATATATATATTAAATGTAATTTCAAAAAAGGTTTCAGTGGATGAAAAAAAGGTTTCAGTTGATGAAAAATTGTCAGGTATGACAGGTGCACCTAAAAGTGCAAAGCAGCATTAAAGGATGCAAAAGTATGAATAGATATACAGTGGATTCCAGTTAATCGGGGCAGCCGTTTATTTGGGGCAAATCTTAAAAAAACAGAACCCAATCGAGAAAGTAGCCAGGTTTACTTTGCTTAATTGGGACAGCATGCCGTTTTTAATCGGGGCAGGAGAACGCAGCACTGGAGATTACCCTATGATTGTCTCCGACGGTACCAGGTGGTTCGGTCGAAATTCTGGAGGTCACAACCATAAAACAATAAAAACAATTAGTAGTCACCTGTTTATTGGGCTTTTCTGTTAGTGAAATCTATCATAAATGGACAGTAAACTCGATCTTACTGAATTAGCTGGAATTCTGTGGGTTATTATGGTGAAATGTGTTTACATTTCCATGAAATTTTCAATCATATAAAAAAATTTATTTTAAGATCTTCTCTTCATTCCTATTTTTAAAGCTTTAACTCATTACTCCCTTCTCACTTGCGCGTATCGTGTTACTTGCAATTTGTGTGTGCCGTGTTCTTTGTTATTGATTGCTTATCTTTTTACTGTTTTAAATTTTAACCTCCACCCACAAATGTCAGTGAACAGAAATGTCAACTAGTTAGTATGTCCGTATTACAGTACGTATTAATTATTCCGATTATCACGTATATTCTTCCGATTTTCACGTATCATTTAATTTTTTAATTAGTAAGGTAATAAAGGGTAAATTTGTGGATAATATTCCTCCTATTTTCTCTAATTAGAATCGCTGTTTAATAGAATTAAAATTCAATTCACAAACATGATCACAATGACCGGCGCTTACTACACATCGTATAGTGAATGGTACTTTACTATGGTGAGTTCGTCATAACGTGATTTGATTGTACAGTGAACCAATTGTGAGGGGGGGGGGGATCCATTGTATTTTTAATTATTTACGTGAAACTTCGGATAATTTGGGCAGCCGCTTAATCAGGCCAAAATGCACTAGTCCCGATGTGTCCCAAATAACCGGAATGGGCATACATTAGATAAAGTATGCATAGATGGAGGTGAAAATTACGCAAAGTGCCATTGACTAAAAGAGTAAGTATAGTAGATATGTAAAAGGTGAAAGAATTTTAATATCCTAAAAGTTATGATGAATTAAGAAAATTATGGGCTGAATTACAAAACCAATAGGGGTGAGTGAACTGTAAAGTAAAATTATTAATAATAAGGTAAAATACAATACAAATAAAATAAAATTCACAAGTGATGCAGTTTTTTTCTCTGTCACTGTATATATAAAGAAAAACCACCCAGATTAGAAGCTGCTTTGGCAATGGCAGGAGATAGTGACTACTCTAATAAATGCGGTTGATTTTTTTTTTTTTAATGCACTGTTATCAAAATTACAGTATGTCCCCGACTTACGTAATTTTTAATTTTTTTTTTTAGGATTGTAAAATTTAAAACAGCAAAAAAAAAAAAAAGCAATCAATAACAACGAATGCAGCATGCACATATTGCGCAAGCGAGATATGGAGTAACAAATTTACAAAGCTTAAAAAATAAGAATGAAGAGAAGATTCTGACAGTATGACTGAAGATTTCAGTGAATGGGACACACATTTCACCGTAATAATGTAAAAACCTACAGAATTTCAGCTATTGGTATTATCACAAATGCAATAAGGTCGAACTGCAGATTGTTTTGTGGTAGTGACTATCCATTATTGTGGCACCGACTAAGATAATAAGTGACAGTAGTACCAGTAAATCTACCAAGAAAATGCGCTACGCACTGCTGCTCCTGCCTGGTAGGCAGTGGTAGGCAGGAGCAGCAGTGCGTAGCACACGCTTCTTAATTAGACCAGGGTTCGAGCCCGTGACCACCAAATACAGAGGATGAAGAAAGGTCAGGGAATGACCATCGCATATCCCCGGAGCAATATGGCCTTAGTTGCTAATGCTCCTAAAAACCAAACAACAACCACTACCACAAAGAAAGCTATTGATTTGGATCAGAAAATTAAAATAATGATGTATGAAAATAGTCAAACATTAACAAGTATCATGCGGAATTTAGATTTGTCAGTGTCAACAGTGTTGTTGTTGTTGGGGTTTTTTTAGGAGCATTAGCAGCTAAGGCCATATTGCTCTGAGGATATGCGGTGGTCATTCCCTGACCTTTCCGCATCCTCCGTATTTGGTGATCACTGGCTCAAACCCCGGTCTAATCAAGAAGTGTGTGCTATGCACTGCTGCTCCTGCCCACTTGGCTACGGAGGTGCCATGTCAACATTGAACACAATAAAGAACTAAGACAGAATACGATAAACGGTGAAGGGATTGGCACCAATGAAGTCAACTATAATAACCAAGGCTACGAAATACGCATCAGATTTTGCAGTACAATAACATGCGTTTTTTTTCTTCCTTTTAAGTTTTTTTTTTTCTTCTTATGTGCCACTCTGGCTACTTCACCGCTGTCCCCAAATAAAGTTTTTAATTTAACTAATTAAAAGTATATAACTATTTTTCTATATATATATATATATATATATGTACACACAAAATGCTCCTAAAAACCAAATAACTAACAAACAAACAAACAGGGTTGTTTGTTTGTTTGTTAGTTATTTGGTTTTTAGGAGCATTAGCAACTAAGGCCATTTTGCTCCGGGGATATGCAGTGGTCATTCCCTGACCTTTCTGCATCCTCCGTATTTCGTGGTCAAGGGCTCGAACCCCAGTCTAATCAAGAAGCGCATGCTACGCATTGCTGCTTCTGCCCACCTGGCTACGGAGGCACCCATAGGGTTGTTAAAATTAAAGTATCCCTATGTAGAGGGCTCTGTAGCGAGTTCTAAGGCTCATGCTGAAGTGAAAGTTGGACAATAGGTACAATAAAAAATGTACTCACTAGTTATTGGAAAAAAAAAAGTTACAAAATTTATTACTGTATGGCATGTAATTATCTTAGTTACAATTATGCAAATGACTTATGTTATTTGCATAATCATAAGTTATTGCCACAGCGCCACTACTCAGCTCTACTGTATTGTATGAAAGCAAAGCAGTCTCTTCAAAATCATACAGTAGATGTTTTCCTGCACTACAGCAGCAATGCCAACAACATTGCAGGAAAAGATGCTATTAGTGAAGCTGTACTATAAAAACAGCAACGATGCAACTGCGGCTATCACAGAATTCGGTGTCATCATAAGGCGTGGACCTATGACTGTTTGCGCTGTCTGCAAAATGATTGCGAAATTTGAAGCGACAGGACATCTTGGTGTTCAACCAGGTAGCAGAGATCGGGGAAACCCCTGGTGCTGTCAGACAACTAACACACTTTGTTCAACCAGGTAGGGGTCGAAAACGAGTGGACTCCTCTCGTGTTGAAGATGTGGCTATGGCTCTCGTGGATTTATCAAATCAGTCTCCGTGTGGTAGCACAAGTGTGCCAGCTGTTTCTCATGAAGTAGACATGCTGTATTCCACTGTAAGGCTAGTAATGCGTCAGGTGTTGCGGTATTATCCTTACAAGATGCACACTCTACAGCAGCAGCTAAAGCATGGTGATGCAGCTATTCATTTCACATGCACACTTCAGTTTCTGGCGCGAATGACAGTGGCTACGAAATATGGCCAAGTTCCATGGCCAAGTGATATCCACTTGGCCATGGAACATCCTTTGGAGTGGTGAAGCCCACTTCTGCTTAAATGGACAAGTGAATACGCATGACTGTTGCATTTGGGCAACAGAAAACCCTCCAGTTATCCAAGAGGTCCCGTTGCATTTTCCAAAAGTGAACAGTGTGGTGTGGATTTACATTCATAATTGGGCCAAATATTTTTTGAACAGGTAACACCGACTTGACAGCAATATTATGAAATGTTGGCAAATTTCGCAATACCACAGCTGCAACAACGTGAGTGCCTTCAGGATACCATATTCATGCAACACCCCACATCCACCGTTGTGTCCAAAGATTGCTAAGGCAACACTTTACAGACGAACGGGTCATTAGCCGTTGTTTCCAGACATCTTGGCCACCCCAATCACCGGACCTCACCCTGTGCGACTTCTGGCTGCGGGGTTTTTTGAAGAACCAGGTATATTGGGAAGGATGTCAAACTGTGGCAGATCTGAAGGACAGCATTAGACATCATGTGCTGGCTATTCCAGTTGATATGTTACGTTCTGCTGTAGAAAATGCTGTTCTTTGAATGGAAACTGTTATTGACCAAAATAGAGGACACACTGAACAATTGTAGCACTGTTCAAGTGATTTTTATTGCCACAGTGCCATATAGTGACAAATTTTGTCAATTTTTTTTTTCCCAATAAACTTTGAGTGCATTCTTTATTGTACCTGTTGTCAAAATTTCTCTTCGGTACAAGCCTTTGAACTCACTCCAGAGCCCTCTATATAGGGATACTTTTAATTTTAACAACCCTGTATAACTAATATTTCTTCATTCTTCTGAAGATATGTGGTTTTTGTAATTTTGACATATCAAGGATGTTAATAGCAATATTTTATTAGTCATTACTGAGTTACATAAAGCTCGACTTATGTAAGAAGTCCTGGAGTGTATCTCTTACATATGTCAGGGACTTACTGTATTGGGATGCGTGCTAATCAATAAAGTGTAAATGAAGCTGCAGAAGATGGAATTGTCATTTATAACCAACATGCCATTTGGAAAGAAGCTAATATAATTTGAATGTGATAAAGCAAAATGAGTCTTCTTAAAAAGAACCGTTGAATATTGGGTAGGAAGATCACTTATTTTGACAAGAAACATCTTCTCCTGTAAGTTCAGGAACATAGAGGAGCAGTTGCAGTACACATCATATACACAAAAATTCTACTAGAAGAGGTTTCATGAATGACTGGTTGTCCACAAACCTTTTATCACAAAATTTAATGCACTGCAGTGGGTGAAACTAGGTGGAACTGACATCTGCAGAAGTAGAAAACCGTTCTCTGGGGTGAAAAATCTTGATATGCTGTTTTCCTCTGGTGGAAGAGTTTCAGTGTGACACCACCATGGAGAATATTTTGAAAAGGACTATGCCAAAGATTGTGATTGACTGCTTCACTTACGTTCATACAATTTCCTGTTTATGATTAACAGCAAAATTATAATAATGAGTAGGAAGTAAAACTGGAAATATTAAAGAGAGATAAAAGGAAAGCATTGGGTTATTTTATCTTTATAAATAATAAATAAATGTTCCAATCCTTTAATTTCTTGAAGTAGAACTTTGTTTTGCTCTCTTAACACACTCTTTATATTATTACAGGGTTGTGATGCTAGTTCTTCCTCACCTTCAGCTCCTCCTTTATCTGGCATGTTTCCACCACCACCACCTCCTCCACCGCCCTCAGATTTCTTTTCTGGTGGAGGGGATACTGCCCAGGATGATGTTAGGGCTGCCTTATTTAGGCAAATTAATCAAGGTGAAGATATTTCTAAAGGTTAGAAAGTTAACTATTTAATGACTTTCTTATTTCTTCATTTGTAAAAAAGTTAGGCATTGAAAGAATTAGTAAAATTTAATATTGTACTGTATTCAGTGTTAAATTTTGGTTAATCTCAAAGATATAATAAACAGTTCCCATTTTAAATTTATGAAATTTGTACTTAGAATGATCTTAGGTAATGGACACTTAGCCCCACAAATTTTGAGCGTAATTGTAAATTCATTGGGTACTGATTATAATTCAGTTACATTTTAGTAAGCTAATATTAGTGCAAATAAATTAACTGCCAACTACTTAATATGGTGAAACTTGTGATTGTTAAGTGGGAGGTTACAAGTTTTGTATTTATCACTTTTTTGTGATGACTCACTGTGTAAAATATTGAAACTTATGGTAAACTAATATTAGTGTTGAAAGTTAAAAAAAATTAGAAAATACAGAGGAAAGTCATTACAGAGAACAGAAATATGTGGGATAAATGAAGAGGAAAATTTAGTTAGAACATGGGTTTGAACCATGGATGCATTTTGACTAAGTTGGTGAATATGCTCAAGCTGGTATGGAAGAAAGAAGTGGAATTACAGGTGCTGATTCAGAAAAGCAATCACCAAAAAAATTGTGATGGAGACTTAAATGAGTTTAAGTGGTAGATCATTAATTAACTTGACTATCATCTTTTAGATGGTCTGAGTTTTCATTACCTTGGTTTCTCAAGTAATTTTAAATTGACAAAAATATGGATAGTATTTCTAGGCAGTGGAACAGTCATTATGTAAGATGAAAAGAGTCAGTGAAAGAACACAACCTTGGAGATTCCAGTATTGAAAAGTTAAGACAAATATCTGCCATCCCACATACTGAGCATTCAGAAAGAGGAAACTGGCTACCCAGCTGCAAAAATCAGAAGGCAGACAATAAATTGGAAGCTTGGCTTAAGAAAACTTAAGCCAAACACAACCGAAATGTCAAAAGCAACTGCTCGAGATTCTCAACACTTTTCCATGGAAGTCCAGAGATGAGTGACATAAGCCGTGCTATCACCAAGTAGATTGACAGTGATGAATCCATATTTCCAATCATTGATTGGATTGAAGGTTTCAAGATAGTGTAATGGTTGAGGTAAATCACCCTTTTTAGGAATTGTCTGGATATGAACAAGTAAGGAAATGAGGAATATCAGTATAGACATGAACCAGTACCACATCTGAAATTAAAGGAATCAGAGCAAATAATTAAGACAAAGGAGATAAATGATGGTTTAGGCAGCTGATAACTGAGATTCTGTCAGAAAAAATAATTGAAGTTAGATGATTGTAGATGGATATGGACATCACTGAGATTAGAACAAAGGCTACATAACATGTGAATTGAATTAAGAAGTTGGAGTAGTTTAGTTCATTTTGCCAATAACTTGATTTCATTAGTTTGACTATTCATGATGCATTGATGTAGATAACTTAAATTTTGGGGGGGGGGGGGTGCAATGTATATGAACTGTGGAATATCATTCATGTTTTTAGATATGACGTGGCAAGATATATTCAGCTCCTTAATGACCTCCCCCAGTTAATGCTAGTAGGGTAGCAGCAGTAAATTACTGATTAGTCTGGATACCATCTAGAATGTCAGCAGTAAGTTTGAGGGACTGCTGTCCTCTGAAAATCATAAGCTGTACACTCAATATGTAAGGAATATTGTATCTTGCTATGTTGCCTGTCATAATCTCAAAAACACTACTTATTATTGCTATTGTTTTGTCATGGGCTTGTCTGTCACACAGACATGTTCCTTGGTGAAGCGTGGATATCAAACCTCATCCCATGCTTACATCATTGTCATGCTTACATTAGTTCACACCTGGGTTGTCATATCCAGCACACTAGACATTCATGTTATTTAGATTTCACATTGGCAGATATAGCAGACTCTATTTACTGGGATCTGATTAACCGGGACACTTCAAGACTCCAAAAAAAAAAAAAAAAAAAATCAATCAATCACAAAATTCAAGTAATAACTAGAATAGTTATAAACAGGTGTTTTGCAAGTCATAAATAAGGGACAAGAAGCCGCATTATAAATCGTCATTAGGAGAATTAGTGTACCTATTATCTTGCAACCCCTGCTATCTTCACACCCATTGCTCAAAAAGAAAAGAAAAAGCCAAATTGTTGTGTTCCGTCGCAATGCAAAAGGACAAATTTTGTTTCGTTATTTATGTCAGGGATGTTGGATTTTTTTTATTTTTGTTTAGAAATTGCGAAAATGATGGGCAAATGCAAAAGAATTAAACAAAAAAATTTATCCAAAATTTAATTTATTCAAAAGTTTGAAAACGGTGCATCCATTATAATGTTAGTGACCAAACCATATGTGTCGTTGTAAAAAATAATGGGAAGTATTGTATTAGACATGCGAGTAGTACGTGATAAGTTTTTTTTTTTTTTTTTTTTTTATCTATCGTCGTACCTTTTAAGTAGGTTGCTGAACATTTTTCAATACAGCAAGTCCCCGACTTATGTAGTTCTGTTTATATTTTTTTAATTGATATTTTTATTGTTATTTATATTTTTTTTTTATGACTGAAGATTTTGGTGAAGGGGCACACATTTCACTATAATAACTTAAAAACCTACAGAATTCCAACTATTGGTATTATTGCAAATGCAATAAGATCGAGTTTACTACCCTTTTATAATTAGATGCACTAACAGAAAAATCCAGTAACCCAGAAAGTGCAAATTGTTTTTGTTCTATGGTCATGACCTCCAGAAATGTGTTTTAGTAAAATGTGTGCTCATGTGGTGTGATAATAGTGAGTTATCACTTTAACCCTGTGAAGTTCTTTTCAGAAAATTTAATTTTGACTGTTATCATGGTGCTGACTAAGAGAATAAGTGACAGCAGTACTAGTAAATATATCAAAAAAGAGGAAAGGGATCGAGTTGGATCAGAAAATTAAAATAATAAGGATGTATGAAAATAGCCAAACATTAACAAGTATCACACGGAATTCAGATTTGTCAGTGGCAGTGGTGAACACAATAAAGACAGAATATGAGAAGTGGTCAGCACCAATGAGGTCAACTGTAATAACCAAGGCTACAAAATACAAATCAGTTTTTACAGTACAATAACATGTGGTTTTTCTTCCTTTTATGTTTTCTTTTCTTATGTGCCACTCTGGCTACTTCACTGCTGTCCTCAGATAAAGTTTTTAATTGAACTAATTAAAAATATATAACTATTTTTCTTCATTCTTATGAGGATATTATGTGGTTTTTGTAATTTTGGCATATCAAGGATATAGTAGCAATATTTTTTAGTCATTTCCGAGTTACATAAAACTCGACTTAAGTAAGGAGTCCGGGAATGTATCTCTTATGTATGTTGGGAACTTAATGTATTTTTGGATTAATTGGGAAATCGATTATTTGGGAATTTTTATTTATTTATTTTTTTTTTTTACCATCTATCCCGGAAAATCGAGAGTCTACTGTATATTCAGAGATACAAACAAACTCGCCAATGAAGGTGCAAACAGAGAATCTGGTTGTTGTAGAATGCCAGACCTTGCTGAAATTTAAGACTTGACTTACAAGTGTGGCCAGAATATCAGCTCTACCAGCATTTTTGACTTATGATTGGCAGATTCAAATGTCATCATAGGAAGCATGTCCATGATAAATCTTAATGATCAGTGGTAAGAGCTGAATTAATTTAAAAAATTACTTTTAGGAGAGATGGGGTGTGGAAGAGTGATACAATTAAAATCAGATGATAAAGATTTATTTGAGTAAGAGAAACACTAATCAGATTTTATAAAAAAGTATCCAGTGTTAACTGTATAAGAATTGCAGTGTACTGCAATTTGCAGTTTTGTCTAATCAGTGACTAAAAGAAGCCAACTTTATATTTTCATTGTTTATAGCTAAGAAAAATTAATTTTTTATTTTTCTGTAATACACATTCAGTTTACTGTATATATTAAAATCTTTCTATTTTCATTACTATTCAGGGTTGAAGAAAGTCACATCAGAACAGCAAACTCACAAGAATCCTGCTCTTCGTATTCAATCTGCTATGCCATATAAAACTCCGCCAACAACAGCAAGGCCTTTTAAACCTTATACAAATGTATCTGCTCCCCAAGCAAAACCAATCAAACCTCCACGATTTGAACTGGAAGGTAAAAAGTGGTGTGTGGTGAGTTTATTCATATATTCTCATTATATAGAGTAGGTAGCTTTTATGTAGCAGAGCTCATTTATAATGAACAGATTTACTGTGTGAAAATTCATATGGTAGTGCAGAAAATCTTGTTAATTCAGTTCAGGCAACAAAAAAGTAAACTTCAGATTAAGTGGTTATGAATTCTCATGCATAGAACATGAAACTAGTTTTTATTAGGTACAAATACTTAACTTTTTATATATATCATTATCAGTTGGAAAAATGTGTAAGCTATATTTTAAAATTGCCTGATTTAACATGACAGAAAAAAAACAAAACTTTTTTTCTAAAAATTAGAGCAGTTGAGTGTTAAAATAAAGCAGAAGGGGTGCTTAATACTGTATTTTCTATTTCAAGAAGATCATTTCAAAAATTAATGCCACTATATTTCAGGATACACATCCAAAGAGGACTTGCTCCCAAAAGGAGAGGCAATCGCTGATGGCCATTACTAACTCATTGGATAAATTAGGGAATATTGTACATTAGAAGTACAAAATTCCCAGTGAAATGGATCTTTCTCCATAACTATGCTATGCCACCACCCACAGCTCTGCAGACCTAGTAGTGGTTAATGTTGTATATGGGAGGTTTGGTACATCCAGATTTTAGCTTATGGCCCTTAGATCCTTTTCTATGCAGCCTACAGAGTATTTTACTCAAATGCTAAAATTTCATGTGTATGAATTTTGATAAACCAAAAATGAAAGAACAGAGGAACTAGAAGGAAAGATGATTTAAATTTAACTTACATTTAACCTTTATCCAAAAATCAGTTGGAATGAAGAGGGAAAGTTTGTTTATATAGCATATGAATGGAAGAGATGAAGGGAAAGGGGTAATAAGTTGAAGTAAACACAAAAGCTTTAATATGGATGTAGTGTAAAGAGGCCTTCAATGATTTGCCTCATCACATTAGCAATTAGAAGTAAACAAAAGTGGCATGTATTAATCTGCATAGAAAAATGTAGAGAAACTTGTGGTGTTCCAAGAAACTGCAGATTTCCACATGACTTTGTAAGTGAAAAAGATCTTCTCAGAATTCAGTTTGTGTAATTCTCTGTTAAAGTGGTTGTGAAGCTAAAAAAAAAAAAAAAAGTAGTAGTAGTGACGTGTGATGCAAGAAAGCAAGTGTATGAGCTTATGCATAATCAGCCAGAAAAAAAAAGAAAAAAAAAAGAAAAAAAAAATCGCACCATTCCCTACAAATGCCTGTCCAGTTCCTCCTTAAAGTTATTTAACCTATCAACTTCCATGACAGATGGAAGTTTGTTCCAACAATTAACCACCCGCTGGCTAAAGGCAAATTTCCGCACATCCATTCTACATCTGTCTTTTCTTAATTTGAATTTATGCCCCCTTGGGTTCATAATCTAAACAAGTGAAAGGATCCCATCAGAATTCAGCGTGCTCAACCCATTCAAGGCCTTATACACCTCAATCAGATCACCGTGCAGGTGCCTAGTCTCAAGCCACTGCAATTTGCAGAACTTAAGCCTCTCTTGGTAAGAGGATCCCTTCATTCTCCACACCAATCTTGTTGCCCTTCTCTGTACACGCTCAAGCAAATCTACATCCTTCCTAAAATGAGGCCTCCAGACCTGTACGCAGTACCCAAGGCGTGGCCTGACCATTGGCTTATACAGAGGGACAATCACCTCCTTTTCCCTGCTAGCAAAATTCCTATATATCATTGACAAAACCCCATGACCTGCCCTGGCAGCCTGTCTGCATTGCTCAGAAAACTTCATATCTGACTGCACAATTACTCCCAGGTCTTTTTCATTTTCTACCACCTTAAGTGTAGCACCACACAGTTGGTACGTTTCTCTGGGGTTACTTCTACCCATACGCAGTACTTTGCATTTGTCAAGGTTAAACTTCAGTTGCCACTTCTTAGCCCATCTACCCAAATTTTCTAGATCCTGTTGCAGTAGCACACTGCCATTACTGTCATTAACAACCCTGCCAACCTTTGTATCATCTGCAAACTTCGACACTAAGCCTGATATACCTTCATCAATATCATTGATAAATATACAAAACAACAGCGGACCCAACACGGAACTCTGTGGGAGTCCACTAATAACATTAGTCCACGAAGAACAGCACCCATTGATTACCACCCTCTGTCTTCTCCTACTCAACCATCTTTTATCCATTGTAGCAACTTACCCTTAATACCATTCTGCTCCAATTTGTACAATAGTCTTTCATACACAACAGTATCAAAAGCTTTCCTGAAATCCAAATATATGATATCAAAATTATTTTTTGCATCCAGTTCCTTTGTAACCACATCATAATATCCTATCAAATTTGTCAGACAAGACTTTCCCTTAACAAACCCATGCTGTGTCTGAATTATTATTGCTGCAGTCTTGTCTAGATGATCCTGCAATGCATCTTTAACCAGTGACTCCATTATTTTACCTGGAAAAGAAGTTAAACTAACTGGTCTGTAATTACTCGTGTCACCCTTCGATCCCCCTTTGTGAATTGGGGATACATTTGCACATCTCCAGTCCGTGGGGACCTCCCCTGAGTCCAGGGATACTCTCATAATTATGGCTAAGGGTTTGCTTAGTTGCTTTGCCGCCTCCTTTAATATAACTGGATAGATCCCATCCACCCCAGGTGCCTTTCTTATGTTTACCTTCAACAATTTCTCCTCCACTTTGCTCTCAGTTATTACATAATCATTAAGCACCCTGCTACAATTTGATAACCTTCTGCCATTTTAAAACCTTAACTCCTAATGTGTGAATGTAGATACAAAATACTCTCAGTTTGTTTGCTATCTGAGCAGGATCATCAACAGTCGAACCATTGATATCAAATGGATCAATCAGATTCTTCCCCTTCTTTTTAGAGTTTATATAAGTAAAGAAATCATTGCTGTTTTTCTTAGCGTCCTTTGCTCTGATTTTGAAATCAGAATGAGCGTCCTTATTCTGATTTCTCATAATCTGCCTTCGCCTGCCTAACCTCCTTTGTGACCTGATTACAGACTAGCTTATATCTGCCATAGGCTTCTGAGTTGCTTTATAATTTATATGCATCCCATGCATTTTCTTCTCTGTCAAGAGTCTCATTAGTTTATTTGATAACCATTTAGGCCTAAACCTTGAACAGTATTTCTTAATAGGTATGAAACTTTTAGTAGCTTCCACGATTAATTCCTTGAATGCTTCCCAATTAGAATTTACTGTTGTTAACATCGTCAGTTTATCCCACTGTACAGAACTTAAAAACTTTCTGAGACCCCTGTACTCACCTTTATGGAAACAAAAACCCTTTGCTTTCCCCCCCGATGGTAATTATATCTTTAAGTAAATCTCACATCAGTACACTGTGATCACTGCCACCTAGTGGTTCCTTTAACTGCAAATTCTTAATACACAAATGATCACTGCTGATAACCAGATCAAGAGTATAACCCTCTCTGGTTGCCTCTCTAACATGTTGCTGCAGAAAACAATCATCCAATAAATCCACAAAAGTCTTACTAGTGTGTGAGTGACCAACCCACAAGTTCCAGTCAGTATCTGGGAAGTTAAAATTCCCCATTATAAGATGTTCTGATTTACTAGCCCACTATTTCTCTGTGCAATTGTTCATTGTACTCATTCGAGTCATTAGGCCTATAACACACTCTTACTCTTATTTTTGCTTTTGCAGTGCTTATGTTACACCAAAGTGACTCAACAGTGCACTGTTCATCTATATCAACTGGATGCACTTCTTTTGATTTTGTTTTTCTTAATTAACAACACAACCCCTCCTCCCTTCCTATCCTGTCTCTCCTTTCTGTACACATTGTACTCCCCAAATTCCAGTTCTGCATTTCTTATATCTGTGTGACACCACGTCTCTGATATCCCAACAATATCCGCCTTTGATGTCTTGACCAACACTTCAAATTCCTCAAATTTATTTACTACACTTCTAGCATTGGTATACATGCACCTATTCTTATTCTTAGTCAACCTAACACATCCTATATACCCACCTGCTTAATGATGACTGCCATCAGTCCCTGAAACCCCCACCACCCCTCGCTCCAGGTCGCTACTTATTCTAATAGAAGTTGTGCAAGAATCACCTTCACCTCTGCCTGTGGCTACTTTTAACGTTTTAGTCTGTGAATTCCCCCAAGCTAGCAGTTTTCCAACCCTCCTAACACTGACTCGATAGCATCAGCAAATATTCTTTCACCCTTTCTATTTAAATATATCCCATCCCTGTAGAAGCAGTCTCTCCTGTTAACAAGCACAGACCATGCTGAAATAAATTCTACCCCTTGAGCCTTGCACATTCCCTCCAGGTGGTTTACTTGTTCTTTGCTTGTGAATGATATAAGGTGGTTTTTTTTCTGAATCATATCATGAAGGAAACAAAGTTTGTGATGAGGGTAGGATTTCAAAGATTGGACTATTGAATACATAAAAAAAAAAAAAAAAAAAAAAAAAACTTATTTTATTGCGAGAAAGCTTTTATACTTCCTGGGCACTATATACTTCTTTTTATTTGTCATGTTTGCAGTTATTGCTCTTTTATATCTTATCTTTCTATAGTGAATATTATGGCTATATTGGTTTTATGTTTCCCTGTAGTATGTATGCATTCTTTTCCTACTTTGGTTTCTTTTAATAATTTTATGTATATAAATAATATTTTTGCTGATGCAGCTAAAGCTTAGCTTTCTCGCATCTTTTGGCCTACACTAATATCAGCTTTCTAAATTGTCTTTGCTGGAATGCTTTCAGAACAATACTAAATGTTGTGTAATACATTTGATTACTAAAACTTTTGATTATTGTTTAATAAATTTTCTTGAAATCATTTCTTAAAACTGGAATTGTCCATTTCCTTGTGGTAATCACCAGATTTTCTTCTGGCCTGAAAATGCATTTCTGTGTCAGGAACAAAGCCTGATTCACTTTCAGCATATAAAATTATTAATCTTGCTTGTGGAGGCCTTAAAGCCTCCGAATAATTTTTGCTAAAAATGTGTTTCTACTGTCTGTGATGGTAGAGGCTTGTGATACTTTTTGTATGACCAGATTTAAGCTTGATAATAACCGTTTCTCTTCAGCTTAGTATTATTAGCCTGTAGGTATATCAGTCTCTAAATCATGATGTCATCTCTTTCAAGTAAAGCACAAGTACATTTGTGTTTACTATAAACAAATGCAGTTCTATTCAAAATTCTTTGAAGCCAAAATTAGGGGGCTCTTCATTTATTTTTATTACTTTTACTATACTGGGGAATTCCATTCCTTTAATAGAAATTTCACTTTAAAATGATGGGCTGAAAAAAAGTAATCATACTTCCAAAACCATGCATGTTTGCCAATATTTGATGTTGTTTTCAGCAAGGTGAAATAATGTTCTAGGTCATCATCAGAAACTCCAGTTAATATGTCAGTATGGCTTCCAGTTATATTTATTCTCTCCAGTACTTTCAGCTTTGAGTTTGAAATAAATGTTGATAATCAGCTTTTTTGTTAGCCCTGGTAACTTAAAACCCTTTGCCAAACACTTTGAATGGACCTCCACTCATCTAGTCGTCTTTAACACAAGCAAAAGTTTATTACACATCCAAATGCACTATTTGCATTAAATTGAGTTTTTACTATCTTTTTCTTTATATAAATTATAATCTCATCAAGATGTTACCTAAAATGCCATTACTTCTAATTATATATATATGAACTGAATTTTAGTAGGACTTGTAAACTAAGTAACAGCATATTTCTGAACATCAAACTCATCTGTGGTGTTGATTGAATAGTTCACTAATACCCAAACTATACACTATAAATTTCTAAAGTGAATAAAATAAGACACAGAACATGATTCTTGGGAAGGTTTCCAGATGTGAACAAGATGATATGAAAGGATAGTGTGAATTTGATTGACATCATCAAATGTGCTGTTTCAAAAAACTACTACAACCAAGTAGTCAATGTGGCAACCTTTTGAAGTGTATGTGAGAAATTTTCTAGATTTATGAGGTTTTTATATATTTAAATTTTTAAAAACATATAGTTATATATGTACACATTATTATTATTTTTTTTAAATAGGATTATCAGGTTGGTAATAAGAATATCATCATTTCGGAAACTGAAATGAATCAGTCTGTTCACATGTATCAGTGTACTGATAGCATAGTCATAGTTAAAGGCAAGATCAACTCCATAACTCTAGGTAAATAATAAATATGAAATATTGGAGACTAGTGTTTTATAATATTTTTCACAATATGGTTATAGTTTTTCTGTTGCTATTGTGTGGTATGCACAGATACGAACTCGTGATAATTTACTGCAGCTAGAACTGTGATCTTGAGAACTTTATTTGATTTCTTTATTGCAAGGTGATATATTTACTTTTTATTATATTGTACAATTTCATCACATGAAGATGCAAACTGATCCAAGCATTCATTGCTGTTTATTTCTGATCAAACTGAAAATTACATCATTCTGTGATCCATGCTGCAAAAGAATGATACAAAGATCACACTGCTGGTTTGCCATGCTGCTGGTATGCTGCATATGCAAAAATGCAAAAACCACAATATGCAAATATGCAAAAACCACAATATGTAAATATGCAAAAACCACAAGCATGGCTGCTGCCATGCTTGTGGTTTTTGCATATTTGCTGCCACTGATGTCTGCTCTACTTCCTTATTTTTTATTTTCACTTAATTTTGCTCTTATTTCTGCAGTCTAATTTTTGATTCATTTGGATTTAATTAGAATTATATATATAAATAACACTGTGCTGCCACTTTATTAGGTACACCTACCTGGTAGCATGTTGAGCCTCCTTTAGCCTTCAAAACAGCCTAAATTCATCTAGGCTTGGATTGAATCTCAAGGAACTGCGTGTGTCACGCAGTTCCTTGAGATTCGACAGAGGTGTAGGCCTGCAGCGAACAGCCCTTTCCAGCTCATCCCAAAGATGTTCAATAGGATTGAGATTCAGGGAACTGAGCGGGCCACTGCAGCAAAAAAAGTCATTGTCATGTTCCTGGAACCATTCCATAGTGATTCGGGCTTTGTGCACTGGCGCATTATCCTGCTGGAAGTAACCATCTGACTGAAGATAAACTGTCAACATGAATGGATGCACTTGGTCAGCAATGATGTTAAGGTAAGATGTGGCATTCATTCAGACATGAATCCATTGAATACCCATTGAATCTATGGGTATCAATGGACCCAATGTGTGCCAAGAAAACATTCCCGACACCATAACACTGCCCCCACCACCTTGCACAGTAGTCGTCAGACATGACGGGTCCATGGGTTCATGTTGTTTTTGCCAAATTCTGAGCCTTCCATCAACATGATGCACCAAGAACTTCGACTTGTCAGACCAAGCAACTGTTTTACAATCCTCGATAGTCCATTGCTGGTGTTGCTGTGCCCACAGGAGGCATGCTCTCTTGTTCTTTATTGATAACAAAGGTATGTGATGTGGCCTTCGGCTGTTTTAGTCCATTTGCGACTAGTGGTCCATTGTGATATTTTGTTCTGTGCACCAATGTATTCTGACATGATGTGCGACATTGTGGCCTGTCTGTTTGCTTGCATAATTCTAACCATCCTCCTCTAACCTCTCTCATCAACAAGTGATTTTCTCCCACAGGAGTGCTTTTGAGAGGGTGTTTTCTGTTCGTTGCACCATTCTCGATACACCCTTGAAACTGGTGTGTGAAAAGTTCAGGAGAACTGCTGTTTCGGAGCTGCTTTGTCCAGCAGATCTTGCACCTACTACCATGCCACCTTTGAAGTCCATTAGATCACTCCTTTTCCCCATTCTTGCTACCGTTTATACACTTAACTGATACTAGAAAGGTTCTGCTGCATTTATATCCATAACTGTGGTCATGTGACTTGCAACTTTGTGGGACAAACCATTTGTGTGCACAGCAGGGGTGAACCTAATAAAGTGGCAGCACAGTGTATACATAATGGCCAAAAAGACATAATTATTATATTGGACTTGAATTTCTGTAGTTTGATGTAATTTTCAGAAAATACATACCAAGGAAGGTTGTTCCAGGGAACAGAGGTAGTGGTATAAATGAGAAAAGGTTGGGTCAGTAAGTTCTCCAACTTAATGACCTAAGAAAAGAAAATTAGAATTACAGATACTAATTCAGAATCGTGCTCATGAAATAGCTCTATAAAAGGCATGCATTGGAGACAATTGAACTAGATTATTGAAGAATTGAGTTAAGTCATTAAGTTCATTTAAGATGATTTGAATCACTTGCTCACTCACTAGCAATCATTACTTTTGTGCCACATAAATATTGAGCAAAATCTTTTATTTGTTCTTCTAATTAATAATTACAAAAAAGGTCCACTTAACAGTCCTGCACAATTATGTCAGTATTTTGAACATCCCTTGGAATTCATTTTCAGTCTAGAGGGTTCAGTCTGCTCCACAACTAGATACTTGCAATACTGATGAAATAATCGATTCATATTGCCCATATGAGGCAATACTCTCTGGTCTTGAAAACAAGTCCCAAAGCATATTAGAAACGTTGCCATAATTATACAGGATGGTAAACTACTCCCCTCTTAACAAAAGGCGAGTACACAATTTTTAAAACATCAGTAGGCTCTTTTATTTAAATTATCAATTTCTCATGCTCTCTAAAATTTGCCCATGTTTCCTGTTACCTACTATACGAGAATTCCTCATTTTCACTTTAATTCTATATATTCTTAAACCAGGAATTAGCATGGTTTACACTTTCCACCATATTCTGCTGTTAGTGCTGTTCAATGAATAAATAATAAAGGAGAAAATAAAAGAGAGGGACAAGTCAAAAGCAATGTGTTACTGTATTCTAAAATCTTTTACAAGGGATATTTTAAGATATCTTTTAACAAGGTGAGCCAAGATTTATTAAAGATGATTATAAAATGCAGTTTATAAATGAAATCCTACAATTTTATAAAAATACAGGATTTGTGCACAAAATGCTGAAATAACTTTAATAAAGTTATTTCAGTGTTATGTATGAATGGAACTGTATTGGAATGTCTTTAGGCAAGGTATGATCTACCTTAGAGAGTCATAAAGTTAATTTGTAGAGTGACCACACCTGCTTAACATTTATCATTACTATAGTCTTCAACTTATATGTCATGTCTCAAAAAGGATTTGCTAAACAAATTTTATTCAGGTGTGTATTTTTTTTTTTTTTTTTTTTATCACCACTGATGTTTTGCAATAACAAAAGCATTAGCAAAGAAACTGTTTCTTTTACAGAGTAATATTTGAGTAATATTTACTGTTAATGTTGTTTCTTTACTAAGTAGGACTTTAAAGATTAAAATTATCAATGGAAACAACTAAATTTTATTTGTTTATTCCTTTTATGTGTATTTTGTTACATTATTATATAAAATAATTGCTTGTTGAAATATAAATTAAATAGTATATAGACATATCAGAAATCTTGGTTTCTTAAATATTTTTTATTTAAATCCAATAGTCGAAATATATAATAATCTTGATGCTGCCACCATTTTGTGGATGTCAGCTTATTGGATTTCTATTGTAATTTGAAATAATTTGAGTATACCAAGTATTTTGGATCCCTGTAGCTACTGATGAGGGAGCCATTAAACTCTTGGTATGAAATTTTTCCATTGGTTAATTAAATTATCTCAAATCTTGTAATATGGAACTACAATGTTTAGTTTAAAATGCAGTACCTTTATTTGAAGAAAACAATATTTAAGCTTTATTTTGATCAGATTGAAATAGTTTTCATTTATAATGACTTTGAGATTGTTTTTGTAATATAATAATCACGGGTTCTCATTTTTAGATTCCTGTAAAAAGACATCAATAGTATTTGATGATATAGTTTCCTTTGTGGAGTTTATCAACTGCCAGAGTGTCCAAGCTCAGGTATGGTATGGTGCGTGTGTGTGTGTGATTATTTATATACTCAGTGGCCCCTGAAATAGGATCCACCTCTATAGTGGTGAAAGAATTATATATAATAAAAGATAAGTTGTCACTTTTAGGAGTACTGAACATGCTAGCTTATTCACAGAAGTATTGTTCAAAAATGTTGCCCCTAACATGTGCAACATTTTTAAACTATTAATTGTACCAAGTATGAGAAAATGCTGTGATCTGTCAGAGTTTGAAATAGAAATAATTTTTTGTACCATGTTGGGATGGATACCCCATCTCTGAAACAGTATCTAGTGAGCTGTTCCAGAAATGTTATGGTGTTATTTGAGGTTGTTAAAGTACAGGGTGTTTTATTCATCTGAAGTATTATTTAGAAACAGAAATTAACACTTGAATTGTATTTAGCAGTGTTGGGAAATTCATACCTCAGCATGTTTAACGCGTCCACATTTATGTGACACACTGTAGTCTGAGTGTGAAGTTGCAAAGGACATGCTGCTCCACTGTTTTATCTGACGCAGAAAATTTCATCTTTGATTGCATTCTTCAATTCAGGAACAGTCTGTGGATTGTTCTGAAACACTTATTATTAGAGAAAACCCCAGAGATAAAAATCACATGTTTAAGTTGGACATCAGAGTCAATGCCAGTCCTCTGTGATACATCTCAGGGTATCAGTTACAACCAAATCTCCAAACTTTTCTCTACAGAGATATAGTATAAAATATTTTAAACTTGTGAAACTACAGAGAAAAGAAAGTGTAATGAATAAAAAATCACTCTGTATATGCAGATTGACAAACTGAAGACAAGACAAGCAGTCATCACATGCACAGTATCTGAATGATAGTTCTAAGTGAAGAACATCCACAGGAAGTGGATGTTCTTAATAAGAGGACAAAGTTTAGTGCATGCTGGTGATGGTTAGGTATCTCCACTGTCACCAGCATGCACCAAATGATTTGTTCTACTCAGAATACAGCAGTAGTAGTCCAGTATACATCTGCTGGTTAAGGTTATAACAACAAATGTCCAAGTTGACAACTTGGCTAATTCTGCATGACAACTGCAATTCATGTGGGGTCCGATGAATAATTTCCTTTGGCACCATGCTGGTGGTAGACGTCACATACATGGTTTAGATGATCAGGTAGGTGGCAATGGTACCATCTTGGCATTGAATTGTGCAACTAGACTAAATGTGCAGATAACGGTTTCACAACATTTGAGAGACTTCATCCTCCTTCCCTTGTTCATCAGCTCCCTAATTATCATCCCCATTGAACATTAATGTGATTGAAGGAGGGTGAACTCATCTGACCTAGTGATTGTTTTTTTACTTTCATAAAGGGTTTTTTTTTTTTTTTTAAGCTTGGTAAAATTGTTTCACTAAGGACACTTGTTGTTCTGCTGTTGTGTAACCATCTTTAACCAGTACTGCTTTAGTGAAGCTGGGAGCATCCATGGTATAGTTTCCTTTGTGGAGTTTATCAACTGCCAGTGTGTTCCAGCTCAGGTGTGTGTATGTGTGATTAGTTATATACTCAGTGGCCCGTGAAATAGGATCAACCTCTGATGAAGGAATTATTCCAGCATAATAAAAGATGAAGCTGTGTCACTTTTAGCAGTACTGAACATGCTAGCTTATTCACAAAAGTATTATTCAAAAAAAGAGCATCCATGACTTCTAAGACCCCAAACACATTGAAGTATGTCATGTACTTCAATAAATATGTAGTTTAATTTTGAGTCTGTGTTCTGTCTGCCAGTCTCTTGCATGTAAAATCTTTAATGTATAGGAGGCAGCATGTGGCCTCCTGATGTTTTAGTGTGGGTCCCAAGTGTTCTCACCTTTTACAAGTTAAATGTTAAACCCTATATGAAAATAATGGTAAACATAATACTTCAGAGATACACTAATATAAAATTCATAATTTATATGATCCTTTATCAATGTGAAAGTCCCAAAATTGTGTATTTTAATTGTAAAAATATTTATTTCTCTCAGTAATGCCACTGCTGTGTTATGTGCATACCATTGGCATTTCTCTGAGTTTGACACTGCTAATCTATAGCATGCTAAATTTTAAAATTTATTTATGATTTAGTTGAGTACCTTTTCAGAATGTAATTGCTATAGTTTTTTTTTTTCTTCCCCCACCCCTACTGCTGTATATAATTTTAGTTATGTTTTTTTTTTGCTTCTAGAGTATGGGTAAAGTGCCAACAATTACTATTGATAAAACAGATGGTGTTCAGATGTTCCTAAGTGGACAGTCCTTAGACGTAGAAATAGTTTCTTCAAAGTCATCGGAACTTAATGTTTCAATACCACAAGCCAATGGTGATTATGTAAGTATTCTGTGTGCAGTTTTATTGCATTTATTTTGTGAAAGAAAGGATATTAGAGTCTTCTGTATAATTTTGTACATTCATTTTTAGTATATCTATAAAACCTTGCAGTTATCACACGCACAAATTATTTTACAAAAATAATGGACAGGGAAAAGTAATATTCATTTCCTGCATTTATACTTTATGTAAATTCTTTATTTTCTTTTTGTTATCTCATTTGATGAGAGTAGGAATAGCTAAATGGTGGGGAGGACAGTAGTCACTATTCTGCTTGTAAGCTTAAATTGGTAAAATGTATAAATAAAAACAAGATCTGAAATTCTTTTAAGTCAGCAAATAGGAATTCCAAAAGACTACCAATATCCATTTGGTGGCTGATGTATTTTGCTAACATGAACAAACTAACAGATCTTTCACAATTGCAAAACAATTATAACAGGTATGCTTCAACGATTTCATTTATGTGTTTCAGTTAGCATTTAATATTTTGACATTGCAGCTACACCTTGTAATTATATTTACTGCTAAGAGTAACATTCCCAAGGAAGCAGACATGAAAAACTTTCAAAAGAACTAATGTAGTGCTTTGGATGAAATGCAGGAACTCTATTTTAAGACAGCCCCTATAAGCTTTTGTGCCTATGTCTCCGATGGGTTTAATTACATGGAGCAGTGTGAAACCTGATTACTCCAAGTTCTGATCTGCATGTAGAATTTCGAATGACTAGTGGTGGTACTGTGTTGTGAGAGATTTGCACTTTGTATTTTTCAGAGCTAGTGGTTGTCAGCACATGGTATTCACAATTACTTACCTCCAAACTAATTTATTTTAAAGTACAGTGGACTCTTGATTTTCTGGGATAGATGGTAAAAAAATATTCCCGGGTAATCAATTTCCCGGTTAATCCAAAAATACAGTAAGTCCCCAATATAGGATAGAGATGTTCCAGGACTTCTTGCAGTTGAGAGTAGTAGTTAAGTAGAGTTTTACATAACTCAGGAATGATTAATAAAATATTGCTACTATATGTTTGATATGCCAAAATTATAAAAAAAACATATCCTCAGAAGCATGAAAAAAAAAAAAAAAAAAAAAAAAAATATATATATATATATATATTTTTTTTTTTAATTAGTTCAATCAACATTATTATTATTATTAGCCATATAGTGCAAGGAAGCCAGAGGCTCATGCTGCACCAGCCAAAACAAATTTTTGAGTTTCCGAAAGAGAGAGAGAGAGAGAGAGAGAGAGAGAGAGAGAGAGAGAGAGAGAGAGAGAGAGAGAGAAGTAAAAGGGAATCTCCAAGAAAGAGGAAAATGATGATATCCAGCTCAGAACCTTGGATGTGCCAAGCCCATCACCCAAATGTGAGCCTTTGCAAGAATGCCTTGCACATTCAAATCGCACACTACCATTAAGATAAAAACATAAGGTGCTGCATTTGCAAAATTTAATCAAAACTGAGTGAATTGCATAACAGTTATCATTCCTCTTACTGTATTATAATTTCTGAATGACTTTCTCTCCACTTTGAAGTTTATTGCTGTACAGATAGTTTATTATCTATGTACTAATCTATAGCTCAACTTTAATATAAAAGTGCCAATACACATGCCAATACAAATTAACTTCAAGGTCAAAGTCTAGATTGAGGTGGGGGGGGGAAACTAACTTGTCCCAGTAAAAATCTGGAATTCTGATTTTTAAAATTTGTAGGTTGGCAAGTAAGAATGCCAGACAGGTGAATATTAGCTAGAGTATGTATCCAACCCGACACTTTAATTCTTGTTTTCACAATGAGAAAATTCCAATCCAAACCATCAGATAGTTTATTATCTAAAATGCACAATTCATTTTTGCGCATTTTAACATAGTTTTATTCTTCATATTTAGAAGTGCCTGAGTGGTTAATAAAAAGACATTTGGTGTTAGCATGCTTGATAAGATGTTTAATCTGAATTCTTTGCTACCGTTCTCTGTTGTTCTGTTGTATTTAAATGTAAATTTAAGATCCCAATTTTTAAAAGGAACTATTTAATAACAAATTAAATTGCTATTTCATTTTTTGCTTTTTACTCACTGTTTTGACTGTATGCTATTCACAAAGCTAAACCTAGCCTCAAAAAACTAATATTGTCTAACTGTGAATTATACCGAACTTTTTTTTTTTTTAATCAGTATTCTATTTAATAATTTCTTCAGGTGTTGTTTTTGTTATATTTGCCTATCTTGCCTACAAAAGATTAACTCAAACTTAATATTCACTAAACTTTTTTTTTTTTTTTTTTTTACATATGGAATTTTTATTGTACTAATATTTTCTTCTAGCAACTTTATGGTATCTTTGTCACAACTTTTTTTTTTTTTTTATTATTATTATAAATTCACAGTATAATATATAGGTATGCAAATGAATGGAATATTATTAATGCCTTCATAAAACTACTCATTCCTCTCCTGAAGTCTGCTGATTATTTTTAATAACTATTCTAATAGTTAAAATGCAAAGCAAGTAAAGTGAGTGTTAATTTCTTTTATAGAGATAATTGGTGTAATTTCAGCATCATAAGACTAACTAAATGCAGGAGACATTTGTATAAAGTGAGCACAGAAATTATTTTGCAAAAATCTGAGTTTGGCTACATGCTGCAGTGTTGTAAAAGCCCGAGGTGAGGTGAGGAAGGTGTTCATGGCAGTAAGTAGTGTAGAAGTCATCACTAAACTTAATTGGGTTTGCAGTAAAACGTGAGGTGCATTTGTTTATTGCAGGAGCAAACAGTTTTTCTGCAAAATTAAGAAGAAAATATGTAGTGTTTTAAACTTCTACTTTTTTATGAAAAATTGAGCCAGAACTTCATATTAGAGACCATAAAAAGAGGGTCTCCAAGATTGTAGCTTTGGCTCAATTTTTCCAAAAAAGCAAACTGTATTTTGTATACATTGAAGCAGGTTTCTTAAACCTTATGTAGCTGGAGACAGGTTTTCCAAATTTTTTTATTTTGGGGGGGGCTACTGAAAAAATCAAATACATATAAGAAAACAAACTAAATTTTTGGTCATTATTATTATATACTGTAAGTCAGCTATTAACTTTATAGTTTCTAAATATCATGTAGCAAATTTATGTTCAGGAGAAAAAGAGAACAGTTTTATGCTCAAATCTGGTTCAGCATTCAGTTTATTTCTATACTTGTTTTTGAAGAAAACCCAACAAGAGAAACAGTTTCACACTTACATTACAACTTATCATGTTCACACACAAGCACATTCGTGATCCTTCTATTATCATTCCACATTAATGTGCAATAATAATATTATTATTGTAGGATCATGCAATTACTTGTATATTTTCTAAGTCCCCTTCCCCCATGGAAGTACCAGCCTTAGTCCACACTTTGGGAAATGCTGCTTTTAAGGCAGAGGTGTGGATTATCTGATCTGAATCCATGTGTTTAATATACCAAATGCACCAACCCAGACTGTAATAGGTGAATTTAGTAAGCCATCTGTATTCAGTGATAGAGACATTTTGGTGGTGAAAAATGACAACCACTATGCTCAAGCATGAAGGATTAAACAAATTAATTAGGGCATCTACACTGATGAGCCAAAACTTTATGACCACCTGCCTAATATGATGTTGGTCCTCCACGTGCAGCCAAAACAGCTCGTACCCGGCGAGGCATGGATGCTACAAGATTTCTAAATGTGTCTTGTGGTATCTGGTACCAACACGTAACCAGCAGATCCTTTTCCTGTAAGGTCCTTAGTTGAGACACCGCAGATCAGAATTACTGTTTCAACAACAAACCACAGATGCTCGATGGGATTGATGTCTATGGAATTTGGAGGCCAGGGCAATACCTGGAAGTCTTCCTCGTGTTTCGCGAAGCAGTCTCAAATAATCCGGGCGGTGTGGCATGGTACATTATCCAGGGAGAAGACCGTTGCCATGAAAGGGTGTACCTGGTCAGCAATGATGTTTAGGTAGGTGGTAGGCATCAGAGTGCCCAGCACATGGATGACTGAACCCAGGGGTATCCCAGCAGAACATCGCACAAAGCATGACACTGCCACCACTGGCTTGTTTTCGTCCCATGGTGCAACAGGAAACGTGATTAATCAGACCGGACTACCTTCTTCCAATCACTCAAGGTTCAGTTTCGGTGCTCACATGCCCATTGTAGGCGCTGTCTCCAGTGAACCGTGGTTAGCATGGGCACTTAGAGCAGCCTGCAGCTAGGCAACCCCATTTTCACCAGGGTTCGATGTACTGTGTTATGATGCATTACTCCCATCACCAGCATTCCAATTATCAGCGAGTTGCACCACAGTGGTCCTTCTGTTGCCACGTACCATCTGGGAGAGCCTTCACTCACCTGGAGCATCGATGATCCATGGTCCAATACCTCACCTGGCGGTTCATGGGTTTTCCTTCCTCAGACCACTTTCAAAAGGTACTAACTACGGCTGACCATGTCATGGCGAGATGAGCCAGTCATCTCGCCATTACAATTTGGCCTTTATATAGAGCTCAGTATCAGGTGTTTTTTGTACCATTTCTGTTCTTCGTGTATATTTAGGTGGTAGGTATTTCTTCCACTATGCTGAAAAGTGGCTGGACTTTTTTTTTGTAAAAGGCCTGTTGCATATGTGTGAGAAGTAGATGAATATTTTAGGATGCACATTACATGTTAACTACTATTTCAAAAAAGGTCAGCTCTGATTCTGAATAATAGGTGTAGTCCAGAGCTTTTCCAACACCCCTCATACTTACATTCCATGAACAATTCTTTTAACAACCCAAATATTCTCAGTTCACTGAAAGAATAAACAGAGAGGAGAATCATGTAAGGAGCAAAAGAAGACAATGAATCAATAATAGAAGTCAGTAAACAAAATGACAGACTTCATCATAAGGAAAAAGCAATCACATTTTCAAGTTGGACTCGTGGAAGACTGAAATGAGGAACAATTCTTGGAAAAGTGAAATATGTATTAACAGCAAAAAATGGATAGGTTTACGTTCAGTTGCTTTACATAGTATAGATTTTTTTTTCTTACGTGTTTCTTCTTTTTTCCTATAGGTGGAGATTCCTGTTCCTGAACAGTTTAAAACAACAGTGGTAGGCAAAGCTTTGAAGACTGTTGTTATTGAAAAGAATTAAATGCCTGTAAAACTTGCCATCATTTGGAATTAACTAATGTAAGGGGAATTGAATGATTTAAGGAAACTGCTTATGTGGACAGAATATTGCCTTGTAACATTCTACTTTAACTTTGGTTAGTTCTTGATTATAAAAGCATTGATTGCATAGGAAAATTATAAAAATTTAATTAAATGCTGGTTCAACAAGATAAAACTGCTGATAGCGTATCAATAGTTTTGTTGGAACTATACTATATGTGTAAACCTTTGTTCACTAAGTTAATGTCCTAACAGGTGTCCCAATTTGTTTTTTATATATATGTTGCTACTGCCTATGTGCTTTTAATTTTTTGAAAGGCATAACAAATATAAAATAATGTAGATAGTTGTCAGATGTGAATTATTTTGCATTACTTACCGGGAAGCCTTGTTGTCTAAATGCTTCTGCAGATGAGCCTGTTACTTGTATGTGTGTGTGTGCAAGCATATATCGAACTGAGTGTAGATTAAAAATATTCCTTTAAAATAGCACTTGGTAACAGACTAATGCAAGCACTAAGGCCTGTCTTTTTGGCCTCTGGGAGGCTTTTGATTATCATTGTGGTCTTTGCCATTTCTATATATTTGATCAGGAAAATAGCTTTTTGTGTTCTTAAGCAGTATAGATTTATACGAATCATATTTGTATACATTTTGTTTGTGGTTAACATATACATCAAGTATTATATCGATACAAATAGTTTTTAGGTAAACTTTATAAACTTTCCCAGTGATAATATGCAAAACCAACTACTTTTTTTTTTTTTTCCCCCTCCACTTTACATATACACACACATTTGTATATATTGAAGAAAGTCTGAATTGAATGTTGTTAGTTTCAACATGAGCTGATAGCCTGATTAAGGTTTATATTTTAAGGAAGTAAAAGAATTTCTTGCATTTGAAGACTATGGGACAAAATCTTAAATATCTGTTAATAAATAAAACAGATTGAGTAATTTACTGGAATTGCTTCATTTGCAAAAATTTCTTATGCAGGATATTTGTTAGTATATTTATATCTGAAATATACTTGTTATTTCTCTTACAGCTATTTGTGCAACATTTATTTTTTAATGTTGTAAGACAACTGTAAAGTATTCATTACAGTATACTGATATTAAAATATACATTAGTTTTAGCAATTTGCTAAAATAATATATTTTTTTTGTTTTAAGAACATAACCTGGAAGGCAATAAAACCCTTCATAAGATTTTGTTTCCTGTACTTATATAAAAATTTACCAGTCGAATTGATGAGTCAAAATTTTACTTCTTGCAGTGTTGCATATAAATAAAATGAATTTTTTTAACTATCTTTGTTTACATTTGTTTTATTTTTTATTTTCTTTTAAATACCATTTATGTTTACACATGCTACGTACAGTCTCCCAAAGTAGAAAACAGCAAATACGTATTATTATAATATAAAGTAATTGTAACAGCAGGCCTGATCATAATCTCAACAAAATCAAACTTAGGCCAAGTAAATTTAAACAAAAAAAGAAAAATTGGAGAATGATCTTTGATTGAATATTGTATATATAAATATATGTAGGCTAACATATGCTCTTGCAATTAACACCTTTGCTGCCAGCTTGACCTACAACCTTTATGAACAAAATTCAAAAATTATGGGATTTAGCCAATCTTGATTGGGACAGAGACATTTTTGGCTTTCTTCTCACTGTGGCTGTAAATTAGTCAGCCGCTGGTGAAGGTCGCTTGATAAAAATGTTTGGATTTTCTTCCATCAATTCAGAAGAAAATAATCCTTAAAGTCAAGTGGTTTTTCATCCAAGTTGATTAAAAACCTCTTCAGGCACATATACATGGAGTCAAAATTAATTGAAAAACATGCCAATAAGTGTGATAAGAACTTATACTAAACTGTACACAGTCATTTGTAAAATAAGCACTGTAGTGAAGGTGCTTTTTTTATTGCAATTAGCACTGAACTGAAAAAAAAATTAATAAATAAAAATGTAAACAAAATGGATCTCTAAATTTATTCAGTTATATATGGCTAGTTAATTACATAGCCAAATATGAGATTATATTTTAGGTATATTTTTCCAGCATTACTCTTCATTTTGTTATTAGACTGTTTAAAAACACACAACAGTCAATCAACAAAATAGTGCATACTTTATTTAATGTGTATAATTTGTACAGTAGTCTATTATATTCATTATAAACAGCTAGTTCTAAAATCTATTAAAAATATCATTTTTAAAATAATAGCTAAATTTAACTCCTTCATTATAAGCATAACCAACAATATTAACCAAAACAAAGACATGTGGATATACAATAACCACATACATATTTTCAAAAGCAGAGTATTAGAGCAGATATAAAACAAAAATAAGAACTATAATAATCATATCCTGA
This sequence comes from Mastigoproctus giganteus, assembly GCF_048544385.1. Taxonomy (NCBI): domain Eukaryota; kingdom Metazoa; phylum Arthropoda; class Arachnida; order Uropygi; family Thelyphonidae; genus Mastigoproctus; species Mastigoproctus giganteus. The sequence continues at coordinate 87,246,966 of NC_143588.1, read as the reverse complement.
AAAAAGAACCCCCTTCTAATGTAATCTTTAACCTATCCACAAAGATTAACCTCCAGACTGATAACCGATCATACAATATCCAAATCCCTATTCTCATTCTAAATACCCTCACCCTCGGCAACAAACTAACTTATGATTGGCCCCAGGAATTAAGCCCCATATGAATATAATTAATTGTAAACCACTGTCTTGGTAGTGTGGCTGATGGTATCATAAGGAGAGAATTACAAGAAAAGTATTCATAGTTATCCATTTATATTTTTAACTAATTTAAAAATTACTTAAAATTGTTAATATAATCTTTACCTGATGTTTGCTAATAGCTATTTGTTACTAATTCAAGACTAAACCTTAACAAATATGAAATGTGTATTTGCAGTCACTGAAGAAGTGGTACAGGAAGTACCCTGTACCACTTCTTCCATGGCTGAGAATAATCTAATTTATTAAAAAATTAAATGCAAAGTACTCATTGTTTCACTAATTTCCAATATGGATTGCTATATGTGACTATTGTGGCAATTGTATAGACTTGTCATTCTACACCTTTCCATCTTGCTTACATGTGCATGGCTACACCAGTGTTGCCAGTTTTTTTTTTTCCCCCCCTCTATAATGCAGCCTCACGGAACAGTCCTGCCTACTCTGCAATAATCTTCCACTACGCATCATTTTGTGTAATTATGCATAAGTTTCTTAATACCCTCTACATTATAAATGAGGCTATTCCAAAAGTAACGATTCTAATTTTTTTTTTATTAAAAATGGTTAGTGTGGCTGCTCTGTAATTAGGAAAATAAAGATATATGCTATAAACTTGTAATCATTGCACATAGGAGTGCAACAGTCCTATGGGAAATTTCAAAATATAAATGCAATATCTCCCCCCCCTTCCATTTTGATAAACTAAATCAATACATTATCCAGATCTATATATATGGTAGCTTGGAGGGGGGGGTATTAAATTTAGATTTTTTTAACAGACAGCAGCAGTAAATGTTCATATATCACATAATGAGCAAATTTCTACTGAATGATGTAGAAAATATGGGACATTTTCTGCATTCAATTTACATTTCATTATTATAGCTTATCTTCAAATTATTTGCTATAACTATTTAAAGCTGGCCTTGGCATTCAACAAACAGTTACTGCTAATAACTTCTTTTACTTTAAGCTGATCTGCAATATGTTTTCATTAAACAGCCTAACTCACTGACAGCCGAAAGTTTATTTGAATGGCCTTAAATTTAACTCCAGGTAATGTAGTGGCCATGTAAATTTTGAAGGCCCACTTCCAAGTAATACCTTTGGTCATTAGACTTTTTTGGAGTATATATTCTTCTCATTTCCCTTGTTTGTGAAGGCAGAATTCCACTGAAAATTGATATAATTTTAATCTCAGTTAGGCAATTATGTTTTCTTAACTATTAAATTCAGAATTTTATCTTGGGAATCACCTTCAATTCTGTTCTTTTATGATTTACATGTTAGTCTCTTGGGTCTGATTTCCTTGGCATATAGAGACTGGTGAAAAGGGTAAAGGTGTTCCCACAGGAACTGAAGAAGACAAGGGATACTGAAACTGAGCAGAAGGGAAAAAACTTGTGCTGGGGCTAACTGCTGCTGGCGCAACTGATAATGGGTAGTGTGTTTCAGGTGTACTAACGTAGTTTGGGTTGCAGGCACAAAGATAACTTGACACTGTTGAAAGAGGACTTGGAAGCGTTATACATACTCCTGACATGGGTGTATATGGAGATGGGTAAATGTAGTGACTTGACAACCTGAAAGAGAGGAGAGAAGAGAAAAAAAAAAGTTAATTGCAGTGGTGAGGCTAGAGAATTCACATGCATACTTAATTTTAGTTTGAAGTATACTACCTAAATGTAGTCCATATAACTATATATCAACAATTATAATTCCAACATGACTTTCAACATCTAAGTTGGTCCTTCGACGTATGTGTGGGCACTAGAAGCAGAACATTTCTCATTTGCACAGGAAGAAGAAACTTGCATACGTGCTTATGTTATGCTTTTATTTCTTTCAAACTAACTAACTTTTAAAAAAAAATTATACATTCTGACTCTCATACCTGCAGTGTCCACACTGTCACACACCACTCACTGTAAAGCATATACTGATTGAATGTACCTTGTTGAACAATAGTCAATGATGTGCCTTTGTCTCTCTGCCAGGTAATGATGCTAAACTGTGAATTTTTTCCTTTTCAAAACAAATCCAACTGTATACTGCTTTTGACTGCTCCCCTAGCAGTCATCCTATGTAACCTCAGTTACATTGACAGGTGCAATTTGGCCTAAGTAGCCCTTGCACCAGAAAACCCATAATATTCTCCCACACAACTGGAACTGATGGGAGCAGTCTTCTAATCCATTTAGACATTCTAGATTAAACAAATTTTGCTTATTGAGAAATATCCTAATAGAGGTATTTTTAATAATTTCACAAAATAGTTTTTTTTTTTAGTTAGAGACATTGTCCTTCTCCCCTTATTTTCCCACCACTCAGGTGTAAATATGTTCAAGTCTGCAGAAAAATACCTTTATTACCATTAAATTTTATTATTTTTTTTAAATATAGCCTTCCCAAATATTTTTTTGGTTTTGTGAACCCATCAAATTCTAAGCTATATAAATTAAAATTGGCTAATAAGTAATTAGCTAATCTATCAGGTCAATGGAGGATTTACAATAAATACTTCAACAGAAAGAACAGAAGCCTTCACCCCCCCATGGTGGGGTGGGTTCTGTTCTGCAATGCACAGGAGAACGGCTGATATAACAGAACAATATCTTCATATCCTTGAATAACTATGTGATTGGGTGAGGTAGGAAATTTCAGCTGTTTTTCTGTATACCAAGTTAATTTAATCTTCAGTATGCAAATTTCAAATTTGTTAAAATTTCAACTATTTCTAAACCATATAGATTTTGATAATGTGCAAACATTAACATCATTAGGTTCACAATTAAGTTAGCCAAGCCTAGATTTATGCATAAACACTGTCTGTTGCTGCCAAATATAGTCTTTGCTTTCCATGAACTTGCATTGGGATAGTAAATGTTTTGGACTGAAATGTGGGCATGTGTCATAATTTTGGCATTAACACTATGAATGTGGCTAATGATAAATAATCATTTATATCTCACTCTATTAGACACATTGACTCTGTTAATTTTTTAAAGTGTAAAAAAAATTAAAGAAATTTAGATATGTATTGAGTGATATTAATTAGAAATTTATTTTATTCAATGTAGTTTTAAGCAGCAACCTGCACTGATTGTATTAGAATTTGAGAAGCATATCCACAAGTGCTCTCACTGTACCATACCATACCATTGGCCATATAAGTGAAATGTGCAAACTGAAAATGCAAAGCATAAAAAGTACACTTACTCCCACTCATAAAAATTAAAAAGTAATTTCACTGTGCTACAGAATTTTGCATTTTATACTGGAATGTCTGTTGAATCCCTGACTTCTTGTAACCTTTACAATTTTATTTATATATCTGTATGAAAAGCTTCCTTATAAAATTGTGACAATCATTTTTGAAGATGACATGATTGGTACTGTCAGGAACGGTCTAGCACTTGTGGCACCTGAGGCAAAACCTTGTAACAGCACCTAATTCATATAATAGCACATCTAGCATTTCGGTTTGCAGGATTAACCCAGAGAAAATTACTAACAACTTAAAAAAACCCTCGCAAATTTACCCCCACAGAAAAGCATCTGTGCTCTGCAGAACCATTAAAAGAAAGCACTTAACAAAATAGTTTATTAATAATTCCTAAATTTAGATGTATTTTCAAGATTTTGAATTGTAAAATGGGTAGAGAGAAAGTAGAAATTTGATATTGAATGTTAAGTGTAAAACATTTTATTAATGGCACGGCACCTATTTTAGACAGTTCCTCTGGCAAGTGCCTCACTTGCGCACCCTGAGTACTGTCTTTTGTTAAAAAAAGATATAGAGGCTATACATACAAGCACAATATGCATTGAAAAGAATATGCAAATTCAGAACAAACCTCCATTCACCTATTTACTTTAAGGCATTGTTATTAAATGGTTTTAACAGCTATTGCTTCACTCTACTCCACTCCAAATGGCTTGTCATGCTCTTAATTGAGTGTCAAGTCACTAAAACATTAATGCCAATGCTTAATAGGTGAGTGGAATAGATACAGGGTAAACATCATCCTTTTTTTTATTCAATTTAAAGGAGAACCTGCAAAAATGCAAATAACATCAAGTGAAAGATGCCAAAGACATATTCACATGTAGCATTCTTTATTCTCTGAAGTTGAAAATGATTGCCATCATTTTCAAACATGCATTATTTGCATGTTTGAAAACACTACCTGAAACATGTAAATGGTGCTTTTTTGGTTCTTCCACAGCACTGAACTATGGAGTAACTGGGTTACAATGATGCATGTTTGAAAACACTACCTGAAACATGTTGGAAATTCTGCTCTTCAGTTTTTCCATGTTGCATTGATTATTATTGTAGGCAATGTCTTTGACAGCCCACAAAAAGAAGTCTAATGGTAACAAGTCTGATAAGAGTGGTGGACATGTTCCTTTTGAAATGATGCAATCTCTGAATAAAAGATAGCTTGGCCATAGGCACAACTGAAACTGCAATGTAACAATCTCCTCCTCAGTGAAGTGTCCCAGGGATTGTGGACTATGTCAGTGTGCTACTGAAGGTGGTGTGAAAAAGATGTGACTAATGATCCTGCATCCCACACTCCAACCTTCACAGAATATAGGAAGTTTCATGTACTGCATGAAGATTTTCCATACATATATTGAGAGTTTATACCCAGTCAGATAAAACTAAGCCTTATCGGAAAATAAAATCCACTCAAACATCTGAGGATCTTCATTTGCTTTCTCCAGTAATCATCCACAATTGAGTGGTAAAAGTTGCTGCTTGACAAACACTTTGTATGGAAACAATTTTCATTTATTCACTGCTGTATGGCTCCTTTTGTTGTGCCGGGTTCTCCAGAGATAAAACCAGGCAACTCTTGCACGAGATTGACTAACTCAACCACACAGGATTAAAACCTTTTCTTGCCTTTTCTACCCCATTTGAGAGGACAGTGCTTACTCATAAGTTTAAAAAATATTGCCTGGTTTTATCTTACCTATAAAACCTAAAAATTACCTATAAATTTCAAGACTCTAGCACTCTTACTCAAAAAATTAATATTAGTAGTGGTAAGATGATGCAAGAAAGCAACCTTATCAGGCATAAAAAAAAAAAAAAATTTTTACCCATTCCTTCTAATAATCTAGCCAATCCTCCTTTAAATTTATTCAAACTAGCAACTTCAATAATACCAGATGGAAGTCTGTTCCAACAATCAGTTACTCTCTAGCTGAAAGTAAATTTCCACATGATGTTCTGCAACAATTATCTTCTAATTTACGTTCTCCAAGAAAGTAAAGATGCCATCACCATTTAGTTTACACAACCTGTTCAGACCCTTAAACACTGACATCAGAACTCCTTGCAGGCAACTAGTTTCCAGATAATGCAATTTACAGAAAAAGTCTTTCTTGGTAAGAGTACCCTTTTGCAATCCTGGCTAATTATGCTGCTCTTCTCATGATCTACATAATTCCTAAAATGAAGCTACCAAACCCATATTCAATACTAAAGATGGAGCCAAACCATGGCCTTGTACAAGAGGATAAACATCTCTTTGTTCCTGCCAAAAAAATTCTGTATATCACTGACAGAATCCCAAAAAGTGAATAGTTCATTAAATTTTAATTTATCTGTTTTACAGGCAAAACGGTACTTGTTCAAAAGTTTTACGTGCATGCATATATATATATATATATTTTACCAACACTTATCTTATTGTACTACATAATAAAGCAAATTTTAATAATAAATTGAAAAGACTAACTTTTATGGATCAAAAAGAAATTTAAAAATTTACATATGACAGAGAAGTATGTTTAGAATGCTTGAATGGAATGAAATTCACGTTCTTAAGATAAAATAGTGTCCAGTTGGTATTAATGCAAAGGTCATTCAAATGAAAACCACAAAAAACAAATTCCTCGCAACAAATTGTGTTTTCTTTTCTCAAGTTGTGGCATAACACCCACTCTCATTCCACCCATCCTAACAGTGACAGATGAATAGCACCATGCAGTCTGACCAAAGAAAGACCCAAGCATCATCTAGCATGCTTTAGTATGGACTCCATATTACCAAATTTAGCATCGTGTGATTATCACCTTTATTGGCCACTGAAAACCACGCTAAGAGGATGTCACTTCTCTTCAGATGAAGAGAGTCAAGATAGTGGTGCACAAATAACTTCACAATGACCCCAGAAGACCAGTCCCCTGGTCTTCTTTGTGGCTCTAGGGAATGGACTAACACCAATCCAAAGGGATGAGATAGTCTTCAACCACTCATCTAGCTCAAGAAAATTTAACATGGATGGATGGAAATAGATGGTTCAAGAGCACCTGGAGAATGTGAAAAACAAACATTGGATGCCCAAATGTGAATTAGCACTCAGATTGAGAATTCCAATCATTCATAGTCAATTTCACTTTTTAATAAATATTGATATATTATTACAAAAATTTATCAAGCATCAGGAAAGGCAGCCATGCTCCTACTGGTTTGTAAAAATGGCCTAGATCAATCAACTGAAAATTGCATAGCAACTGGCACCACAGTTTCAGTGCAGTCAATAAATGCTACACCCAGAGGCGGACTGGGTCAAAAATTCTTACCAGGGAAAACTTGTAGCAGCCTTATACTAGAGTTTTTATAGCCAAAATCACACCGGGCTCCAGCCCACTAGGGTTTCTCCAGTAAGTCTTATATAGCCAGTCCACCCCTGGCTATACCACATTCTTAGGGAGACACTTTTCTCCAGTTGCTCTCCATCTCACCAAATAATCTGGGTTTCAGAAACTTACAATTATTTACACAATTCAACAAGAGAGAGGGAATTATGTAACCTGAGTATCTAATTCAAGATTATAGATAATAAGTAGACCAAGTGTCTGTGCTACAAGAGGAAGATCTGGAGTTGGTCTCACAGCTTGCTCACAACAACATCAGAGCAGGTTGCTACTATTATTGAAGGCATAAATCTTGTGGTCACAGTACATCAACTACCATTAAAAACACCAACGTACATTTCATTCAAAATTGATTCTAATAAACACCATTTTGCAATTCTGAAACAGTCTTCCAACTGGACCATCAGAACACTGATTATGCACTAAGACAATCTTGCTCCAATTGTCAGCCAGGCAAGCCAACTCAAATGCTTAACTAATGAAACATCAAGTAACAAATCCACAAGGGCTAACTGCTTACTTGCTGTGAATGTACACATTCAAAGGATGATTAACAAACAGAGGTCACCTCACGTATTCCTGTTTGCATCACAAAGTGCACAAAACCATAAAAATAGCACAATCCTTCAGCCAAACTGCTGGGTACTGAGAAAATTCTCTATGGCTTTTAACAGATAAATATTTAAGATATTTACAAAAGTGTAAATATTTGTACAGCTACTATTCAGAGTAAAGACATGGTCTAATTGTAACAGAAATGGGAGAAGAGGAGACATTCATCTCAGGGTGGTCTTTTGGTGGTTCTATATGTAGGCTCTATATACTCTTCATTCCAAGGCCTCACTACATTACATCAAACATACTGAAATACTCTTATGTTAAATCTAATTTTTTTCATTTTAAAGAAATTCAAAAGCATTTCCTATAAATTTAGTTATTTCCACAACCTTTTTTCCATGACTAAAGGTGACTACTTTTCTTAAAAGTAGTCACCTTTGCAAAAGCCCTCCCCTTTACCCTTGACGGTAGTTACATCTTTAAGTAAATCCCATATCAGTACATTGTGATTGCTATCACCTAGTGGTTCCTTTATCTGCAAATTCTTAATGCATGAATAATCACTGCTGATTATCAGATCAAGAGTGTTGTACCCTCTGGTTGCCTCTTGAACATGTTGCTGTAGAAAACAGTCATCCAATAAATCCACAGAAGTCTTGCTAGGGTGTGAGTGACCAACCCACAAGTTCCAGTCAATATCTGGAAAGTTAAAATCCCCCATTATAAGACATTCTGATTTACTGGCCCACTCTATTTCTCTGCACAATTGCTCATTATACTCGTCATATTCATTAAGCCAATAAAAAAAATTCAATTGAATTTGGTGAACAATGCAATGTTGAGTCAGTTTGGTGTGACATAAGCACTGGAAAAGGGAAGATGAGAGTAGGTATGTGTTATTATTATTATTAGCCATGTGGTGCAAGAAAGGCTGAGGCTTATGCTGTACTAGCCTCAGGTTTTCTTGCACCACATGGCTAATAATAATGCATACCTACTATCATTTTCCCAGTGCCTATGTCACACCAAACTGACTCAGCATTGCATTGTCCACCAACTTCAATTGAATACGCTTCCTTAGATTTTAACTAACAGCATAACCCTTCCTATCCTTTCTGTACACATTGTACTCCCCAAATTCCAATTCTGCACTGCTTATATCTGTGACATCTGATATCCCAACAATGTGGCAGATGTGCAAAAACAAAATGTTCTAGGTTAGTGCAAGTAGTTTTTGCTATTTAAGTTGGTTAGACAATACAATGGAAATTATTTAAAAAAAACATTTTCCTAGAGGATTAATTCCTCATCTGAAGAATTGGAACTTGAAAGGGCATATGTGTACATGTTCCTTAATTCATACATAAGGGCTGTCTATTTTCTGGCTTTAATATCATTCCTATAAATAATCTCCCTTTAGTAAAACCTCTGAACCATTCATTCCACATAACAACAATACTAAGAACTTGCACTGGTCGACTTGCTTTTTATGTATCCACAGCCAGCAGTTAAGGCCAACATAGACGAAAAACACCTGTCAACCTGCATTCTACGTAAGTAGCAGTTCTGCTTCCTTTGAAGGCCTACTCGTAACATGCGAATGCAGCGGTACTTGCATTGACTTAGTAGTAATTTATATTCGATCAAGACCAATGTCAATATTATGATGAAGTTACCATCTGGCTAATCCACAGCTTCAGCTTCTATCAGCAGTCCATTTGATTTGTGAAGATTTTAATCTTCCTCCCCTTCAGCTAGTCAATCTCCAAACAAGTAATATTTAAAGTATTCCTTGAGTGGCATGGTACATAGTTAAACTGTGTTGTTTGAAGGTAATAAAACACTCAAACCTATGTTGGTATAATTATATTTATATGTACATAATGGAGTCAAAGTTTTGTGGTATTTTCTTACCACTTTTTCAGTGACAGTTGTCTTTGCAATATCACCATCACAAAAGGTTGCCACAGTCACAAGAACTTGTCTGATTTTGGTGACAAGAACAAGTTCTTCTGACCAAAGTACCTTTTGTGATAGTGATACTGCAAAGACAGCTGTCACTGAAGAAGTAAGAAAATGGAAAAGGTTTGAATACTTTTATCTTAAAACAAGAATTAACATTCTCTTACTTGGCAGTTTCTCTGCAATTGTTATACACCAAAGTTTGGTTTAATGAAGTTCGCATAAAGTTCGGTTTAATAAAAAATTTAGTAAAAGCTGTGGATGGGAATGGAGATGGTTTTCAAGATACAAACTTTCACTGCATTAGTGATGATACCAAATTCAAAGGAGTATTTATCGGTCAACAACGGAGAGTTATTGAAAGGTAAACATTTTGAAAGAGTGTTAAATCCTTTAGAACTGGTAGCTTCAAAATCCTTCAAGAATGACACCATATGACTAAAATATGGATTCAACTCATCAAAATCTATGGAAGGTACCACATTTCTGGAATTAAAAATTCAAAAGCTTAATACACTTAGCAAACAGAAATCATGGGATACCTACGTAGTAATGGGTAAGCCCACCTTTTTGCTTGGATAAGGGCAACCACACAGCAAGACATTGAGTCTGCTAGTACACGAAAGTATTCCACAGGTATTTCCATCCATGCTTGCTGCACTGCTGTCCATAATTCTGTGACATTCCCGGGTGGAGCAGCCAAAGCTTGAATGAACCTTTCCACAGCATCCCAGAGATGCTCCACAGGGTTCATGACTGATGAACGGGGAGGCCACTCCACAGTGGTAAAATCTACAGAATGCTTTTTGAACTATGTTCTAGTCACCACAGCTCTGTGAGGGGAGACATTGTCCTGCTGGAAGAGTCCATTGCCCCATGGGGGCACAATGACCATGAAAGAATGTAGATGGTCTGCAAGGATGGACATAACCTTGACCATTCAGAGGTGCATCTAGACCTACCAAAGTGTGCCAATTGAACATGCCCCAGACCATTACTGACTATCCACCTGCTTGAACAGTTCCTTTTTGACATGATGGGTGCATAGCTTCGTGAAGTTTCTGCCAGATACGCACCCTCCCGTCCGCTCGAAATAACTGGAAACGGGACTCATCGGACCAGGAGACTCTTCTCCCATCATCCAAGGTCCGGTACCAATGTTCTTTTGCCCATTTGAGATGTGGAGTCCTGTGTAGTAGTGTTAGCAGTGGGTCGGTAGCTCCCATAACCTATTGTGGCTAATAATTGCCTGATGGTCTTGCTGGAGATGTTTCTGGCACCTCCCTAGTTGAAGTCTGTGGTGATTTGTGCCACTGTCGCTCTTTGCTTGGCTGAAACAATGTGAGATAGACATCAATGGCCACATTCATCCACCACCTTTCTCTGCCCACAGCGCCGTCCATGGTGAAATGTTAATCTGGAAATGGCATATTCCCGATACCCTTTTGATACTGTCGAAAGGGACTAGTGCAATTTCTGTACCACCTCAGCAATAGAGTGACTTATACATCGGGCCCCCACTATCGTCCCTCTTTCAAAGTCAGTTAACTCATGATGTTTATCCATACTGACATCGAATTCCTGTCTACATGGATGCAGTGTACCTATATACCTGCAAAGTAGTGGATTCTTCCACTAGTGAGAGGGGTGACAATGTTGCATTGCCCAGGAACCAGGTGTCCCATGAAATCTGTCCTTTCAGTGTATTTGTTTTTCAGTTTTATAAGGAACTTAAAATGAGAAAAAGAACTTCACGAGAAATGAGACTTAATTCTCAGATAACTATTTTGTAAAGATGTGAGCTAGTTCCTGCTTAAAGTTCACCCAAAATGCACTAGTTCCTTCCAAGCTCTGGGTATTCTGGGATACTGCTACCCAAATACTACCTTGCATTTATCAATGTTAAACCTCAATATCAGTAATATTAAGGTTTAACAGAGAAGTAATGCAAGATACTCTTGATAGTAATAGAGCTAAGGAAATTACCCAGCTGGTCAAGGTGCTGAGGCTTTTGCAATTACTAATGACCTCAGATTGTTCATTTATCTACCAGAATATCACACAGTCAACACGCTTGATCTTTTTCTCACAAACAACCCTTCTAAGTACATGGGTGTGGTGAGTGGTCCTCCAGGCACCTGAGATCACAACTTGATGATGGTCTCTTCTTCAATGGAGTTTTTCTCTCGTAGCCATTCTCGATCTCATGTTTGGCATTACAAGAATGCAAAATGGGATGATCTGTAGGATTTCGTTTCTTCTTTTCCTTGGTCAGATTATGTTTCAAAACTTCTGATGTCATCGTTTGCTCAGATCATGTCAGTGAAATTATTTTTGTAGGGATGCAATCCTTTATTCCACATTCCACCTTAAAATCTCATCCTTTATCTAAGCCTTGGTTTTCCAATAAATGTATACAGCTGTTCAAAAAGAAGAATGTTGCATATCGTAATTGGCTTGTTTCCAAATCTTCAGTTTCATTTTCTGCTTACAACAAGCAGTCATTAATCAGTCCAAACTTGATTTTGAACAGGTAAAGAGTATAAAACTTGCTTCTTGTCCAAATGGCAGCCAAGCATTCTGGTTTTGTGCCAAAACTATTGGCTACATCTCTGTTCCCACCTCTGCCAAAGCCAGATGGTTCTATTGCCACTGACCTGTTAGCATCGGCGCATCCGTAGTCAGATGGGCAGGAGCAGCAGTGCGTAGCACACGCTTCTTTATTAGACCGGGGTTCGAGCCCATGACCGCCAAATACCGAGGATGCGGAAAGGTCAGGGAATTACCACCGCATATCCCCGGAGCAATATGGCCTTAGTTGCTAATGCTCCTAAAAACCAAAACAAAAAAAAAAAAAAAAAAAAAAACCTGCTAGCATCCTATTTTCCTTCCAACTCTTGTATTAATGATCTTAGTAAACCACCTCCCACCATTCCAAGTACACTCCATTTAATGACTCCTGTGGTTTTACGTCAAAAGGATGTCAGAAGGATTTTGACGAATCTCGATGCTAAGAAAGCTCCAGGTCCTGTTGCATTTCTCTACTTGTTTTTAAATCCTGTGCTCCTGAAATTACTCCAGTTGTGTGTCGCCTTTTTTTTCGCTTTATTTCAAAGGTGTTTTCTTTCTGCTTGAAAATTTGTTCATATCCAGCTAGTCCCTACAAAGGGTGAAAAAATCGCTCCCATCCAATTGTCGTGCCATTGCAATTACTTCTACTCTTTCTAAAGTAATAGAGAAATCAATTAACTGCCAACTCTGAAACTATTTAGAAACCTTCCATCTGATCAGCAATCGCCGGTACGAATTCCATCAGTGTCAATCCACTGGTGATATTTTGGCTTATGTTACCCATTTATGGACAAATTCAGTGGAAAAGTTCGGTGAAACACAAGCAAGTTGCTCTTGACATCTCAAAGGCTTTCAATCGTGTTTGACACAAAGGTCTTCTGAACAAGCTTCCATTTTATGGTTTGCCAACTGTTTTTTGTAATTGGTTATCCAGTTTTCTTTCTGACCGCTCGCTGAAGGTGATGATAGATGGCTCTCTGTCTTCTAACTTCCTCCACTAATGCTGGTGTTCCCCTGGGTTCAGTTCTTTTTTCCTCTTGTATATTAATGACCTTGTCTCATTGACCAGAAATCCTATCCACAGTTTTGCTGATGATAGCACATTGCATTCCACTTCCAGTTTGAGAAACCTTGCCCTGCTCAAACAGCTTTAACGTTTTGAATATCCACTACCAATTCCTTAAATGCTGATCTCCAGTGGGGAAAAGATAACTTAGTGGATTTCAATCCTTCTAAAACTCATTCCTGTCATATCTCGCAAAAAGGATTCTTATCATAGGAGCAGAAGATCATATATCCCTATTGGGAATTACCCTGACTTATAATCTCTCTCTTGGCACAAGCACATTACAAATATTGCTTACTCTGCATCTAAAAAATTAGGTTTTCCCTTTCGCTCTCAGCATTACTTCCAAACAGCTGTTCACTCTGCACAAATTTCTAATTTGTCCTACCATGGAATATTGGTCCCACATCTGCGGCAGTGTCCCCAAAACTTCTCTCAGGCTTCTAGATCCCATTCAAAAGAGTTCAGTTAGGTTACTTAATGTCTCATCTCTAACAGAGTCTCTCCACTTGCATGCTTTTTCCATAGATACTTCCATGGGCACCGTTCTTCTGAATGGTTTCTGTAATTCCCGCTCTGTTAAAGCAGTCCAAGCTCAACCAGTCAACATCATTTTACTGTCCAACTTCAAACTCACAGAACCAACTTTTCTTCTTCCTCATTTATTCATTCAACTTCTGCTTTCTGGAACAACCTTCCTTCATTTTCAGGAAAATATTTCCTGAAAATTACAATCTACAAAAGTTCAAATCTAATATCAACAAATATCTTCTTTCATCTCCTCAACCTCCAGCCCATTCACAGTGCTAAGCACTATAGTTTCTAATACCTCTTGTGTTTGGGATTTTCATGACAAAAAAAAAAAAAATTAAATTGTACCAATGTGGTTTGAGGACAAGTTACTACAATGGATAAAGAGGTGATTAAGTGGTAGGAGACAGTGTTCATAAACTGCCACTGCTCTTCATGTACTAATGTTAACTCCGCCATGGACGGTCCCAAGCCCAGCTGCGAAAGGAGGAGGGTGGTCATCCTGCCGAAGTGACCAGAACCGAGAAACCGGGGAAACTAGGCAAGAAACCGCATGAAATTCATACAACGGTTTAACCAGCCAGGTGCGCATACAGAACGATTTATCTGAGGAATTTACCATCCAAACTGGAGTCCGCCAAGGGGATGTAGCCTCCCCGTTGCTTTTCAACATCGTGGTCGACGCCATTATGAGGCAAGCATTCAGAAACAGACAGGGCATACAATATGACAAGGATCACTATGTGACTGACCTGATGTTTGCTGATGATAGTGCTATCCTTTCCAGTAACGACGCTGAAGCCACGGACATCCTCTACGACATTGCCCGGCCATACGGTTTGAAGATCAATGCTGGTAAGACAAAGGCCCTGACAACAGATGGGTCGCAAGCCACCATCTATCTCGAAGGCGCCCAGATCGAGCAAGTGCAGGACTTTAAATACCTTGGGTCGCTGGTCCAGGAGAAGAAAGTTGCATCCACCATGGAAATCCACAGCAGAATTGGACAGGCGGCCACTGCGTTCGCCTCGCTCAAATGGTGTCTGTGGAAGAGGACCAACATTTCCACAAAGACTAAAATCCGACTCTTCCGGACTTTGATCCTGCCCATTCTTCTTTACGGATCGGAAACATGGATTTGTCTCAAGTTAGATTTGAACAAACTTGAGGTATTCCAAATGCGATGCCTGCGGCAGATCTTGGGCATCTCTCTTCGCGACCGCATCACTAATGATACCATCCGCGCCAGATGCCAACAGCAACCAACCATTGCCGACCAAATCCAGAAGCGAAGGCTTAGATGGTTTGGCCACGTATGTAGAATGGGCACGAACAGAATACCATCCAGACTCCTTTGGAGACAACGACCCACCCAATGAAGCATCCAACGGACCGCGCCTAGGAAAACGTGGGCCAAGCAAGTGGAAAATGACTTGAAGAGCCGACGTCTCGACCTTAACCAGGCCAGGACTGACGCCATTGATCGTAAGGTATGGAAGAACATCACAGAGCAAGTCCGAAACCCTGCGGCACCTACAGCAGCATACTGGTTGCGTGGCCAACCGCCTCCCCCAGCTGCCAGCTAAGGACCAAAGAAGAAGAAGAAGAAGAAGAAGAAGAATGTTTATGAGTTGGTGTTCCTCAATGTTCAATCCCTTTCTGTTTATAATCTAGTTATTTTGACACCTAAATTTGCCGATGAAGGTGGACAGGGTAGTTAATGACATTAATCAGGGTATGTTACGTTAAGATCACTGTAAAACAGGTAGATCGGTGAAAAATGGCAATTAAGGTTTAACATTAATAAACGCAAGGTGTGCATATGGGTAATAGGGTTCTGTCAATAATATGCAGGAATTTTTACAGCCAAAGAGGTGATTATTCCATTATAAAGTAATGTCACATCTGAAACTGCATATATAAATCAGTTGAAAAAGAGGGCGCACAGCATAGCAGAGCAACGAGATTACTTTGGAGCAGAAAAGTACACTCATATATATATATATATATATATATAAAAAAAAAAAACTGGTCTGGAAACTATATCCGTGGTGAACTAATCGAAGTGTAAAATACGTACGTAAGGAGACAAATTTAAATTGTAAAAAGGGTGGTTGCAGAACAGATGTGTGAAAATGGGATTTTAGCCAATTTCCACGTTAGCGGTGTGGATTTTAGTGTTGTGGAAGTAGGAAGTTTGAATAAATTTAAAGGGGTTTTTTTTTTTGGTAGTTGTTGGGGGCATCGGCTTCTGTGGCCATAGTGCACCTCCCAAGGTTTTTGCAGTACTCTGATCCAAGCCCGAGGCGGGATTCGAACCCACGACCTTTGGGTTGCCAGGCAGGCACTTTACCCACCTGGCTAGCCTGGTCAGCAAAAAAATTTAAAGGTCTGGACAAATCATTAGAAGAAACGGGCAAATGAAGTGTGTAAAAAGAGTTGTTTTTGTTGAATAAGCTTTGCCTCCATGTATCATTTTGGTAATACTAATATTCACCTCAGTCGTATTTTTTTAGAATTAATCAAGTAAATTAAAAGGATAGTACACTTTTGCGAAGATTACAATTCAGGCGCGCTGTAATAAACAAAAGGCTAAAACTGAATTTTGCTGTTATTTTCGAAAAAGAAATAAATGTAGCTGCAGCTTAATGCTAAGGGCTTACAGCTGGTGCGTATTTTGATCTTATTTATAGGAGTTGCAGAAAAATATGCGGTACGTCCAAACATACTCAAATATGCATCAATTCATTTGCACCATTTTGTAAGAATAAAGTCTCTTAGCTACGCGAAGACTGCAACACCACCATGCTCACTTCGGGTAATGCTGTTCGAATAACTACGGTATGTACACCTTTCCAGTAATTCCCCACACCGATTTCCACACGGCGTAAAAATGTTGTCTTGTCGTTTGAAGATTTGCTTTTCCGAGAGAGGCGCTTTACGTCCGGACCGCTGACGAGCAAGTACAGAAGTAAACCACCCGTCCTCCAAAACGATAAAAGCGTCTTTAAATTTCTACTAAGACGTTTTTAGCTCACTCTCGGCTGAAGTGGAGGTCGTAAGAAGTTCCAGATTCAATGGTCCGTGTTTACCGCCCGATAAAACAAGTTACCGATAGCAGCATGTTATTACACCGTACATGTGAAGCCGAAAGAGATACGAGATTTTTGCTCTTATTTCTGCTACCCTTCACAAGACTCTCCTTAAATTTTCTCCTTGAGAACTGCGTCTTTAATCAGCTAGAAAGTTGTACAAGAATCAGTGTCCCCATCTATCGCACTAACTCGGCAGAAAGCTGTGCATGTAGAATTTGTGGTATACAGTATATGCAAGATCCGCAGACAATTCGAACTAAGATGCCATCTACTGTAAGTCACGCTTATCGAAAAAAACCGTGTCTATTATTAAAATACTGAAGTACTTTTACTTCTCATTCGTATATTTAAAGGGCTGAAGCATAACTGAGTAGAAAGATTCCCTTTTTGAGGAGGTAAGTAATCTACTGGGCCGTTTTTTGGGTATGGCCACCTGAATATTCAAAAACAAATAGCTTCTCCCCACCACCTCACACACACATATATACCTAAAACTGTACCGAATGTAACTTTAATTTACTAGCAGTCTTCAGATACAAAAAGAATATGATGCTAGATTAGAATTAAAATAAAAAATATCTGGTAACTCTTTTTAAAAAGTTAGTTAATGTATGCAGTGCGTTATGCTTCAGGAGTGTTGGCAAATAGTAATGATTCGTGATTTATTATTAAAAAAAAAAAAAAAACCAAAGGCTTATGCGAGAACAAAAATTTCGTTTCTGCGCATCCGCCATGCCCACTCATTCCTCCAACCAGTGCACAGAAACAAACAATATCCAGTGGTTTAGCTTTAATATACGATATATTGTAGGCTATCCATATACTGTACTGCATAACTATGATAGAAGATAGCTTGTGGCGGATTACCCATTAAGGCAATGAGGCACGTGCCTAGGGGCCCTAGGCTTTGGGGGCCGCCAAGCGAAGACATTTTCTTATAGTGTTCTAAAATAGATTTTCAGTAAACATCATAAAAATCTTGATTAATTTAAGCAAAAAATTCAAAAGTACAAAATTTCATTTATTTGGCACCTAACTTTTTATTTTTTGTTCTTTTTTATTTTTTATTATTTTTTGGGGGCTCCAAATATCCTTAATCCGCCACTGCTTGTGTGATATGTATGGGGGGGGGGGGGAGAAAAGAAATAATTGCCGGACTTCTATTAGTCCGATTTCAATTACATTTGGAAAGGCTCAACCGATTGTTCTAATAGGACAAAATATAAGATTTCGTGACAATCCATCCATTAGGAGTCGAGTTATTATATGCGGATGGACATGGTGAAGACGATAAGCACATTACGTATATATCCTAATGTCTAGTGGGTGGGAGAAAGATTAAAATAAAAACCAGTTCCACAACTGCCCCCCCCCCCCTTATATTGACCAGCTATGCATTTATCAAGCAAGATAAACACACAATTTTACCCGTCCTTTAGATATACGACCTGTGAGCTGCCACTCATGCCTATCAGATAGCCATATGAAAGGGGCCGAGACGTTCACCAATTACATAAAGCGATTTTTAACATTTTGTACTCCCCATCCCTCCCGCTACCCTTCATAATGATCGCCTTTATCCCCTTCTATATTATTGCATGACGAAAATATCCTAAATCATTTTTTTAATGAAACCCCCCTTTTGCGTAATATTAGTACCAATCTCCAGCAGTTGTCTGCTGCCCATCTTGGTGGGAAATTGTAGCTTTCGTTCGATTAAGCGATTTGCATAATTATTTTATACAGTTTCGTCCGAGTCAATTCGGCAGGTGGAATCTTAGGTATACAGTTTCGTCAAGATTAGGAAATCCTTTTAAGATAAACAGTTCGAAAGAGAGGTGGAATTTACTGACCCCCTCTACGTTTAAATTTGATAATGCATCGCATGCTGCGGGTTCAGTATTTCACTGGTTTTCATTAGTTAAGCTCATTCATTAACAAAATATGGAAAAAGATAACTGTGCGGAAAAGTTTTAGTAAGCTGGGGAAAGTGCTCTTATATCTATGGATTAAAAGAAATAGAAATGTCCATCACCATTTTATGAAAATGTCAAGCTGAGACTTCTATCAAATTCAAGTTATAAATTCTGCATAAATGCCACATTCTGAATATTACTATTGAGAAAAATAGTAATATTCAGAATATCCTACTTAAAATTGAGAAAAATATCGTAAGGATAAAATTAATAAGTATGATAAACAAAGAAATGCGTTAATATACGTAAAATTGAAATTTCATTGTTTTATGTTTCATTTGTTTCCGTCAACAGGTAAAATAATTTACCTGTTGACGGAAAACGTCAACGAATCCCTCTCCCTAGAGCTCCAGATAGAAAACTATGTCTGGACAAACTGTAAATTTTCCTACTTCCCCCCTCACGGAAAAGGATTAAACAAAGATTATCGGATGAAACTACATGTGCTCCTTTTGGTTCCTGTGGTAAAAGCTGGGTTCAAATCCATCTAGACAAGGGAGAAACTTTTTTTTTTCTGGCCTATTCACCCCGACCATAAAATACAGGCACAACATACCGACACCTAACGACAATCAAAAAACGCATTCGCGCACAGCGTTAACGTATCATAACACTTATCTCCCTACCCCTAAGTTATGTAATTTAAAAATGTATAATCGCTGAATTTAAAACAATCTCTTGTGGACATGTGTTTATGTAAGGGGCGACTCCTAGAACAGTTCAACTCCGCCTCGTATCTCTGTGAAGAACAGAACCGCTGTAAAAGGGCCAGAAATGTGAGAAGTGTAGGTTTGTATGAATTGTGTATGTTCCGTTGTAATGTTTTGGCCGCTTGGCTACCCAGAAGCATCAGTCACCAGGAGAGTTGATTCTGGGTACTCGTCCACACCACGGGAAGGTGGGCCAGTTCCAGTAGATGGGACACCTATGATCTCAGAATGAGACAAAAAAAGAAGCACCTATCAGGGGCCCACTCCAGAGGATTTTTTTATTTTTTTTTATTTATTTATTTATTAACACACAACTGTATATACATTCTCAAGTTATCTTAATCAATTTACATACAATATTAATCAATTTATATACAATATTTATATACAGATTTATATACATGCTCTTATATATACTGTAGTCTTTCTGTACATTGATTGTGTGTGTGTCCTGATATGAAGGGTGGCTCCTAGACACAAGCCCATCTCCACCTTTTACTCCTGAGAAAGCTCAGAACGTCTGCAAGACAGGCCTGAAAAAAAGAGCATTATGTCAGGCCATTTCGCCACCAGGGATTAACTAACACCTGGATCCACCATTCTCTATGTGTGCTGTAATGCACAAATCCTGCACCTACCGGAAGTAGTGCTATACTGGTAGGTGCCAGCAATCCCGCCCCCAAGGCTGCCCAAACTTGGAGGCCAGTGAAAAAAAAAAAATAAATAAAATAAAAAAATAAAAATAAAAATAAAATAAAAAATAAAATAAAAATTTTCCAACTAAGAACAATGTACACTTGTTGAAAAAAAAAAACAACATTATACGATTATTTACATGCAAATAGCAAATACATACACTTACATTAACTTAACACTTAGAAACATTAACATTAACATTATCTCCACTTTAGAGTCCATCCACAAATGCAAGCCTGAATTGGGTGTCCAGGAGCAGAAGATCAACTCGCTGTAGACAAGAAACATCCTATAAAGATGACATTACACGAAGTGTTCTGTCGTCAAATGTGCAGCACTTCCCTTAATTGGTATCCTGCAATAGATTTCTTAGCTCCTGTCTTCTTTTAAAAACTTTGGCCGAGAATTCCTGAAGCAAAGCAAAGATGTCCCTCCTCTGAACCAAGAGAGGTAAATTATTCTCCGTGAGGTTTGGCAACCTATTTAGTAATTCCTGCCTGTCTGAAGTATACAGTCCGCATTCAAGGATGACATGTCTCCAAGATTCCACCTCACCGCACGAACAGTAGGGGTCAGGTTCTAATCCTCTTTCAAATAGTTTGGCCCTTAAGCCATGTCCAGTGATTAAGTAACTCGTTGTCATGGTGGGAGCAAACCAAGACGACACCCTCCTGTCCATTGCAAAGCTTACGGCTGGAATGAAGCCTCTTGTAATGGTTCCATACTCACTGAAATCCCAACGTTGCTGCCAGCAATTCACAAGCTCGCCCCAAATTCTACGTTTTTCCTCCTTTATGTTGTTATTTGGATTAGAGGTGATATTCAATATTTGTAACGCCCCTCCCTTCTTTAAATTATATACAATACCTCGGAAAATAATGTGTAAATCCAAGGGGATGGTACCTGCAATAACCTGTAAGGCATTTGTCGACACTGTCCTTGGAGCGCGTATAACTGTAAGCAACATTGTACGTTGCAGGGACAGAAGCTTGGCTTTAGTTGTAACCTTGGTAGCAGCCGCAAACCAAATACCAGCACCATAATCTACAATGGGAAGAAATATCGTCTTGTAGTACAATACCAGAGTTTTTTTGGATAAACCCCATTCCTTGCGGGAAATTCTAACAACTGCAGCTACGAACTTTTTGATTTTTTCATTGATTTTAGTGACATGTACATGAAACCTGAGACGATCATCTAAAGTTAAACCCAGATATTTGGTGTTCTGTACATATGGAATTTGAGTACCATATAGGGTTACCTTTGGTGGCCTTCCATAATCGAAGTGGTGTTTAAACACCATGAAATTGGTCTTGGTGACAGAAATCTTTAGTTTATTCAAACCCGCCCATGCCACTAAATTATTCAAAACTGACTGAATTTTTTGTTCGAGAATTTGTCTTGATCCTCCCTGCACCGCCACCACCAAGTCATCTGCATATGCAACTTTGATGAACTCATCGCTATCCTTCGTGAGCCACTGGTCTAGCACTGCATTCCAAAAGAGAGGTCCCAAGACTGAACCTTGAGGGCATCCTCTTGAAACGGTAGTCGTGTATGATAAATGCTTTGCACATACTCTAATTTGTCGATCCTTAAAGTAAGATCTGAGGACTCTGAACAGGTAGTCATCACACTTTGCCAGTTGCAGTGACCTGAGAGCACTCTCCCACCAAAGGGAATCGAAAGCGCCCTCAAAGTCAATAAAAACAGCAAGAACATATTTGCTGTTTGCCTCCTGAATGTAAGTCAGCAGGGTTGAGATTGCGTCCTCAGTGGAACGTCCTTTTTTGAATCCAAACTGGCAATCAGAGGAGAGATTATGTTCTGTAAATAATTTAAAAATCCTTGGGGCAATCATCCTTTCAAATAATTTGCCAAGATTTGCCAATAAAGAGATTGGCCTGTATGCTCTGGGGTTTGTTTTTGGCTTTCCCGGTTTATGCAAGATTTTTAAGAGCGCAAGCTTCCATTCGAGAGGGAAAAGCCCTTCTAGCAGGCATTTATTAAATAAGTTTAATAAAATCTCAGGGAAGAATTCATAAAATTTTCCAATTACTTGATTCTCAATGAGGTCAATGCCAGGACATTTTTTATGGTTCAATTTAGCTACTGCAGCACCTAGCTCAAGCATATTAAAAATGGCAGTTTCGGTTGTTCCCTTATATTCACGATTAATGCGTCTAATTTCCGCTTGATCAGGGCTGTCCATAAACGGCAAATCTTCCGGAAATAGGCTACTCACTATCCCTTCGACTGTAGATTCCCAGTCCGAAGTTTCTTGATTCTCTCTAATTATCGTGTTGTAAATTTCACCACACAAAAGTTTATTTCTTGAAAGCTTATAGATTATACCCCAAGGGTCAGCATTTCCTGTTTCCTTCACCAGACGTTGCCAACAATTTTGCCTGCTATCAGCAATTGCTTTATGGTACCTCTTCCTCAAGTCTCTGTAATCATTTTTCAAAGCCTGAGTGTCTGCGTCCGATAGATGCCTGTTCCTTTGGTATGCTTTTCGTGCTTGTTGAGTTTGTTGTCTCAATTCAGCTAGTGTCGAAGACCACCATGGGACAGAAGTTCTTCCTGTCTGTTTTCTTTTCGTCGAGTAGGCCATCGCTTGATATAAATGATATTGAACCAGAAAAACATATTCTTTTGCTGTTAAGGTGTTAATGATTACTTTGTTATCTCCATTAAAAATTGTATTCAGATATTCACGAAACTTGGTCCAGTTCACCCTGTCCATCCGAAAACGCCTTAAATCCCTTATTGTTATATTCACTTGCCTATCCTCCGGTAAAATCGAGAAGGTGATTGCTCGATGGTCACTATTAATTAGATACGGATTGACGTCCCAATTTTGCACCCTATCCACCAGATTAATGGAGGTTAAAGTAGCATCTATATTAGATTCACCATTTGTCGTCGAGAATGTATATGGTTTATTTGGCAAGTTCTTTACACAGAGATTATGATCCAAGATCAGATCAACCAACTGCTCGCCTCGAGCATCAGAAAAGCCGCTGTTCCAAAGTGTAGACTTAGCGTTGAAATCTGCTGTAATTAGTAAGTTTTTAGCTGAAAATCTGCTACATACCCTGTCAAGTCTGTGTAAGGCTGGCTGAATATCTTCTGAGGGAGGAAAATACTGGGAAACCAGATAAAACGACTGGTCCCTGGAGGAAACCAGGATACAAACTGTGGTAGCAGAACATTCACTTGAGATAGTTGTTATTACTAGTTCACTGTTAAAGATAATTATGGCGGCCTTGGGTCGATCGTCACTTGAGGCAATAATCCTTGCCGAAATTGGATATCCTATAACTTTATACGCTGAACCCCCTACCTGAGAAGAGTAATACGGTTCTTGCAAGCATACAATATCAAACCCCAGATCATCAGCAGCTTTCCTAATCTCGTCCGCCGCTGCACGAGATCTTTGCCCATTAATCTGAAGAATTTTTATTTCGCCGTATTGCAGGTTAACACTTGTTGAATCAATTACCGTTGTATTATTCATGTCTGGTTCTTCGGTCTGTCAATTCAACAGCTTTAAGATACTCAGGGCATTTATTATCCCTGACCGAGTGATTACAATCCCTACCTCTACGTTTACAATTAACACACTGTGGTGGTTCCTCCTTGTGAATACAGTCAGAAAAAACATGGCCTCCACCCCCGCAGTGGCCACAAGATACAGCTTTATGGGAACAGAACTGCGCACTGTGACCATATCCTAGACATCTGAAGCAGTTGCTTACAAGTGTAAACTTACGAAATCTATGTGACGTGAAACCTAGATAAATTTTGTCACTCTGAATCACGTGTCCCATAAGGCGTGGGCTGAAACCAATAACCCAACTGGTCACTCTGGTTCCGGTGCCAGAGTTAAATCTGAATGTAATCTCATTCTTAACTTCCTCCTGGCTAAAACCAAAGTCTTTTAAATTTTTATTAATTAAATCCTCCAAAATATCCTCCTTAGAATATTCCTTCGGGACACCGTAGATCAAAATTGTAGGATCGGACAATCTGGGTTTTTCTATTGATAATCCTGCTTTTTTTAATGCAGAAGCACTTGAGATCTTCTTGGCATCATCAGGATTTGTTGTCTCTAACAACACACCTTTATTTCTCAAAAGACGTACACCCTTGATTTTCATGTCCTTGTGATCTTTTTTAATCACTTCAGTAACTGCCTTCCTGATATCCTGGCTAGACGCCAGGGAAGATTCTGCTGAGGGCCTAAGTATTAGTATGTTTTCGGAATCAGAGATCCCACTTCCGGAATCCATCCTATCTTCACCAGCAATTGGTCTGCCCGAAGAAGCTGCCACCTCCACTGAAGACGTTAGCAGAGGAATCTCTGTTATTTCAGGAGTCTGTCTATTTCGCTTTGTCCCACCACGAACAACTTCCGTAAAAGTCTTATGAGGATGTAGATCACGTTGGATCTGCATCATCTTGTCCAAAAGACCTGCTCTGATTTCCAATTCAGATGCTTTGGTCTTAAGTCGTTCATTGTCAATTAAGATTGCGGTGGTAACTGCCTCTAGATCCGCCCATAGACTATGAATGCGGTTAGAGGCAGACTTAGTTATCTTGCTAGAATCCTTTGATAGAAACTCTCCCAGAGCTTTCCTGATTTTGGCAACCGTCGCATAAACAATTGAAGCATTCAAAGACCCACCCAGGTCCAATCCCTCTGTTAGAGAAAGATCTTCAGAAGATTCTGTTGGAAACGAGTTACTATCGACAATGACCATCGGCGGCTCAGAAGCCAACGAAACAGAGGGACTCTCCACCACAATGTTTTTATCTCCTCGAGCTTGAGTAATTCTAGGAGTTTTGGGAGTTTTCTTCCCCCTGCATCCCTTTTTTTTCTTAGATGAATCCGTAGACTCTGATCCAGAAGAATCCTCAATGTCAATATCTTGTGTCAGTATCCTAACTTGGTCATGGTCCAAGTCAGTATCCATGTCAGATAAGTGTAGGCAAAAAAAAAAAAAAAAAACCACACGACTATTGTCTATCCTCTTGTTCTAAACTTGTCTTCTCAATCCTAATAGGATACTCATTAGTACCCTAAAGACAGAGTTATATCAATATGTCTATGTTCAATATGTATTTCACTTATCCAGCTGGATGGAAAGTGGAAGGGAAGTTCTGAAATCTTCGAAAAGCAGTGTCTAGATCTCAGTCCCTAATAGCCTGAGGGCGCCAGAAAAATTCTTGAAATTAAGTATTTTTATAAGATCCTCACCTACCAATAACGGGGTCCCAAGGACCAATAGATGAGGAGAAATATCAACTTTAAGATTGAGAAATGATAGCCCAAACAAGCCCACAATGTTATCCAGCAGAAGGCTTAAGTAAACTAATGAACAAACGATATTAAGTCAAAATACTGCGATGGCGCTAGTAAATGTTTTCCGTCTCCATGACTAATTTCAAAAAATGGAATATTTCAAGTCGCCATTATCATCCATACAAAGTCTATGGGATAATGGTATCTCTATGGGAGATTTCAGTGATATATGTATAAGCACTATGCAATGCAATGTACGACTATGAAATCAATTACTCAGTTTGTAATATAATCTCATGCAAATAATTCCACAACCCCACGGTCCCAACAACCAAAAAATCACCTATGAACTCACCACAACTTTAACTTCTAGGAAAACATATTTACACATAAGGGGGTTGTCAATGAACGCATTAAATATCTCAAAAAGCAGGAGCACATTCAGAACACATGAGCCACACTGGACGATACAGTTCAAAAGATAGCACTCCAGAGGATTGAAAAAAAAAAAAAAAAAAAAAAAAAAAACGAAAGAAAAGAGAAAGAAAAAGAGTGGATCTTCCAATTGCGCAACCATTAAAAACAGCAGCATCAAAATTACCGCCGAACCAGCGTGGACGTGTGTCGCAATGTCCTGTTTAAATGTGGTTAAACCATAGTTTAAGTTTTAAATCGTGGTCTCCTTCAAATATGCTGTTTAGAGGATCCCCCTGGTAAGAAATTTTGAACATTCTATTGGGAATTTAGCAGATTACTGGCGTTAGTATCTACGGTATATCCTTTGTTTGCCAGACTGCACTGGTCACCATGTTCCTGGCAGCAAGGCTATAGAAAGGCGCCGATATAACGCGGTGGCCACGCTAATACGCTGCAATTGACTGGGAAGGGTGCCCCCACCAGTGTAAACCCGAGCTGGAAGACTGTTCCAACAAACTGTGCCTTCAACTGCGTAAAATTAACTTAAAAACATGTATTTAGTGACTCCCCCCCCCACCATAGACTCTACATGACTTTTGGTTTCAACTTGTAAGGGGGCGGCAATTTGCATAAGTTAAATATTTGTAAGTATTTAACTTATGCAAATATAAGTGTCGCTAACGCCTCCAGCACCCTAAAATACCCCCAAAGAAATCTGCTCCTTTCTTCTGGGAACATTTCTTAATTTGGCTGTACCCTCCCCCCACATCTGTGTCAGTGGGGGGATAGCCCAAATCTGCTGCCAGCTGTAACTCAGCTACTATTATAGCTACGAACTTGTGGCAACTTCCATTCATCATCATCTTGGCAGTCCTTCCTAACTGCTGACCCAGTACCCGCTAATCCGAAGTTTCTCCGGTTATCCAGAAAACCCAAGAACTACAGAAGGAAAAAACACCTTCAGATGCCCAAATGGGACCATGAATTGACCCAGCCAGCGTGGACTTGCAGGAAAGCCCTGACAAGGTGAGGGCCACCCCAGGACCAAAACGCAAGAACAAGAGGAAGACACGTAGCCAGGCAGAGCAAAAAGTGCAGCAAGATCCTGCAATCCCACAGATAGACCTGGCAGGTGATAGAAAAAAACAGGACAAACATGTCCTGGACCCTAACATCCCTGAGGGCCCTGTTCTCCAACAAATACTTGTGCTCCGAACAGCACTCAAAACACTCTTTAAAGAACAAACAAATAGAATAACAACAGTGCTTCGAGCCGACATAGTCACCATATGGAGCAAACTAGAGACCATACTTCTTGACACTCAATCAAAGTATAAAATCGCAAACGCCAAACTGGAAGCCTATCAGGAAGGAAGGGCGAAAGAAATGCCACAGCGTGCGTGCCCTGTGGCATTTCTTAACAAATAACAACAAAACATCAAACGAGATCCAGATCAGGCACGGTCACAAATTGGGTCGTGGAACTATCGCCAGTTGCGTGGAAAGCCATCATAACAGAGTATTTATAAACTGGGGCAGCACCGCTACAGGGAGCACGTGTCTATACCCAAATGCTTTAGACGTGGCCGCGTTGGGCACACTAAAATTAAAATTAAATTAAATTTTCTGTTTATACTCCGGGACGACCAAACGGTCAGAGGAGTTCACAAGATAGATAGAATACAATAAACAGCACCGTATTCAGTAGTCACGGGCTTGAACCCCGGTCACTCAAGGCACGTGTACTTACGCACCCGCGCTCCTGACCACTAGGCTACGGCAGCACTACTCCTTCCTGTGCCCAAACCCAGCCTACATGTGGCCATTGCGCTGAACGAGGCCACGAATTTCAATCATGCCCAAAAAAAGGACAAACCACCTACGTGTGCAAACTGCGTCACAAAAGCTGCAGGCGGATCACTCCATCAGGGACAATAAGTGCCCTATATACCAAAAAGCAAGGAATACATACCAATTGAGACTCGATTATAGGTACACATCTTAGACCATATAATAACAACAGGGTACTACTTGCACAATTAAACGCCCAGAGGTCCAAGGCAGTTGCCGCGCAGCTGACCAGGACAGCAAACGAGGAAAAGCTGGATATCCTGCTCATCCAGGAACCATATACGCACAGTAAGAAGGTCAGGGGATATCCCCTGAAGTATAAAATCGTGCAAACTGATGGTGAAACGCCATGGGCGGCCATCCTAATCAGAAATCCAGACTACACAGTCACCAAAATCACAAATTACTGTCTCCCACGTCATCACTGCACTGGGCGAATTTTATGCAGTACTTCTGGAGGAATTCCCGAACGCTTAAATCGTAATGGGCACCAATACAAACTGCCGTTCGCCGGCGTGGTTTAGTGAAACCCCGGAGCGACGTGGCGCAGTAAATGGACAACACCTGGAGGAGTATCTGGCAAACAGTTGCTATATGATCCTTAACAAACCAAACAACCTACCAACATTTTCAAACACGATGTGGGAGGCCACGATTGATGTTACTTTGGCTACCAGATCTCTAGCGGACCACATTGCATTCTGGACTGTCAGAGAAGACTGGACCTCATCTGATCACTGAACAATTACTTTTCAACTAAACCTAAATAGACAAATGCAACACAGATACGCAGTTGAGAAGGCAGACTGGCCTCTCTTCCATTACGTACAGCTGCTCAAGCACTTGACACAGAAGGACTAGACCCAGATAGACACCAAGCTAAAATTGTCAAGCTTATCACAGATGCAGCAAAGAATTCCATAAAGCGGAAAAAACCTACTCCGGGAGCTGTTCCCTGGTGGTCCTCAGAATTACAACAACTCAGACGTGTGGTAAACACCTGCCGAAAAAATTTTCAACGGCCAGGAATCAATATACAGCAAAGATCCGTGAACGAAAACAACTCTGCTCCTGGGAGCACCTAGTATCCACAGCTGGAAACGACAACCCCTGGGGAGTGGTCTACAGAGAGACCACAAATAAACTCCCCAGAGACGAAGTCATCCGCACAACCAAGAAGCCACAAGGGGAGTACACCAAAACGTGGCAGGAATCCATTAATAATACCCTAGATGCCATGTTCCAAAAACACCTGGATCCAACCACCCCAGAACAAACATCGTTCTGCCTTAGAAATAATACCTACACAACAATCGAAGAGGAGCCCTTTACTAGGATCGAACTGGACATTGCAGCCGCCAAACTAAGAAACAGGAAATCACCAGGCGCAGACTTACTAGAGCCGCAAATCGTAAAAAAGGCAGAAAAATCCCACAAAAAATACTAAATTTATTTAACCAGTGCCTAAAAGAAGGCTATTTCCCACACACTTGGAAAACGGCAAAGCTTCGGCTCATCCTCAAAAATCCAACAAAGCAGCAGGACCTCCCGGGGTCCTACAGACCCATAGCCTTACTGTCCGTACTGAGCAAACTGGTGGAACACCTTCTATGAAATCGGACAGAAACTCGCTACTCAAACGCAGGCCTTCAATTCCGAAATCAGTTCGGGTTCAGAAAAGGATACTCCCCCGTAGATGCATTGGAAAATATTGATTAACGCCACAACCAACCGAAAGTATTTCCTCGTCATCGCAATAGATTTTGCTGGGGCTTTGACACTCTCTGGTGGCCAAGTGTCCTCGGGAGGCTAACCTGCCAGCAAATCTATACAAATGCATCAGGACAGTACATACCTCTCAGACAGATCTGTCTGAGCGGTATGTACTGATGCATTTGTAGTCACAGTCACTACTCCATATTGCTCCGTATCACGGTCGGTACACAGAGGATGCCCACAGGGTTCCGTTCTGGGCCCTCTTCTTTGGAATGTCGTCCTAGACGGCTTCCTAAATCTCAACCTTGAAAACATCACATCCCAGGCTTATGCAGACGACCTTATTCTGATGCTTGCTGAGGACTCCCGAGCACAATTAGAGAACTCCGTAAATAGAGCAGTCACTATCCTGCAAGACTGGGCTGACAACAACAAACTCACAATTTCTCCAACCAAGACATGTTCAGGCCTACTCAGGGGCACCCTAGATATTAGGAGGCCTCCCCAAATCAAAGTCCAGGGGAAAACCGTCAAACTCGCAAAGGAATTAAAACATTTGAGGGTCATGTTCGATAGGAATCTAACCTTCACACCACATCTGACATGCATCAGGAATAAAATCAGAAACTATTCTACACTCTTTGCAAGAGTCACCCGTAAGGATTGAGGCTTGAGGAAAAGGACCCTCGCCCTCTTCTACACGACAGTATTCCTGCCAGCCATTTCATATGCCTCCGGATCTGGTACCACAAAGCGACCACCGCGGTCAACAGAAGAAAACTCGAGACGATTCAAAGATATACCCTGCTAACGATCTCCAGAGCCTGCAGGACGGTGAGTACTCACGTGTTGCAGGTTCTTATGGGTGCTCTCCCCTGGACCTGGAGATCGTTCGTTGCGGAATCCTCCACCACCTCAGCAAAGGAAAAACGTCCACCTGCCTGAACTACACGATTGACTTAGCCAACGACCCTGAAATGGAAAAGAAGCGACATACACTGCATCTCCAACTGACCTGGCAAACCCGCTGGGAATATTCAATCAAAGGTGAAATCACCCGGAAATTCGTGCCGACAATTCAGACAGTATATCCAAAATATCCCCACTGCTCTCTCCAGGACTCCTGCTATACCTACATACCTACTCACCGGACACGGTGCATTCAGACACAAGCTATCAGGCTTCCGACTCAGTGACACTCCTCTCTACCAACTGCGGCCAAACAGAAACATGGGAGCACCTCATGTATCACTGTCACCTGCATGAAGATCTACACTGCCGGCTCATCACTGAAATTCGATTCACGCTGCAAAACCAGGAACACCTCATCCTGGAAGAAGAAGACAGCTACAAAGCGCTAACAAAATTTTCTCAGGGCCTCTTCAGCAGAAGACGGACCTTCCCCCAGCAGCAACCACCGCAATGAAGAGAATTTAAGTACCCATCAAAGCTGCCCATAATCTGAAAAACAATTTGACACCACTAAAGACCACAAGAACAAATCAAGCCCACAGGGCTCCAATTTCATAGCAGAAGGACCAAAATAAAATCACAAATGCACATACAAACTGACTGGACTAAATTAACCTCGGACGGGACCCTAACCGTCTGAATGAATGGCTACAAAATAAACTGGGCTTTTGGAAACCTCGGACCGGACAATGTCCCAGAAATGACATTCCACCGATTGAAGAAACTGCAGAGCCTCTACACTAGCCTTATTGGCGATCTGAGCCAGCGCCCTTGCCTGGCCCACTTTTTCTTTTCCCTGAATGGGGGAGGTGATGGTCCTACTGTCCCCTTCCCTCCTTGCCACCCACACTTTCCCTTCCAGCCATTTCATATGCCTCCGGATCTGGTACCACAAAGCGACTCCAAGCATGCCCCACCAAATCTTGGAGTCACCTCCCTATCGACTCCATTCTTCTGTCTGTCGCCCCCCCCCAAGCCTTTCAGTCTCCCTCCAACTCTAACTGCACAAAGCAAAAGCCGCACACATCCAAACATAATTACAGCCAAATTAGATTTGCCCACAATTTTCGGCCTCATAATTCTAGCGCAACCATCACACGATCACCTCTCAAATTTTTTATTTATTTATTTTTATATTTTATTCTTTTATTTATTATTTATTTATTTATTTATTTTTTTTTAGGTCCTAGCCATTGAAATCTCAGGAAACTAGGTGACAGGACCTGCCAGAGTACTAATTTAAAATATTGGTGTACCTGGTCTGCCTCCACGGGACAAAGTGTGGGCAACGTCTGGTCTCCACAAGAGGCCTGGCGGCTAAATGGCCAGAAGAACAACGGTACACAACACTACTCATGTACAATATCCATACACTTTTAAATCTCTGGCCTTTACAGCGTACTGTATCACACGACAATGTAAACTACGCGGAGATGGGGAAAACCCCTGGTTGCGTTTGACCACAAACACACTTTACACCTAAGTGTAAAATCTCTGTCAATTGCGTGTTCTCTGGTCGGCTTGCAAATTCTGCTAGACGAGTTTCAGAGAGGAAAACCATACAACCGAGAACGACTAATTCGGCAGACAAAGTGGCCGAGACAAAAGTTTGACATTTTTAACGGGATTCAAACTCGGGCTTTTTCCACACTGTGGGTGGGAGGCCAATGATTATAACCATCCTGTTACACCCTGAGGGACGTAGTAAAACAGGTACAGAGGAAATTAAGCAGAAGTAAATTAAAAGGATAGTACACTTTTGCGAAGATTATATTTGATATAGAATGTACGAAAGCCGATTAATGTCAAGATGCATGGTTAATATTCCAAACAGTTGGAGCTATGTGAGAATTTCTTGACACATCAACCAAAC
Organism: Mastigoproctus giganteus; assembly: GCF_048544385.1. Taxonomy (NCBI): domain Eukaryota; kingdom Metazoa; phylum Arthropoda; class Arachnida; order Uropygi; family Thelyphonidae; genus Mastigoproctus; species Mastigoproctus giganteus. Next base: position 87,214,782 of record NC_143588.1, on the reverse strand, counting down.
GTAGGAATGAAACTTTTTAAACTTAAGTTTCATTTCTCATACAGGTCTCCTACATGGTCTTCTAAAGAGACCTTTTAACTTTCATAAATTGGTGTACTAGCCAGATGTTCAATTTGCTTCTAGGCATTGTTCACAGTAGCAAACAACTGAATGGCAAACACTCTCCAATGTTTGTCATTGTTATTGGACAGACCTAAAGGAGTGCAGAACATCACAGCCCATCCAAATTTTATAATGACCAACATCTCCAAGGGCGAAGGAATTTAAAAGACCATCAGCAAGAAAAGTATTGGCCATAGTTCTTCTACCCTTCCCTTTTTTTCCGATGTAAAATCCCTGGCCACTGTTATTACCATGTCATAGCAGTAATTTTTTTTTTTAAATGCTGCAGAATACTGTGCAATTCTGGCTAAAAAGCAATGAGAGAGACTTTTACAAAGAGGTAATAATCGTACATATCCACGGCTAAGAAAAATGTTTTAAACGATTGTCTTCAGTGTAATGGCTATGTACGTAATTTAATTTTCATAAGTGTATTTTTTTAATAAAAATCCCAAACATGAAAAACATTAGAACCAATAGTACTTAATACCGTGCGCGGATTGAAGGTTGAGAAGATCCTTGTCGACATTAGATTTGAATTTCTGTAGGTTATAATCAGTCAATACGTATGAAGGAGGGGGGGAGGTCCTTCCAGAAAACGGAAGTTGAAAAAATAAATGAGGAAGAAGAAAAATTCATTCTGTTGTTTGAACTTGGACAGTAAAAGGATGCCGACTGGTTGCGGAAAAACGTGTTCGGACAGGTTTGGAAGAGAGAGCGGGAATTTTGAATTATAGTAGCCAATTCAGAAGTATCTATAGAAAAGGCATGCATGAGAAACAGAACGTCTATGAGAAAGTGAGTGGAGAGATTTTTATTGGAAATGGATCGTTACTCAATCTAACTGCCCTCTTTTGAATGGAATCAAGAAGCCTGAGAGAGGTTATGGGTGAACTGTCCCAGATTTGGGATATTTCATGGTAGGGGCGATATGAGATTTGTACAGAATGATTAGTTAGAAGAAAACTATGCCAATGTGGTGTTCTCATACAACTTTGAAATTTGTAAAATGTGTAAGACATTGCAGAGATTATTCAAAATGAAAAATATTTAAACTGATTACGAAACGGGAACTTTTAAATACTGATAAAATCTTACCCATAGTCACTGGACATTAAAGCATGATATCCGCTTCTTAAAGGCACAGAAACACCTGAAACAAAATAAACAAAAATTGAAATTCTAATTAATAAACCTATTTTTATATTCTGTTTGATGAAAACTTAACTGCAGTATAGAAAATAGCGTGTAATGGTTTGATAAATCAAAATACTATTACCAGATTTTCAAGATATGTTCAGGGACGTTGAGAGCTGCATAGTCCTTTTGGGGAAAACAGACTCACTGGACTAGACTGGATCGGTCCGTCTTTCCCATAGGAAGACCCGAACTCCAATTCTGGGCCTCTCCTCGGCATATTTAGCAGTTTTCATGTGAAATAGGGGATACATTCGTAACTATTTCACTTGACGTTATTGATATATTTCACAAAAACAAATTTGATAAAGTATTCAAAAAAGACAATTTACATTAACTCACTGAAAAAACTCCTTCTCAACTTAGGTCATAACTCAATAATTCCAAAGATTACAAACGTAAACTACTCGCCCTTCTAGCAGTTAAGAATACTTGCCCAGTGATTAAGAAGGATCCTACCAACAGCATCACAATTAAGTGAACAAATCTCAAACGCTTGAAATAAAATTGACCCTGTTTGTCAACATAAAAGCCCTGGAAAAAGGCTATCCCATCATACTAACTGTAAACGGAAAACATCATCTAGGGAGCAACGCAGATCAATGGCTAATAAAAATATTACCCCATTCCTATTAAACCAAGATCTATATAAAAAAATAAAAAATAAAAAAAATCATATCACCTGCACCAGCAGTTAGAGAACATCCACTAGAATAACATTTTAATTTCGTTTGAAGTTGACAAAACATTTACTAATGTTTTGCTTGATGAAACAAGACTATACTCCAACAAAGATTGAAATATACAGCAATTTTGTTTCATCAAATATAGTTTTTGTAAAAGTCTAAAGTAACCTTCTCAAAATTTTCAGATGTAAGGTTACTTTAGAATTTTAGACACCCTTCACAAATAAAGAATATTGGACTTATTATGGATAACGCACTACTCGCAGAGATTTTCATGAAGTTAATACCAGATGATAGTTCAATAGCAACAGCAATTCACAAATATGAGTAAATATTATTGTTTAATTTTATTTTTGGATATCAATTAACATTTAATTTACGAATATAAATCAGTTAACTATTAAAATGTATGTATTAATTAAAATGGATCTGTTAATAATCAACATTCTTGCCAACATTTACCCGTCCTGGTGTCTTTACAACCAGTGAAGAAGTGGGACAGGAAGTACCACAAAACATATGAGGATAATCTATACACCTTTAAGAAATTAAAGACAGGTTACACTCCACACAGGTTGTAGCCACTAAAATAACAAATTACAACTATGTGGCATCTGTAGTGACACACACAGTGGAGGGATGTGATTCCACGAAAATTTGTGGGATCATCGGGAACAACAAGACTGGAATGGGCAACCAACGATGTAAAGGTTATTCTGGAACAGGAATAGAATTCGAGTGGGTGAGCACATGTGATGACATGTGCTCGCCCACTTAATTCTGCTACCATCCTTCAATTTGAATTTATACTTCTCTCGGGCGAGTCCGACCAAGAGGAAGACTGTCATCAGCATTGCGCTTGCTCAATCCATTCAAAACCATAAACACATCAATCGGATCAGCTCGCAGATACCTAGTCTCCAGACGCTGCCATTTGCAGAACTGAAGCTTTTCTTGGTAAGAACACACTTTCGTTCCCATCAACAATCTCTTCGATCTTCTCTGCACCCGTTCCAGCAGATCTACATCCTTCCTGAAATGAGGCCTCCAGACCTTTCAGTACTCAAGATGCGGCATAACCACTGCCTTGTACAATGGGATAATCACCTCCTTATCCCTGCTAGAAAGGTTCCTGTATATCATTGACAAAACCACGTGAGCTGCCGTGGCAGCCTTTCTCCACTGCTCGGAAAACTTCACATCTGACTGCACAATTACCCCATGTGTTCTTCATTTTCCACTAACCTGAGTGTCATATCACACAGTTGGTACCTTAATCTGGGATTACTGCTAGTCTATGAAGTACTTTGCATTTATCAACGTTAAACTGCTATTTCTCAGCCATTCTGCCTAATTTTTCTAGATCTTGTTGCAGTAGCAACAAGATCTAGAAAAATTAATGTGGTTAATGGCAGTATCGTCATTACTGTCATTAACCACCCTGCCAACCTTTGTATATCTGCAAACAGATATTAAGCCTGATAAACTTCCATCAATATCATTAATAAATATAGAAAACAACAATGGGCCCAGCACTGAACCCTGCGGAACTCCACTAATAACATTAGTCCACGAACAGTCTCCGTTAATAACCACTCTCTGTCTTCTACCAAAACGATCCATTTATCCATAACAATAATTTGCTCTTAATACCACGCTGCTCCAATTTATACAGCAGTCTTTTATGTGCAACGGTATCAAAAGCTTTTCTGAAACCTAAGTGTATGATGTCAAAATAAAATTTTTTGCATCCAATTTCCTTTGTTACTGCATCATAGTATCCAATCACATTGATCAGACAAGGTCACTCCCTTAACAAATCCATGTTTTGACTGCAGTATAACTGAACGTCTGTCTAGATGGTCCTACATTACTTCTTTAACCAGTGACTCCATTATTTTCCGTGGAACACAGTTAAGCTAGCAGGTCTGTAATTAATCATCTCACCTTTTGTCCCTCCCCCTTTGTGAATTGGGATACATTCGCGCATCTCTAGTCCGTAGAGACCTCCCCGAATCCAAAGATACTCTCATAATTATGGTTATGAGTTTGCTTACCTCCTTTGCTGCCTTCCTTAATATACTATAATTGGATAGATCCGCCCCATGTACTATTTTTAAGTTCATCTTCAACAATTTCTCTTCCATGTTCCTCTCAGTTATCACAGCATGAATCATTTAGCTCCTCTTAGAGTCTGATAAATGCCAGGCATCTCCCCTCCCTAAAATCTTCATGTGAATGTAGATATAAAATACCTCTTCAGTTTTTCAGTAACCTGAATAGGATCATCAACAGTTAAACCACTGATATCAAAGTGGACCAATATGATTCATCTCCTTCCTTCTAATGTTTGCATAAGTAAAATGTCTTTGCTGTTTTCTTTGCATCCTTTGCTAAAGACTTCTCATCTGCCTTAGCTTGCTCTTTTTGTGACTTGATTACACACTAGTTTATATCTACGGCTTCTGTATCGTGGATAATTTATTTGCAACCCATGCATTTCCAAAAATGAAGGAAACGTAAATATGCAACAATATTATATCAGATTTATTAACACTGTGTGACTTCTGTACAGAACAGGGTATTAATCTTCGCTAAAAAATAAATAAATAGAATCCCTCCTAGAGTTAATAAAAAAAAAAACATCCTTAAAACTATAATTTAAACGTCTGCCTTTTGTGGTCGGTGTGACCATTCCGAACCAAGAAGGAAATATAATCGGCCATCGTGGATTCTTCTCACTTTTCTTGGAATCTCTGGTTCACTGACTATGTCTTGTGTGTGGGGGGGGGGAGGATGTATTCCTCATGCTCTTCGCTAACATCGCCTAGATTTGGTCTGAAAAAATCCAGGTGAGAGTACAAGTAACAGAGTTTGATTGACACTCTGCCTACCGTAACTTTCAATCAACTTGTCAACTAGTTCTTTGTAATTTTATCTTTTAGTGTTATCAAGAAAGCCATTCACTACATGGCTGCCAGGCATTTCGCTCAGCATCAGTCATTTTGGCTCCCAGTTCTTAAAGTCAACATCTATTTACATCAACATCTGAGCCAATAAATATTGGCTCAGATGTTGACTCAGCCATAAGTATATATTGTAACTAAGGGGAGTATTTATACTTTGTGTGAGGCAGGCTACAACTCAATTTTGCCAGACCATTCTTTTCACTAGTAGCATTGATCTACTTCCCTGCTGTCACTGCAGCAGAGAAACAAAGGTAACTTAATAGATGCTAGGTTCCTTCTGAATTTTCAAAGTGAAGCCGCCTTTCAAACCCAGAAAGAACCCCAGGTGATTGTAAGGTGGATTTACCTTGCAAACCCAGAAGGAGCCCCAGCATCTTGAAGCTCCTAGAGACATCCCATTTATGCTGGTCATATCTGATCTTCTCTTACACATGCTTCACAGTTCCGTGGTGTTCTTTAATGTGAATAGAGTGCGCAACAGAAATCCATAAGTATATATTGCGAAGCAATACAGTTTTCAAACTTTTACCTTCATTGTCTATGAGAAGATACCACTATTCTGGATTGTTACCAAAGTCAATTTCTTCATAAAACCAACAAAATCAAAACAGTACGATACCATAGGAATTCTGCAACAATGTACATAAGTGGCATGTCTTTTTCTGCATACGAGTCTAGCAGCTGGGATCCAATAGATTCCACTCTTCTAAACGAGCAGTTAGGAGCTCTGCATTGGATTGGGTCAGACCCTAGTTTCTATCTACGTCATCCAATTCGTCTCTGCGTATGTTAAGTTCCAAAGCAACTAAGGCTAGAAGCGTCAGTATATTGTGTCTGTAAATCGCGTGTATTCTATAGTCGATTTTCCTGTTTGCTAATTAAACATCCGCGCTTCAAGTAGATAAAACCATGCTACGTCGCCTGAGACCAACTAACTTAAGACACATTGTGAAAAAAAAAAAAAAAACCGCGTGTGTACCTTGTACGCACGAAAGATGTTTTATTTTATGTGAAAACATCCTTGACTTGGAAGGGGTTAGCGAAATCCAAGCCTAGTTAGGTTTGGTTGTAGCCATTTGTTGAATATTGTTATTTGGTTTTTAGGAGCATTAGCAACTAAGACCATATTGCTCTGGGAATATGAGGTGGTCATTCCCTGACCTTTCCGCATCCTCCGTATTTGGTGGTGACGGGCTCGAACCCTGGTCTAATTAAGAAGCGTATGCTACGCACTGCTGCTCCTTCCCACCTGGCTACGGAATTTGTTGAATAGTATGAAGTCACAATCATATTTTCTGCAGTTACTACTGCAGGAGGTGATTGCGACAATACAAGTATTTGTCTTATGACTATAAAAATACAAATATTTGTCAATGATTTATTTGTGACGATCAGATTTACTCGGTTGTAGGTGCCCCAAAGTATGTTTCACTTAAAAAAAAAAAAAAAAAAACCATAAAAATATCTGGCGTCATTGACGGGATTCGAACTTAAGCTTTTTGTCCACCTAGCGTGAGAAAGACGGCGATTATATGACAATGCTATCTACGAGGGAGTCATCCAGTTCTTGCTAATTATAGAAATGTGGCACTTTACATGAATCGGCTTCTGAGGTGAATTTGTGGACAGGATAACCCCAGCTATTCTGTTCACAAATTCATCCAATTCTGGAGAATCTTCTCTGGAAGGTGGATTAGGAATTGGAAGATCTTCATTGTAGCACCAGAGCAATAGTGGAGTGTATGTTGGAATACTAGCTTTCCGGTCCACAGACTTTTTAAACCTTGATATAGCTACCATTACTAGTTAAAGTAGCAGCCGCCATGATGGTCTGTAGGCTCTCTTCATGCTCGAGGTATTGCAAAAGGCGCGCACACACACATGTGGTTACAACGAAACAATCCTTCTAATGTTGTTGATCTCCAGTTACTACAGATATCATACTACTCATATCTGCAGATATGAGGTCCACAGCTTTGCGCCCCCCCCCCCACCAACGATTTGTGTGCACCGCATAAAGGCGCATAGTCGGGGGAGGGGCGCCATCCGGAGTTTAACGGTTTACCAATTTAAAAAAATTAAAATAAATAAATTAAAAACGAGGTGATTATTTTTTTTTAACCTTTACTATAAAGATTACTAAAAAGCCCATTACATTATCATCTAAAATTTGCTTTCGGCCATAAAGAAACAAAAATGTTTTTTTCTTGTTGTTGTAAAGTCTTTGAACGCAGTTCTAGTTTTTTTTTAACTGCAAAATTTATTTTGTGTTCATTGATTATTACTGTTTTTATTGTTATTATTATTATTATTATTTTTTTGAGGGGAAGGAATTTGCATAAAGGTGCCTCATAGGCATGCGGCGTTCCTGCTACCAACGATGTTATGCGTTTGCAACAAAAGCAAACTGGAAGAGAGAGAAAGAGAGAGAGCAAAAAAAAAAAAAAAACGTATTATACAATTATGCACTTACGTAATATATGTAGAAGTATCACTACAGAAAAACCAATGACACAGTTAGATCCAGCACACATAAGAAGCAATTAAATAAAAATAAACTTTTTTTTGTTACATAGTGATAATCATAAAGCATTCACTAACTTGTAAATTAAAAAAAAAAAAAAAAAAAACTTTTCCGATTCTCAATATATAACTGATTACGAGGGAGAGAACTGCGTAAATTTTAGTAAACAAACACGCTTGTGCCTCTTTTTCATTATCGTTTTCTCTACCTGATAATGATATCTTTCTGAATTTCAACTATAACAATCTATTAAATTGCATTTTCCGATTTCGGGGAAAAAAAAAAAAACATACAACAGTCTTAATACGTATTCTGATTAAAGAAAATTTACAGGACGTAACTAGTTTCATTCCCTTATTTATTGGCAATCCAGTTTCTTAACAGAAGGTTTCTTAACCCTACTCTCAGCAACTTTAACATCCAGTTGCTGTTCGTCCTACTGAAAACAAAGGTACTCGAGGGTGCCCATATAAAATATTGAAATAGGCAAACAGGTAGCGATATTAAACATTCATTACGATAAGTTTCCATAAAAAAATGACGGTCTTCCACGTGATGTTTGCAAAATAAATTATGAACTGCGCAAGTAAGCACGCCACATAGATCAAAGTACAAGACAAGTATTTTGTAATATGTAGGAAATGGCTATTTAATGCTTGTCAAGATAATATTAAAGCTCAATAATACACACAAAACCTTACTTATTTATTTTTGAATATATCAGATATTCTTATAGCTGGTGCTCAAATATTTCAGTTGAAATCTGATAACGTTAATTCGACAATCCTTGTTCTTCCAATGCAAAGCACCTGAGCCGTCAGAACTTTCAAATACCGAAAGATTTAAATCATACAAAACATGAAAATAAGTGAACCAAAAACCTTTGATTTAGGAAATGAGGGAAATAGTTTATATGTAGTTCAAAAAACATTTTTTTTTAACAAATTAATCGTACCCCTTGATCTGTATAGTCTAATTCATAAATTATAGATTACATTAAATTAAAAGATCGACTGACTGAAGCCCTGAAAAGGTGCGTACATTTACCAATTCGTTATTTATTTATTTTTTTTTTATGTAAACCCCCAAACACGAGAGGTATTAGAACCTATAGTACTTAGTACCATGCTTAGGTTGGAGGTTGAGAAGACGAAAGAAGATATTTGTTGACATTAGACTTGAACTTCTGTAGACTGTTAACTTTTAGGAAATACGTACGAAGGAAGGTTGTTCCAGAAAACGGCAGTTGAATGAATAAACGAGGAAGATGAAAAGTTGGTTCTGTGAGTTTGAAGTTGGACAGTAAATGGATGTTGGCTGTTGGCGGCACGTGTTCGGACTGTTTTGAAAGAGAGATAGCAGGAATTATAGAAGCCAGTTCAGAAGAACAGTGCCCATGGAAGTATCTGTATTAAAGGCATGCAGCAGAAACAGTACGTCTAATGAGACAACGAGTGGAGAGAGTCTGTTAGAGATGAATCATTAATTAACCTAACTGCCCTCTTCTGAATGGAATTAAGAAGCCTGAGAGAAGTTTTTGGGGCACCACCCCAGTTGTGGGAACAATATTCCATGGTAGTGCGGTTTTGCGATTTATACAGAATGAGCAGCTGTTTGGAAGAAAAGTAATGCCGACAGCGAAAGAGAAAACCAAGTTTTTTAGATGCAGAGGAAGCAATGTTTGTAATGTGCTTGTGCCAAGAGAGATTAGAAGTCAGGGTAATCCCCAAAAGAGATATATCATTTTGCCTAGAAATCGGAGTGTCACTAAAGATAAGCGTAGGAGCAGAAGAATCCTTTTTGTGAGATATAAGACAAGACTGAGTTTTAGAAGGGTTGAAATCAACTAAGTTGTCTTTGCCCAACTGGAGAATTACCTGAAGATCGGCATTTAAGGAATTGGCAGCAGATTTTCGAGAACTTGAAGCTGATTGAGCAGGCAAGGTTTCTCAAAATGGAAAGTGGAATGCAATGTGCTATCATCGGCAAAACTATGGATAGGATTTCCAGTCAATGGAAGAAGGTCATTAATATACAAGAGGAAAAGAGTGGGGGAAAGAACTGAACCTTGGGGGACACCGGCATTAATGGAGATGTTAGAAGACAGAGAGCCACCATCTATCATCACCCTCAGTGAGCGATCAGAGAGAAAACTGGATAACCAATTACAAAAAACAGTTGGCAAACCATAAGATGGAAGCTTGTTTGGAAGACCTTTATGCCAAACACGATCGAAAGCCTTTGAGATGTCAAGAGCAACTACTTGTGTTTCACCGAACCTTTCCATTGAATTAGTCCATAAATGGGTAACATAAGCCAGAATATCACCAGTGGATCGACACTGACGGAATCCATTCTGGCGATCGTTGATCAGATGGAAGGTTTCTAGGTAGTTTAACAGTTGGAGGTTAATCGATTTCTCCATTACTTTAGAGAGAGAGAGAGTAGAAGTAATTGCAATGGGACGATAATTGGATGGGAGGGATTTGTCACCCTTTTTGGGAACTGGCTGGATATGAGCAAATTTCCAAGCAGAAGGAAAAACACCTTTGGAATAAGAAAGGGAAAAGAGGCGGCAAAGAATAGGAGTAAGTTCAGGAGCACAGGTTTTGAGAACAAGTGGAGAAATACCATCAGGACCTGGAGCTTTCTTAGCATCAAGATTCATCAAAATCCTTCTGATATCCTTTTGACGGAAGACCACAGGAGGCATTGAATGAAGCGTGTTGGTGGGAAGTGTTTTACCAAGATCATTAATACATGAGTTGGAAGAAAAATGGGATGCTAGCAGGTCAGCTTTATTCTTGGCTGAAGTGACAACAGAACCATCTGGTTTAGACAGAGGTAGGAGCACAGATGGGCAAAAGTCGCAGCCAATAGCTTTGGCAAGAGAAGAATGCTCGGCTACCATTAGGGCAAAAAGCAAGTTTTCTACTCTTAGCCTGTTCAAACTCTAGTTTAGACTGATTAATAACTGCTCTACAACTGTTGCGAGCTTTGGTGTAAGCAGAAAATGAAACTGGAGAATTAGAAACAAGCTAATTACAATATGCAATGTTCTTCTCTTGAACAGCCTTCGAGGTACATACATATCATGTGTAATCTCAGACTTATATTCCCACCCCTTCGCCATGATACTGAAGTTATCAGATATATCGATTTTCAGTAAAATAGTTTCCATTCTGATCGTAAAACCTTGACTGAAACTATAAATTGATTCAGAATTGCCTCATTTTAGTAATTATGCGCAATTCTTATAAAACCACATCGGTGGCAATACCACATGCAGAACAGTGGTTTATTAGATCACATTTATAAAAACTTATTCATACCGGAGGCTCCGGAGCATTCGTGACAAAGCATTAATAATACTGTATATTCCTGTCTGAACGCATGTTTATGGAAAAACCATACAGGAACTCCCCGACTTACGTAATGCTCAACTTACGGAAATTCGACTTTACGTAGGCTTTTGCCGGCGGGTGCAAACTTAAAAAAATCGTGGAAATGTATTTTACATCCTGTAGGAATAAATACAGGTATCGTGAAAATATCGAAATATGAACCCAATAACACATTGTGTGTTTTTTTTTTTTTTTTTTGCAATTCGTTCCAAGTCCTTGGAAGTTGAAAATTTCGCTATATTACTAAGCTATTTACCTCTCTAAAAGGTCATATTTATAATGGAAATTGCCCTACCCTTTCATCGTTATCATATGTTCCCGTTATAAGAATCAATTTTGAACGCGATTGATTCAAATTTGAAATTTGAATCAAATTTCTCTAAAGCACGTTTCTGGAGGTCACGACCAAAAAACAAAAACAATTTGCACTTTCAGGTTTATTGGGCTTTTCTGTTAGTGCATCTAATTATAAACGGGTAGTAAACTCGATAGGTTGAAAATATCTGAATTAGATTATGTCAAAAGCAGAGAATTGGATCCAAACTAAATAGAGGCCTTTTCAAGGGGGTCGAGTTAACTATCTCTGAAAAAGGTGTGTAGGACTTCAAGTTTTAATTACCTAAACTGACCTTATAAGAAAACACACATCAGAAACAGTTCATCACATTATTCTATCGAGGTTTTATTATAATGTTAACAAGAGGACAGCAAAAGCAAGTAGTAGATGGATCCTAAAAACACAAAATTGTTCGGGAGTAAAGTAGCAGGTCCACTATTAGTTATATTTTATGTACTACGTTTCATGGCTAGATAGACTTTCCAAAATTAATATTAATAAGAAGTTACCGTAACCAAAACAATATTTAAGAAGTGATGTTATTTTAATCATTTTTACTCCCAGTTGTTGGAATACGTGTGCTCACTAAATCTACTGGTTGTTGATATTTTCGAGTATCGGTGGCCAGTTAAAAAAAAAAAAAAAAACAGCGATAGTAAGTGATATATTCTTTTGGGAATCTGTTGCTTACACCAAAAGAATATCGCGTGTGAGAGACAAATTGCACGCTACAAGGATATCACCCTACTACACAGAAAACTAGAAACACGTAGATGTTCTCAAGGGTAAAATAGACGTCTTTCCAGTTCTTTTTTTTGAACCAATATATGCATCTAATTGTTCTGTCCCTCCACCTCCTTCATTACTCCAGGGAAATTTTCACAAAAGTGTATTAATGATGCAGTACATAATGCACTTACGAACCAAATGTGACAATTAGATTGCTTTGCTCATTACCCTTGCATTCAATATGACATCAAAATGCTAGTGAAAACTTCCCTAATCTTCAACAATAAATCGTTCAACTAAAAGAATTATTGTGAATTTGTAAACGAAATATTTCACATATAGAATTTCAATATTTATTAAAACAGTCATTTATTAAAATGACAGTGTGATCGATATATACTACATTTCCAAAAGTATGGTGTACCCCTGAGAATTGGATAAAATGAACCTTGCTCGCCATCGTCGTGTCACGAATAGGTAAAAAAGAGAGAGAGAGAGAGAGAGAGAGCTGTTGTTGTTGTAATAGGTTTGTAGGAGCATCAGCGACTAAGGCCATATTGCTCCGTGTATACAGTCTGTAAATTGGGTGTGTTTTGTTCTATTTTCTGTTTGCTGGACGTAAAACCCGAGTTTCCGGGAGAAAAAAAAATCATGCTATTCTCGCCTGAGATCGACTTACTCAGCCACGTTGTGAAAAAAAAGGACCATAAAAATTTCTCTCGTCGTCGATGGAACTCGAACTCAGGTCTTTTCCACTCAGTGTGGGGAGGATAGCGATTCTGCCAACTGTGCTACCCACGAGGGCGCAGAGAGAGAGCAAGCAAGCAGCAACTGCAATAATATGCAAATATTTACAGCTTTGAACAACATAATGATATACGAATAATAAGTAAAAATAAAGAAATAAAAAGATTGATCGAGGCATGGAGCCTGGCGACATTTAACGGGGAGTCATGATAAGAAATTAGCCATATAGAATAAGGCTTTAGCTACACAGGCAAAATAAATAAATAATAATTAATTTTAAAAAAGCAATCAAAGAAATACTAAAATAAATTAAGATGAACTACCTATTTGACTCCCTTCTCATGCAAGAACTTATACAACTGACTTTTGAATCTTCCCAAGCGCTCAACCGCAAATACCCCAGGAGATATCTTATTCCGATAATCAACAACTCGCCGGATAAAAGAAAAATTCAACAATCTAGTCTAAATCTTTTTCAGTAATTTTAATTTATGGCCCCTAGTTCTGAAGTCATTTATAACAGCGACAATTGCGCCTTCATTCATCTTACGACCTCCTCTCGGAGCCTTATAGAAAAGGATGTCATGCAAGTTCCTCAACTAGGTCCCCACTTACCAAGCTTTGGCTCACGTATTTGAAGTGTCTTTTTTTTTCTTTCTTTTTTTTTTTTTTTTTTTTTTTGTTAGCGAATCAGCTTCTGTGGCCATTGTGCACCTACCAAAGTTTTTCCATTTTACTCTAATCCAAGCCCGAGGCGGGATTCGAACCTGCGACCTTTGGATTGTCAGGCAGGCACTTTACCCACCTGGATAGCCAGTTCGGCTTGAAGTGTCTCCTCAAATGGATATCCTTTAGCCAGTTTTGCCAGAGACGTTGCTCCTCTTTGGACCATTTCAAGAAGCTCCATGTCTTTTATCAGCTGCAGTCTCCATACTTGAACACATGATTCCTGGTGCAGTCTTACATTTGCCTTATACAGTGGATTATGACCGCCCTATCTTCACAAGCAAATGTTCAATAAATCATCAATAGGGCACCAGAGGCCTTCCTTCAGTAAACTTCTCAAAGAACTTCATTTCCGACATCGCAACTCACAGATCGCTTTCTTCTATTATTTTTAATTCAACCCCACCAAGTGTACAAGTTATTTTGGGATTCTATTCCCCAAGTGTAAGACTTTAGCAATCAATTGGTTTGTGGCATTGCAGCAACACGGAAAACTCCACATAAACGAGACCTGGCGTAATCGCCAAACGAAAATTAGGGTGATACTGGAAACCGAGAAACATTAAATAGACCGAAGGATCTGCACGGAAAAAAAACTAGTGAGCGCACAGAGCAGTTGTTATTGTTATTTGGTTTTTAGGAGCATTAGCAACTAAGGCCATATTGCTCCGGGATATGCGGTGGTCATTCCCTGACCTTTCCGCATCCTTCGTATTTGGTGGTCACGGGCTCGAACCCCGGTCTAATCAAGAAGCGTGTGCTATGCACTGCTGCTCCTGTCCACCTGGCTACGGAGGCGCCAGAGCAGTTGTACGTAGATCCCATTAGTTCCCTATGATGGGAACAACTGACAACTACAGTGGGATCAACTGACGATGTTACCAACAGTAAATTCTAAGTGGGAAGCATTCAAGGAATTAATCGTGGAAGCTACTAAAAGGTTCATACCTATTAAGAAATATTGTTCAAGGTTTAGGCCTAAATGGTTGTCAAATGAACTAATGAGACTCGTAACAGAGAAGAAAAATGCATGGGATGCATATAAATTATCAAGCGACTCAGAAGCATATGGCAGATATAAGTTAATCTGTAATCAGGTCACAAAGGAGGTTCGGCAGGCGAAGGCAGATTACAAGAAATCCTTGGCAAAAGATGCTAAAATAAACAGCAAGGATTTCTTTACTTATATAAACTCTAAAAGGAAGGGGATGAATCTGATCGGTCCACTTGACATCGATGGTTCGACTGTTGATGATCCTGCTCAGATAGCAAACAAACTGAATGAGTATTTTGCATCTACATTCACACGTGAGGAATTATTAAGGTTTGAAAATGGCAGCAGGTTATCAAATTGTAGCAAGATACTTAATGATTTTGTAATAACCGAGAGCGAAGTGGAAGAGAAATTGTTGAAGTTAAACGTAAGAAAGGCACCTGGGGTGGATGGGATCTATCCAGTTATATTAAAGGAGACGGCAAAGCAACTAAGCAAACCCTTAGCCATAATTATGAGAGCATCCTTGGACTCAGGGGAGGTTCCCACGGACTGGAGATGTGCAAATGTATCCCCAATTCACAAAGGGGGATCGAAGGGTGACACGAGTAACTACAGACCAGTTAGTTTAACTTCTGTTCCGGGTAAAATAATGGAGTCGCTGGTTAAGGATGCATTGCAGGATCATCTAGACAAGACTGCAGCAATAATTCAGACACAGCATGGGTTTGTTAAGGGAAAGTCTTGTCTGACAAATTTGATAGGATATTATGATGTGGTTACAAAGGAACTGGATGCTAAAAATTATTTTGATATCATATATTTGGATTTCAGGAAAGCTTTTGACACTGTTGCGCATGGAAGACTATTGTACAAATTGGAGCAGAATGGTATTAAGGGTAAGTTGCTACAATGGATAAAAGGATGGTTGAGTAGGAGAAGACAGAGGGTGGTAATCAATGGGTGCCGCTCTTCTTGGACTAATGTTATTAGTGGAGTCCCACAGGGTTCGGTGTTGGGTCCACTGTTGTTTTGTATATTTATCAATGATATTGATGAAGGTATATCAGGCTTAATGTCGAAGTTTGCAGATGATACAAAGGTTGGCAGGGTTGTTAATGATAGTAATGGCAGTGTGCTACTGCAACAGGATCTAGATAATTTGGGCAGATGGGCTAAGAAGTGGCAACTGAAGTTTAACCTTGACAAATGCAAAGTACTGCATATGGGTAGAAGTAACCCCAGAGAAACGTACCAACTGTGTGGTACTACACTTAAGGTGGTAGAAAATGAAAAAGACCTGGGAGTAATTGTGCAGTCAGATATGAAGTTTTCTGAGCAATGCAGACAGGCTGCCAGGGCAGGTCATGGGGTTTTGTCAATGATATATAGGAATTTTGCTAGCAGGGAGAAGGAGGTGATTGTCCCTCTGTATAAGGCAATGGTCAGGCCACGCCTTGTGTACTGCGTACAGGTCTGGAGGCCTCATTTTAGGAAGGATGTAGATTTACTTGAACGTGTACAGAGAAGGGCAACAAGATTGGCGAGGGGAATGAAGGGATCCTCTTACCAAGAGAGGCTTAAGTTCTGCAAATTGCAGTGGCTAGAGACTAGGCACCTGCACGGTGATCTGATTGAGATGTATAAGGCCTTGAATGGGTTGAGCACGCTGAATTCTGATGGTGTCCTTCCACTTGTTCAGATTACGAACCTAAGGGGGCATAAATTCAAATTAAGAAAAGACAGATGTAGAATAGATGTGCGGAAATTTGCCTTTAGCCAGCGGGTGGTTAATTGCTGGAACAAACTTCCATCTGCCGTTGTGGAAGTTGATAGGTTGAATAAATTTAAGGAGGAACTGGACAGGCATTTGGAGGGAATGGTGTGATTTTTTTTTTTTTTTTTTTTTGGCTGATGCTGCATAAGCTCATACATTTGCTTTCTTGCATCACATGCCACTACTACTACTACTACTATAATAAGTAAAGAGCTGCATTGCATCGGATTTTATGGAAGAGCTACTGCACAAAAACCGAACATCAGTATGCAATGCACATCGTCGACTTGCGTGTTGCACAACCTATCGCAACTGATTCCCGGAACGTTGGAAAGCTGTTTTATGAAGTGACGAATCATGCTACAAGCATTTTCGGTCTGCTGGCCGTGCTTGGGTCTGCGGATGCTAGGAGAACGTTATTTACCAGAGCATGTCACCTGAACTGTGAAGTGTGGAGGAGGTGCTGTTGCTGTCTAAGGTTGTTCCTTGCGGTCTGTGCTAGGACCACTGGTAATAATCCTTCAAACAATAAATGCTATGCGGTATATTGACATTCTGAGCAATTCCGTTCTTCCCATATTGTGGCAGCAGTGTGGAGAAGTGGGCGATCGGCCCTTTTTCTGTTTCAATATGAAAATTCTTTATCATACTACCCAGCCTACAGGGACTTGGTCTGGCGTACAAAAGCTTGGTCCTCGTGGGTAGCACAGTTGATATATTCGCCGTCGTCTCCAGACCGAGTGGAAAAGACCTGAGTTTGAGTCCCGTCAATGACGTGAGGAATTTCTATGGGTCTTTATTCACAACGTGGCTGAGTTAGTCGATTTAAGGCGAGGGTAGCATGGTTTTTTTTCGTCCAGCAAACCGACTACAGAACGCACGCAATTTGCCGACGTATTATATACGGCGCAATATGGCCTAAGTGGTTGATGCGCCTAAAGTCCTACAAGAACTAACCGACAAAAGCTTCATTGGCTTGCCCACAGCTCTCACCGACAAAAGCTTCATTGTCTTGCCCATAGCTCTCACTTTAACCCTACTGAATACCTCTGAGAAGTATAACATTATCTCGGGTCAGACCAGCACGCCCTCTATAAATTGCTGAATTTACTGCTGCTCTGGAAAAGTGGACCAAAATTCCGCCATCCTTTTATCAAAAATTGGTTCGGTGCCTGCCGAGAAGGATACAGCATGTAATCAATGGCAAAGGTGAGCCAGATGTTATTAAATATTCTATCAATAAGTTTCTTTGAAACAGCATGGCTACTACACCTTTGCGCTTGAGCTGTCTGTGGTCCAATCCCACATGACTGCTAACTTCTTGTATAATGTGAATTCCGCTGACCTTATGTGGTGGTACTGGAGTACAAACAGAAGATTTATTTCTTTATTTACGTTTGGCAATACAGTGGTAATTTTTCTATGAATGTGGCAGGAAAGTGAAATTACATTGTTGAAATCGCAGCTTCATTTGATAAAGTCACGCACGAACAACTTCTGGAAAAACTTAAGCTATATGGTATCCGTGACCCTTTACTCTCATGTCTACGCAGCTATATTACGCATCGTTCCTTGAGCGTTATCAATCAAGTGAACTCAGACTGTTTTATACCACCAAGTGGAGTCCCACAAGGCTCCCCCTTAGGTCCTCTTCTTTTCATTGTTTTCGTAAATGATCTTCCTTCGTTCATCTACACCTCCAATGTTCAAGTTGCTCTCTATGCAGATGATCTTAAGATCTAGTCAGCAGTGAAGGAGATTACCGATTCTCAACAGCTTCAATAAATTCTCTCTGTGGCTATCTCTGAATGGCTTGTCTGCTAACCCCTCGAAGTGCAAAGTAATCTCTTTCTCATCCGGCAGATCTCCACAACTAATAAATACGAAGTACAGTATTAACTCTGTGATCATCGAAAGTTGTGACCAAGTTAACGACTTTGGGATTCTCTTCTCCAGCAGTGCTAAATTCGATGCTCATGTCCTTAAAATCACCAGCAAAGCATTCAAAACACTGGACTTCATCAAACGGAACACATACAAGTTCAAAAACTACAGATATGCGGTTATCCTTTATAAAACTTTTGTTTTGCCAATCCTTGAATTCAGTTCACCCATCTGGAATCCTCACACAAAGACTTCAACTAACAAAATTGAAGCAGTCCAAAAAAATTTTGTCCGTTATCTTACGTACCGTAATCCTCTATTTTATCACTCAGTGTATTATGAATCGCTGTGTGATTACTTTCATCTGAGGCCTCTGTGCACCAGAAGAGTTACTGCTGACATCACCCTTCTAGCCAAAGTAATCACTGGAACTTATGAAGCATCTGATATCCTTAGCAAAATCAACTTCTTTCAAAATCAAATCAATGATCCTTGCAGACAAGTCAGAAACCTTACACCGTTTCGCCTTGACTCTGCCACCACGGACTTTATGAAGTTCAGTCCATTGAACAGAATCAGCAAATCACTCTCTCATTGACTTCTTTGACAACTCCCAATCACTGATGAACTCCATCCACAAGTTTGCCTCTTCTCTTAAACTGCAAAGTGACTAGCTCTGATCTAATTATTATAGTTTATTATTATTGTGTTTTATTATTTTTCTATTCTCTGACTAATTAATTATTACTTGTTTTACCGGTAACTTAACTTAATGCAATCCTCTTTTGTACATATGATTTTAATGTTTGAATCTACATCAATGTCTATCTTCCTGTTGGATTTCATATTATTGTTATTATGTTTATTGTTCTGATCTCAGATACACTGTTAATGGTTACCTGTTGTGTATCTTGTTATTAATAAAATAAAAATTCCGGAAATGGCTTATTCCCGATTCACTCTTGATGTCGAACAGGGATTAGTGCAATTTCTGTACCACCTCCGCGATAGAACGACCTATGCGTCGGGCACCCACTATCATCTCTCTTTCAAAGTCGGTTAACTCACAACGTTTATCCACACTGACATCGAATTACCTCTACGTGAATGCAGTGTACCTATATACCTGCCAAGCGGTGAGTTCGTCCACTAGTGAGAGGGGTGACTACGTCGCATTGCCAAGGAACCCCATGAATTCTGTCCTTTCAATGCACAGTATTGTTCCTTTTAATCTGTGTTCTTTTTTTTTTTTTTTTTTTTATTTTATTTCATCGTACAATGCCTTCATGATATTCAACCAACTTCGGTGATTGTATGAGTTTAGTGAACAGGCCTACACCCGTTATACAGACCGTTAAAGCAGTCTATGTAACGGGGTAAGACCTGTCCACTAAACTCGAATTTAGTGTAACATTACACTTACGATACTAATCAATGGAAATACCGTTTGTGTTCCCTTGTATAAGAGGTACTCCCTAAAACAGGCGTGTCCAACATGTGGGACCGCATACTGCTTATTCCTCCACATTGTACAGCCCGTGACTGTAGACAGTCCTAATTAAAATAGAGCGCTGGTGACTGATGCTGCATCATGATTAATCAAGAGGGCAAACGAATCCAATTATACCACCCTCTGTGTTCCCCTGAATTAACGGACTTCGTAAGTGTAATAATTCTGGGGCTATAGTTTGCCTACGGTTACAGGTTGGTTATGGGTTCTATGGTGCTATTCGTGTTGCCATCCAAATATATTGTTGTTATCGATGATGGAAGTAGTTTTCATTTATACCCTTTAACGTGAACTGATTCAAGTTAAAAAAATTATATTGATGGCGAAAACTCAATTTTGCAGCAACACCACCAATTGTCTATTCATATTTATAATTACAACTGTTTAAAATGTGTTCCTACCGTTTAGTCCTTCACGGGGTTTTGCACCTAAATAGGCGAGGTTCACATTCGCCTTTCGACCATCGATGATGGGGTTAGTTTCCTTAATCGCTCGTTCAGCAGCAACACGATCAACCATCGTTACCTAGGAGAAGAAAGATATTTTATGGGTGAATGAAGATCGATCTCAGAAGTGTATGATAAATCCCGAAATATATTTTAAGGCTAGTGCTAGGTTCCCCAAAAATGCGACGGGAGGAAAGCGTTAATTCTCAGTAAGAATAATTCTCAGTAAGAACTTTGCTCAATTTAATGCCATTTAAAGTTACTAAAGATTGTGCAGGGTGGAACTAACGGGCTAAATCGCTGTTTGAAACAAGAGTTCCTGAATAAATAACTTACACGAGTAAGTCAGACGCCTAGCTGAAGAAGAGATAGCATAGATTCCCGAAACATTTGTGGCTACAGTTTTTCTATGGTTACAGGTCCGTTATAGGTTCTATGGTGCTGTCTAAGTTATCATCCAATTTTCAACTAGACTGGACATTGGAAAACAACTTGGACATTGTTAACCAAGAAAACAACAGGTGTGTGTGTGTTTTTTAAAAGTTTTTTCCTTTTTTTTTTAATCACTCACCCGGTTTGTTCATGATCAACTTCTCTGAAGCACTGTATTGAATATTTTATTACAATAAACATTCGTTTCCAGTTCTAACTACTTCTAATCCAATGTTTTGTTTTGTTTTTTAAATTCAAATGGAAACTTCCATTTCAGCTTTAATAGCTGGTACAAAAAAAAAAAAAAAAAGTTTCGCATTGACTGCAAAATGCGACTGATTAAGACAGAGAATATCGATTAAGAGCGGGTTTAACCCCTAAGTTAGAGTTTTTTTTTTTTTTTTATGTAAACCCCAAACACGAGAGGTATTAGAACCTATAGTACTTAGTACCGTGCTTGGGTTCGAGATTGAGAAGACGAAAGAAGATATTTGTTGACATTGGACTTGAACTTCTGTAGATTGTAATTTTCAGGAAATACGTATGAAGGAAGGTTGTTCCAGAAAACGGCAGTTGAATGAATAAATAAGGAAGATGAAAAGTTGGTTCTGTGGGTTTGAAGTTGGACAGTAAATGGATGTTGGCTGGTGGCGGCACGTGTTCGGACTGTTTTGAAAGAGAGAGCGGGAAATATAGATGCTAATTCAGAAGAACAGTGCCCATGGAAGTATCTGTAGAAGAGGCATGCAGCAGAAACAGTGCGTCTATGAGACAGCGAGTGGAGAGACTCTGTTAGAGATTAATCATTAATTAACCTAACTGCCCTCTTCTGAATGGAATCAAGAAGCCTGAGTGAGGTTTTGGGGGCACCACCCCAGATGTGGGAACAATATTCCATGGCAGGGCGGATTTGCGATTTATACAGAGTGAGCAGCTGTTTGGAAGAAAAGTAACGCCGAGAGCGAAAGAGAAAACCAAGTTTTTTAGATGCAGAGGAAGCAATATTTGTAATGTGCTTGTGCCAAGAGAGATTAGAAGTCAGGGTAATCCTCAAAAGAGATATATCCTTTTGCCTAGAAATTGGAGTGTCACTAAAGATAAGCATAGGAGCAGAAGAATCCTTTTTGCGAGATATAAGACAAGACTGAGTTTTAGAAGGGTTGAAATCAACTAAGTTGTCTTTGCCCCACTGGAGAATTACCTGAAGATCGGCATTTAAGAAATTGGTAGCAGATTTTCGAGAAGTTGAAGCTGATTGAGCAGGACAAGGTTTCTCAAAATGGAAAGTTGAATGCAATGTGCTGTCATCAGCAAAACTATGGATAGGATTTCCAGTCAATGGAAGAAGGTCATTGATATACAAGAGGAAAAGAGTGGGGGAAAGAACTGAACCTTGGGGGACACCGGCATTAGTGGAGAAGTTAGAAGACAGAGAGCCATCTACCATCACCCTCAGTGAGCGATCAGAGAGGAAACTGGATAACCAATTACTAAAAACAGTTAGCAAACCATAAGATGGAAGCTTGTTTAGAAGACCTTTATGCCAAACACGATCGAAAGCCTTTGAGATGTCAAGAGCAACTACTTGTGTTTCACCGAACCTTTCCATTGAATTAGTCCATAAATGGGTAAAATAAGCCAGAATATCACCAGTGGATCGACACTGACGGAATCCATACTGGTGATCGTTGATCAGACGGAAGGTTTCTAGGTAGTTTAAGAGTTGGCGGTTAATTGATTTCTCCATTACTTTAGAAAGAGTAGAAGTAATTGCAATGGGACGATAATTGGATGGGAGGGATTTGTCACCCTTTTTAGAAACTGGCTGGATATGAGCAAATTTCCAAGCAGAAGGAAAAACACCTTTAGAATAAGAAAGTGAAAAAAGGCGGCAAAGAATAGGAGTAAGTTCAGGAGCACAGGTTTTGAGAACAAGTGGAGAAATACCATCAGGACCTGGAGCTTTCTTAGCATCGAGATTCATCAAAATCCTTCTGATATCCTTTTGACGGAAGACCACAGGAGGCATTGAATGAAGCGTGTTGGTGGGAAGTGTTTTACCAAGATCATTAATACATGAGCTGGAAGAAAAATGGGATACTAGCAGGTCAGCTTTATCCTTGGCTGAAGTGACAACAGAACCATCTGGTTTGGACAGAGGTGGGAGCAGAGATGGGCAAAAGTTGCGGCCAATAGCTTTGGCAAGAGACCAGAATGCTCGGCTACCATTAGGGCAAGAAGCAAGTTTTCTACTCTTAGCCTGTTCAAACTCTAGTTTGGACTGATTAATAACTGCTTTACAATTGTTGCGAGCTTTGGTGTAGGCAGAAAATGAAACTGAAGAATTATAAACAAGCCAATTACGATATGCAACATTCTTCTCTTGGACAGCCTTAGCACATTTATTGGAAAACCAAGGTTTAGATAAATGACGAGATTTTAAAGTGGAGTGTGGGATAAAGGATTCCATTCCTGCAAGAATAATTTCACTGACACGATCTGAGCAAACGTTGACATCAGAGCTTTTGAAACAGTAATCTGACCAAGGAAAAGAAGAAAAGAAGTCTCGCAGGTCATCCCATTTTGCATTCTTGTAATGCCAAACAACACGAGGTTGGGAATAGCCATGAGATAAAGGTTCCATTGGAGAAGAGAATCACCAAGTTGTGATCTGAAGTGCCTAAAGGAGCTCTCACTTCGACCGTGTACTTAGAAGGGTTGTTTGTGAGAAAAAGATCAAGTGTATTGGCTGTATGATTAGGATTGTCCGGTATTCTTATAGGTAAATGAACAATCTGTGCTAGGTCATTAGTAATTGCAAAAGCCTCAGCATCTCGACCTGCTGGGTCGGTGTGACTAGAAAACGGAAGCCAGCTGGGGTTGTGAACATTAAAATCACCAAGGAAAATTACCTCACTGTTACGAGAGTTGGACTGGAGAAAGTCAAGTTGCAACGAGAGGAAGTCAAAGAGCTCCAAGTGATTAGTCGAGGTGGGAGAACGGTAGAGACAACAGATGAATTTGACACAATGAGGTAGAGAGATTTTAAGCCAGAGAAGATCAAAGAGAGGAGATTCCAAATTGCCAAGTCTCTGACAGGGAATATCAGAAAGGACATATGCACAAGTACCACCTCTGAGGCGAAAGGAATCATACAGCGAATAATTTGGGCATCTGAGATGAGCAGTAGTTGAATCAACCGATAACTGAGATTCTGTCAGAAAAAGTACATGAGGTTTGGCAGACTGCAAGTGGAAATGGACATCGTTGAGATTAGAATTGAGCACGTATATTTTTGAAATGAATTAGGAAGTCCTTGGGAGGTTTAGATCTTTTCGCAGATAAGCTTGCTCTATTAGTTTGACAATTCATGGTGTATTCAATAGTAAGAAAAAGTGGGTGGGACATGCTGTATGAAGTAATGAAATTTTTGGATATGACGTACATGTGGTAAGAATATACCCAGATCCTTGACATAACGTGGCCTCGACAATGCTCCCCGCATACACACTACTCGGACTCCCTCCAGTCACTATCTGGCAGAGTAGAGGTAGCAAGATTATACACTAGCTGATCCGGAAGCCTCCTAGAGAGTTACCAATAGGTCCGGTCCGGTGTACTAACTAGCGACCGGCCTGCGAAAACCTTTTTAGAGCTGTACCCTCGAAATGTCAGGAATATTGGATCTCGCCACGACGTTCATCATAACCTCAAAAGTCATCAATCATACTGCATGATGGAAGAGATAGGGAAGGGTTGACCGGAACTTAGCTCTAAAGACTAAACATGGGTTCCACCACTTCAAGCCTCCAATAAGCAAAGTGGTGGTATTTCACCGGTTGATGAGAGTCATCTTCCACCTAGAGTTTCCCAAAGTGCTGGATGCATCCCATGAGGGGACGCACTTGGTTTTTTGGGGGCGCGTGTTCTTTTCATGAAGCGTTTTTTTAAATACGGAATACCATCACACTGACATAGGTATGCATCGTGTTTTATTTCAATCCTTGAGATTAAACGTATTGCAGTACATACTCGTATGTTAATTTATAAAAGTATGTATACTCATAGATAAATTATGCCAAATCTGTTTATTTGTATTTGTGCTGGAAGAACACGCTAAATTTAGTAAATATTTTAATGGGCACAAGGTATGAACGTTTGGGAACCCCTTCACTAGGTAAATTATGCGTTAGCCTAGAGCGGAAAAATTTGGGAAGCATCAGAAAAATGAATGAACTACTCATGAAATTATATTATGCATTCAACTTCCTTTACTGTCCTTTCTGTTCTTCCGTGGGAGTATAGTGATCTTGTCACTCGTTTGGAGAGATGTGGGTTCAATTCCTGTCCACGGTGGGAGGAATTTCTAAAGTCCTCTTCAATCGAGACTGTCGTTAGGCGACCTCAGGCGGGAAGGCTAAGATTATTCCCCGTGAGTTATTTTTCAGCATGCACAACATGCAAATTGGCTCGTGAAAACACACTTCTACAGACATAATACACTTATATGGATATAAGTTACGCTTAGAGCCGTTAACACAATAATAACTGTCCCAGCTGAAGTGTCTTGGCATGCATGCAAAACATTGCATGCGAAATGTATATATGTTAGTGCTTATTCAGCTGGACATGTATATAGTATTAAATGGTTTGACTTCTCCAGAAAAAAATATTAATTTGAATGCAAGAAGAAAATCTTGACAAAGTGAAGAAAGTCTAACAAACGAAGCATTTCCCGATTTCAGTTTATTAAATGAAATCGGGATAATAATAATTAAAATAATTATAATATTAACGTGTTCATAGAATGTGAAATAGTTTTATAATAAACTCATAAACAAGTTTAGTGTACATTTTCCGACAAAACTGTTCTCAAAATTCACAGTTTTCGGAACTTTGTGCAGATTCCCAAACACCCAAAATTCAATAAATTTCTGTACTCGTAATTTTAGTATTACTAATAAAGCTTATCAGCTCTTGTTCTGCAGTCATTCCTGCTTATTGATGAAATTTCATGAGCCACTGGAGATTTCAGACAAATGTGGAAAAGAATCTTCATCACGTGAGAGGTAATGAGAAACCGATGAGGACTTCAACTTACCAGATGTTTGGTTTCAGCATGTTCACTGCCAGCCAGATTAAAGCACGATACATTAGAAATAAATTTCGACTGGGGATATCAATTCCAAAAAAGCTTGGACATTATGGACATAAGAATTTCCTGGTCATAATTTATATAGTTCATGCAACAAAATAATACTTTGCATTTTGAAGAAAACAAAACAAAAAACTCATGAATAGCAAATGAATGTTCTATAAAATTAAAATACCTAACTGGTATTTTGAATTTTTCTAAAGAGGCCAACAACTCATAGAAACAATAAGCCAGTTAACAGTTGTTTACAAGAGTACTATCTGAGTGTTAAATTTACTTAAAAAAAGGCTATTAATCGTAATTTTTATGTGATTGGATTTGAAAGGTATATTTTTATTTTATACGTTAATTTAAATACATTTTTAAAAAATAAGATACATAAATGAGGTTCTTTGCTATCTACCATAATTTCGGTCCCTTCAGGCAAAAAGTCTGGTGCGAGCAGCTGCCAGCCACAAGCATGTTCAACTGGTTCTGTCGAACAGGGCCCAGCGCTCAAATGGTCTAAAAACTCCGCATCTTTTCCGCATTTCTATCAACGAGCCTACCGTCTTAATGTCTAGTTACTCACATTATCGTCACTCCAAGAGCGCTTGCGCGAGTAGACTTGAAAATTGCTAGAAGTAGAGCTTCATTCTCAATGTGTACGTTTCGTTTGATATCGAACATAGGACGTTATTTAAAAATGGAATTTTTATGTTATACTGTACTCACTTTCAATAATATCTGTATTGTTTTTAACTTCTGGAAGTAAGGAAATAACAAACAGGGCCCCGCAAGTAGTTCTTGAACAGGGCTCCGCAAATATTGGGGTCGGCCCTGGGTGCGAGATATCATAGGCGAAACGACGGAGCATTTCTGGGTTCACCCAAATCTATCAGACACGAAAACAAATTATTTCAATAAATAATTCTTTATTTATTTATAATAAATCTTAGCAACAAGACTGTTCAAAATCCATCTGACATCTTTTTGACGGAAGACCACAGGAGGCATTCAATGGAGTGTACTGGGAATGGTGGGAGGTGTTTTTCCAAGATCAAGAATACACGAATTGGAAGAAAAATAGGATGCTAGCCGGTCAGCTTTATCTTTGGCTGAAGTGGCAATAGAACCATCTGGTGTTTTGACAGAGGTAATATTGTATTTCTTTTTTTGTATTTTGTATGGGCTGCTCCTAGAACAGAAGTTCATCTCCGCCTCGTTGCTCTGTTCAGTTTTTACAGATTCTGTCAAGGCCAGTGTGTGTCGTGTAATAAAAAAAAAAAATCATCCCGCACAGGACGGAGGGTTCTGTGCCGGTTGAACTGGGATAAGGAAAAAGGAAGCAGAGAGAAAGAAATAAAAAGTTTTTCATCCCGCACGGGAGAAGAAAGTGATAGGACAGAAAAAGTTTGTCTGTGAGCTTGTGTGTGTGTGTTCTGTAGTGTAGTGTTGTGTATTGGCCTTTTGGCTACCTGGAAGCAGTGATCACCTAAACTTCCGCTTCCAGGTACTCGTCCCTAGCAGCGGGAAGGCAAGGCCTCCCTTACTATCTGCTCGCCCTTCTCCCTGGGGAACGAGTTTCCCAGGGAGGAAAAGAAAACTAGAATAAGGCGAAGAGGGGAAGGACGAAAGAGGAGGGGGACTCCCCGGCCCAGGGGAGCCCCAGTCCAGGATAAATTCTTAGGAAAAAAAAATTTAAAAAAAGGGAGTGGGTGAGAGGTTGCTAGCCTGACCTGAGGAGACAAGGCCAGGGCAGAACACGAGAACGAAAAAAAAATCTTTAAATCCCGCATCCCGAAAAGGAAGGGAGCATCGATCAGGTGCCAGCAACAGGTAGATAGGGAGAAAAATAAATAAATAATAATAATAATAGTTTTTCATCCCGCGCAGGACGGAGAGGGAAAGTGTAGCTGGAGAGTACTATTGCTACTCCGGATCCAGGAACTAGTACCAGACCCAGAGCAGAACGCGAAGAGAGAGAGAAAAAAATAAATAAATAAAAAGTAATGCTAGGACATTTATCATTTTGCAGTCAGCTCATGTCCTAGGTTGGTGGTCATTAGTTCTAGTCAGGTTTAGGTGTCTGCGTCTGCCGAAAACTTCCTTAGCAAATGTTTGGAAGGCCCTCAGGTTGTCAGTCGTAATAAGTTGGTCAGTACGGCTAGGGTCAAGGTTTGTCAATAGTTTTCAGTTGTGTTCGCTGCTCTTCATATTGAGTGCAGTCGAAGATTGTATGGAACCAGTTATTTTTTCCCCACATCTGCATCGATCCGTGTTTGACAGTCCCAGCTGAAATAGCTTCTCCAGTTACCAGTTAAGCCAGTTAGCCGTGCCCAGTTACCAGGAAAGACGTTTCAAGACTTAGTGAGAACCATCTTCCCACTACTTTATTCATTGTAAATGTTACATCTGGAAGGAATCTTTTAATCACGGTCCCGAGGTTCCCCATCTGGTCTGCCACACCTTGACGAGCTTGTTGAAACACCAAGTTTTTTCTTTAGTTATATCTTCCTAAGGGAGATCTGCATACCCAGAATGAAAGTGGGGATTCTTTTCTTGGGTCTAAAACAGGGCCCTCGGTAGATAATGAAAAGATCTATGGGGAAGTGTCCCTGCAATTACCAGGATGGCAGCCGTGGATGCAGTGCGACAGATCCTGTGGGTGGAAAGAATCATGTTTCTCTGAATGGTATGGAATTTATTTCTCATTCTTACTAAGAACGCTCGGTGAAACCATGCTCCTGCAGCGTATGACACAATAGGTAGAAAAGCCGCTTTATAGTATACCAGGAGTGTTCTTTTAGAGAGGCCCCAGTCACTTCTGTATACTCTAACAATGGCTGCGGTGAACCTCTTAACCTCAGCGCCCATTTGCTGCAGGTGCGGCAGGAAAGACAGCTTGTGGTCTATTACCACTCCTAAGACTTTGGTTTGTAGTACTAGGGAAAGTTGGACGCCGTTGATCTTGACCTGAGGGGGTCCGCCTGATATTTAGTTTAGTTTTGAATATGATCGTATTTGATTTGGCAGGGTTGTTTTGTAGTTTGTTGATTCTAGCCCAGGTCATGAGATGATTAATTACCCGTTGGGCATTTGTTTCTATTGCAGATCGAGACCTTCCTGAGACTATGATGGCTAAATAGTCAGCAAAGGCTATGATTTTTGTGTTATCAAAGGTATTATGTAACCAGTCTTGTAAGACCATATTCCATATCAAGGGCCCCCCCCAGGACGGAACCTTGGGAACATCCCCGATAGATGGACCGCTGCACTTGGTGATGTCTTGACTTTACTATTATTGTTCTGTTGGAAAAATAGGATCTGAACAGTTTTTACAAGTTGAGGGAACATCCACCCGCCCGGAGGCGGTCCGGGACGCTCTCCCACCATAGATTATCAAAGGCCCCCTCGAAGTCGATGAAGATCGCTAATTCGTATTTAGACTGAGACATTTCTAGGTGAAAGACAAGATCGGTAAGTGCCTCCTCACAAGACCTTCCTGGGGTGAAGCCATACTGTGAAGGAGAGATAAGCTCTCTGTTAGTGAAAAGATTGGTGATTCTTAAGGCCATTTAGGCATTCTAGTATTTTGCTCAGATTAGCTAAGAACGCAATAGGCCTGAACGACTTCGGGTCAGTAAGTGGTTTATTGGGCTTGGATATGAGTTTAATCAGTGCCACCTTCCAGTCATTGAGGAAGCACGAGGAAGAGACACTTGTTGTAAAGCAGGAGTAAGTGTTCTGGTTTAGGTCTCCAGAAGCGCATTATGAAAACGTACTCAATACAGTCAATACCTGGGAATTTATTCGTGTTGATTCTTTTGAGAACTGATTCCAGCTCTTGTAAAGTAAATGGTTCTGAATTGTATTGTGGTAGATATTCTTTGTTCCTCTTCCTGAGTGCTGTGTGGTCAGGGTCGTCTTCAGAAGGGTTGTCATTAGGGGTAATAATTTCACTGGCATGATCTGAGCAAACGTTAACATCAGAAGTTTTGAAACAGTAATCAGACCAAGGAAAAGAAATCTCGCAAATCATCCCATTTTGCATTCTTGTAATGCCAAACAACATGAGGTTGGGAATGGCCACAAGAGAAAGGCTCCATTGGAAAAGAGACCATCACCAAGTTGTGATCTGAGGTGCCTAGAGAACCACTCATCTCGACCGTGTACTTAGAAGGGTTGTTTGTGAGAAAAAGATCATGCGTGTCGGCTGCATGGTTAAGATTGTATCGTATTCTGGTAGATAAATGAACAATCTGCGCAAGGTCATTAGTAATTGCAAAAGCCTCAGCATCTCGACCAGCTGGGTCCCTATGACTTGAAAACGGAAACCAGTTGGAGTTGTGAACATTAAATCACCAAGAAAAATTACGTCACTGTTAGGAAAGTTGTACTGGAGAAAGTCAAATTTCAAAGAGTTTCGAGTGATTAGTAGAGCTGGGAGAACGATAGAGGCAACAGATGAATTTGACAGAATGTGATAAAGAGATTTTAAGCCAGAGAATATTGAAAAGATGAGATCCAAAATAAATCTATCAGGTGGTAGATGACTTTCATCAACCGGTGAAATACCACCACTTTGCTTATTGGAGGCTTGAAGTGGTGAAACCCATGTTTAGTCTCTAGAGCAAAGTTTCCGGCATCCCCCTCCCCCCATACTTCTCCTTCAACCCATGCACGGTACTAAGTACTATAGGTTTTGATACCTTTCGTGTTTGGGGTTTTCATAAAAAAAAAAAAAAAAAAAAAAAAAAAACCAAGTCTCTGATAGGGAATTCAAAATGTAACATATGCACAAGTACCACACAGCGAATAATTCGGACAACTGAGATGAGCAGCAATTCATGGTGTATTCAGAAGTAAGAAAAGGTGGCGAGGGCATGCTGTATGAAGTAATGAAATTTTTGGATATGGCGTATACATGGTAAGAATATACTCAGCTCCTTAAAATAACATGACCTCGACAATGCCCTCCGTATACACACTACTTGGACTCCCTCCGGTCACTATCTGGCAGAGTAGAGGCAGCGAGATTATACACTAGCTGATCCGAAAGCCTCCTAGAGAGTTACCAATAGGTTCGGTGGGCTATCTAGAGGGCAACTTGCTAACACCATTTTAGAGCTGTCCCATCGAAATGTATGGAAGGTTGGATCTCGCCATGATGTCCATCATAACCAACCGGTGTACCCGGCACATTCGCGTGCCGCGGCCAATGTGTGCTGCAAGATTACGAAAAATTCCATTACGTTCAATGGCAATCACTATTTAGGTGTGCTGCGAATATGCATTTTTTAACTTCAAGTGTGACTTGAGTAACACAAGAATCGAAACCACTGCTCTAGGCTGATTTATAAAATACAGCCGCCAAGACAGATTTCTTAGTCGCCAATGGCAACCTGAATTTATGAAGATCAGGTCATTTGTGGAGATATTGCACTTAGCGTAATTATTATATGAGATTAATAAATATGTATCCATTATTATTTAAAGTGTCCAACGACAGATTTTTTTCGGACTGGAATCCGCAGTGTAAAAGTACCGAAAATAAAAATTCAAAAAGCGTTAAATTTCATAATCAAAGAATACTGAATGCGTAGGAAACAACATCTGAAACTCTAAAAATCATTAAAAAAAAAAAAAAAAAAAAGCAACAAAATTCATATTTACGAGATCCCAAAAGTGTGTACTTACAAATCCATAACCCCTGCTTTTTCCTGTTTGTCTATCCGTTATGACGACTGCCTCTTCGATTGCTCCATACGCCTCGAAGAACTCTCGCAGAGTCTTGTTGGTGGTGTGATATGGGAGTCCACCGACAAAAATCTTGGTGAAGGTAGTGTCCCGGTGGTTAGTTGCTACTGTACCGCAGTACGACCTCTTTTCCTCCGTCATCTTGAGACGATCAGATCATTTCACTTCAGCTGTTACCATCCGAGAAATTCCAACACGAGAAGTTCAAAGGTGATGTCGGTGGTCGAACACCGCAACGAATACATCCTTGACCGACAGGAGTGCAACCAGCCAAATAACTCATAGCAAACAAGAGTGCTCGTGTGGAATCTGCTACGTCCGATGGTGCTTCATCGCTCTCTGGGGGATAGTATAGCGTGAGTGTTTCCAAGGAAATGCACCTCGCAGGACTTACGTGCGCTGTTGAATTAAGAGGGAAATTACAGACCTCGTTGGCTCATTATGTTAACAGCTCGGTTGAAGAGAGCTTCCAATATATACGGCGACCTTTTAATTCTGCCTGTGCAGCGATGGTTAGAATGGATAAAACGTTATACTGCACATAGAGAGAAAGAGAGAACACTGTACAGCTGAGTCCACGGACGCCCCTATATCGCTATGACCACCGAGTGTCCACCTTCTGATATTGGCAGGTCACTGAAACAATTATAAGATCGCCGAAACTCTTCTGTTAATATATCTTTGTTATTTGAGAGTATTATTTCTTTGAAAATAACTCAGTAGAGCAGCATTAATAGCAACCTGTCGATAATCGAAAGTTGACAGTTTGTCAGAATATGAAACCGTTGAAAGAGACATCAGCATATCTCCTTAGTTTGCCTTTCCACCTTGATTTCTATCTACGAGTATCGATAACTATATACTCGTAGATAGTTTTTATGTCCATCTTGTATGCCCCCTCAGGTTCGTAATCTGAGCAAGAGGAAGAGTCCCATTAACACTGGCCCTGCTCAACCCATTCAAAGCCTTATACACCTCAATCAGATCACTTCGCAGGTGCCTAGTCTCCAGACTCTGCAATTTATAGAATTTAAGCCTTTCTTGGTAAAAGGACCCCTTCGTTCCCGTCACCAACCTTGCTCTACTCTGTACTCCTTCTAGAAACTCTACAACCTTCCTAAAATGAGACCTCCTGACCTGTACACAATGCTCAAGATGTGGCCTGACCATAGCTTTATACAAAGGGATAATCACCTCCTTATTCCCTGCTAGCAAAATTCCTGTATATCATTGACAAAACCCCATGACCTGCTCTGGCAGCTTATCTGCACTGAGCAGAAAATTTCATATCTGACTTGCACAATTACTCCCAGGACTTTTTCATTCTCTACCACTCACCCTGAGCGTAGTACCACACAGTTGGTACGTTTCTTGGGGTTTCTTCTACCCATATGCAGTAATTTGCATATGGGTAGAAGTAACCTATTAGAATTTTCTTTTGTTGTCGACCTTAAAAGTTATGTGCTGATCCAGTTAGATGTATTCGTAATTGTAAATGATGCCAGAAAAGTTATATAGCGTCCGAAAAAAAACAAAAAAAAAAAAAAAAAAAAAACCCATCACTTGTCCATCACCTCTAATAATTGTAATTTGTCTGCTGGAGTTATTGA
The DNA here is from genome assembly GCF_048544385.1 of Mastigoproctus giganteus. Taxonomy (NCBI): domain Eukaryota; kingdom Metazoa; phylum Arthropoda; class Arachnida; order Uropygi; family Thelyphonidae; genus Mastigoproctus; species Mastigoproctus giganteus. The sequence continues at coordinate 87,181,814 of NC_143588.1, read as the reverse complement.
TTCCCGTATATAGCGCCTTGCATTTATCAACGTTAAACCTCTATTGTCACTTCGCAGCCCATCTGGCTAATTTTTCTAGATCTTGTTGCAGCATCACACCCTGATTCCTGTCATTAACCATCCTGCCAACCTTTGTATCATCAGTAAACTTGGATATTAAACTTGATATGCCTTCATCAATATTATTACGAATATTGAAAACAATAAAAAAAAAAGGGTTCCAACTCTGAACCCTTACGGACTCCACTAATAACATTAGTCCAAGAGCAGTGATGTCCACTGATAACCACTTTCTCTCTTCTCCCACTCAACCATTCTTTATCCATAGCAGTAATTTGCCTTTAATGCCACACTGCTCCAATTTATACATCAGTCTTTTATGCGGAACAGTAGCCAATCAGAATGGTTTCGCAAAATCGTCCTTAACAAATCCATGCTGTGATAGCCATACAACTGCTGCATTTGTGTCAAGCTCTCAAGAAGTAATTACTCAGTTCGCCCTTTTATCCCCTTCAGTGAATAGGAGAGACATTTGGACATTAAATTTTAAACTCCTCTAAATACAAGGATGCTCTCATAATTATGGCCGAAGGTTTACTTCTTACGTTCATTTCTGTTTCTTTTATGTAATTATATTATAATTTATATACATAATCAGATAGGTTCCTGTTTATGTTCTCTTACATATTCGGACCGTTTCCATTCTAGAAACATTTTCATCAACTGTATTTTTAATCCTTTCAATAACTCCCAGTTATTAAAAATATGGTTGGCTGAATAAGAGTGGACGACTGGACCAAGAAAATTCTCAGAGATGATTGGGAAGGAGAGTCTCAGTAGAGGGAGTCCTAGAGTTCATGAGACCCAGGTACAAGAATTAATGTTAGAGCCACTTGACTCTTTCCCCCGACTGAGGGACCCTTTTCAATTCGGCCCTAAGTCTCTGCCTCCTCTGGAATTTCGCTAAAACCATGGCACACTTACAGACACACACAAAAAAAAAAAAAAAATATATATATATACACACACACACACACACACACAATATACAAAAGACACCCAATACAGAATATAGTGATGTTTTCAAAACACACATTATATATTTGTGCGCTTTATACCACGTCATCAAGGAAATCTATAATTTTGCTTTCAACTGCCATCCTACATTGATAAATTCAATTTTTAATTACAGAAAAAGGGTGTCCATAATTTTAGACGTTATTCCCCGTTGTTGATCAACCACCATTTGCTTATTTCTTGATATTTATAAACCCAGTGTTGAATTGGACGGTGGATATATCTTCTGTTTTTTTTTTTTTTTTCCTTTTAAATAACAGGCACTGGAGACCATAATAACCATAGCAAACCAGCATCACTTCTCCCCCCGCCGCAGTGGCGGAATGGTAATTTCTCCACCACTGATAGCAGGCTCTCCAAATGGTAAAAAAAAAAAAAAAAAAGTAATCCACCTCCCATTTCATCGCTGCGACCCAGCACTGCCGATTTTTTTTTTTTTTTAACTATATCTACCCCACTGGTGACTCTTCCTTCCATCCCCCTTCTCCAGATGATTATAATATAAATTAAATCTAGATGAGATAGGCTTGAATTCACTAACTATAAAATTTTCTTAAACCTATCTTCCTTATTATTTTAATTGAGAACGGAAATTACGGTAATTTCACGGTCACTTAATGACATGAGAAGATGGGAAAATGCAAAGTAAACTAACAAACGAATAACCAAATTTAATAAATTATATACATGATAAATTTCGTTCGAAATACCATGAACTAATAAATCGACCTGGAATAATTTTTTCCTCAATATATTTTATTATCCATGCTGCTCACTAGATGGCAGTAGTTATCACTAAGACTAGGCGAGACCAAAGTACAATTACGTAACTAAAATACGACAGTAAGAAAAACAGCTGAATTTTAATAATAATAAATTCCGTTTATTAGCTATTAAGTCAGGAGTATCATACAGAGAGTCAACAGATCACTGGTCGCAGGTTTCTCCAGAAGCTTAATCTAAAAAATATACAGTACTTCTGTTTCTTGGTGATTCCCTTCTACTTCTGACTCTCTCTCTCTCTCTCTCTCTCTCTCTCTGAGGGTAACTCGGAAATTTTTTTTTTAGCTAGTGCAGCATAAGCCTCAGGCTTCCTTGCACTATATGGCTAATAATAATAATAATAATAATTATTATTTTTTATTTTTTCACAAAAGCATGGTCGCTTCGTTAAATCATTTACCTAACTTAGAATATGAGAAAACATGGCTCTACCTAGAATATCCGAAAACAAATAAATTAGACAAATTGCTATTATTTTATGTTATTATAAAGCGAACTGAACCAATACTTCAGACAGCCTTTTCCAAAAATTGCACTGGTAATTCAATTTTTAAATAGGGTCTAGTCTTAATTACTTTTAGAAAAAGTATGGATTGCACTTTTAAAGGAGATGTTTAGGAAGGTGTGATTTCAGGTACGGAATTCTCCAGCTTTGCCGTCTGCAATGTACAGATAACTCTACAACTCTCTAGAGTTGTCTGCGCATTCGTATAGTTTTTGTATTTCAGTCCGTATCTGTAACTTTTGTGTTCAGTCATAAGGATATTCAGGTGGTTTTGGGTAAAAAAAAAAAAAAAAAAATGGAAGTCTCTGTGCGTAAAGATGCACGTCTAAAGTTGATCTAAAAAGGTGAGCCAACCGTTCGGTTGTCTCACACAATAATTAAATAAATAATAAAAAATAATAATTAAATAAATGTAATTTAATAATACATTTTGAATTAATTCGGTTGAACAAAACTATAATTAATAATATTTAAATTATAAAAAATAATTGTTAAGTTATATGGATTTAGGAGGACTATCCTGTCCTTTTTTCTTTTCTTTTTTTTTTTTTTTTTTTGTATTTAAATTATTTGTGTATTGTATTTGTGTTTTTTTTTTTTTTGTATTTAAACTGCTTCGTTAATGAAGAAACGAATCGGAACAAACTTTGGCATCAAAACGCTTGGCCGCATCTTTTACTACTTTCAAACAAAACACATCTCTAAAAGCAGAGATAATAGTAACTAAACCCAGTGCAGGTGACAATTTTGTGAGCCTACTTTAGCAGAATATGCAAGTAAATTTTATCCCTCCCCACACCACCACCATAGCTGGATGCCTGGGTTGGAACCTCTAGCCCGCCTGTCTAAAGATTAATCTGTCATTTATTTAAATGTTAAACACAGCTAAATGAGAGATTAACCTTTTGGCGATCTCTACAATAATCAAAGGTTAGTATGCCAATTAACGCCACTGTTCAAAAAAAATATGTTTTGAAATAGTGCAATACCAGGGCATCTCCTTGTAAAAGCAATTAAGAACTTGCATTGGCAAATCAGTTTAAATCGAAATGGCTTTAAAACAAATATGTCACACTAGTGAAATATCATAATATATATATATATTTTTTAAATTTAAGAACTTTTATGACCAATAAGTAAAAAAAAAAAAAAGTAAAGTGCAACCATTATCAACCCACTGCAGGATGCAGCCATTATAAATTTTGTGAAAATGGGCAGACTTCAAGGACTTGACGTCTAGATGATCCCATAAAAACTATTGGGTTTAAGTCAGGCGAGTTGAGTAGCCACACCATAACAGTTCCTGTTGTTTAGTTGCTAGAAAATCCGTGCACAGCTTAGAGCTACGCTTCGGGCATTGTATTGTTGTAATATAAAATTTCTTCCACAAAGTCGAAATCCAGAGAATACTGCGTTATGTTCAAGCATGTTTTTACTGCTTTCTTTTCTTAAAATTCCTTCAATTCTGACGATATCACTCACTCACTCCAGAAAAACAGAAGCAACCCCCATATCATGATGGAACCACCACCGTGCTTGACTGCAGGCACTAAACAGTGTGGCACCATTTTTCCTTCAGTTGATCATCTCGCATAAACTCTACGCTTGATCCAAAAATTTCAATTTTGGATACATCTGTCCACAGTACGTTTTTCCGCCCTTGTACTGTCCAAATGTTGATGGCTCTTAGAGCAAGCCAACAGTTTCTTTTTCCAGTTTTAATAAAAGTTTTCGGACCGCCACACAACTATGAAATCCTGATTGTTCAAGACGAAGTTTTACAATGGATGTAGACATGGGAGTTTCTCTGTTCCCATATTGACCAGCTCGAATTTCAGGTATACTAAGTCGTCGACTGCGTTTAGAATAATCAGTGTCATTGTTTTATCTTGTGCTTCCATTACGCGCGGTTTGTCCCTTAAACTGCCACACTCCTTGAATCGTCGAATGGTAGTGGGTACTCCTTTAAATGAAACACCTATCTTTTTGCCAATACCCCTCGTGGGTCTGCGCGCGTAGTACAGTGGTATCATCACCGTCCTCCCCACACCGGGTAGAAAAGGCCTGGCTCGAATCCCATCGATGACGCGAGGAACTTTGATGGGCTTTTTTCACTCCGTGACTGAGTTAGTCGATCTCAGGCGTAGATAGCAAGGTTTTTACACCAGAAACTGGGGTTTTTCGTCCAGCAAAACAGGTAAACACTCAGTTCCTTATTTCTTGCCATGTTTATCAAGAAAGCGCACAAAATTTAGAACAAACACTCAATGACGGGTGTTCGATTTTATCACAGTCCAAATTCTGAATGACAGGTGTTCCGTTTTATAAACTACAGCTTACTCCTCAATTTATATTATTGCAAAACACAATATTCTGCAATATAGAATATCTACAATCTTCTATAATATTGAAACAACACTCCCACTTTCTAGAATACAATATTCTAGAATCATCTATATTCTATAACGTTCTACCACATTCAGTAATCTTTTACAACGTTCTACCACATTCAGAAATCTTTTACATTTTTCTGGAATATTCTCGAATATTCCAGAAATTTCTTAAAATGAATTATATTATGCAAGAAACTGAAATATTATTTCAGTTTTTTGCATAATCAGTTTTTATTAAAAATAATAGAAAATATTTTTAATAAAAACTGATAAAAAAACCTTTGAAAATTAAGAAAAATGAAACATGATTTCAAACTTTTAGACGAGAGTGTATGTCGGTCGGTCTAGAACCAGAATTACGTGTTTTTGACTCACTTAAACTTGGTTTTTCATCCCACAACAGAACACATGCAGTTATAGACAGTTTACCGACACCCCATAATCTTAGCAGCTTCAGGTTATTCTAAACCGAACTGAATCCAATTACTTTACCCCATAGATTGCAAACAATCAATAACATTTGTTTCCCGTTTACGATTAAGCTGCACATTCCCAATATACTACGAGGGTTGCGCTCAACCCACGGGTCTGAAGTTTATGGGCTATTTCTTACTCGCCTCTGATCTCATACCTAAACCTTTCGGTTTACTGTACTTATCTCTTGTTCTAATTTTGACAACAGGCTTTTAACACTACAGCTATGCTGCTTTCTTCTGTTGCTTCCTTTGCCGAGAAAAAGAATGCATTCTCCTAAGATGTCGTACAAAATTCTAAAGGAGATATAAATTAATTAGAAATTACATTTGTTTCATCTGAATTTTACAATAATTTTATATCGCCACCAAGATATCACTCTCAAAGATGGTATAAAATCAAAATAGAAATCTCAAAGAGATTTCTATTTTGATTTTAAAGAGTAGCAAAATTTTATTTCTAAGGGCAGCACAAAGTTTAAATATATAAAGTTAAAAAACTTTTCTGTGGTTAAACTTTATCAACCTATTAACAAACAATATATGCATTACTCCGCAGCGGGATGTATAAATTATGCTCGTTTTCTGTCCGTTGAACAATCCTATTATCGCCCATTATTTTTCTATATAATCTCCACCACAGTTCAGACAGTGGCGGAGTGCGTGTACAACTATCGAAGAAATCGTAGTCGATTTCTTCAACCAGGCGATCATCATTTGTACGCAGGGGTCGAAAAGGAAAATTTTGATGTCAAAACTCGTTTCTAATCTAAAGTGATACTGAACGCATCTAATCAAGTTTTCACTTTCTTTAGAATCAATACAAACGTTGGTAACATTCGGATTGGTGGATGGCTATTGGCAGAACGGGTCAGCCTTACCAATAAAAATAGCGGAAACTGTATCAGAAAAACAGAATGCAGCATCCAATGACGGTTTACGGTAGAAATAACCATACAAAGCTCTCTCAGGACTGGTGTTTTTCCATCTGTTTGGAAATTTCCTCATAAACAGCTAGTTCCTGAAAAGGGTGAAAAATACCTTCCATCCAATTATCGTCCCATTGCACTTACCTTTACTCTTTCCAAAGTAATGGAGATCTCCATTAACTGACAACTCCTAAACTATCTAAAAGCATTCCATCTGATCAATGATCACAAATTATGGATTTTCTCAGTGTCGATCCACCGGCGATGTTTTGCTAATGTTACCCAGCTACGGACAAATTCAATGGAAAAGTTTGATGAAACTCAAGCAGTTTCTCTTGACATATTTCAAAACCTTTTGATCGTGTTTGGCATACAGGTCTTATTAACACGTTTCCATCTTACGGATTGCAGACAGTTTTTTTTTTTTGTAATTGAGTATCCAATTTTCTCTCTATGACCGATCTCTGAAAGTAATGGCAGACAGCTCTCTCTCTTCTAATTTCTCCTCTAATGATGGTATTTCCAAAGGTTCAGTTTTCTCCCATTCTTTTCCTCGTGTATATTAATGATCTTCTTCCACTGACTGGAAATCCTATCCATAATTTTGCTGTGATAGCACATTGCATTGCAACTTTCCGTGACCAAACAGCTTCAACTTCTCAAATGGAAAAAGATAACTTGGTTAATTTCAATCCTTCTGGAACTCAGTCCTGTCATATATATCTCTCAAAAAGGGACCTATAGCTCCTATGCTTATCTTCGATGACATTCGGATTTTTAGACAAGATCACATATCTCTATTAGGGATTACCCTGACTTCTAATCTCTCTCTCTCTCTCTCTCTCTTGGTATAAGCACATCACAAATGTTACTTCTTCTTCTTCTGCATGTAGAAAACTGGGTTTGCTCTTTCGCTCTCGACATTACTTTTCTTCTAAACTACTACTCATTCTGTACAAATCGCAAATCCTTCCTACCATGGAAAACTGTTCACATATCTATGGTAGTTTTCCCCAAAACAAATATTGCTTCCTCTGCATCTAAAAAACTTGGTTTTTTCTTTCACTCACGCTGTTGCTTTTCTTCCAAACAGCTGTTCACTCTACAAATCGCAAATCCACCCTACCATGGAATATTGTTCCCACATCTGGGCGGTGCCCCCAAAACCTTTCTCTGGCTTCTAGATTCCATTCAGAAGAGAGCAGTTAGGTTAATTAATGACTCATCTCTAACAGACTCTCTCTCCACTTGCTGTCTCATAGATATACTGTTTCTGCTGCATGCCTTTAATACAGATACTTTAATGGGACTGTTCTTCTGAACTGGCTTCTATAATTCCCGCTCTCTCTTTCAAAACAGTCCGAACACGTGCCGCTACCAACCAATATCTATTTACTGTCGAACTTCAAACCCACAGAACCAACTTTTCAACATCCTCGTTAATTTATTCAACTTCCGTTTTCTGAAACAACCTTCCTTCACACGTATTTCCTGAAAATTACAATCTACAGAAGTTCAAGTCCAATATCAACAAATATTTTCTTTCGTCTTCTCAAACCCCAACCCAAGCACGATATTAAATACTGAAGTTGTAATTCAAAATTACCTTATCTACTGGGGAGAGTTGATCCCCAAAATAGACCTTAGCTGTCCTTCCCCCAAAACAGACCTTAGAAATGCAAAACTCACATAAGAGACAAACTCATCAATCATTAAAGAAAGGGAAGAAATTAGAGGAATTGATATCTAAAAGAATAAAAATTTTCTTTTATTCTCCGGGGCGACCACGATCAGAGAAGTTCACAAAATAGAGAGAGAAAATACAAGGAACAGCATCGTATTTGGCAGTCACGTGAGAATGAATCAGTGTCACTCAAAGCACATATCAATTTGTAAGCATTTATAAACTGAGTACTTATATCAGTTTTCTTTTCGCAAATATTTGACGGTTTTTAGTCCTATCACGACTTGAGGTTTCACACTAGAATTAATCCCATCGAGTCGTATCCTGACCTGGCTATTTGTTTCCTGGCTCATAAATATTTCGATTTATTTGGTGTGAATTCGTCATCTTGAGCATGGTAACGGGGCATTGAAGGGTATTGCAGTAAAAAGTATTATTTCTTTCTGTATATAATAAAATTCACCTGACGCTAGGCGTAAGATGGAAAAACCAGCGCACTATTCCAATATGTACCTATTTATAGAATAGAATCTTTAATTGCAGCATGCTATACATAAAAAAAAAAAAAAAAAAAAAAATTTTTTTTTTTTACATGATATCAGGTTAGGGTTGTGGTCCTGGGGTGACGTGCACATTGCAAGATCGAGCCCGTATACGCTGCCACAAAAACTGCCACTGTTAGCTGTCGGCGAAATAAACTCTTCTAACCTAGGCCGCCCAGAATATAAATGGATATTTATTTTATTTTTGAGATTACCAACCAATTTTGGAAGTAACTTCAATGATCAAACGCATCAAAATGAAAAAGTGACTGGCGAATCATGTCAAAGTGGCCAGTGGGACTACTGTACTCGGACAAGTAGTTTGCCGATCCGGAAGACAATTAAGTTACATATAAGCAAATGGCTTGCGCAGAGATGGCCTGGGTTTGCCAGTTCATTTTTATTTTTCATACCTTACTCTACCAGAAGTATTGGGACACTATCGCATTTGAAAAACGAGACAATGAACAAATTAATAAGTTGTACACTTACCTTTGATCCTAATGATAACATCGATATGCATAATGCACTTTCAGCAATGTAGCAGGCAATAGGAATTTGGATCCATTATTCCTTCAGTCAAATATGCATAAATCAAAGGTTCAGCTGTAGAAGAGAAGCATAATGGCCATGGCCTGATCTGGTGTTCAATCGGATTCAGGTCTGGACTTGGGCCTTCCAGATGAGCTGCTAGAATTCGTTTTCTTCAAACCACGCTTTTACACTACTCGCTGAATGGGATGGTGCATTATCATGTGGAATATGATTGGTCCCATTTCCAAAGACTCAAAACGACAAATTCAGTGTGGCCTTCTTACTTAGATCTTCCAATTCTTTTTCTGTCCAAAAACTGATTCTAGGGAAAACAGCTTTAGTTCCCATCTCAGTAATCGTTAATTCTGATGAAGCTAGCTTGCTAAATCTTTCACAAATGTCCTCTCCAACACTTTTCATAGTTTTCCAGTTCTTCATCTTTCATAAACCCATCAGCTCACTAAGAGTCATTTTGGTTTTTCAAACGTATATCAGCCATCTAAAGTAAAGAATAAGGGTAATGAATCAGAAAATAATAATTAAGGGTAATAGATCAGAAAATTTTTAAAAAATTGAAAAAGAACGAGAAAGGCTAAAATTGTTAGTTATTTCATTTGATCCATCTTGTGTGTGTGCACGCGCGCGTACGTATATATATATATATATATATATATATATATATATATATATATATATATATATATATATATATATATATATATATATGGGCGTATTCAGAGGTGGGTGGAGGGGGAATTGCTTAAAAAAAATTTTGAAATTAAAGAAAAGAACGCAAGAGGCGTTCTAAAAAAAAAAAAAACCTCAAAAGCCTGGTCGCCATGCCCCTCCCTCACGATACCTGGATACCCCACTGTTATATATATAACAGTGTATATATTCTGTGTGTGTGTGTATATATATATACAGTATATATATATAACAGTGTATATATATAACAGTGTATATATTCTGTGTGTGTGTGTGTGTGTATATATATATATATATATAACAGTGTAACTATATAACAGTGCTGAATTCTGTGTACACACACACACACACACACATATATATACAATGTATATATATATATACACAGGGTTGTTAAAATTAAAGTATCTCTATGTAGAGGGCTCTGGAGCGAATTCTAAGGCTCGTACTGAAGAGAAATTTGGACGACAGGTATAATAAAGAATACGCTCGTCATTTATTGGAGAAAAAAAAATTTAGTTACAAAATTTGTTACTGTATGGCGCGTAACTATCTTAGTTATGATTATGCAAATGATTATGATTATGCATAATCCATACAGTTTGGCATTGCCTGCACTACAGCAGCAATGCCAAACGTTGCAGGAAAAGGCGCTATTAGTGAAGCTGTACGATCAGAACAGCAAAATCAAAGAATTCCGGCGTCAGAAGCGCATAAGGCCCACGTGGACCTATGACTGTTTGTGCTGTCCGCAAAATGATTGCGAAATTTGAAGTGACAGGACACCTTGGTGTTCACAACCAGGTAGAGGTCGAAAACGAGTGGACTGCTCTCGTGTTGAAGATGTAGCTATGGTTATCTCGTGGATTTATCAAGTCAATCTCCATGTGACAGCGCAAGTGTGTCAGCTGTTTCTCTTGATGTGGACAGGCTAGTAATGCGTCAGGTGTTGCGGTACTATCCTTACAAGATGCACATGCTACAGCAGCTAAAGCATGGTGATGCAGATATTCGTTTCACATATGCACTTCAGTTTTTGGCGCGAATGACGGTGGATATCACTTGGCCATGGAACATCCTCTGGAGTAATGAAGCCCACTTCTGCTTAAATGGACAAGTGGATACGCACAACTGTCGCATTTGGGCAACAGAAAACCCTCCATTTATCCAAGAGGTCCCGTTGCATTCTCCAAAAGTGACAGTGTGGTGTGGATTTACGGCCACATTCATGATTGGGCCATATTTTTTTGAACAGGTAACACCGACTGGACCCCGCACCTGTTCCGTCAGCGATATTATGAAATGTTGGCAAATTTCGCAATACCAGAGCTGCAACAACGCGGGTGCCTTCAGGATACCATATTCATGCAAGACCCCACACATCCACTGTTGTGTTCAAAGATTGCTAAAGCAACACTTTACAGACGAACGGGCCATCAGCCGTTGTTCACAGACATCTTGGCCATCCTGGTCACCGGATCTCACCCCATGCGACTTCTGGTTGTGGGGGTTTTTTTTTGAAGAACCAGGTGTATCGGGAAGGATGTCAAACTTTGGCAGATCTGAAGGACAGCATTAGACGTCATGTGCTAGCTATTCCAGTTGACATGTTACGTTCTGCGGTAGAAAATGCTGTTTTCGAATGGAAACTGTTGTTGACCAAAATGGAGGACACATTGAACAACTGATAATTTTGATTGATAATTATAATTTATTTATCCCTATTTTGTGTTACAATTGTTGTTACAACTGTTCGGAGATAACAGGAAGAAGGGAGGGTGAACACATAAGCCAGAGGCTTTTTAAGGGTGTTCACTTTGAAAGAGATAACAATAAAAACAGATCTGAAATTACACAGGTGTTATTTAACAGATACATCATAAATAAATCGGACATGTTTCTACATTCCATTACAGAGACTTCGAAAACCAACCACATATATATCACGTGGTTAACAACAGTACTTATAATTACATTGTGAAATTTGTGAGCCTTGAGATATTCCCTATATATATATATATATATATATATATATATATACACACACATACATTGGAATATGCATTGACTGTTCAGAGTATAGAGGCAGGTTGATTAACTGAGAATAAGGAAAATAAACCTGTTCATTTCGCAAATTTTATATAAGGGCTACAAATATTGTTCAAAAAAATCTGCACAAAATTGTTGCTCTGTGTTTATTCTTTCAAAAAAGCATTGTGGCAGTATTATCACTAATCAAAACAGTGATGCACCCAGTTTTCTTTGGTGGGAAGGAGCCTTATACGTCCCATTGTAGCTTTTATAAGGATACTTTTACATTACAGTACAATTATAAAATATAAAACAAATTGTTTTCGAGGGTACGTTATCCCTCTCATTTCTCCCATGGGTGAGTCTGTGGATCCAATGGGGCCATGTCAAAATTTTTGAGCTGATGCCATAAACATGGTTTTTGTTACTACCATGCTGGGATCTTTAATTCCAAAAACCATCATTATACAGAAGAAACAACGCCTTAGATCAGGAGTGGCCAACTTAATTTGTGATGCAATCTACTTTTTTCCTTCAAAATGTTCCGCGATCTACCATCTCAAAAATTTCATTGCACAAGGTGCACAAATCGAGGGATGACTGTATATTTAAAATTCGTCGTGATCGACCGAAATTAAAACCGCGATCGACTGGTAGATGACGATCGACTCGTTGGCCACCCCTGCCTTAGATAATTCGCTTTAATTCAAAACTGATCGCGAAATCGTAATTCCAGATGCAAGTACAAAGACTATGAACGGAGGGAACTTCCTGCTTTTTTTGATGGCGCTAATGATGAATGATTAATTGTACTCTGTAATTAGATGTCTTGCAGTTGGCTATTATTTGAAGCGAGTGCACATTTAAAACTACCTTTAAGTTGGAGTTTGATGTGCATTTTCTCGTCTGTCAGGAGCTTTAAACACCGCACCAATGTTAGATCAGCGGCTTATATCACTTCCGTATATCGAATAGACAGAAGGAATCAAGTTATTTTCTCTCATTAAGAGTAGAAAATTTGCTTCTTGTTCAAACAGTAGTCGACCTAGATCCCGCACCCACTTACTGGTGAGTGCGGGATCTAGGTGCAATATGCACCGCCAGAGTTAGTAGACCCAGGCTTAACTCCTCGTACCAGGGATGGGCACCAGGTGGTAATTGCCCAATGGACTATCACCTGGCACAGTAGCCTGTTTCACTTTACAACACATTACACACACTTATACTAACAGGCCATTATGAGAACATGGTATTATAGGCTAAATTGGTGGAGATGGATGTATGTTCGGGTGCCACCCTTTGACAGTTACATATATACAAACAGTAGTCGACCATTCTGCTCTCTTGCCGAAGCTACTGACCACAACTTCTATCCATTGATAGCCCCCTACCCACATATGTTACAAGCGGATGATTCTATTGCATCCTTAGCTAAAGATAAAGCCGACTTACTACCATCCTACTTTTCTTCTAACTCTTGTATTGACGACCATGTTCACGTGAACCACCTTTGTCATACCCAATACACTCCACTCGACGTCACCCGCAGCTTTCAACAAAAGGATGTTAAAATAAATTCTGAAAAATCTTGATGCCAAGAAAGCGCCAGAAAACCTGTGCTGTTGATCTTGCTCCTGTTCTGTGTTGCCATTTTACACATTCTTATTCCACTGGTGCTTTTCTTCTGCTTGGAAATCCAACCAGTTCCGAAAAAGGATAATTTGCATGATTTTTGTTCTTTTCCTTCATTGGATTGCGATTTTAAATCTTCTGATGCCGCTGTTTGGTCAGATCGCATCAGCGGAATTATTCTTAAGAATGAAATCCTTCATTCTACCCTGAATTCTCGTTTCTTATATAAACTTTGGTATTTCAATAAATGCGTCAATAAATTTCAACTAATTTTAAAAATTATTAATCAACTCAAACTCAATTTTCAGTGGGCTAAGAACAGAAAACTTCGTCTTGTCAAAATGGTTAGTTGGTTGTCGTAGGGTTTAAGACATATTAACAGCTTAGACCATATTGCTCTGTATATATGTCTGTAAATTGCGTGTTTTCCGTTATTGATGTACTCTTTTCTGGACGAAAAATCAGAATTTCCAAGAGAAAAAGCCATGCTGCCCTCGCCTAAGACCGACTAACTCAGCTATTTTGTGAAAAGACCCATAATACTGCTTTCAAGTTTTCCCAGAGTGTGCGAGAATGCCGAGGCAAAAGACAGCATAGAGGAGTTCTTGTCGAAATTGAATCCCTCCCCATTGTTTGGATTTGAAGTCCTTTTAAGATATGGGTCAGGATGCATTGCATCCCTTCAAAGAACGGCCCCGAATGCAATAACCGTTAAAGCAGCCGTATACTATAAATAACTGGGTAAAAATGTATTCAGAAATGAACGTCCTATCCATTCATACAATTTTGGCTTTGCATAAAGCATTTAAAGTTGGTTTTGCACGACAAAAATTAAGTTTTCAATTCATATTGCTAATCATTAGAAAGTCTTCATTTCGATTTGTTTTTAATTCATTCTGTTGAAGCAGATTGTGAACACTTTCTAAATCATTACGTAGAGGAAGCATAATTTCACGTGCTTTAAGTCCACAAGTAACTGTTTGCCTGCTCTCTTAAACATGCCTGTAGAATTTTACTACGTTTCTCATTTGAATCCTCTCTTGCTTTTCGTTTACCATTTCAGATATTTTCTGCCGCTCCAAAGATGCTCAGAGATGTTCATGATTATGGTTTCATTGCTACTAGTGCGAGTTTGGAGAAATAATTCTCAGAAACCCACACTTTTAAAAATGCGAAACACTTTAATACAGCATCTCCACTTAACACCGAATGTTCCAAATAAAATTTAAAACCTTTGCAAACTTATATATTTTGCTTTATTTCTAACGTCACTACTTTTAACTGCACTTTCCACGAGACGTGTCGTTGTTTCTCCGTTTTCAGGGGAATTTACTACTGGAGTCGCCAAAATATTTAGGAGGTCTTGACTTTTGGGAGAATTTGCAATCTTTTAGGGAAGTTTACATCTGCCCACTATTTGTAAGGGCAAACCAAAGTGTTTAATAAACTACCACTAATAATACAGTATACCCTTAAGGTATCACCGTAGAAATCCAAGTGTGTTCATCAATTGAGCGTAATGGGCCTTAAAATGGATCTATCTATTCCCATTCACCTTCACAAAAACTGTCTTAACTGGAAAATGACACTGGATAGTAATTCCTCAAGCTCTATACAACTGCGACATTGTTAGATAATCCAGTTTGTTGCCTACAGAATGGAGACTCCAGGACATCTTATGATCCACTAAATACTATATTTTAAAACTTGTTTCTTTAATGTTTCCTAACAATGTGAATTCTCAGGCCCAATCTTCGTACCAAACCTCTTCACTCGGTGTAGTTAACCGATCTCGGGCAAAGGAGCATGCAGAGTTCCTCCAACAACTAGGGCCAACTTTTTGTGCTCATAGGTCCTAGGAAGTCTTCGTTTGGTATTTTTTCGTAGGTTAGGAACTCGTTTGGTGTTCATCCCGAGGCATCGCTACGTTATATCAAAAATATTATAATGCCTTTGCTTTTAAAGAAATTCGAAGCGTTTCTATAAATTTCATATTTCAGTTATTTCCACAACGCTTATTCCAATGCTTACTCGCTCGCAATACGAACTTTCATGACTTTGATGATTTTACTAAGAAAGTTCTATCTTAGAAATCTGTTTAAAATTAATTTGTAGAATTTTATTGTTGAAATAAAAGCGTTGAATTCTACTATATGAATTATACTTTTTCGGGTTCCTGTTTTTTTTTTTTTTTTTTTTTACCCCGGAGACTAGGCACAGTGCCTAATGGAAAAGGCGTCCCTATCCACGAGTTACTCAATGTTTTTCAGCCCTCACAACTTGAAATCTACCGATATACACACACCTCTATGGAAAACCGTATGAACTGGGATATCATAAGAATTGGCGCACTATCTCCCGAGTACTCGATGTATCCGAAATTCCCAAATTTGTTGCATAACAGCCTCTGAACAGTTTCTGTACCTAGGATCAGGGAGTGCACAAAAAATGAATCTTCAAATCATGAGGAAACAAAAGTTAATAATGCACGCAAAGCATCCCCCCCCTCCTTACAGCGTTCATTCTTAAAACTATGATGATTGATTCACAAGGAATAGAGACACCACAAGCAAAGTGCATATGAAATAGTCGTAAAGATTCTTCTTTATTCAGTTTAAAGATGGTGATACTGTAGAGTAAGATGATGCCAAAGGAAATAGATGTATAAAGTTAATTGGCTACGCAGATAGCACGTGAAAGGCTGTCCCATCCTTGCTATCTGCGCCAACTATCTAAAATCGAGAGCGAGATTTCCATCCGCACTTTCCATGGCCTACGAGTGATAATCTCGTAGACGTTCCGACATCGTGTGTTTAGGGACGTAGCTGTGGGTAGCGTCGCTTTCTCCGAACTGCGGGTGAGTGATGGGCGCTTTGTCCGTAGCGGTGCTTCTCGGCTATAAGTGGATGTGGCGTGAACAAACGCTGCGGCTCTTACGGAAGAGGTGTTTGTAATTTCCTATCACATGTGAATGGGAGGGATATTATTTACGCCTAACATTTCAATGTAAGTGACCTGAGGGGGTGTTTGTGCTCTTCTAAAATGTGACAACTGTTCACCAGTGTACAAAAGGGGAGGCTTGTGGCTATACGGGGATATCATTAGTCACTGTAAACCACCCTCCGGAGATTTTCAGGTTATACGATGATCGATACCAAGCAGCGGCAAAGTCAAAAATACCACTTGATACAGTACTGATTGGTCAATCTCTCTGATTTATTCCAGATAGCGTAACATTAATTTCACCCTACGGCCAAATGAACTATATAAAAAAAAAAAAAAAAAACCCTAGAGGTTTAAAATGATTGTTTGGATTTAAGCCAATTATAAAAAAAAAAACAATAAAATAGTCTACTCCCATATAAAAACAAAAGAAAATTAAAACTTCAGAAATTCATAAGCTGTGCCACATTCCCTGAAAGAGCTAGATTATTAAAATAAATCTCATTTTAGTATTTAATTGTGGTAATAAAGCTTAAGGACGGCTAATAATATTTTTTATCAAAATACGTTCAGCCAGAGTGGAACAGCTGTATACGTATGAACGAACTAGCAAGTGCTACCTTGTGACTACAAAACGCAACCAATAGGTATCATCCTTATTCGAATATATTATTATTCCTTTATTTATTAGAAAATATTAATTTTTCATTCACTTTCATTAACCGTTATGAGTTTTGCAATTAGATATGGCCTATCTACTCCAAAATATTCGCTTGCATAAATCGTCTGCTGCCTGTTTGATAACAGACGAATAATTTATTTATTAAAATCTAGCGTATTTTTTTTTAGTAATTTAAAAGGATCGAAGTTCGATCCATGGGATTTAATTAGAAATACAACGCTTGATTTTCTGGTGTTAAAATTTGAAAGAAAAAAAAAAAAAAAGGATTATTTACAGCGTTCTTGAGCGGTGTTATTCAGTTAAAATTTCACCACTAATCTTGAGAAAATAACCTTTACCAGCAAAGACAGAGGTTATGATAAAACTTCTTAAGCAATGGATTTAGAGATTACCGTAGCAAAGCCATCAAGGTTAGTTCCCAGATAATTTACGTGCATTATTTAAACTAGGTAGGAGATTAAAGACGGGACTTGCGAACGTGCGATAAAAAAACGAAAGTCTATCCTTTAAGGAGTAAAGGGAGAAGACAAAAAAAAAAAAAAAATGATGGTTACGGATTAAGAGAGGGTTCTGCAAGCTATAAGGGATTAGTGGAGTATTGGTATTTCTGACGAAAGGAGAGAAAATACTTAGACCTGAATAATGCTAAGCGTGTTCCCATTACACTAGTGAACGCTGTTGAATCAATGCGATTATGAGTAATGTTAAAATACAAGAAAAATTCATTTCTCTGAAGTGCTAACAGTTTTTTTTCTTTGATTTTTCCTTTAAGAAAGTAAAACAATGAGGCAAGTGAGGCCATGAAGAGTCAAACTATTCTAGGCCGCTCAGAATGTATGTTGAAGCAAAAAATCCGTTTCCAGGTGAGAGAGAAAAATATATCAAATATCTACATCTCCAAATGAAAGAAGAAAAAAAAAACCTTTCTATGAGGAGACATTGTTTAGCTCGATAGCCCAATATCGTTAGTACCGAGCTCGATAACGTTATTGAGTTATAATTTTCGCTATTGCTTCACAATTTATTTAAATTTATTATTTGGACCAGTTACTAACTTTAAAAGTAGCTTGATTTATTATGATACAGTGGTTTACAAATTATAGGTCGCGATCCCCTTCAGTGGGGGAAGCGGATGAAATAGTTTGAGAATTACTGTGCTTTGAAGACTAAGGTTTGAGACCATTTTTACAATTGGTTATTGCGAACTCTAATTCCATAAATACGCGAATCTAATTCCAAAAACTGTACTTTGGCCACCTAACATGAATCGATTACTGCTCATCTGTATTTTAATCAAATGATTTATTGGTTGCAGAAGACTGTGTATAGAAGCCCAGGACCTGCTAAATGATGAAATCGAGAGCTGGTTTACTGTTAAACATATATTTCAAGATTTTCTTAAAATAGCAGATTACACCCAAAAGAAATTTGGGTGTAAGCATGAAATAAATATTCGTTTAAAAAAAAAAGAAAAAAAAATCCTTATTTCAGTGGTGGATGAAAATAGCTAGAAAGTGTAGTTCCTCCAACCATAGAAAGAATCCGAACTTTCCATGCGGAAAATCACGATACAGCTGTTTAACGCGTTGGTAGCGGGACAGTAGTACAAGCGTTTGAGTTGACCATGGTCCAAGCCCACATGACTACAAAATATGGGGCTGTTCTTGTATTCGCCTGTCTTGTAAACTCCTCTGACCACTCTGTGTGGCCGCCACGGAATATAAACAAAATGTTTGCTTATAAACATTGTTTATATTCCGTGGACAAAAACACCGAACAACATATTCGTCTGTCTTTTTTTTTTTTTTTTTTTCTTTCATTTTCGTCATTTTAGAATAACAGACGAATTAATTTTTTAGAATGCCCTCGCCAAAATAAGCCGTTCACAGAACAAACTGTGGCGGAATACAGTACTCGAAAATTAGAAGGCCTACGGTATTTGAATTATGGATAATGTTAAAATTCCTCAATATTTTCTGCAAAGTTATTTTCCGAATCAGTGTTTTCATCTGACAAAAGTAAATCACTTTTGTTGTGAAATGTTACGTTCTAATCTATCAAATCTGTATACACGTATTGAAAGCTAATAGAAAATGCAGGTTTTGCAAGGACTAAGGCAAACCACACAGTTTGGTAAAAAAAAAAAAAAAATAAATAATATATATAAGGGAGGGAAGTAATATCGGATATTTGCACAACTACAGAGAATAACAAGGTCATAGTTACGAGGGAGGAAAAAAAAAGTAAAAAATTTTCTCTTCTAATTTAAAAAGTCTGAACTTTCAAACCGATTAACTGCGACCAATGTTGACGGTAATTCTCATATTACACAGCAGGTTAAAATAAAATGCGATTTAATGTTTTTCGGACTTTTAAATTCCATGAAAAACGTTAATTAAATGCAACTTAAAATGACCAGTATGTTGTGTATTAGCTCCTTGCTCCTAATCACTTGTTTTAGAAGTATAAACCCATCTCAGGAATAGATGAAAGAGAAAGTAAAGGAATCTTAACTTCACTGGCAATGAAAAGTTAGTAGGGTGGGGAGAATATCACCTTTCTTGGGGGTGTCATAGCGGAAATTTATGTTCCGTTGAGAGCAGCAAGTTATTAATATACCCAACCCAGCAGTAACCCCCCCATCCTCTCTCTCCCCACGACTTCCAAACGGAGCGGTAAACGGCGTTGCGGCCGCTCGCTCACCGCCAGCGGTTTTGGCCGTGACGTAGTCAGCGGACGGACACTACCGACGGAAGGAGGGAATACGCAATAAATACTTCGCCGGGCGTCGCGTAATAAAGACAATTCGACATTCCGTTCTTGTAGTCTCCGTACAAATAAAATCTTCCGACAGTTGCAGTCGCTGTTGAGCCCCGAGCGTGGTTCCTTAAACTCTCATTACAGGCCGTATGTCGGCAGCCATCTGTTATGTAAAACACATTAGAACACGCATTTTTGTTCATTGTAGCACACTAGATAAGGATTTAAGTGGAACTTTCTGCTTCGGGCGCCTCATAACAACTTCCAACCATTAAATGCTCAGATAAACCGGCAGAGGGGTTTTCGGGAGGAGGGGAGGGAGGGAAAGAGACACCCGACATGCCGCGTGGCACACGCAGCCCCGCCATCCTTCACAGAACGATCATTATGGTCGGCGAGGTGCGACAAAATTCTCCGTTACTTCCACTGAAACTTTTTCATTTCCCATCCATTTTGTGACGATTCTCTGCAGTCCAGCGAACAAGTTCCCGGATAAAGGGCCCTGTCACTATCAATCCAGGCTTATCGGGTTTTGCCGTGCAGTCATTATTGCCAGATTACGAGGGAAAAGATTTGAATTTTAATGCAGCAGTCTGAGGGGCAAGTTGGTGAGGATATCACATCGCAGGGCCATTTTATGCAGGAGTCGCTTATCAGACTCGGAATGCGACAAAGGGAAACGACAATCATTACTGGCGAAGTCACCGTTTGGCCGTGAGGTATCCTTCATTACGTGAAGCGTTCCTCTAATGGGGTGCTTTTCCCCTTCTCCTTTGGCTCCTTTATAGCGCCAGACTTACGGGGCCCACACCGCTATCTCGCTGTCCCACATTCGGTCGAGTTAAAACTGGATGGGAGAAAATTAATGGTTTGCTACCGTTTTATGTAGATGCAATGCTCACTGGCTGTAGGGCATCTACGTCACCGCGCGTGCTGTTTCGTAGAAGGTGGATCACCTGTGCGTGGGACATTAACTGAAGTCGGCCATATTTATTAGGTTAGAGGCACGAAGGGCTTGAGATTTATATGCAAACATAAGAGTCTTTTACATGTCCCCACCTGCCGTTTAGTGTTTGCGACCTGCGGGGATGTGGTTTTACATCTTTCTCCTTCCACTTCCTCTTCATCTCTTTGTTCGACGAAACACGTAAAAAAACTATTTTCACTTTACACAGTTGTAGCTTTCAGTGGAGGCCATCAAATGTTTGTACTTTCTTTTGCTCGATAGGAATTTCACAAGATGTTTCCTCGAGAAATGTTTTACATACTTTGGTTTCCTAGGAAAATAGCCACCGTTGATGTCCTGACTCCAGGTTAAAAAGATCGAACTCTTCTTTGGCGAGCAACTGCCAAAATATGACGATTCACCTCGAACATTTGAGCGCGTGGCAAATATTGATATCTCGACCAACTTTATGCATAACTTTCATTCCCAATAGTTCGAGCACCTTATTTTTTTTTTTTTTATCGGTTCACACTATTTTTGACTGATAAATACCGGAAATCTGGAAATTTATCACCATCTTTTAACGTTATGCGCGGTCCAGGGTGCGCAGTTAGCCACAGTCGACACAATTAGCTTTTAAGTTTATATACAGTACAATATAGTTGTGTATTATTCGTCAATAATATTAATATTTAGTTATCAAACGAATGAGCTACCACTTTAAAATATAGTAAAATACAGCTAAATTTCATTTATTATCAATGCAACCATTTCAACAAGTACAAAGATGTTTTTGCCCTTTATTTTGAAAAAGCTATTGTCGCCATTGATGTTCCAAACACAATTGTAAATACGCTGGGGATTATCAAAAACAGCTCTGTTCATGGTTCTAAGATATGTCAGCATAAAATGATCGTCTGAGCACTTGTAAAAAGAATTACGTGAAATGTTTTTATTATTTAGAGATTTCAGTGTTACTGAGCTTTCGGGATGATACCAATTAACTTGATGTTAAAAGTAATTTTAATGATATTTTCAGCTTAGGAAGTGAAAAGAAACAATCAAAAATCATTCACCGGTGCATAAAGTAAAAGTAAAAAGTAAAGTGCAGCCATTATCAACCCACTGCAGGATGGAAGCCTCCTCAACAATTCATGCTGAGGGAAATGGACCATAATCTGCCACGCTGGTCCAATGCGGGTTGGCAGATCGACCGTATTCAGCAGTCAGGGGCTTGAACCCCGGTCTACTCAAAGAGCGTGTGCTACTGCACTCCCGCTCCTGCCCACTCGGCTACGGATAAAGCACTATAACACAAATACCCCGAAATAACTATACAGATTTCTTCAAAAATCTAGTGTAATTAGCACAGCATCAAATTTTCAACAGGGATAATGCAACCATCGCATCACTGCACTTTTGATAAATCAGACCTTATCTACTAATATCACCTTTTAGTAGTCATAAAAACGTCTTTAAAAAAAAGAGGGGACCTTTCCATTAAATCTCTTTTTGCACCGAGACAAAAATAAATAAATTTTCTGTTTATACTCTTGGACGACCAAACGGTCAGAGGAATTCCCAAGATAGACAAAATACAAGAAACAGCACCATATTCAGCAGTCAGGGGCTTGAACCCCGGTCACTCAAGGCACGTGTACTTATGCACCCGCGCGTTTGACCACTAGGCTACGGCGACCTGTGGCCAGATATTTCTAACCTGCAGTCATTAGACGTTTCCCTAAACCCCAGATCGATTAATCCTTACAGTTGAAGCCTTTAGCAGGTATTTTAAGGTTATAAAAATAATTAATTTTATACGATTTGGATGCAAGAAGGAAAGTTCCAAGAAAACTTAGTCACATGATCACGCTGAACTTTATAGCCAATCATTTAGGCCAGCGTTTCCCAAATTGGTCTACGAACCCATGTATATATGGGTCCGCAAACTTTCTTTAATTTTTGAAGGGGTTCGTAGATCGCAGTATTTTAGGAACCACTGATTTATTTAGGCAATTAATTTTATTCTGGGAAATGCTTCATCTCGCATGCGGATATATCTAGATAGAACAAACAGAAGCAGTAGAAATAACGATAATGCTTTTGTCTGGTGGGGGGGGGGGTGGGCGCTGTATAGCTGTAACGAAACAATGACTTTTACCTTACTAATGCCGATAATGACACTAGAGTCAGATATAACATTCGTCCCGCCTAGAGAAACGCGGAGATTGTCTCGGCGTAGCAGACGCACATACGAAAAGTATAGCTTTGATCTTGGTCAGAATTTATGTAGCCTTAAAGCTCGGAATCCTTTCCACTCTAAACGACTGCTTCCCACCGGAGATGTAAGTCAGACGGTTGAGGGGGTAATGGAGTCGTTTGTATTCAACGTTTCAACCTTTGCCTCTTGCTCACCGTAATCTCCGCACCGTAAACTGACGTTAAAGTATGACCGGGGATTGACGGCGATCTGTGGCAGCCAGTCACACCTACTGATGGTAAGGTTAAGTACGTGGCGTTGTGTTTTCTGTTAGAGCACGCCGAGGTCATGTGATTGCGCGCCAGCGGACGGACTGAGCCATTCGAAATTGTTTCACGTGCGCCTTCGAACGCACATCGTAGCCGTCTTTTACGGCGGCAATAATGATAGTTCAGGTAGCTGCTTGTAACTACCTCGGATGGTCGCCCATCGGTTCAAAAAACTGCTGACACTAGCGAAGGCTATTATCCGCGTGTCATTTACACAGACAGGTGTCGGCAAATATGTCGACCAGAGGTTGGTATTTAATATAACTTCGGTCTCGAGTCCTGAAGAACAATTAATGAAGTCGATAGGCTACCGAATGCGGATAGAGAAATGGTCAAAGTTCAAATCGATTTTTTTTTATTATTATTTATTTAAACAAGGATTACAGTTCCCCCACGAAATAATAGGATATCCTAGTTCAAAATAGTAGTTTCAAAATTTTTGGTCAGTAGTAATTATTAAGCAACTTCCCATCCAGTGGAAAGCCCTGGCCACTAACTGTTAAATGTTCCTGTTTAGTTTCAGTTCACCAGTTTTTCGTGCTAAATAAAACTCTAGAATCCTTAAACAACAGGAGTAAAATCGATGTGCATGACAGATCGATTTGCAAAACTGCTTACAAGTATAAGTGGGGTCGTGTCATGACTTTTAAGCGCTTGAATGCAAACAAGAAAATTCCAACCCCCTCCCGCAAACATCGAAAGGAGTCCGAGTTCATTTTGTTGTCCCTCTCTTATTTTATCATTACACATTACAGTTTGATCCTCCAATGTGTGGGGCATTCATCACAGAATACAATTATAATACATAATTATACAAATATAGAATTGCAAATATAAATACACAAATGCAAATAATCTTCGAAACATAAAAACGTTTGAAATGATTTTACAGCCTCTGAGAGCTTCTATGTTAACAAGGCCTGAATGTATTCAAATATGCACACTTTTTAGAATTTAGTATATTAACCTAGAAATCCCATAGGATGTGTGGGCTAAAGACCAGCGTGTCTCTGTATTATTTTTCGCTTTTGTTAATTAATTTTCAATCTTTTATGTTTGTTTATATTATATTTAAAAGATTGATTAAGTAAGTTATAACGCCTCTGCAAAAGGTTCTTAAACGAATGATTACTAACCTGAGAAGCAAATGAATATTGATATAAATAGAATGAAATTGCATTATAGATCCTTGTATAATGCAATTTTCTTATTTCAATTGATAATCAATTAATATTAGAAATAATATAAAACACATTAAATCAAATAAATTAGCGACTATATTATTTCTTTACTAAAGCACTGAACTTTTAACTTAATATCACCTTTTAAATAAGCGCAATGAACAGATTTGTTATCTTGGAATGTCTCGCGCTAGCTTCAGCAGCAGGCACATAAAAGTAAACATATACTGCGCATGGCTATCAGTTATTGTAATTGTTCTTTACATGTTTTATTTAGATATATGACGTTAAATCGAGAGTTAGTCGCCCAAATTTCGCCTAAGTTAAAAAAAAAAAAGGTATGGAACAAATACATGCAGTATTACATTGTAATTGAAAAAATAAACAGATTGGAATCAAAGCTTTTTTAAAATCATTCCTGGTAACTCTGGTTTTACAGAATTTTATTTACTTTTTAATCTGCTTCAATTATTTGGTCCCGAATAATTGTCTACGTCAGATGGTACTTATCTGTTTGGGGTCAATGATGGGAAGTCACGTTCTGAATTAAGCCCATGACATGTTATCCGAAGCCAATATCGGTTTAGATTAATTGGTTTGGGCTTATAGCAGACAAAATAAAACAACAACAAAAAATCACTTTATCCTCTTTGTAATTTCTCTGTGGAAGTATTTTCCCCCTTAACAGCTAAGAATGATGCGGGGTAGGGGCGATAATCTGCTAGGGGGTGTTTGAGAAGAAAATCAACAAACTTTCTTTATCATGCTGTCTTTTCTTTTTCGGCACTGGTGCGAGTGGACAGCTGACCAAGATTAAAAGAAAACGAACTATCATGTGATTGGTGGAGGAACCGACTTTTTTGTGTGTGTGTCACGCGTGTTTAAGGAAGAGAAAACGACAAACCGTTTCTGTAATCGAAAGTTAAAAGAGTCCCAGTATTTTATTTAGACAGCCCTGCATTAACGGAAAGCCGCGGTAAATTTCCCTAGTGGACGGATTAATGTGATCTGCAAGAAAGATTAGCGTCCTTTCCTATTATGTCCCAGAGAGAAACCAGTTTTATAGTTGGATGTGGGAATGAAGGTTTTTCAGTATCCAGAAAGAGCTGCTTTAGAGATTAACATAATGTATCCGAGGACAATCTTACATTGGAATTTACTCTACATTGATCATTGACTGGACATATCAGTGCACGTATACGCATTATACAACTTAATTACATTGATCTTTGCAGATTAGTTAGTGATACCCTCATTATTGCAAAGTACGACAAGTAATATTAACACTTTCCGATTCTAAATGTCTAAAATTATATGTAGACCATAATAAGACTCCTCTCCCCACCCTTTTTTTCCTTCTTCAACGCAACTCGCAACCAGTATGTAACAAGAGATGCCTGCAACCAGTTAAACAATCGTCTAAACTAATTTGTTCTATGCACGGATTTCGGAGCACCGATCCGATACAGACTACAAAGCAAAGCAAGTCTGTAGTTTCTTTCCCCACCTCTCTCTCCCCCTCCTTGCGTTCATCTCCCAAATCCTGTCGAGTAGAATTTATCGAAAGCCACAATAGCCTGAGTAACGCTGCTGATAGCGCTTAGCTTCCGGAAGGGCTTTCGTGATTCGTTGCAGCTGGGTTATATGTAGTTGGCAATGTCATAAGTGAGTGGGAGCGGATTTGTCTGACACTTCACGTCCACTTGAGACTATATTCATTGTACCTACGGAAGCCAATGCGTAAAGATAAAATTTAACCGTTGTAATTCTTCTTGGCCATTCTATTTTTTACACGATATCCACTTCAGTATATTGTCAAAGAACACAACAAATACAGTATTTCCCAATTATATAAAATTCTTATTGTTAATTAAATTACTATGATGTAATAATTAAACAATTGGATGCAAGTAACAATTTTGACATTATATATCTAGACTTCAGTAGAGCTTTCGATACCGTCCCTCATGGAAGGTTGTTGTATAAACTGGAAGAAGTTGGAGCTATTGCTAAGATCCTACGCTGGATCATAGGCTGTCTAAAAGATAGTTGACAGAGGATTGTCATAAATAGTCAGTCTTTAGGGTAGACCAACATAACAAGCGGAGTCCCCTCCTATTACTCCGATCGGTTACATATGTGGTTCTTAAAATGACAACTAAAATTTCCTTTTCGAATATAAAGGTGAATATAAATGTAGATTATTAGAAATCCCGGAATCGCATATAAGCTAGAGAGAGAGAAGCTAAAAGTGGTTCACGGCGAAAAAGACTTAGATGTTACGATTAAATCTGACATGAAATTTCAGACGCAGTGTAAATAGGCGGCTAGGTGAGAAAATGGTATCCTGCCCATGATTGTTGTCTGCGCGGGTAGCACAATGGTATCGTCACCATCCTCCCCACACTGAGTGGTGAACAAGGCCAGGTTCGAATCCCGTGGCTGAGTTAGTCGGTCTCTGGAATTTTTCCGTTCAGCAAAGCAGGCAAATCGACCAGAAAACACGCAATTTGCAGATGGGTAGATGAAGTAACTTTCCGGGTGACTCTAATAAATAGTTTAGTTAGTGCCCATGATTATTCCTTTATACAGAATGACAGTCAGAATGCATTTGGAACATTGTATTCAGGTCTGGAGACCGTACCTAAAAAAAGATGGACCTTCTGGTGATGGTTTAAAGAAGGGCGACCAACTTAGTAATGAATGCAAGTTGATGCATATATGAAGAACACTTATGCGTGGACTGCAAAGTGCAAGAACTACATATTTAAAGGGAGGTCTGACTGAGGTGCATAAAGCGCTGAAAGAGTTGGTAAAATTAATGAGGAAGATCTCTTCTACCTCGTAGGTGAGACAAGAATCAGGGGGGTACAAATACAAATTCTCACGGAATAACAAAAAATTGAATCTAAAGAAGTTAACCTATGGGTAACAGTTTATAGAAAACTGGAACAAGTTGCCTCCCAATGTGGCAGAGGCAGTGAGTCTGGCCAAGTTCAAAGAGGGATCGGATGGTTGGGTGGTTATCTTTTGGGAATGAGAACAATATAAATATTCTGTTTATTACTATTATTATTAGCAGTATTAATATATATATATATATATATATATTTTTTTTTTTTTTCTATGTAGAAAAAGTCCGTTTCCTTGCATCATTTGCCCTTATTGCTTTACTAATAGTATTAAAATAATTAAAATCGTCGTAAAGATTTTTCAAATTATATAAGATAGGTGGCTAGTGGATATCATTAAGTATGCTATACAGTACTAGATTCTACCCCCACCCTTCTTAACCCTTCTTTCCAGTTAGCTACTCTTCACTTAATCTGTAACCTTGATAACCAGGAGGTAAATCATTCGACAAAAATGAAACACGGAAATGAAATAAATGATATGGAAACCCTTCTATATCGTTTATTTAGATTGTAATCTTTAAGACGTTAACCCCTCGTCTTCCACCTTAGCGCTCACGTCTATGAAAGGGTTGTAGCTGGAGCGGATCGCTGTAAGCGGTTCGCTAGTCAAAGCTATCACGGCTGTTGCACGGACTGACAAATATTTCTCATCCTTATCCATCTGTCTCATGGTATGGGAAACCATACACCGAAAATGTTATGGGTTTGTAGCCTGGGTTTCTCAGTGTTGTTCGAGATGGGAGACTGAGAAAGGAGAGGAGGGGGGAGGGAACAGACGAGTAGCGACAGCTGTCAGGAAAAGTGACTTGCTATGTGCTTCACTATAAGCAGAATGACGACTTGGACAATGAATAAATAGCAACGCATCATATTGATAGAGTGATGGTAGCACAATTTTCACTCGCATGCATGACCGAGATCCATAAAACCTGAACCATGCATTTCCCGAATGCAATCCAATCAAATGCCTTTTCTAATTGCGTCTATAGTTTATTCGTTAGTGGCGCCATCTGTCGCACTTGTAACGGCTTAATGTTTCATAATCAAGTCTGCTTCTTTTTTTTTTTTTTTCTCTCTCTCTCTTTAAATATGGTTAAATGTTACTTTTTATACATTTTATTTCAGTAATAACTGTTACGAAATTCAATTTCAGTTTTCTAATTTTTTCATAAAAAAATAATAACGTGGATGAAAACTAACTAGAATTGGAGTGTTTCGTAATCCCAATATCACAACCAATGAGAACTGCTGAATAATAATTGCATGCATTGGATAAACTTTTCAAAAAAATATTTAATATTGTTTTTATTGCTAATATTATCGTTCCAATTGTTAATATTTTCCAGTTCGAGCACTAGTTATGAAAACAGTAATACAATCATTGAAAAGAAAAAAAGCAAAAACAAAACAAAAAAAAAAAATAAATAAATAAAAAAACACGAATTATGCTAGTCGTCTGCTTCCAATGTAAATTTTGTTTATCAATTATTTAATGCCTTTCTTTTACTCTACATATGTATTAACTTGTTCATGTTCCTATTAAATAAATATATAATATATTGGGTAGTAGATAATATATTTTGGAAAGAGGGAGATTAATCACTAGTTATCGCTAAACACTTTTCTGTTTTTTACAACACACACGTGCATATTCATATAAAAAAAAAATCCACTGATAATTACAGAGCTGTAAGGCTCATTATTATGACACCTACCTTATTTTCTGTTGTTCATTTTCTAATACTTTAGCTTCGTCTTTAAAGTTAGAATAAATCCCCTCGTCCATAGGGCGCCTCTATCCTTCGGATGAAAACTGCAGAAGACGGCAAATGCGGTAGAATTATTGCGTAGTTACCTTCCTTTGTCGTAAGTTTTCTGTCTTCTACAGCGCTACAATAAGTCTCTCAATTAATCAGGTTTTAATGAATTGTTCCATTAATTACTTCATTCTGCAGCAACGTTTATTTATGTTAATAAATGTCGCTAGGTGTCGCTCATTGCTATTAAGAAGCCAGAAAACGTGAAGTTCTGATTTGTGACCGGAATAATTACTGAGCCAGATAGCAAATAATCTGTTAGCGAAATGCAAGTAGAGAACAGAAAATTGTTATATAATCTGCTTTTAAAATATCACACAACCATCTATGTACATAATACATTACAAAGAACCATAACAAGTAGGTATTATTTTTTTTAAATTATGAAATAATCAAGTTTTTATATTCAAAATATTATTCAAAGATATTTACCAAATTTGTAAATATTAGGAAATTAAAAGGATCGTTTATTTCATTTTGTTTCTATCTATTTACTTATTTTATTGATGTATTTTATTTTATCTATTTTTCTATGACTAATGAGCTCTCTGGGTTATTGTTCAGTTATAGCTGCAAAACTATAATAGTACCATTAGAGTGGCTCTTTTTGTGCGTAGCTACTAAAAGATTGTTATGACCTCGGATTATTTCATGCAGTGGCCGCTAGGGTGAAATAAAATGACACTGTTAACAGCAAATATTAAGTGAAGAGGCACATATCTAAATCTGGCAGTATAACTAACCACAGACAGGGTTAGCAAGCATTAGTTAGGTCAACGGCCATCGTATAATTCGTCCGTGCGTTAATATATTTTTTGTTTTGTTTAACTTTTTGGTTAGTCATATTGAAAAATAAGAAAAGTCTTAGTTGTCGAAATAACATCTTAAATACCATCTTAGTTTCTTCTATTCGTTTTCAAACAGCAACAACAATAAAAGAACAAAAAAAAAAAAAAAAAAAATTCAAAGATAGGGTCACCGCGGTGTCTTTCCTATTCGTCTCCATTAAAATGAAATAAATTGCTTCCTCAACATCAATTTGCATCCCGTGTTGTATTTGTCATTAGAGTTTGTGTTTTTTTTTTTTTTTTTCTTGACGTTTTTTTTTTTTCATTTCAGTAATCCTTGGTATTTAGAATGGCTTTAGACACACTCACGGATCAACGACTGATTTTTTTACTATTTTTTTCGGGTTTTTTTCTTCGTAACCTCCGTCGCAGAAACTTGTGGGATTAAATAACGAGACGGAGAAATCAATTTTGGATATTTATTGCTGTCAGCAGTATGTACTGCATCTCTAAAAACAAACTTTAATACAGCAGCGTATATAGGCCGATATGTCTGACCAATTACATAGAATGGTGTCATTACAAATACCTACTCTTTATACAATGTCAAAGTTTATTTCGAGTTGCTAGTTAACCTATAGGAGAAAGAGGAGGAGAATAAACCTATAATAGTTTGAAAGTATCTCAGATTTGACAGAATTGCATTCAGTGATAAGGGACACCTGACTTCAGTTTTTACAGGTATATTAAAAGTTTTATATTATCAGCTGTTTCTTCCTGGTTTTGTTAACAGCGTGTGTTATGTATGATATCGCTTTATGAATGTTTTCCCCTCCTTCTACAAAAAAGACACACCGATTACTCTGAGAAACGCGAATTGACACAAAAATTGACACATAGAGCATGTGTCAATTTGCAGCATTTACAGAATCAATTTATCTAAATAAAACTCAAAAATAAAAGCTGATTCTTTACAGGGCACCATTTAGATGCGATATTAATCTCTAATATTACCGTACTTTGATTTGCTACATGGAAACAAAGATGACGGATCAGTCGGTTTTCAACTGCACCTTCAAATTTTAAACTTGAGAAAAATTGCAAACCCACCAACCACATAGAAAAACATTTTAATATTAGGCCGCCGTAGCCGAGTGGTCAATCGAAGGGTTGTATAAGTACACGTGCCTTGAGGGACCGGAGTTCAATCCGTGACTGCTGAATACGGCGCTGTTTCTTGTATTCTCTCTGTTTGTGAGATTCTCTGACCGTGTGGTCTTCCCGGAGTATAAACAGAAAATGTATTAATTAATTTATCAATAACTGAATGCCATTTAGGCATTCAAGTGATTGATTAAAGTCATTCAAGAATCGTTACTGTCACTTTCAAATCTTTTTGTCAAGTTCAAATATACTGTACTGTTACTTTTAAATATACTGTATTGACACTTTCAAATATACTTTATTGTCACTTCAAATCCTTTTTCATTGTTGCTTTCAAATCTTTTGTCACTTTCAAATATACTTTATTGTCACTTTCAAATCTTTTTTCATTGTTGTTTTCAAATCTTTTTTTATTGTCGCTTTCAAATCTTTTTGTCACTTTCAAAATATACTTTATTGTCACTTTCAAATCTTTTTTATTGTCGCGTTCAAATTTATGAAGGCTACACAAAGTGACATTTTTATAAGTCTAAACTTTTCTAACAGCTCCTGAAAGGCAACAGCATTACGCATTACCAGTTCACACTGAATTTCCTGGCTTTCGTCCCTCCTGAATTTGTTCAGTATGCGTTACTCGATTTCTAAAGATGTAGCAGGAAACAATAACCAAAGGCTGGGAAAGGTCTACTGACATTTTCCCGTCTTTAACATTATTATTTATGGCAGACTTAAATATATGGCTATTGGGCAAATTTTCTTATTATTACTTTTTTTTTTTTCTCTCTTTATGGCTGTCACATGTCTGAGTGGAGATGCCATCCAATTTCTTTTAATACAAATGACGTTAGAAACGGATTAAAAAAACCAGAAAATTCTTTAAGAAAATATAAATTACCAAACTACAGTACATTGTCTACGTTTTCGAGTGCACACTGTTCCTCTCTTTGTTTTCATATCTGAGAGGGAGTGTTTTTAATCTGGAAAGGGGAAGTCTTGCTTTTAATCGGATGGTGCTGCATGAAGGATTATCCGTTACGCTAATTGCTCTTTGTAGCGGATATTGCCATTAACTAATCCCCTTTCTAGGTTTCTCTCGGGGATGGAATTAGGCCATGCCATATCTGTCTGAAGAGTCTTAGGCTAGTGTTCCTACATTTAAACAAAGATAACTCGGGGGAAAAAAAACAATCTCGAAGAAGTAATTTTCCAACGTACGAATTGTATCTATACAGTATTTGATGAGGTTGCGCTGCTAAAACTAAGGTAAACAAGTTATTAATACATGACGACATGGATAATAGAATAAGGAATGAAATGGTCAAAATCCAAAATTACCGATAATTAAGCTATTTAGGAAAGTTGTATAAATTAAACTTTATTTACCTCATTAACTGTAAATGAACTTCAATTAACAGTCTAGTGCAGACGAAAATAATTTTTATTTTCGTCTGACTGGACTGTATGTTCTGTATTTTTATAGTAATTTCAAACACGAAAAGCTGTTGCGCTAGCAAACTCTAATACTCAAAGTACTGAAAATACTCTAATACTTTGAATAGCTTGTGGAATAGAACGAAAGAAGATACTTATTAGCAATGGACTTGCACTCCTGTAGGTTTACCAATTTCAGAAAATATATATGAGGGAAAATTTTTATACTCTCCTTTCCACGTTGAAGTATACCAGTTTACATAGTGTATATACACTGAGTGATCACTGAATTATGACCACCCCTATGAAAACTGAATGCGACCCGTTGACCACGTGAGGTACGAGAGTGCGGAGTTAGTCGACCTACGTAGCATAGATAAGGTGAAATTTCTTATCTATGCTACGTAGATAATAGTAAAATTCCCAGCGTGATTTATCGGACTTTGATAAAGGACAGATTGTGGGTACTTGACGAGCTGGTGCCTCGATTTCCCAAACGGCTGAACTGGTGCGGTGTTCGAGAGCCGCCGTAGTTAAAGTGTGCCAGCACTGGCGTCAAAATGCGAAACAACGACCCGACAGCAAAACTGCAAAGGTCAGCGAAAGGTTCATGTTAGAGGTGAGCACCGGGTCCAACGACTCGTACAGGCGAACAGGTGCAGCACTGTTGAAGAGTTGACTACCCAATACAACATGGGCCAACTCGGAACAATATCGGGCATGACCATGCGTTGAACTCTCGCACGTATGGGCTATACCAGCAGACGACTCCTAATCAAGGTTCATCGGCGTACAAGACTCGCCTGGTGCAAAGAGCATGCAAGTTGGACGTTAGAAGACTGGAAGAAGATGTGCTGGTTGGATGAATCACGTTTATTTACTCCACACCGTGGATGGTCGTGTACGGCTTTGGCGTCGACAACATGAGACTCTTGATCCATCATGCATGGTATCAAAGGTGCAGGCAGTTGTATGGTGTGGGGCATGTTTCACTGGCAGGAACTTGTACTACCCCTGGTGCATGTGGAGCAACGTATCACTGGTCTCCGCTACCGTCAACTGCTTGCTGACTGTGTACACCACGCTATGTTACACTTTTTCCCGAATGGCGATGGTGTTTTCCAAGATGACAATGCGCCGAGCCATCAGGCACTTGTTGTGTGGGAATAGTTGCCTACATGGGTGGTAGAGGCTGACAGTTTGGGGAAATTCAAAGGTCATCTGGATAGTACCTTCGGGTGAGGGAAGCGCATAGGATGATAGGTTTAATTTCCTTTTCTTTGATTAATTATTAGTGTTTTTTTTTTATCATTGTTTTATTCGGGTTTTTTTTTTTTTTTGGCTGGTGCAGCATAAGCCATAGGCTTTCTTGCACCATGCGGCCATTACTAATACTAATACTAATACTAATGCAAATTTTAAAAAATTTCTACTAGCTTTTCAAGCCACAATTCAACTCCTTTTCAACAAACTCCAAGAAACGCACTGCTTACGTAGCCACCTCGTGGGTAGCACAATGGAAAAGACCTGGGTTCGAATCCCGTCGATGACGAGAAGAACTTTAATGAACCTTTTTCACAACGTAGCTGAGTTAATTGGTCTGAGGCGAGGGTAGCATGGTTTTTTTCTAACGGAAATTCGGGTTTTTCATCTAGCAAACAGAAAGTTGACCACAGAACACACGCAATTTACAGACAGCATACACAGAGGAATATGCCTTATTCGCTAATGCTCTAAAATCCCATAACAACAACAACAACAACAACAGCAACATAATTCATAGTACCGTGGCAGTTGGTACTATGAATTATGTTGGTGAAAGGTGTATAGAATGAGAGGAAAAGAGGAGGACATCTAACAAATGACATTCAGCCGCCTACAGAATTTCTCCCCACTATAACACTGCAGTCTTTGAGTATTTCAGTTTCATCTGAAGCAAGTTCTTGTTTTATTTTATTGGTCGCGTTAGGGTTCAGAACAATTAATGCAGCATGGGGTCTAAAACTATCCCAATCAAACTGTGATTGATAAAATGAAACAAAGCTTACTTTCGATGGAATGAAAATACATTAACTATTAGGATTGCCTGCAACAAAGAAAATGGTCAAATTGTGAAACATTACAAATCCATTTGAAAACGTTGCGTGACCAATGAGAGAGACTTAGAAGATTTTTTAGCGAGGCAGTAGTCACAATGTCTGTAGAAATGTAAATTTTATGGCCTTATTTTATTCAATGAAAATTTAAATTTGCCTTAAATTAAATAATGGATTATCTATTCAGTTTTATTTATTATTTCTGAGGAGGAGGGGGAGTTATTCCAGAGTATTTTTATTTTATTTATTATTATTTTAATTACTAAGATTTTTCTTAGTAAAATTTTTTCAGAAATTTTTTTTCTGTAATTTAAATCTGCTCCTATGTTTAATGTCACTCACTCTATTATCTTTTAAATTCGCATCTTCTTTTTGTTAGCTACTCCATTATAAATCCGAAAATTTCCCGAGGACAGCCTTTAATTCCCGAAATAATTTTCTTTGATCCGCCAAGGTCAATATTAAATTCCCTTTCATGTATAATTAATCCTTGGTTGTCAGAGAAACTTTATCCTTACACGGCGTACTTATAAGTCAACAGACTAAAGAAAGACGATGATTCCTTCTTTTCTCTTAACCATAAAAAAAAAATAATAATAATAATAAAAATAAATAAATAAGAAAAGAAAAAGCAGATTTTTACATTATCCGCTCATTCGTGGATTATAAAACAGCTTCTCTGATAAATTATAATTCATTAAACTCAGGTTTATATTTATAACTTATTCCATAAACTCTAAGTTGCACACATGAGAGGATGAGGTGATGGTGAGTATTCTGCCCTAAAGCAGGTCCTTATTCCTGCGGATTAATAGGATGGATCATATCAATACAGGCTTATGTTGAGGATTGCCACTACTTTCCCTGCCTGTGGGGTCAGGGCCTTGTGTTCAGGGTAGGTTGGTATGTTTTGCGGTAATATATATAGATGATGATTTTTTCTTTGTTCCTTGCAGGTGATATCAAAAGTTACATAAAGAAAATGACCGATCTGCCTGAATTCCAAAGAAATCAAACTGTTAGTGTACGTTTAGCAAGGGCACCGGTGACTAAAACTGCTGATTTGTTTAATGTATCCAGAGCAATTGTATCGAAAGTGATGCCTGCATTCACCAATTATAGAAAATCAAAATCTGATGGGACGAAATGTGGCAGAAAATCGAAGTTCACTGAAAGAGACCGCCGGACACTGAAAAGGATTAAGTACTGTCTCAAAAATAACTAAAGAACTTAAGGTAAGTCTCAGCAATTCAATTTCTAGCAAAGCATTTTGGTAATAACGTCATAAAGCTGAAATTTATAGCACAGCTGCTGTTATCAAGCCACTAGTTCTGATGGAAATGCTAAAAAGAGAATGCAATGGTGTAAGGAGCACAAAAAACAGGACACCTGGTGATTGGAAATATGCCATATTTTCAGATGGATCATCATTCACATTTTTTCCAACATCAGAGATAGAGAGCGTTTGGCGAATACCAAAACAAGCGCATCATTCTGTCTGTCTTGAGCCAACCGTCAAACATAGCGGAGGACCAACAATGGTTTGAGCAGCAATATCTTGGTGTTCTTTAGGTCTTATCATCACCCTGAACGGGTGAATTACTGCTACTGATTATCTTGATATTCCGAGTGCTAAAAAGAGGATGCAATGGTGTAAGGTGCACAAAAAACAAGACACCTGATGATTGGAAACATGCCATATTTTCCAGGTCCATCCCATGGTGCAAACGTTATTTCCCACAAACGATGCCATGTTTCAATTTACACTATAGTGGTTTCTTCACTTCGTTTGGAGTGGTCTGATTTAGCCAAAATGCCGTCGGGAATTGAAGGAATTCTTAGAGGTATCTTCAATCGGAGATGCAATTAGCCAATATCCGGAGGAAAGAGATTATCAAGTTCCTAAATTCTTTCCCAGAAATATATTTAAATTAGAGATCATCACGTCGTTAATCCTCTTCCTAGAAATATATACTCTTGTAGAAATTTTGGTTGGCAAAAGTGTAAGCCAATATCCGGAGGGAAGAGATTATCAAGTTCCTAAATTCTTTCCCAGAAATCTATTTAAATTAGAGATCATCTAAATTAGATCATCTAATTTAAATTAGAGAGCCAATTTGGTTGGCCAATATCCGGAGGGAAGAGATTATCAAGTTCCTAAATTCTTTCCCAGAAATCTATTTAAATTAGAGATCATCACGTCGTTAATCCTCTTCCTAGAAATATTTACTCGTGTAGAAATTTTGGTTGGCAAAAGTGTAAGATTACTTGATTAGTTCTGCCGTGTGTTCGTACATTCTGCGCACGGCTTAGAATAGACAGGAGCACAGCGACGTTCTTGTGCGCTTGGTCACACTCATCAGTAAATAATTCGATCATACTGATTGTCTGTTAAGTTAGTATACCGACTATCAAGTTCAGAAGGGGAAAGAAAAACTGTGCTTATATTATTACTTGTGCGTTGTCCATTCTATGTGTAAAAACGATATTCGTTGTAGGGTTGTTAACTGTTCCTCTTTGAGTGGAACAGTCCCGATTTACAAGTGCAAATTCTTCTTTATGTTAAGTTGGAGAACGAAAATTCTGGGCGAATCTTTAGTTTGATGAAGAATGGCGAAGTGAAAGAAACAGCGAGACTCCTAGGACTTTGGACGCGAAATTATGGGTGAAATACGTTTTTGATTTTACTTGTACTCAGCTCAGGAAATATTTGGACCAGCCTGATGGGAAAAGCTGTCCCTGATGGGAAAACAAATTATAGGACAAAATATGCATATAATAAATGAAAATTAAATAGGCAACAGGTCAAATGCATTACAGTGTTATAAGAATTTTTTGTTGCATTTTATTTTTGTTTTTTCTGGAATGTTTATTAATTTTGTTGATGATTTATAAAATTATTAATATTCTTTCTCTCTAGAGAGGGGAAATAATTGAAAGGTTTGTCCAATTTGACTTCACACATTGGCATGACACGATACTTATCTGTGACGCACTATAACCTTCTTGTGACGTCACTTCCCAAGGTAACTTACTTACGACAATTATTCTGGAGTTTTGATGTGCCCCAATTTCAAGATTTGAAAATATGGTAACTCTAATTCGTTGGCGTTGCACAAGGCGCTCGATGAAGTGCAGATACATTCTAAAGACAACATTAGACAACCCTGATCCTGTAATATTCTTGTTTATACTCCGGCACGACAACCAGGTCTGTGGAGTTTACAGTAAATCAATGATACAAATGTTAATCGTAGTTAGCAGTCACGGGCTTGAACCCCGGTCTACTTAAAGAGCGCGTGCTACTGTTCTCTCACGCTCCTGACTACTCGGCTACGTCAGGCCTAATGACGATGTAACACAATCATCCAGCTGATAAAGAAACGAACGTTATGGAACTTTCACAGTACAGGGGTAATTACAGCCTAAATTCTATTCATTTTATTGGCAGAAGCAGTGTCTCTTTGAGAGAGAAAGTAAAGAAAGCTCGCAAGCCTGTCGATGATCTGTCAAAAAGAACTTCACAACCAAAACTCGAAGAATAAGCCCTCAATGTCTATAAATGATTTAATATTCAAAAATTGGTGTGTTACTGCAGACCCTCATCACAATCGTTTTGTGCTGAATGACAATGGCTAAATTGATCAGATCTTCTAGAGACCAAAGAAGGGAACATTGCAATAAAACACGGATGCGTATTACATTTTGAAAGTGCAAAAGTCGAGAGTAAAAAAATATAATAATCAACCTTGCAACATTTTTTATTAATGTCCTCACCATAGTGAAGTTGTTATAATATATCTTACCCACACCGTACGGGAAGGGTCTGGGTTCAAATTCCGTCAATGATGTCAGTAACTTTTTTCGCAACCTTCTCACGCCGTGGCCAAGTTAGTCGGTCTCAGGCAAGAAACTTCGATCTTTCGTTTAGTAAAATGAGAAAACTGATCAGAGAACACACGCAATTTACGTACATGAACGAATAAATCTTGTAGCCCTAATCTTGTAGCCCTAATCTTAAAGAATTATTTATTTTTGTTTATTAATATCTAAAGCTGCATTGTAATAAAAAAATAATAATAACAGAACACAAACTAAACCGTTTTCAGTTTACAATAAGGCATATGTCTCAGCGAAATAAAGTATATTTATAATATACTATATAAATATTCCTCATATACATCATCCTTATGCAGAATGCATCAGCAAAACTGCTAATGCACTCTGTATAAGGATAGGAGTCTGTACTATCAGGTTTTGAGAAATTAAGGACACTTAGTAAACCGTACTGTTTTCTTCTTTTGAACGTTTAAGAACTTCAAGAGAACCTTCTTGAAACTGGGATGTACGTAGGATAAGCACAATCATAAAATTTAACGCCGGATTATTAACGAAGAACTTCTGGTCATTAATTAACAATTAATTATCAATGATTTAACTGCTAAAGAAAGAATTGTCATTGTCGCAATTGATGATTGTCTTTACTGCCTTTCACAGTTGAAGTCGAGTAAATGGATAGAAATTTCTCGCTAGCTCACAGGGGATGGACGTAGAGGAAAGGTGAGGTGCGAATCTATCGGAGAGGCAAATCACATTATGGCATCGAAGATTGTGACCTGCTTTTACACTACTGTTAATTCCTCGTCAGTGTAAGCAGCTCTAAGCAATCATAGGAATCATAGAGATATGTTACAAACAGTAATAGAGATCTGTTTCAGACAGCAAGAGAGATCTGCTCAATCCAGCTTGTCATCAACGCAACTTAAAATGTTTCAGGAGACCATGTAGTGGTTGCTTCGATCAGGAAAGATTGTTGTATCTTCCTATAATAACTTTGGATTTTGTGAAAGAACTTACACGGATGATAAGCACTTTGGTTTCTTTTTCCATTTATTGGACAACTTCGTTTTTTTCCCACCTCTGGACATTTTCTCAACAGTCTGACCTACTTAAGAATCATAATACCTGACGTCATCCATCAATTATTTTATCTACTGATCTTGTAGATAAAATAATTTCACTCGGTGTGAACGTGAATGGTACAATTAGACGTAGCGATAACATTAAATAGAAAAGAAATCCGACTAGCTAATATTTCTGGCAGTTTCCCCCCACGGCCGAATAAATGTCCATATTATTGGATGGTCAGCCACAACCATCCAGTAATGTAGACTTTTATACAGACGATGAGTCTAGAAGTAATTTCCAGCAAAACCAAGTAAGCACAGCAAGAGCTGAGCTTACTTCGTTTTGCTGGGTACTCTAGTCGTAAGGAAGACGGTAAAATGGAACACTCTCTCATTCTGTCTTGTGAGAATGATATTCTGATGGTTACTTGCAAACTACAGATGTTTTTTTTTGAAGCACACTCTGTGCATCACAGGCGCACGCACGGGAAAAGGGAGGACACAATTGGTCAAAAGTCTCCCAAGAGCATTCTGTTTTGTATTATGTAATTGTAATGTCACTTGTTGGTTCTGGCAAAAGCTACCAATGTGGAACGTACCATCCTCCCCTTCTCTCTCTCTCAGATATAATTTCTGGGTGTACCATTACTGCTATACATTCATGACAACTGTTTCATATGTATACGACTATGAATTTTTTGCATTTAATCCAAACTACTTCGACTGTTTATTAAAAACTATTTTTGAATTATAATTAGGAAACATCATTTTTTTGGTTTTACTTACGATCCTTGTGGATTTTTTCTTCAAATTCACAGAGTTGATTCTGTAGTACTGAGTTTCCTATTTGTGGATGGCCTCTACACGAAATTTACAAAGACAAGGATGTAGATTTAGGAAGGATGTAGATTTGCTTGAGCGTGTACAGAGAAGGGCGACAAGATTGGTGAGGGGAATGAAGGGATCCTCTTACCAAGAGAAGCTTAAGTTCGGCAAATTGCAGTGGCTGGAGACTAGGCACCTGCGTGCTGATCTGATTGGGGTGTATAAGGCCTTGAATGGGTTGAGCACGCTGAATTCTGATGGGATCCTTCCACTTGTTCAGATTACGAACCTAAGGGGACATAAATTCAAATTAAGAAAGGACAGATGTAGAATAGATGTGCGGAATTTGTCTTTAGCCAGCGGGTGGTTAATTGCTGGAACAAACTTCCATCTGTCGTGGAAGTTGATAGGTTAAATAAATTTAAGGAGGAACTGGACAAACATTTAGAGGGATTTGTTTTGTAAATTTTTTTTTGGCTGATGCTACATAAGCTCATACACTTGCTTTCTTGCATCACATGCCACTACTACTACTACAATATGCGAACGCTTCATAACCTTAGTTATTTTGACGCTAACTGTATTCTAAGGATTGTTTGAAAAAACAGCTCTAAGTTATTATTTACAAATTTAATTTAATGCTTTTAAATCGTTACCTTGCAGATTACAGTGCTGTGTATTGAATATCCTTTAATGGTTAAATTTAACAGGCTGTTTAATAGTTCACACGAATATTCACATGTAAACAGATTGTTATTAGAGTATAAGTCAGCTTTACTTCATCATATGAAGATAAAGCTGACCTATCGGCATCTTACTTTTCCTCTAATACTTACATCGTAGTAAATTTCCTTCTATCATATCGATCACATTTCATTCAATGCCTCGTGGTGTTTTGACAGGATATTAAAAGAATTCTGCACAATCTTGATGCTTAAAAATCTCCAGATCCTAACAACACATCGCCACTTGTTTTCAAAACCTTTGGCCTAGAGCTTTCTCTTGCTTTTCAACATTTTCCATTGTCTATTTTCCACTGGTGTTTTTATTTCTTAATGGAATTTTTTTCATATCCAGCCAGTTCCTAAAAAATAAAGTGACAATCCCTCCCTTCCAATTTTTCCTATTGCACTTACTTCTGCTTTTTCCTAAATAATGGAAAAATCCATCAATCGCCAACTCTTAATCTATCTCGAAACCTTCCATCTGATCAATGACCACCAATATGAATTTCCTCAGTCTGTTTAACCAAGATATTCGCTGTGATATCTTGGTTTATGTTATTCATCTTTTGACAAATTCATTGGAACTTTTCCAACGAATATAAATAGCTGCTATTGACATTTCCATGGTATTTGATTGTGTTTGGTATAAAAGCCTCCTAAATAAACTTTCATCCTTATGGTCTGTTTTTTGCAATTTCATTCTGACCGCTCACTGCGTCTGGTAAATGGCTTGCTGTCTTCTAACTGCTTAATTGATGCTGTTTCCGTATTGTGGTTTTGTTATATGATAGTGCGTTACAATTGACAAACCCTGCCCTGCCTACAGAAACAATTATCACTTCTCTACCAGCAGTTCATTAAATGCTGACCTCCAGTAATTCTTTCATGACAGAAGAAAATTTAGTTGACTTCAGTCTTCTAAAACCCAGTCTTTTCTCATTTCTCGCCAGAAAGAATTCTATTCCCATCCTTCTCTTGAACACATTTAGCTTCCTACACAAGATCTACTTCTTGTTGTAGGGTTTTAGGCGCATCAGCAACTCAGGCGACATTGCGCCATATATAATATGTCTGTAAAAACTCTTCGCCTCATTAACGGGATTCGAACTCAAGTCTTGTCTGCCCGGGGTGGGGAGAACGGTGATTATACCAACTGAGCTCCCGACGAGGATATATATCTACTGAGGATGACTCATCTAACCATCTGGGGGAACACAAACACATACAAAGATTACTTCCTCTGCAAATAAAAAGCTAAGTTTTTGTCATTTGCTCTCAGCATGATTTTTCTTCTGAACGGCTACTTATTGTGCAAATCGTAAATCCCCTCATATGAAACATTGTTCCCATACCTGTGGTAGTGGTGTTTCCAAAACTTCTCTCATACCCGGCGAGGCATGAACGCTACAAGATTTCTAAATGTGTCTTGTGGTATTTGGTACCAACATGTCAGCAGATCCTTTAACTCCGGTAAAGTCCGTGGTTGAGACGCCACAGACCGGAGTTGCTGTTCCAACACAAACCACAGATGCTCGATGGGATTGATGTCTGGGGAATTTGGAGACCAGGGCAATACCTAGAAGTCTTCTTTATATTCTGCGAACCAGTCTCGAACAATCCAGGCAGTGTGCCATGGCGCATTATCCTGCTGAAAGACGTTGCCATGAAAGGGTGTACCTGGTCGACAATGATGTTTAGGTGTGTGTGTGTGTGTGTGTGTGTGTGTGTGTGTGTGTGTGTGTGTGTGTGTGTGTGTGTGTGTGTGTGTGTGTGTTTATAAGACTTCTTTCTTCTTTCTAACCGGCAACTTAGCGAGTGGAGGGCAGAGACACGAGATCTCTGCCCCCATTCCCCACCCCTGCCACGCGGCGGTGTGCCGGGTTCTACTATCATCTGGCTGAGTGTCCCTGAGAAATTCAGGGGCACTCAATTTAGGGGAAGAGTAATAGAAAGGGGGCAAATCCAAGAGTAGGACCGCCCTAAGAAGAAATAATGAGCGTTTTAGTAAGGATATATCTCTCACTTAGGGTGGTGAGAGAGAGAGAGAGAGAGAGAGAGAGAGAGAGAGAGAGAGGGGAAAGTTTGTTGTCTTCAGTCAGGGTCAAGGTTGGTAGTTTTGTCAAATCCGGCTGTCCACTCTCTAATGTCCTCTCTTCTCTTAAAGAACTTAGCCGCGAAGGTGTTCAATGTCTTGAAATTTTCCTCGCTTTTTGTGAGCTTTGCCTTGTCAATTGGTGGTCCGGAGTCTACTAAGGAGGAGATTCCTGCTTTAGATCGTGGTAACAATGACCACGTGGTCAGCAGTTTCAGTATGTGGTCAGCAGTTTCAGGCTTGCCACAGTGACATTGTGGTGTCTCTGTTAGGCCCAGTCGGTATAGTTTGGCGTTTATAACGCCATGGTCCGTCGTTAGGAAGGAGGCATATAGGCCTGGCGCTAGTCATAATTTTTCCTTCTTGATTAGTTCTTGCATGTACGGGGTGTATTGTCTTGTTGTTGCTCCCTTTTCCATGGTCGTCCAGGTGTTTTGCCATTTCTCCCTCATCATATTCCTTATTCTTGCAATTTCCGTTTTCTTTTCAGCCTGCAGGTCAATAGTGATGTTATCAATAGTCGTGGGTATTTCTTTGTTTATTCTGTACTTCAGGTATTTGAATTGTACTTCTAGATTTGCTGGAATTTTCCCTAGTAGAGCTTGTAACGCCATTGTTGAAGTTGTTCGGCATGCCCTTGACATGGTTAAGTGCACCAATCTTTGTGCTGTTCCAGATGTTTGGTTATTATCACCTTGTTTGCTCTATATCCCCACGCACCCGCTCCATAAGTAAGAATAGGAAGGAAAACATTTATAATATAATCTTAGCTTGTGAGCTTTTAGGCCCCATTCTCTTCTGGTTATTTGCTCGAGGGCCATCAGGAAGGTCTTGGTCTTCTCTTTTAAGTATTTCGTGTGTGGGAGGAAGCTGAGTGGTTCATTCACCATGACGCTTAGGTATCTAGTTGTTTGTGTATATTTCATCCTTTGATCTTTGTACTTAACGAGTGGTGGGCGCTCTCTATCG
Organism: Mastigoproctus giganteus; assembly: GCF_048544385.1. Classification (NCBI taxonomy): domain Eukaryota; kingdom Metazoa; phylum Arthropoda; class Arachnida; order Uropygi; family Thelyphonidae; genus Mastigoproctus; species Mastigoproctus giganteus. The sequence continues at coordinate 87,137,753 of NC_143588.1, read as the reverse complement.
AGTTTCCCTTTGATCAGCATTTGCGGCGTTTTTTTTGTGCATAGGTTCAATTTGTGTTTATCCGCCCATATGGCAAGCTCTTCTAAGACTTGATCTCCATTATTTTCTATCTCCCTCCTGGAGTTGCCGGTCGTGACAATAGTGAGGTCGTCCGCGTAAGCTATTAATGTTGTTGATTGCAAGGTCTTATGTAACCAGGTGTCAAAAACAAGGTTCGAACAGAGTCGGCCCAAGACTGAGCCTTGTGGGCATCCCCTTGTAATTTTTCTTCTGATTACCTGAACACCGCTCTGAACCATCACCTCCCAGTCATAGAAGTAATCAGAAAGCAAGGAGAAAAGTGAAACAAAAATGGCAACTTCCCTGAACCTCGTGAGGGCACTCTGCCACCAGAGTGTGTCAAAGGCCCCTGCAAGGTCCACGAAGATGGCTAGGAGGTACTTGTTGTTAGAGTTATCTCTTGTGGCAATCAATTCCGAAATGGCGTCTTCTGTGTTACGCCCGAGGGTGAATCCATACTGCTTTGATGAGTATAGGCCTTTTGTTTTATAGATACGAATCAATCTGGCTGCAATGATCTTTTCCAGAACTTTGCCCATGACCGGGAGAAGGGTGATCGGATAGTATGAAGTAGGGTCTTGCTCAGGTTTGTCTGGACTTTACAGGCTTATTTTGAGGATTGCCAGCTTCCAAGTCCTGGGAAAGGTGCTAGAAATGAGACAAGAGTTGAGGGCACTTTGGATGGCGCAGGGGGGCCACTTTCCACACCCTCTTCAGGACCTCCACTTTCAAGGCATCATGCCCCAGGCATTTCCCATTCCTCATAGTGTCTTGGCCTATCTCCTCCAAGGTGTATGGCAGTTCCTCTAGAGGTACTTGATATGCTGTTTTGTCATCTCATTTCTTTTTGGTGTGATGTCTTGATGTCTCTTCACGTTCCAGGTCTTGATAGGTGATCGTGTCTAGGATCACATTCATGGTTTCTGCCCAGTCATATGTGGAAGCATTTCCCTGGACGTCCATGGTAGCATATATTTCCTGTGAGGGGGATCTTGCTGTTGAGCAGCTTATAGACTAGAACTCATGGGTCTGTGTTTCCTTTTGTTTGGATTAGCCTTTCCCAGGCTGTTTTTTGTGTTGTTGTATGGTTTGATGGTAGCGTCTTCTCGCCTGTCTGTACTTGTCTGCAAGTTATTGAGTTCGTCTTGTGGCCTAGTTGGTACTCCTCGAGCTCTTTGATACTCCCTTTTTGTTGTCATGAATTGTTGTTTCAATTCAGTGAGAGTCACCGTCCACCAAGGGACTTGATACATTTTTCTTCTTCTCAGCTTCGTTGATGCTTTGCATGCTTTGGTGATCTTATCTTGTAATTCCAGTATGTGTTGTTCAGAGACTGTAAGGCAGCTAAATGTTCCTCTGTTAATTCCTCCTTTAAGGAGGTATCAAATTTCTCCCAGTTTGCTGTTTTTGTTTACATCTGCATTGATCCGTGTAGTCTGTTCTTGTACACCTTGTCTACTGAAGTACAAAGAAGGTTATGGCATTGTGGTCGTTTGTTGAGATTGCTGGTTGTACCTTCCAGTTTTACACCTTCTGTCCCACAGCTGGGGTAGGTAAGGCGACATCAATGTATGAGGTCCCACGGGGCGGAGGATGTCCTTGCGTATTGAGTACCTGCAGTCTGTGCGTGAGAATGATTTCTTCTATGCTCTGTCCTTTTTCATCCGTTTGCGGACTGTTCCAGAGGGTCGAGTTAGCCAGGATAAGCACGCTTTTGTTCCTAATCTTGATGAGTGCTACTTCCAAGTAGTCAGCATGTGGCTGTATTGGATTAGCTGATTGTGAGCACTGGCAGTAGAGGGATATGACAAAGAGCTGGCCAAAACTGCCCTCCAGGCAGGCACAAGCAGCATGCGTCGTGCACAGCGAGGTGACCTTGATTATTGTGATGATGGGATTAGTTACAGAATATTTTCGGGTCTAACGGCACCAGGAATTTGCCCGATCTCCGTCTATGTTCTTTGCATCGAGGAGCGTACGCTGTCAAGGCCAGAGGTATAAAAGTGTATGGGTCATGTGTTGCGTAATATGTAGTGCCCCTTGTTCATCTGGCTTGTTAACCAGGACCCTGATGGGACCTAATGCTTATGTACTCCGCCACGTGGAGGCCAGCCAGGTGTTCCCTTAAAGTTTGCTCTGGCAGGTCCTGCTACCCACTTTCTTGAGATTTTAGGCAGGTGATAGACGTTAGAGTGCTTGGCTCATGGATGACTGGACCCAGGGTGTCCCAGCAGAACATCGCCCAAAGCATGACACCGCTGCCACCGGCTTGTTTTCGTCCCACGGTGCACCCAGGCGTCATCACTTCCTCAGGTAAACGACGCACACGTACACAGCCGTCCACATGGTGCAACAAGAAACATGCTTCATCGGACCAGACGACCTTCTTCCAATCACTCAAGGTCCAGTTTCGATGCTCGCGTGTCCATTGTAGGTGCTGTCGCCGGTGAACCGTGGTTAGCATGGGCACTCGGAGTGGCTTGCGGCTACGCAGCCCCATTTTCAGTAGGGTTCGATGTACTGTGTGTTGTTACGCATTACTCCCGTCACCAGCATTCCAATTACCGGCGAGTTGCACCACAGTCGCCCCTCTGTTGCTACGTACCATCCGGGTGAGCCTTCACCTACCTTGAGCATCGATGAGCCGTGGTCGTCCAACAACAGTAACACTGATTAACGGAGCTCATTATCAGGTGTTTTTTATACCGCGTCCCGACCTGCGCATGCGCCGTAGTTCACCTGCATTTGCTTCGATTTGCATAACGACTCGTTCGTTTTAATGTTTTGGCTCATCAGTGTATGCAACAACAGTGCAGTCAACAGATACGGCTCAATTGGGAACCCAACAAGGTAACTCTTCTTCTTCCTCATTTATCTCTTCAGTTTTTATTCTTTGAAACAACCTGACTTCATATGTATTTCCTGAAACTTACAAATTATAGAAATTCATCTCCAATGTCAACAAGTATCTTTTATCTTTTTAACCTTCAACTCATACACCGTAATATACTAGAGCGCTTTAAGTTCCAATATCTTTCGTGTTTGAATTAATCATAAAATTAAAAAAAAAAAAAAAGATATTCTAAAAAATAAAAATATATTCTGGAATATGAGCTTTTCTTTCTGTTCTCCAAAATTGTATCTATCCTATGATCAAGAATCTCATATTCGGTTTTTGTAGGGTTTTAGGCCATATTGCACTGTATATAATATGTCTGTAAATTGCGAGTGTTTAGTGGGCGAGATGCTGTTTTCAGATGAAAAACCTGAGTTTCTGGGAGAAAAAAACCATGCTACCTTCGCTTGAGACCGGTACATTGTGAAAAAGACCCATAAAAATTCCTGGTGTCATTGACGGAATTCGAACTCGGATCTTTTTCACAAAGTGTGGGGAGGACGGTGATAATAGCAACTTTCTACCGATGAGGGCTTCATAATTGATCTGGAATGCTTATTTCTGTAATATTGTTGCTTACTCACCACTTAATGGGAGTACAATACGTTGATACTGCTAGATTGGTGTGAGTGTGGGCCGATGTTAAAATTAATATATTACACTGGTGTGCAAAACTTAAGGACCAACACTATTTCTAAAGGTTGCAACCGCAAAATCTTTACTTAAGATACTCTTTACTGATGACAGTAGATTCAGTCTCAGCAGCGATTCTGGACGTCAGCTAATCTGACGAGAGGTTGGCACACGGTATCACCCTGCAAACATCACTGAAAGGGATCAATATGGCGGTCGAGGTATCCTTGTCTGGGGATGCGTTATCTTGGATGGATGTACCCAACTCCAGATACTGGAAGGCGGAAGTGCACGCTACTGTATGAGGTAATCCTTTCCAATGTGCGTCTATTTCGAGGTGCCATTGGCCTCTAGTTCGTGTTTATGGATGATAACGCCACATCCCATCGCACTGCAGCTGTTGATATTCTCTTGGAACAATGAGGACATTGTTCGTATGGATTGGTCTGCCCGTACCAAGATCTAAATCCCAGCGAACACATATGGGACGCTATGGGGAGACGCCTAGCGGCACGTCCACACCCACAAGAAAATGTTCACCAGCTGAAATGGCGCTGAGAGAGGAATGGACGATGTTACCGCAAGACATATCAACAACATTGTTCTAAGTATGGACAGGCAGTGCAAAGTCTGCATCGACATTTGGGGTGGCCATATCTCCTACTGAGGACTACCTCTTCCCTTTGTTTCATCTTTGGCAGTAATGCGTCTGTATCATGGCAGCCAGTGCTATGTTGCCATTTTTGAATAAAGTCCCTCTGTACCGTTTTGTTTCCGTTGTTATGTCGGTGTTGTTTCCTTCATCATTTCTATACCTTACGAGGTTCCTTTGGTATGCTTTTCCCATATCCAGGCCACTCCTATAAGAAGCTAGCTACAGGTGAAAACTTGACTGGTCCTTAAATTTTGCACACCAGTGTATTACTGGGTCTCCTACATGTTGTGGTAGGAACGGGAAATTTCTTGCTTGTATCCATATGCTTCAGAATCTTGAAACGTCCCCGTTTTGAGCATATGCAATGGGGAAGAGAATACAAATGTATCCTGCCAGAGGTATTTTATTTTAAACTGTCAACGAAACAAGATTGAAGCAGGATTCATTATTCATCATGTTGAATGAAGTGGAAAGTAAGTTCTGGGTCTACTTGGAACTTTTCGTTTTCGTAGTAACGTTTATTGACCTCCTGATTCAGAGTAGGTATTATTTCGTTTTCAATTTTAACGGCTCTTGCATACTATCGACCATATCTGCATCTTCACTTTTAGGAATGTATCCATGCAACTGTTTGGTGTTTCTTCGTTTTCAGGGTAGCACTCACCAGCTATTTTATTTTCATTTTGTAGTCATAAGGAGATATTCACTTGCCTCCCTTCGTTGAGTAATCCGCCCAATTCCGTACGTAATTCAGAAAAAGAAAAATCTTTTGTTAACTTGGTGACTTTTAACAATGACGCAGTTGACGATTTTCCTCAGGCAGGTAGGTGGAAGGATTATTTGTGTTTTGAAAGCCAATATCCGTTCGTTCAACAGGCTATTATAAAGTATACTGCAAAAAAATAAATGATATCAAATATCCAAGAAGACAAGTATCGTCTCCTTTCCGACGCTCGTGAATGATACATTACTGGAGTTTGACTTCTAGGGCTCTGTTCCACAGATATGCTTCACAAACGGATTGTTGAGCCAGTCTGTTCTTCACACCTTGGAAGATGACGCCTTTTGTAACATGTAGAAAATGGAGCACAGGATACTCCCCCCCCCCCAATTTTCATATATATATATATCAGAATTTACAATTGGTGTTGTGTAGTTTTGAAGTGCTTTCTGGCTGTGCCCTCAATCTGCGCCTTCAAAGCCAATTATAATGTATTAAACAAACATAGACATAAGTATGTCTATGTTTGTTTAATACATTTAGGAAACATCCTAATTTGTTCTTAAATTTTTTTTTTAACATTTCAAAACCTATGCGACCCACGAATCCGTATGAGATCACAGTGAAACCCGATAGCAAAAAAAAGTTAGCTGATACGTATAAAAAGTTTCATGTTAGGCCCACCCGAAAACTAATTCATCCCAATGTGTATTATGTATGTAAATTTTGTGTGTTCTCTGCTCGGTTTGTCTGTTTTTCTGGACGAAGAGCATGAGTATGTGGGGAAGGGGAGACCTTCCCCAGTGAAGAAAGCTCATAAAAGTTCTTCAGATCATTGACAGGATTCGAACCCCGACCTTTTCCACTCGGTGTGGGGAGGATGGTGGTTTTCACCACTGTGCTAATCCGTACGGGCTGCTGATACATATAAAGACAATCGCCAAACCCTAGGTGATGTTTGTCAATAGAACCTTTTGGCGTTTTTATATTGAGCTACTTAAACTTTCTAGACTCCAGCCAATATAGTAATGTATTTCAAGTTGGAACACAAACAGACGTATTGCCTAGATCTCATTTTTTAGCAGAATTTGAATACATCAATTAAACACCGATCTCTGGTAGTCTAGTCTCTAAGATACCTACTTCGCCTTCGTGGGTAGCACAGTTGGTAGGATCACCGTCCTCCCAACACCCGGTTGAAAAGACCTAAGTTCGAGTCCCGTCGATGACATGAGCGATTTGTATGGGCCTATTTTACAACGTGGCTGAGTTAGTCGATCTCAGGCGAGAATAGCATGGTTTTTTCTCCCGGAAACTCGGGTTTTTCGTCTAGCAAACAGAAAATCGGCCACAGAACCACGCAATTTAAAGACAGTGTACACGTAGCAATATGCCTTAGTTGCTGATGCTGCTAAAACCTTACTACTACAATTCCTACCTCAACTACTGTTCTCAGTTATTTATTATTATCATCAATTATTATTATCAGTTAATTTATATAATTAAATGTATAATTAATTAATAAAATTAATAAAGACAGTTTTATATTAAGAGAAATAAATCTCTTTATCGTAAAACTTTATAGTACAAATCCATCCAGTAGTTTTCTGTTTTATATAAGCATTCAATTTCTGTTTGACATTAGTTACGCATTATAATTTTTCTATCCATCATCTTTGCAGTTTAAACATTTCTATTCTCATTTCTTTATTTACTTGTCTCTACTGTTTTGGTTTCTTTCTTAATCTCTTTATACACTTCTCAGTCACCCTTATTTACACGTTAGAAGAATCAGTTTTTCATTATTTTTGTTTCAGTATTTAATGTTAGTGATTAAGCCAATCAGCGGATGTGGCAGTTTTGTTCCGGATTTCCTTTCACAAAACAGTAAACCATTTTATAATATGCAACCTACTGAGGAATGGAAGGATATTCGAAAAGGATATATCGCGCAGGTTGTATTTTGCCAAAGGTAAATATTTTGCTGTATTAATTTGGATTTTATACGCTTTAAATTTCCTATCTTCATCCATTTTGTCAACTAGACCACTTTTTATTGTTCGAATAGCCCGGTTGAACTTGCTCACTAGCTAAAAGTGAAGATAGAGTAGTCGTGGTGGTGCAGGTCCGAACCCGCGACATATGAAACTACTTACTCTTCACTAAATCACAGCTGTCTCCATCGATTTTACAACCAGATACCTTCTGGTAAAACATCTGGTCTTAAACCTCCGGTCCGAATATCATCAGCAAATTTGGAGTAGACTTGGAAGAAGCTGTTGGAAACAAAAACAGGAAAGCTTTCATCTCTTCTCTGGTAGTACAGGATTACTTTGTCAAGTTAGTAATCCAAGAGTTATCTATAAGTCATTTAAAAATTTTCTGGCCAGTAGCCAACATGTCCACTGGATACTTCTCTTTTTTTTTTAAATTCTAGTAGCTCTGTAACCGAACTGCGAATCTTAAAACAAACATGCTGCTTTCGAGGAAATACACACCCTGTATCATCAGTGACTAATATATGATAAATATTAGCCGAAGTTATACAAGAAAACATTTTCATAACAAGTAATGGTTCCTTAAGAAAACTGTTTACGAGTTTTTAAACCATTGAATTTATAAGAAAATTATACCGTGAATTTGTATTTACTAATTCGAACCTAATAAACAGGATCTTTAAATTCTTGTCAACAAATCCCTGAATCTTACAACTACAACCTTTTGTACTCACCACCCATTGAGCAACGTATTCATTTGAAGATCCAATTTCATGCCATTGCTCTTGTAATTAGATCTGGGCGAAATTCATAGTAAGATTTCATTGAGGCTCATAATTAAACGATTCACTTTTGCGATCTCAGAGAATCTCTATTTAGAATACATAGAAATGAATTTGTTAGAAAATGTATCTTACAGATTTTGGTTTAATAGAAATCTTATTTGTCAGAGAATCCTGGAGTATTTGAGGCTTTCGTCTTTTTAACTGATGTTTACTAATGTTAATAGCATACACTATTCTATTATAGTCTACTCTCGATATTGATTTTTCTGAATAGAATTTGATCATTTGATTTGGATCTCATGAATAAATTAGATCTAGATGTTGAAAGAAGCCAGATGCTCCTCAAGATTAGTGTTTTGTTTTTTTGTTTTTTTTTGTGAAATGAGGTGGATGATAGTAATAGGAACACATGCTTTGGGCACTCGTTGATATGTTAAAAACACAAACGTTCATAAAACTTGCTGCATATTTTAATTTTTGAACATTTAGTTATTGGAAATTGCAAAATTTTTTATTATTAAGAGATTAAAAATAATGAAACACTGGCATGAATTTTCAATTAATATTTATATTTCGTCCCAACGGAATAGACTTCTAAGATTTATGTAATCTTTTATTGACTTCTGTAATAAGAAACAGTCGTCTCTCTCTCTCTCTCTCAGGATAATTTTGAAGTGAGTGATTTGTTATCCTATTAAGATTAGAAAATCCTTTACAACGAATTAATCCTTGCCCAGAGCAGAGTCTATTTTGGGCAATTTGCATGGTTCCACTGTTTTTTATGAAGCACTTCTGTAACGTAAATGAACGAAACAGATGTATGCATGATAAAATTTGAGTAGCTGTGATACATGTAGAGTATCTCTCACAATCACTCTCGTTTTTGTCTATAGATGATTTTTAGCTCAGCGAAAGACTTCTTTCTGAAAACGACTCGTTTTTAAATACATTTAAATCTGTAAATATGGAAACAAAGTGTATCTGTACTTAAAGGTTGTCTGCACGGGTGTCACAGTGGTTATAATTACCGTTCACCCCACACAATAGAAAATACCCGGATTCGAATCCCGTAAATGTCGCGAAGAACTTTTATGAACTCTTTTCGGTCTCAGGAGTAGCATCAATCTTTTTCGACAAACAGGGTATTTGTCTTTTTCGACAAATAACTCCGGAAACTGGAGTTATTCGTCCATCAAACAGGCAAATCGACTAGAGAACACACGCCATTTATGGACATAATACACATGGGCAGATGAGATCGTTCTCTGAGAGCTCTAATATTACATTTTTTGTTCAGGGAGATTGTCTTCGTGGGAGCACGCCCTCGAGGTAGCAGTGCTGGTAGAATCGCCGTCCTCACCACACCGGTGGAAAAGGCCTGAGTTTAAATCCTGTCGATGACGTGAGGAATTTTAACAGGCCTTTCCACAACGAGGGCAAAATGTTTTTTTTCTCGACCGCAGAACACACGCAATTTACAGCCATAATATACGGCGCAATATGTCCAAATTTGCTGATGCACCTGAAACACCTACAACAAACAATCCTTGTAGCACTGTGATAATAATCATCGTCCTCCCCTCGCCTGATGGAAAAGATACGAGTTCGAACCTGTCAAAGACGCGAGGAACTTTTATAGGCTTTCTTCGTGGCTGCTTAGTCGGTCTCGGCGAGGATTGCAAGGTTTTTCTTCCCGGAATTTTAGGTTTTTCTTCCAGCAAAGCAGGCAAACCGACCAGAAAAAATATGCAATTTATGGACATAATACACATGGTTGAATAACGTAGTTTTTGGTTTATCCTAATACGTAATATTAGTGATTGTCTTGTACCTAACAATAAGACCATTACCAAACAGCACAACTCCTTTTTTTGGAAATCAGCTTTCCAAAAATGACTTTTAGAAGTCCTTTTTAGGAATCGGCTATTATGCTTACCATTTTTTTATAGTTTGTTGTGCAGTGTAATAAAATTCACTATGTAAATAAGGAGCACAAATAATCGAATTAAAATAAAAAATGAAAAAAGGAGACTGGATTCTTAATGCAGATTTTACTGCAGTATTGTGTATTACAGTAAACTGTGCATCCCAGATGCGGAAGAGTCAGTAATATTTGTTATCCTGAAGAGCTTTGTAAATTTTTTTTTCAAAGGTAATTCGACTTAGGCCTCTGTGAGACTGAAATTTGCAGAAGGGTTTCATTTTTGAGTGATAGTTTACGTTTTCTTTCCAAATAATTGAAAATAACTTAATAGTTTACGTTTTCTTTCCAAACACGAAAGCGAACTACGAAACAAATGTATGCGTGGAGTAGGAAGATATGAATTTAAATGATCATAATCATATTACCCCCAGGAACTCACCTGGTGAGTGTGGGCTTGGCACATCCAAGGTCCTCAGCTGGATATCATCATTCTTCTCTTTCTTGGTGATTCCTTTCTACTTCTCTCTCTCTCTGTCTCTGAGGGTAATTCGGGAATTTTTTTTTTTTTGGCTGGTGCAGCATAAGCCTCAGGCTTCCTTGCACCATATGGCTAATGCTAATAATAATAATAATAAACACCTGTAGGATAGTCAGAGAGTTCCTCGACCAACAGTTAACACCATTACAACCACCCCGTGTACTTGGTAGCAGTACCCGTCACGGAGTGGAATCCCCCAATCAGGGAGAAATAACATAAGAGCAACAATAATAATAATAATAATAATAATAATAATAATAATAATCGTGATTTTTGTAGCGTTGAATGAGCTAATGGGAATATTCTATTAGTAGTGTTCCTAATTCTCTGAAAGCACGATAAAATTTAAAAGTTTTGCAAATACACCGGGGGGTGTCAAACTTTGAGAAACCGCGACCCCTAAAATGATAAATGAATAAAATAAATGATTTCATTTGGGTTAGAGCTAGTCAGGAAATAAATATACCACTTACTTTAATTAAATTTTAATCTATACGTGAAATAAAAGTGATAGAACCTTGCAACTTTATAAAATAAAACCGTTTCATTGGAAATAAAAATAAAAAAAAAAAACCTGAGGCAAAATAAAAAATAAAACCGCGACCTTCTCATATGGTCGCGATGCATAGTTTGAGAACCTTACGCTGTACTCTAAATAAGGTAATAAAATCATATATATATGGATATGAGTGGACAAAAAAAAACATACCATGGTATATGCTACCGTTTCCATTAATTGGCTGCTTAAAAGGTAATCTGTGTGTAACGTAAAAAAGTGTTTTTGTGTATATATTTAGTGTGCCATTTTTCAGCACTAAAAAATAGAATAAATAAATCTCAAGACATTGTCATTACACTATAACAAATTACGCTGGTATTGGCTTCGCTAAGTAGGGTACGTCAAGGTGCGACAATACAGTTCCCGGACTGGTGGAATAAAAAGAACATAAACTGAAGGAGTCACTTTCGTCAAAAATGTCTTCACAACAAGTGCGGAACCGGGGGGGGGGGGCATTGTTGTGCAACAAGAACTAGCTACCTTTCTCTCGAAATTGGCCTCACAAGAGGAAATGCCCTTCAGTAGTCTTTGAAGCAGCTGTACGCAGAACGCGCATTGGATCTCTTCTCTTCTCTTCAGGTACAAATTCGTGAATCACCCTGTTTGTCGAAAAACATGATCAGTATTGTTTGGATCCTGGACTTCTGTAAACAAAACTTTTCGCTTTGGTAATGATTTTGAAATCCCTGGCATGCTCTGATGCTTCGTCTGTGGATAGTACTGAAACACACAACGCATCCAGTGACAATACAGTCAAGGAAATTAGGAGTGTCTTGATAAGTCTAGATGAAGTCTTTGCATGATGACACTCTTCGTTGCTTCTGCTCAACCGTGCTGCACAAATTTTGCACAGACCTTCCTTTTCCCTAAATCTTCATGCAGAATTTGACGAATCATCACTTTATTTCATATCCAACTAATTAGCTAGCATTCTGAGGGTCAAACGATGATCTCTTACCACAGTTTTCGAAACTTTTGCAACTCTTCCAATTTCGAAAGGTTGACGGGCGTCCTCAGGTCTGTTTTTGAACTGCTTATACCATTCAAACACACTGATACCACTTAAAATTTCATCACCATAAACCGTTTTTAACATTTCATGTTTCTGTTGTAGCTTTTCTCAGTTTAAAGCAATTGATTTGTTAAATCGATATTCGTTCGTGGCTCCATTGTAAAATTGTAACTTGAAACGTTAATGCTAGTAATGAAACTGGTTGGTACTTGATTCCCATCAGCCTACTGAGCAATCTCTGTACCACCCACCGTTGGAGGAAGTTTGACTATAACATACCACTTCCGTTAATTTTCAAACGCATCGAACATGATGGCACCGGCACCAGTATGGGAACTTATTGCCACACCTTGTATGTACTAAAAGACAAGATTGATTTCGCATCCGAAACATTCGCATGTGGGTATGAATTCTTTTGAATTGATAGAATCAGTAAATTCTACCAATCATTTAAAATGTTTTTCATATTTAAAACGCCATTTCCTAAACAAATCTTAGGTATATATCAGCACTTCCTTTTTTTTTTTTTGGATAAACACTAAAGATGAGATTTAGACATGGCTTTTAGGAAGTGATATTTATAATGGCATATTACTTTTCTTACAGTGGATGCCTTGTTTATGGAGTCGTTATCACTTGAGACAGAAATAAGTTAATCCGAATTTCGATTTAATCGAAATTCCGATTAAATTAGATTTAATCAGAGATTTCATCGGAATTTCGGTGATCATATGACATATTGCTGGCTCATGAATATCACTCTCAAGTAAACACATTGCGAATGGAGCCCTTATGCTACAAAAAAAAAAAAAAATATATATATATATATATATATTAACCGTGAATCTGGATGCTAAAAATGGTTGCAATGCAGATGCGAACCCCTGAGAAATTATAAATCCACACTGATCCATACAGCAGTTTGCAGCCGTGGAAGAGGGCTGAAAGTTGGCATATGTTATTGATAACCATATCATGCCAAGAGCGAAAGCAGCAGGGGTCCTTCAAAAATATCGCGGGGAGATAGAATTCGTACTTACGTTTCTGTTGTGCATACATTAATACTAGTGATGTACGCACAACACTAGTGTTAATGTATGCACAACAGAAACGTAAGTACATACATTAACACTAGTAATGAAAGCTTTTTCATTGGGGAAAATAAATAAGAAAAGGTTTATGAATTTGGTTGGGGGAACAGCCCCCTTCTCCTTGAGGGAGGGACATAGTACACAGATGCGGATACTTTTTTTCACTGTATAAATTTTACATATTCTGTAGTTGGTCTGCCCATTTATTAGATGAAAATTATCTCCTTTATAGGATCGACTAACTCTGCCACGCTGTGAGAAAAAATTGGACGGAACTGGAAATGAAAAATACTTTTACATACTGTGTGGGAACCCAACAGTCATAACAGCAAGATCAAACTAAGTTTTTTTTTTTTTTTTGTACAGAGAGCAGATGTAAAGAAGGTTACAATTTCTTTTTATGGCTGTTGAAGTCTGTACTATTCTCATAGCAGATATAGGGTGAAGGTTAGGATACTAGAAGAAACTTAGTTAACAAACACCATACATAAAAGAAAGTAAATAAAGAATTTTTTTTTGTATTGGTGGCTCTTGAAAACTACGGATAGGTTGAGACTTGGACTGGGGCGAGTCTTCTATGAAACACTAGTATTTTCCGTTTACTTTCTTTATTGTTGTATGTATATCAACAAGTTTATTCTTAATTCATAGATGGTACTTCCATACACTTACTACTTACCCTAAAATGCATAATACAGGCTGTTGCGAACGTCCCAACACGTGAGAGAATTAGCCACTCAATTCAGCTCCATATAACCGACCTAAATTTTATTAATTTTTTATTCACTGTGCTTCAGGTCCCTGAAAATCATAAGTATAAAAATTTAAGTCTAGTGGGTGCAATTTTTCTTGTTTTCCAATTTTTAACTCATCTATAATACTTTTCAGAAGAGCATCATAAAAGAAAACTATACTATGGATGCCACGGAAAAACGTAAAATGGGAAAAATCCCGTCTTTGCCTACTACATGAAAAATTTACAGTAACACTGTTTTGATTTATGTTGCAACCCACGAAAAGATTACTTTGATCCTTTTATTGTCCCTGAAAGCTGGCAGTTCGACATGGTAGCTTCCAGGCTTTCGTCTGAACAGTGCCCTGAGCATATCAATCTGAATTGATAGAAAAACAAATGAATCTGCATAATAACTAGGAAAAAGTCCATAAAACGAAAAGTAATTAATATATTTTTTTACATAAATGTTGCAGCTCCTGTTCAGAATATTTAAACTAATGTTTTCAGCCGCTGTTCTGCGAAATGTTCCACAAAATTAGCACATCTCCATTTCACTATTTGTGCACTTTAAAAAAAAAACTATACTCTATATATCTATACTAAATTCTCGTGATGTAATTAATTTAAAATTTTGTTTTTAGCCACAAATTAAATGACCGAGCGATATCAAGTACCTATAGATTTTGTGTTCCTCCTATTGTTCAAAAAAGACAGAAAAAACACTGACTAAACAAAAGCATTCACTACATTACGGCTATTCTTTCCAAAATTCACAATCTCTTCAAGGCTATGATTTCCCTAATTTTCCTTTATCTTTCAGACCCTTTTTTGCTTCCTGAATCCCTTATTAATAGTCCAGACCGCTTATCTTCTCCTTAATCCTTTCAAGTCCTCAATATTTCAGATCCTTTATCTCTTCCTTGATCCCTTTGAAACCCTTAATATTTCAGATCTTTATCTTCCTTCAAGCCCTTAATATTTCAGATCTTTATCTTCCTTCAAGCCCTTAATATTTCAGATCTTTATCTTCCTTCAAGCCCTTAATATTACAGACCCTTTATCTCTTCCTTAATCCCTTAATACTACAGACCCTTTATCTCTTCCTTAATCCCTTAATATTACAGACCCTTTATCTCTTCCTTAATCCCTTCAAGCCCTTAACATTTCAGATTTTTATCTCCTAAGGTGCATTTAGGGCTAGAGACATTTTTATCTCCTTAATCCGAAATGTAATTTTGTAAACATTTTTTATCTATAACGATTAACATAATTTATCAAACTTTATAAATATATTATCTGTGAAGATAATTTTTTGTGTACTTCAAGCTCTTAATATTACAGACCCTTTATCTTCCTTAATCCCTTAACATTACAGAACCTTTATCCCTTAACATTACAGACCCTTTATCCCTTCCTTAATCCCTTCAAGCCCTTTATTTCTTCCTTAATCCCTTCAAGCTCTTTATCTCATCTATCTCTTCAAGCCTTTGATCTCTTTCTTAGTCTCTTCACGGACTTCATTTTTCTTAATCTTTTCAAGCTTTTAATCGCTTCTTTTAAGAAGGTTAAGAGCTTAATCACAGTTCAGTTAAGCTTGCAATGGTGGGAAAGACCGGATATCTTTGTGGAGTTGATATCAAATTATGCGAATGAGTACATAATATTTATTCCTTAGTTATACATAGAATTGCAGGAGGACCACGTAGTTCTTATTACACAAAAACATGACCTGCAGGTCGGTGAATTATTCATTCTGATTACTACAACAAGATGTCTCACTTGAATCAGCACAGGTACTATTTATAACAACCTGGACGTAGTGCAGCAATCAAGTTTTTTTGGTGCCAAAGTTCTGCTTCCCACAAAAAGGCTCCAACGGAAAAAATCTTGAACATGTGGAAATATATAACGAGGGCATATTGGAGATATATATTTTCCTACCGGTTCCCAAAGTTCGTGACTATCCGAAAAGGGTGTTTTTTCAATGATATTTTTCGATTTTTAAGCAAGAATATATTGGAGCGGGAAGGGATATCTACTATCCATGAGGTTGTTGGATAACAATCTGAAAAGAAAGGTAATTGTATTTTTTTCCTAAAGCCGAAAAGAAATTGAAAAGAAAAAAAAATATATACATTTTTATTATTCATTAGTATTCATAAACACTCGAAACTAAAAACAACATTTACTCAACTATTTAGCAATGAACCATTAATGGGAAATATATGTTATTGTATATGAAGGAATTATATTTGCGCGATACGTTTACTGTTCATATGTAAATATATTACTTGGTATATCTACAATTGAAATGTTTTCGAATATGGCTTTATGGGGGCGAGCCACCAGATGCTTGATATACGAGTAATACGATAGTATCCTAAATAATGGAAGTTAGATAAATATATTTACGTGTTCTGAGAAAATAGTTGATATTTTTGCATATTTATTTAAATATATATTCATTGGAGTAAAGCTAACGAATGTGGGTTTTTGTATAAAAAGAATTTGTCTTTTCCTTTATTAGATTTAATAATTTTCATATTATATATATATATATATATATATATATATATATACAGGGTGTCTCAAAAATACACGGCATAACTTCAGGAATGAGTTCCTCATATGTAGACAATAAAAATATTTTATTTCAAAATAGTTCCAGAAATGCTTGGCCCGAGTTATTAACCGGAATGTCTTATCTCCCGCAGGTGATTTCCTTCATCACAAGGTACTGACAGAATCTGGTGGTTTTCCATTCCGATCATGTATTCAAATCAAGAGCAAGAGAATATGCACTTTATGTACGGTTTGGCGGATGGCAATGCTCTGGAGGTTACCGCGAAAGGTTCTCAGAACGAAGATGTCAAGACAGGAAAACGTTTGAAGGTATCCATCGCCGACTTTGTGAACGTGAGACCTTTACACATCAGAAGACGTGTAAAGACGACAGAAGACGACCAAGATCTACGACTCCTGAAGTAGAGGAGGAGATTTTGGATGTTGTGCATGCCACTCCTGGAATCAGCACACGCAGAATAGCAATGCAACTGGCTGTTCAACGTTCGACTATTTGGAGAGTGTTGCGAGAACACCAACCGTATCCTTACCATCTGCAACGGGTACAGGCCTTGTCTCCAGCAGATTACCCTGCGCGAGTAATGTTCTGCCAATGGTTCTTGCAGCAGTGTGGTACAACTCCTCACTTTCCTGCCTTAGTGATATTCACAGATGACGCACAGTTCACACGAGACAGAATCCAAAACTTTCACAATCAGCATGTATGGGCTGAGGAAAACCCACATGCAATTCCATCACATCACCAACAGCGGTTCAACCGCAACATCTGGGCGGGTGTTTTTGGTGATAAGTTATTTGGGCCCCATGTACTTCCAAACAAACTCACAGGGCAGGCGTCCAAAAAGTTTCCGGAAAACAATATGCCTGATTTCTTGGACGTGATTTCTTGGATCATTCGTGAATAAGCACACTTCATGCACGATGGCGCTCCCGCACATTTCAGCCATCTAGCCCGCAATTACCTGAATCGAAGGTTTCCTGGTCAGTGGATAGGTAGAGGTGGACCAACTGCCTGGCCTCCACGCTCACTCATTTAAACCCACTAGATTTCTTCTTGTGGGGCCATTTAAAGTCATTGGTGTATTCGACTCCGGTAGCTGATGTGGAAACTGTTCGCAATCGAATTGTGGCAGGTTGTGAGACAATACGAAACATGCCAGGAATTTGGCATCGTCTTCGAGAGTCCACGAGACGTCGATGTGAGGCCTGTATTCAGGCAGAAGGTGGACATTTTGAACAATTACTATGAGGTGATATGAACAGTTAAGCATCTTAGACAGACCTTCAAAACTCGGAAACCAAGCATTTCCGGAACTACGTTGATATAAAATATTTTTATTGTCTACATATGAGGAACTCATTCCGGTATATATATATATATATATATATATAAATTAAAAACCAACCGCAAAACTAAAAATCATCCCCCATTTTCTTTGGGTTAAGCTCCAGATAAGCTGGAATTCGGAAACTCTGATATTTAGATCTATCCACGAGTTCTAAAAGATTTTAGGGAAACAAAATTTTCATAGAACAGGTAAATAGTGTTCACCTTTAAAGAATATGTTTTCTGAGCGCTTTTGCAATAATACTACAAATTTAGCTTTCAGAGGGCGCAACCAGAAATTCATATTGGGTGTGCAAAGATTTAGACTTGTTAAGAAACAAAATCAATATGTATATTTTGGCAAGTTGAATTTATTTATTGCACATATTAGTAAAATGTATGGATTTCTTGTCTTGGGAGGCGTAAATGCACCTTAAACATTCACCCTCCCCGTTGAACAATTTGATGATAATACATAGAAGAAATTAAATGCCATTGATAATTTTAAATGGTGTTTTTTTCTTTTTCTTTTATTCCAGTGTACCTTTCTTCCGTACAAGCAAAGTTTACGCCCATTAGTTACTCGCTGTGTTTATTATATTGAAAACTTAACTTGTAGAGTTTTTTTTTTTTTTTTTTTTGGGGTGAGGGTGGAATGGAATTGGATAATTTGTACTGCAGTTTACGGGGACAAAGCAGAGATGTGTCTACCTTCCCCTACAGAAATCATCGTGATAGGGATTATAATCCACACCTAGAGAAAAGTGACACAAGTCAATTTTTTATTTAATTGGCGCTAATGATTCAAAAATACGTGTTTTTTTTTACTTCAAAATCCTCGCTAGTATAACTATAGTTCTCACCGCTAGAGAGCGCTGTGTCAGTTTCATTCTAAGAGAAAATGGTTGACTATAACTTTGCATAGTGGCACTTTTCCTTTATTACATATCATTAGAAAGCAGACAGGAGGATCAGTGTTATTTGTTTGTAAATACCAAGCAGTTACATTGGCTCAGCTTAACCAATCAATATTAACGATTAGTAAATATGAGTGTGAAAAATAAATAAATAAATAATAAGCAGTTTTTATTTATTTCACCAGAATAACCGGAAAATCATATATGGTTGGTGTTTAGTTTTTGCAGTGTATTTATGTCTTCCACTCACCGACAATTTTGAGAATTAAAAGCTTCTGTAAGTACTATTTATTATGTTCACTTGGTAACTTTGGATAAACACAAAATTTATTTTTGCTTTAAATATTTTAAGATAGAAGATGTAAAGATTGTAGTTAAGTTCCATTTCTCGAGATAACCAGAATCTAGAATATAGTGCTGTTATAAAATTAATAAAAAAAGGGAAAACATTACAAATATTTTTGTTTACAATTCAGAAACATCACATACGTACATTAAGTTAGACTGTATAAGCACAAATCACTTAACTTGTGCGTGAAGCGAAGCTACAGTAACTTGCAGTGTTTTCGCTATTCAAAGACATGTAACAATGACTATACAGCTATTAATAATGCAGCTTTGCTACTCAGTAAAAGCAAACCTTATCTCTCAGGAGCTTTGGTGAAAGACAGCCTTAGATATCTCGATTTCGTTCAGTGTTGTATCTGCAATCGAATAAAGCAAAACGAAGTAAAATCTCGTTGCTTTGAAGATCGGATATCTATTTTTATCATCGTTCAAGAAGCATGTATTTCACTAACACCTTAAAACAAAAAACACGCAACGTTTCAATAACAAAAATAGTAGACTTTTCATACTCGTATAAATAATACGCCTCCGAAAATACGAGCCAGTAAATAGTTCATCCATGAAATCAAAACATTTTTCAATAGTCGTTTCATTAATTTTTATTGAATATGAATATTTTTTTCAAAGTTTGTTATTTACGATATTTTCCAAAATTTTCGTGTTCTCTTGAATTGCATAGATTTAAAAGTTCCTACTAACAATATTAATTAAATTTAAATAACACTAAA
This sequence comes from Mastigoproctus giganteus, assembly GCF_048544385.1. Classification (NCBI taxonomy): domain Eukaryota; kingdom Metazoa; phylum Arthropoda; class Arachnida; order Uropygi; family Thelyphonidae; genus Mastigoproctus; species Mastigoproctus giganteus. Next base: position 87,118,243 of record NC_143588.1, on the reverse strand, counting down.
CATGCTGTTAAATGTATACCAAGGTGCTAAGGAAACTAAAAAAAAGAGGGGGGGGAGAAAGACAGATTTTATTGCATTTGAACACCAAGTCCTTCTGCTAATTACTGTAAAAAACGAAGAAAGAAACTGCTGCCCTTTTTTTTTCTTGCTTTTTTTTTTAAACAGACCTTTTCCAGGTACTGTCATACAAATCTCTTTTTTTTTCTTACATGCGGTTTCTTACAGAAAGTTGTGAAATAAGCGGAGTTTAAGAAATAGTTAGTTAAAACGAAGATAACTACTAATCTAATGAACTGCTGTTTAATACTTAATAACATTAAATGCTGAGTTGAGATTACAAGTAACGAATTCCATTCGGGTGAGGAAAGAAGACGACCCCAAGGAATAACGTAGACTACGATGCGAAAACAAAACTATGCTAAGAAAGCAAAGGACGTGTGATGAACGAGACTAAATAATCAGGATAGGACAGAACTTACCTACATAAGTTGGACAATAGTCTATGGCCCGTAATTTAGCAGAGTCCATGACAAATAGCCTAGATTCTGTTCTATTAATTACATTATCTTTTGAAATTAGGTGTGCGTAATTTAGAACACAATACTTGCTACACTGAGGGGATATGTTTCTAAAAGCATTATATGCAATTTTTCCCAATGGATTCCCTCTGTTGGGACATACATACGGATATTTTTTCTAGAACTCGTGCATAGGTATTTTGTCTAGATCACGCTAATACAGTATATAAATGCAGCCCCTTTAGATATTGTGATTCTTAAGACTCAAAATTCTGTTTCATGTGTTTCTCAGCTGCGAATGTTAAGTTCTTCAACAATATTAAACTGGTACTAGAGCTGGAGCGATGGCACCAAAGCTCTATTCAAAATTTTCAGTCCTAGGACTTAAATGTGCAATAAATATATAAGTAAATAATTTCCACATTAGGATTTTAATTTATTCAATTTATACTTTGGTAAACTATCAGTTTTGTTGTCAGGAAGCTCCAAAGAATATATGGCTCGAATATATAGTTAATAAATTTACATAAGAACAATGGTTTGCATTAAAATTACTTTGCTAAGTTTCATTGATTCAAAATCTCTTAATATGGCAGTAAAATCGAGATTATTAACCATCCGATGTTTGATTGAAAGCATCCACAAATATTAGTAGTTCTTCGCTTATGGAAATCAGCTATCTCGACAAGATACAGCACTGTCTGCCCATAGTTTGGAGAAATCTAGGCCCGATCCCCGTTCATAACTTGAGGAACTTCTAGTCCTCTTCAATGGAGGCTGTAGTTTTCTGGTTTCAGGCGCAGACGGCCATGAATTATTTGGGGGTTTTCAGCAAGCATAACTTGCAAATCAGCTCGCGAACACACTTATACATATAAATACACCCTTCGCTAGTATGAGCAACAAGCTCGGTGGTATTAAAATAATTTTATTTATTTATTATTAGTTTTTATCGCTTCCGTCACAGGCGCAGTTAAAACAGTTTAAAACAAGTGACATCTCGCAATTTATTTTTATACATAAATTTTAAATGTAGCCAAAGTTGTAATATCGAGCAAATATACCTTTGCAATCATCGGGAGTTCTTCACATAGTTCGGCGTCATCGATTCTTACTGAACTGAAAGTTTAAAGTATGGTTCTGAGTTTGATTACGACTGAAATCAAAAGCAACTTTTGCGAAGTTGCTTTTGATTAATGGTATGGTAAAACTTTCATCCATTTGACTAGGGGGGAAAAAAAAAGTCAAAATCGGTACTCCAATTAATCTTATGCGGCCTTATTTTTATGTATGAATGTTCAAATAAGAAGTGCCTGTGTTTCCAATACTCGGGCTGATCATTTAATTCGCACGATGGCAGCGTCACCGTAAAACCACCCAAGTTTCGGCGAACTTCCGATAGATGGCAGGAGAGTATGTCCAAGAATATGATTACATAGTTGCAAGTTCTGACATGTTATCTGATAGTTGCAAAGTGCCCTTAAGTTTAGCCTGCGCGGTAGCACAGTTGTATCGTCACCGTCCTCCTCACACCCGGTGGAAAAGGACCGGGTCCGAATCCCGTCGATGACGCGAGGAACTTTAATGGGCTTTTTTCACTCCTTAGCTGAGTCAGTCGGTCTCAGGCGTAGATAGCAAGGTTTTTTTCCCCAGAAACTGGGGTTTTCCGTCCAACAAACAGGTAAATCGACCATAGAACACACGCAATTAACAAACATAAGACACAGCACGGCAGATGAATTTAATTATTCGGGTAGCCTAAATATAATAGTTTTTTTTTTTTTTTTTTTTAGTGAACTTAAGTTACGTGCCCTAAGTGTGATCCGTTTTTGTGAGGTGATTTCTGGATCATAATGGCTGCTCCATGTCTTATCCTATGTCTCAAACCATTTCAGAAAGCGTTACAATTTCTCTACACACTTTCACGCTATTTGTTTCTGATCAGGTGTCAAATGGAGTATAGTGGAATCTAGCCAGCATGGATACGCGACATTTTCTCTGTTCCTCTAACTTCTAGATTCTGCCAAAAAGAGCACAGCCAGATTAATTAATTATTCCTCTTTTATGAACTCACTCCGCTATCACACAGATGTTCAGTTTTTCTTTTTCTTCTGCATGCCTCTGCAATAGATATTTCCGTGGGCACTGTTTTTCTGAATTAGCATCTGCAATTTCACTGCTTTCTTCCAAACCAGTCCGATCACGTACCTTATAGAGTCAACATTTATTTACAGTTCACCTGCAAACCCACCAAGCTAACTTTTTTTCCTCATTTATTTCTTATACTTCTGTTTTTGCATGTGTTTCTTGAACATTGCATTCTATAGAATAAGTCTAATATCAACAAGTATCTTCGATTTATCTAGCCTGCAACTCACAGTATAGAGTACTGTAGGTTCCAAACCTTTTGTGTTTTGGTTCATTAAAAAGCACCCTTATGGGTAGAACTGTGGATATAGTCATCGTCCTTCCACACCTGGTGGAAGATCCCGAATTCGAATCTAGCCAATGACGCAAGGAATCTTTTTTGGGCTGCTTTTCTCAACGTGGCCGAGCCAGTCGGTCTCCTGGATTTTCCACACGGACACTCGGGTTTTTCCTACAGCAAACAAACTGAAAAATTGATGCAATTACAGACGAAATATATAAATCCCTCATAGCTTTAATTGTTCTTGTGCCTAACACACACCACCATGTATTTTACCATCAAGAAAGATATCCTGGACCCGGACCCCGCATAGAGAGGCCGCGTCTTGGTTGTTATTGAAAAGTTATAGAAAAGAGCGCTCCTGATCGCAACTCTCTCTGGGACTGTGTAGAGAAAATAGTCTCTCAGGGATGAGACAGAGGTTTTCTTTCAGCAAATCTAAGCTTGAAATTAGCAAGCACACTTCATAAAAATATGAGATTCTCCAGTGAATATCTTCAACTTGAATCTTTTATTCTGTTAATAATTGTCTTTAATAGTAATATAGTGTTCATTTATTTTTAATAATTCAGCATTCTCTCACTGTACGCAATAAAGGGACTCCGCCTGTTGTAATGTGTGTGTTTTTTTTATTATTATTTTAAAAAGTGAAAAGTAATAATAATAAAATAATTAAAAGAAAAGTGGGCCATGAAAATAAAATGTTCGAAACCGTCTTTTAAAAATAAAGCAGTTAAATAAAAAAATAAATAAAATTGGAATTCCGAATTGTATTATTCTTCTCTTATGAACCACTCCGCTCGGTTATCACGCAGATGTTCAGTTTCAATCGGCCAGTGACCACACAATTGCACAGACTTAATGCACACGGCGCATTAAGTCTGTACTGATCTCAGTCGCTAATGAAACTAAAACTCTACAACAACAACAATTTGGTGGAAAATTGATGTGCGCTTCCGTTCTTATGTTAATAAAAAGTACAATTTATGGATTACTAATTAATTTCCCCTCCCATTTGGAAGTTAAAGCAGAGAGAAACCTTATACCTTAGACTGAGGCTAGCTAACTCAGCGATAGCTATTAAAACTGGTGCCAAAAGTGAAAGATTTCCCATTGCTGCCTGTGCGTGTCTCTTCTCCGCACCCCACCCCTACCAACAAAACATATAGGAATGCAGAATATATCTGCAGAAAGAATCCCCGCCGCCATGATTTTTGGACATCTGTGGACATCTGCAGATCCAGCGTAACGTCTTCCAAGAAGAAGAAAAACGGTAGGTCGATTCGCTTTTACTACTTTCTTCAGGGTGTGGAGATTCTTGTATATATTTTAAATAATTTCACTACATTTGCTACGGTTGATTTTGCTAGGCAAACAGGTGGTTGACGCATGATTTGACTTCTTTGAAATATCCTAAGACTTTCCGGACTTATGTGCTTGTTTCTGTGACATCTCCGCAATTATCTGCAGGTTTTTAAACTTCCTGTTGTATATCCTATTCCCAACATTTACTATATTGGTATCTGAATGCTTATGGTAGGTTAGTGTATGATCAACTTTAAAACTTTCCTTCTTTTCCCCAGTAGTGCAAAAGGAAAAATCTCCGTCTAGTCTCTGTACACAAAAAATCCGAAAGTATTGAAAAAAAAAAAAAAAAAACCCTGTGATCTACAAAACTTCCTTTTCATTCTTATAATCTGGTTGTGGAATAGCAACTAATATTGTATAGTTTTAATCCCCTACTTCTACTATTGTAATAATATCAAATCAATGATGAGAATGTTTTTTTGGAAGGAAGCTACTTATACAATAGTTATTTATTATTATTATTATTATTATTAGTATGATTATAATCTAGAATAGTGATTTTTCCAATTGTGAAGCGCGGCCCTTGGGGAGCATGGCCAGTTCTAAAGGGGCTCGAGATATTAACAATTTTAACTCATTTAGTTATGAAACACTACGGAAGGGGAAACGTAAATAAAAAGTTCGAGAGGCGCGAATGATCCGTTGGATGAAGCATAAAATAAAACATTAATGAAGTGGAGATTAGGTGCTTATGGAAAGAGAATAAATCCCCTTCACCTAATTTATAGCACACGTGACATGTAATTCGTGACGTTTATAAGTAGGGTTCAACTATGGGAAAGGAAAAGGAAGAGTTTTTCGAGATCTGTAGTCGGGGGCAGTTAAAATTCACGCCTGGGGTTACTTTAGGCCAGTTCTATTGGATTTACATAATTCAGTTGCTACTGCTCCACGTTGTACCTTAATAGGACATGAGTATAATTTAAGCACATCTTTGATTATTAATATTAAAATAAATTTATTGAGTATATCCACCAACCTCCTGATATACTTCGCCTCCAGAGAGATTTGGATTTACATATAGGCAACCTTCTTGGTGCTAAATAAATCCAGACGAACAGAAAGAGAAATGGCAGCAGTGCAGCGCATGTTGTGGAATAGCATACGGAATGCGTACTTGTCTTGATAATCACTTTATTTTCTCATTACATACTCTTTTACTAGAGAGACGTATCGTAAGTAAGAATGTTTCATTGTGCATCATGAGACTTAATTAAACTGTTTAATTGAAAGTAAAACTATCCCGTATTCTCGATGAAACAGGCTACTATTTTGGCATCCATATGCACTCGCATTTGGTTAAGTAATGCCAAGAGTGATTCTTAGCACTAAGACACATGAGAAATGTAAACAAAATTGGAAAACTTTTTATCATTATGTTTAGCAGAAGATAAATACTTTTCTTCTATCAAATACTATATGTTTAGAGCACAGGGGGGACATCGATATCGGTCCTCCTCCAGTGGCGCAGAACAACATGAAGTTATAGAAATAGGTAAACAGTAATGTTAATTATAAAACGTCTTCACCATACTGAAATGTTAATGATAGTTTACATCAGCAAGTTAACTCTCTCAACAGTAATTATGAGGTTTGACAGGATCATCGCCATCTGAACTAAGTAAATATAAATACTGCAAGTGGTTGCAGAGTTCTAAGAAAAGTGGAAGTAGATCCGTTTTCACAGCACTTCTTTAGAGTAGTGTAAACTGGTGGTGTACCCTTTTGTGGAAGGCTAAATATTTTGGAAGTGAGTACGAAAAAAATTTTGTCTGCAGCACATTTGTAAAACGTCAGTGAACAGAAAGGAAGTGTTGCGATGAGCTAAAATGTATTTAAAAAGTAAAAGAAGACTATATAACAGATATATTAACGAAGAATTTTGATTTATTTTAGAATGTTGATTTGTTCATATTAAATACACTGGTGTGCAAAACTTAAGGACCAGTCAGGTTTTCACTTGTAGCTTCTCATAGGAGTGGCTGGATATGGGAAAAGCATACCAAAGTAACCTCGTAAGGTATAGAAATGATGAACGAAACAACACAACATAACAACGGAAACAAAACGGTACAGAGGGACTTTATTCAAAAATGGCAACATAGCACTGGCTGCCATGATACAGATGCATCACTGGCAAAGATGGAAGAAAGGGAAGAGGTGGTCCTCAGTAGGAGATATGGCCACCCCTAATGTCGATGCAGGCTTTGCACCGCCTGTCCATACTTAGAACAATGCTGTTGATAAGGTCTTGCTGTAACATCGTCCATTCCTCTGTCAGCGCTATCTTCAGCTGGTGAACATTTTCTAGTGGGTGTGGACGTGCCGCTAGGCGTCTCCCGAGAGCGTCCTATATGTGTCCGATGGGATTTAGATCTTGGTTCGGGCAGGCCAATCCATACGAACAATGTCCTCACTTTCCAAGAGCATATCAACAGCTGCAGTGCGATGGGATGTGGCGTTATCATCCATAAACACGAACTCGGGGCCAATGGCACCTCGGAACAGACGCACTGGGGAAAGATTACCTCAGTACAGTAGCATGCACCGGTTACAGTACCGCCTTCCAGTATCTGGAGTTGTGTACGTCCATCCAAGATAACGCCTCCCCGGACGAGAACACCGATCACTTTCAGTGATGTCTGCGGGGTGATATCGTGTGCCAACCTCTCGCCAGATTAACTGACGTCTAGAATCCCTGCTGAGACTGAATCTACTCTCATCAGTAAAGAGTACCTTATCCCATTGCGCTGCTGTCCAGTCCTTGTGTTGGATGCACCAATGTAAACGGTGTCTCCGATGGGCAGGTGTTAAAGAGACACAGAGTACTGGCCGTAGGGCAAACAGTCCACCTTTCTGGAGTCTCCTGGCCACAGTAAACCGCGATATCCTGCGTCCTATGCTCCTCATTTTCAGTGGATCCCGCTGTCTGGTGTCGGTCTCTCTCTTGGCCTGTGGGAGGATATAGCGGTCATTATTGGGCATTGTTTTTCGTGGACAATCACCACTGGTCCTTTAGAACCTGTCGTTCTGAAGGCCGACCACGCACGTCAGATGATGCTATGGGCGATACCGAACTCTGCAGCCACACTCCTCGCACTTCGAGCTTCCCAATTACTCGACCCGGGTAAAGTCATCCAGATGCTGTCTACTGGCCATTTCGTTGTCTGTAGCACTGTATGAAACCAATCTAACGTCTGTAACAATCGTGCTCACCATTCGGTAATTTGCACATAACTGCTGCTTTTATCTCTTTATGTGAGCCCTCTCATCACGATTCAAATTTTTGCATGTGCACCAGCTTTCTACTGAACGGCCACAATTATGCAGCTCGCCACAGGCTGTTTCGCTTGATTTTGTGGTTGCAACCTTTAGAAATAGTGTTGGTCCTTAAGTTTTGCACACCAGTTTAGCTTTATGTTACTTATACAGATCAGTAATATTTTAATTTTATTCGTTTATCTTTTAACTTTTGTTATTTAATAAAGTAACCTCACTGTCTTTAGAATCAAATAAATTAATACAGTAAGACCTCGATTTTACGGACCTCTATTTAATGGACATAAAAAAAATTCCATGCACCAGTGTGTATCTCGAGTGCGCTCACGAGATAGAGGAAACCGGGAACTCGCCGTCATATCGTTCAGTGCTCGCCTGTGCCCTTGTTTTTTTATTATAACCTCACCTATGGTGCATTATCGTGGTCCCTATGAAAACTGGTGAAAAGAGAAAGCGCGTACAGAAATTAAAGCTGTTAGAGAAGTTAGACTCTGCCAATTTTTTCCCCTAGGCTCTGTGGAATATGGCGTGAAAATACCTGTCAGGTATTGTAAAAAGTAAGGCTAACTTTAAGGAGGTGTTAAGGACTCTGAGTCTGAAGATTCTGAACTTCGGCTTCTTTGTTCCCGATTATGAATAAAGTTTTTCCAGTCATGATATACGATTACAGTAAATCATATTCTGCTAACTGTTTAATCAATCAATAAGTTAAAGTAACTTTACTTCAGAGTTTTTGTAATACATAACATACAGAGTAACTGTTTAATTAAGTTATCAATTATGTCAGTTAAAGTGGTCTCGAAAAACCTTTCGAATTAACGGACATTCGGCAATAACGATATACACCCCCCCCCCATTAATCCTTAAAATAAAGGATCTACTGCATCATACTTCTTTACATACACAATCCTCGTTTTGGATCGGATTGAGGATATGACTATATTGGTATCTGAATACTTATGGTAGGTTAGTGTATATAAACTTTAAAACTTTCATTCTTTTCCCCAGTATTGCAAAAGGAAAAATCTCCTTTTGTGATCTAAGACTGTACGTATGATTTAATAATTGATTCCATTTTAATAATTGCTCACGGCAGAGGGTTCTTAACCTTTTTGTACAGTCGCCTACGTTACAGTTTTGATCTTCCACCTCACCTCCCTTGGCGCCTCCGTAGTCAGGTGGGCAGGAGCAGCAGTGGTAGCACACACTTCTTGATTAGACCGGGGTTCGAGCCCATGCCTACCAAATGCGGAGGATGCGGAAAGGTCAGGGAATGACCACCGCATATCCCCGGAGCAATATGGCCTTAGTTGCTAATGCTCCTAAAATCCAAATAACAAACAAACACCTCCCTTATTCTAGTGTCAAAATTTATAAATGAAATATATGGAAAACTTTGAAATGACCATTGTCATTTAAAGTCATATTCTGTCCATTAAAATAACCTTTAAGAATCCTTAGCGTAGCCAATGGATTGATCCAGGGTAGGATTAACCGACTCATGTTAGTGGCATGCCTGCCGCTGTGAAAAAAAAAAAAAAAACATACCAACAACCGAAAAGCTAAATACAGTATACATTCCATTTTTATTGCCAGAAATTATGGCCCTAGTTTCAACGTTACGAGAACCGTAGGTTCTCTTAACGTTGAAAATTTACAGTCCTTTAGCATTAATTTACTGCAGGTAAGTAGGATTTAGTGAGCTTCTGGTGACATCGATTCTGTTAGGATGAACATTTATTCCTTAACCTTTTTACATTTATATTTTATAAATGTAAAATTGTTTCAATTTTTTTATTACAAGTGCTTAGCATAAAATTCCTTTACGTAGTTAGCAGAAACATTTGGTGGCGCCAAGCGCGGATTAGGAAAAGGGGTTAGAATTATTAATTCCAGTAGTTTCGGGATCCTCCCCTACGTAGCACGCTACGAATTTTCAACATAATATATGTGGCAAGTTGCAGGGAGAGGTTGGACAACCTTTGGTTAACTAACTCTGCCGCTAGGAACAAATTTAATGAGAGTAAATTCGAAGTGGGGATTGCGATAAATATGCCAGCTAATTTTTGTAATAAAAATGTTTCACATTACAGTACTCTTGAGTTAATGGTTCGTAGTCCTTAGTCCAGATGATCCGACATTAATCAATGCCGGATCATCTGGATCAGTAAACTGAGTCTATTTCTGAAAAACAGAAGACCAGCTTTATTTTTGTGCAAACATGTTTTTTTCCTTGGCCAATATCCGTTAAAATCAGTGCGAACAATACTTCCATAAATAATAAGTTATTTTGATTTTATTAAAATAAAATCAAAATATGTAAAAATAATATTGGCGTAAATTCATTCAAATGAAAGGCTGTCCGTAGTGTGGGAAGGGTTAAGGAGCACTGTCCCAGAGCACTGGTAAACTGTCCGTTACGCACGATGTCTAATACTGTACTGAGTGATGACTAGACTTCGCATAAATGCATATAACGCAAATATTACAAACAAACCCAGTAGTGTACCTAGAGGGGAGCATTTGCTCCCCCTGCGACATTTTTGTCTTAAATGGCGCCTATGGAAGGGTGCACAATTCCATGACAGTAAAAGCGCCTATTTTGTCAAGGAAAAACCTAGAAACTACTGTCCCACCCTATGTGGGCCGTATTCAATGGCCAAATACGCAATTAAGGATCGCATCTTAAAACGGAAATGTGAATATATTTAGATAATAACTTAATCATGAAATTAAGAAAATTTAGTATGTGATACGCTTTAATAAATAAAAATAAATCGCTGGCTTTTTGTAGAAATTAGCGAAATTTTTAAATATTAATGTAGTTTAAAAAATAATCAATTTCCATTTTTGGTGAACATTTAGTGAAGCGCACTTTACTATTTCATAATGAAGTAGATTGTATTTACTTTTGGGAAAACAAAAAATAATAATTTGTCCATCTATCACTGAATACACAGCACTTATTTTTTGCTTCTTTGAAGCAGCGGTCATTGTAGGTCCAATTTAAAGAGAGGTTAATCAAATCTTCTTTTCAAGTATCCCAAAGAAGGAGTTTTAAAGAATTTTATAGATGAAGACTATAATATAAAATTAAATTTGCTGGTTTCATTAATTCAGCGCAATTCGCAGTTAAAAGAATATTCCAGGAAAAACAAACAAACAATAGCAAAAACAGTCATTTATCCGAGAGTGTGGCATATGACCCGGGCGTTGGGGTTCTCCCAAGACTAGAGAGCAGTTAGGTGATAGACGAAATAGTTTTTTTTTTTTTTTTATGCATAGAAAATTAGCACAGGAATTCATTTTGAAGATCGCATAAAACTTATTCAAGGGCAAAAAACATTGAAATAATTTTTCATTGAATAATGCTTCACTGCCTAAATGAAGTATTTCGTTTTATACGGCATAGATAAATTACAATATTATTATACTGTATTTAGGTTTTTAAAACCAACTGTTTATATCTTAAACGTGGCTTTAACGTGATAAAACTAATAATTTGATCACATCGAGATAAAGATAATAAAAGTCATTCTTTTTTTTTAAATAAACACATTTCTTTAATTAATAAAAAAAATGTAATCTATTTCAAAACTAATTCCGTATGCAGACATTAAAAATCATAAACAATTTCTGAAGAAAAATTAATATAAAATAAAGCAAAGGAGAATACTTACAAATAATTGTAAATAGTTAGATATTAAGCACTGTATTCCGATATTTTGAAAATTTGGGGAATACTCCTTAGTTGATCCAGGATAAAACACGCGGTCAGTATGAGGAGCGGCGCGTATTTTTCCTCACGAGCGTCTTGAAACAACCTAAAGTTATTTACATGTAAAATTGCGCTTCTGTTTAGAGATGGTTTTAGCTTAGTAAATATATATATTTGTACAAATATTTGAATATACCTATAAAGTTTTCAGAATATATTTAGTTTTTAATACACGATGAAAGTATTAGAAATGCATGTATCTCAATTTTTAAAAAACAGCATTTGCAGCAGTTTACTTTCCTTCACGTATCTTGCGACTAAGCTGCCGATAGTTTACTACAATTACACCGCTAGGGGGCGAAAGAGCGAGCAAGGAGCAGTGCACACCCAAGAGCTGTATATCTACGCGCGTTATGGTTATGTATTTAGACATAGGCAAATTTTGTTGTTATGTGTTATTACTTTACTTAAAAGCTCTTAATGTATGGTAAACGTGCCATAAAATATTATAGCTCGAAACATGCGAAGTATAATCATTATTGGATGCGTAATATAAACCAATTGTATGGCTCTAATTTTTATAGCGTTCGTTTATAGTTATTGGTAGCTGCGGCAGGGTTCTCAGTCAACAAGGCGTCATGGTTCGAACTGTTCCCACAGTGTTGAAGGGTCAGGGTAGGACGTGGTTTCCGCGTGGTCAATGTAAACATTCCTCGCGATAACTCTTCAGCCCCAACACGATGGATTTTCAGTCAGCGATGGAGACGTTCGCTGAAGCTTGGGTGGCCGCCAATACCCAAACTCCTCTGACAGAGGCAGCAGCCGAGGCCCAGGTGAGTTGGAGCACTCCCGAGTCACTAGTCTTGCTGTAGAGTACGTACATGTCTTAATAGAATTAGGTCATAGTGGGGTACTGTGTACAGCTATTACATGTGTGTGTCTGTTGGGGCAATGGGGAACTGTTGTTAACATCCTCACCAGTTTGCAATTCTACATTTGCAATCCACTCTGGACGGAAACCTGGCTTCATTTGATGTTGATAACATCTTTATTTACTTCGTCCAAGAACAAGTTTACTTCACGTGAAACATAAAAAGTTAATCAGGGGTATCTAAAAGGCGTACACCAGCCTACTGCTACGTTAAAGTTCAAAACTGTAAACACTCATTATATCTATATTTTAAGGACACATCAGAAAACAATTCGTTTTTTCATTTTTATTCTTCATTTAGGCTTAATTTAAAGGGACGTGAAAGAATTAGGCTTAGTGTGAATAAGTTTTTTTCCCCCTATAATGTCAGAGAACATGTAGTGTATAATATTTGAAAAGTTAAGATGTGATTTCGTAGTATTCCAGAAATTGCATGATGGCAGTATAGAATCCAACTTTCTTAATGAATTATATAATTTTCAGACGCTCTCCTTTTATTGACTGCTCCATTAAATACACACACCATACAGTTTAAGCAGGCTTCTGAAGCCATTATCAAACACAAAAAGTGAGCATAAGTGTGTTAAATTTAAAAAAATTGCTTTTCTGTTGGTTGCTTTATTTTCTCTACGTTTGAATTTCCCCCCGCATAATGTTAGTTTAGCTTTTTGACCTGAAACCATCAGTTCAATTGTGAAGTATGTAATTGTGGAGAGACTAAGTAAAATGTGACAATGCCTTGACATAAACTGGAAATTATCCCACTTGTTTCTGGAAACTTATTATTAGTTTTCAATTGTTAGGATTCCACTCTAATCAGTCAAGTCCATTTTCAGAAAGTTAGTATGGTTATGTGCTATCTACTTCATGTGACTGGCAGAAATGTTTTGTTTCACTTATAAGCTTTAGGCAATAAAAAAACAAATTAGAAAATTGATGTGGGCTAAGTATATATTTTTGTGGATATAGATTTTAAAAATCAGATTTTAGATTATATTTTATACTAGATCTTTTGTTTTAGCTTTATTTCTTTATTATTCTGAAAAAAAACAAAAAAACTTTTTAATGTAAACTCCAGAAAAAATTCCAGTGCTCTTATATTTTTAGCTTAATTAATAAATGAGAATTATATTTTATAATTCAAGTTTAAAGTTTATTTGGTTGCTAGGTTGCCCCTTTTTCACTTCAATTCTCTTTACAGTACCTTTTTGTTATCATTTATATTTTGAGGAATCTAATAGTATATGATTACTTTAGATGAAATTCTTACCATTGTACATATGGTTTTATTTTATTATTTATATTATTTTATATTACTAAAGATTATGCAAAATATTTTGAATAGTATGTGCAATATACACAAGCATGAATGCACAAATATAAATTTATAATTTTAAGGAGGATTTGTGAATATGTAGTTTAAATTATTTAGAGTAATAAAATTGATGTTTAGGCTCATATAATCATTGCTCCGATTAGATCTGATCTGAATGATGTTCTGATGGTTCTGAAGATTTGTGTCATTTGGTGATGTAATTTTAAAAAATAATAAATAATGCAATTCTATGTAAACGTAATAGTTTATTATTTATTTCTGATAGTCTAATTCTGAGCATTGCATATACATTAAGGTTTAATGAAATTGCCCCCTCTATATATTTATTTTCAATGCTTTTTAAAACAAGACTTTAAAAGTAATTACAGAAAAGATATACAAATAAATTGTAGTGCACATGTTTTTCTGTGGGATCGGGGTGGGAACAAGTTTTTGTGAATCCATTTCTTCTTAATAATCTTTCTCCCTTTCTTGATAGGATTAATATCGAGAGTAAGGAAGTTATATGAAGTATTTTGATCTTGGAGATTTGCTAGTTGTGTTACTGTGTCATCAGCCTTCTGAAAAAAAGAGATCCAGATTTTATATTGCTTATTTGGATTACTTTATATCTTTGATTAGGGAGTTTTGGACTGTAGCTATTAAGGTTTCTCTAAAAATAATAGTCTTGCTGTCCATTGCAAACAGATGAATTAAGAGCAAATGGCTGTTTATTAACTTGAAATGATAGGCTTAGGTGGGATGTCTGTCGTGTAGTGGAGTGGAGTAATTTGATAAAACAAGATGTGGGTGTGTGTTGATAGGATGAATGTATGATGTGAGGCCACAGCCATATTGATATATACCTTGTTGAACCTTTGGTGGCTACTGTGAAACTTATTGTGGTTAAAAAGACTGCTGTGTAAGTGACAAGAGTAACACCAGAGGGCAGCAAGTGCCTTTGAGCATTTAAAAGTGAGATTTTTATAACATGAGGATTTCTCAAGTTTTCACTGACAGAGGTTGGTAAGAAGATAATGTAATATGTACTTGGAGAATTGCGTTAAACAATATTTTTGGTGAAAAATACCAATGAGCCTTCAAAGAATTTGAGGGGGTTTATATTTTCATCAGTATATGCTGATCAGTCACTTTAGTTATGGGACGAAGCTTCCCTCTTATTAGTTAGAATTTGTGTGTGTGTAAAGAAATGAAAATATATGCAGACATATACATATATTTTCAGTGGGGAGAGGTTTATTTACTGTTACATAGTTTTTGATTCTGAGCCAATAATGATATATTTTTCATTACATTTTATAATTTTATTATTGTAAGGCCTGTTACTTGGTTTTTTTTTTTTTTTTTTTTGTGTGCTTTGTCTTCATATTACAAAATTTTTACTCGATCGTTTTTATAAGTTAAGCGTGAAATTTATTTTTTTCATTGTTTTTTCATTAAGTGCTTTTACCATTGCCCATCCAAAGATCACAGACAATGCTAATGTTTTCGCCAAAATTTTTATGTTGAGCAGAAAATGGGTAACATCTTAGACTGATCTTCTGACTTCTCTACGTGTGTGTGTGTGTGTGTGTGTATAATTTTTTTTTTCTCTCCTATATATCTTATGAAATGTTTATCTGGTGATCTGACCTTCAGTATTCAACTTTCTGTATTCATAATCTTTTAGAGGCAGTGGTAATATACTTTTTTTTTTTTTTGTATCTTCTGACAGTGAGGATGCCATTATATCAAAAGAACTTCAATATCTGCTAATATTTTCTGAAAACTTTTATATTTTCTCTAAAGACAATCAACTTCTGATGCTGAAGACAGTGTGATAATTTTTTTTTATGCACTTTTGATGTCATTTTCATCACCTTTGTAGCCTAGCTTCAACTGACTTAGTTACCTTAAGATTATTTAACAACATTTAAAAAGGGTAAGCTTTTATATTTATTATATACTTAATGGGATTTAAAATTTCCAATTCCTATAGGTTTGCTTAGCTTATTCAGCTCCATTTGTTTGTGGCCAGTCAGCTTTTGCTGAAAGTAATTTCCTTCTGTAGCCTTTAGCTACATTAAGAAGACTTTTAGAAGCCATTATATGGTACCTCTCATAAAGTTTAAGAAACAGTTACAGCCTTGCTAACTTTACAAGAGCTCTTTAATCTTTGGAAAGGAAAGAAGTGGCTCCTTTAATTTTTGAAAAATTGTATATTAAGCTGCACAGTGCAAGGCTTGGTGATTGTAGCAGATGTAGAAGACTCTGTAGTACACTACTTTTTCTATTACTACAGAATACACATTATTTATGGAAGATTACATATATATTGACTATTTCTGGAAACACTGCTGGTAGTGTTCCTAGTCCTTTTGCTTGCAAAGTTTCTTGTAGCAACTTTACCAGCACTAGGATATGTTTATCTGTAGAAGGCTGTCAAATTTATATTTTGAGAGGAAATTTGAATGGACTATCAGAGTAGATAGAACAAACCTATGGAACCATTCCCAGAATTTATCTTATTGATATGCCTTATAAACTGCCTTTAATAATTATGGATCTTGTTATATACATATCAAATTCTGTCTACATTGTTAAAAAAAGGGGGGGGGGAGGATATGTTTGGCAAGCCAGAGCAGAGTTAAATGACAGCTCAGATGTCCCAGAAATATGTGGCATTTTACACCTAATTTCCTTTAAAATCTGAGTAGTACAAAGCCTTTCCAGATGGAAACTTTATATTACACATAATAGAACCTATAGTTCAGGTGATTGCTGTATTTATTGATTATTTTGTTTTATATATAGTGGACATAGTGTGTATCTGTCAGCAGTACCAGTGGTCCCCCACAAAACTGCATAAGTGTCACTGTGAAGTAGCAAAATCTGCCAAGGCCAGATGGTGTGAGTAGTGTGGGTATCGTGAATATAGTGTAGTTTGTTTTATATATGTACATATACTAATATCATGTTGGGGGTGGGTTTCAGAAAATGTTGTGTACACTTTGTTATACTTCTGTGAGTAGAAAAATTAATATGACCTAGAAGACTAATGAGTCTCCTGGCCTTATATACTGGGTACAGTACTGTGAACTAGTGGTTTTTATTTCACAATATGAATTGAACAAATTGACATAACTTTCAACAAAACAAATACTTATTTTATACAGTGCAGTTTATACAATACTTATTTTATAACTAAAACAGTGCAGTTTTAGTTCTTAACCTGGCAGTGGTGCTTCTGTTGATAACAAGCATAGTTGTATGGCACATGACAGATGCTAAACTTTCTTTTATTTCTGGAAAAGTTTTTATTTACTTATTATTATTTATTAATTCTGCTTAAAGTACACCAATGATTG
Organism: Mastigoproctus giganteus; assembly: GCF_048544385.1. NCBI lineage: Eukaryota > Metazoa > Arthropoda > Arachnida > Uropygi > Thelyphonidae > Mastigoproctus > Mastigoproctus giganteus. The sequence goes on along the minus strand of NC_143588.1, from coordinate 87,101,318 downwards.
ATTTTTACTAATGGATTTCAGTACCTGTTAATTTTTAATGAAAAATTTGAAGAGTTCAAAATCTTGTTTTTGTGTTATTTTCAATGAAACAAAACGTTTGTTAGTTCTGCTGGAAAAAAAAAAAAAAAGTTACAGTCATAAAATATAAGTATGAAACCAATAGTCATTTCCATTTTCTTGTTCAGGAAACCATAAGTATTCACAAATTCAAACTTATACAGGTATAGTTGTACTTGAGCATTAGTAGAGGCATATGATGCAAGAAAGCAAGCTTATACAGCATCAGCAAAAAAAAACCCTTCCCATTTCACCTATCCATTAATCCAAATGTTTGTTTAGTTCTGCCTTGAATTTATTTAAGCTATCCACTTCTGCAATGACAGATGGAAGTTTGTTCCAGAAATCAATCACCTGCTGGCTAAAGGCAAATTTCCACTTATTATTATTAGCCCTATGGTTCAAGAGGTGCTTCCGGAGCCAGATGGGAAGGAGCAGCAGTGCGTAGCACATGATTCTTGATTAGACAGGGGTTCGAGCCCGTCACCACCAAATACGTAGGATGCGGAAAGGTCAGTGAATGACCACCGCATATCCCGGAGCAATATGGCCTTAGTTGCTAATGCTCCTAAAAACCAAATAACAAACAAACAATATGGTGTAAGGAAGTCTGAGGCTTATACTGTGTGTGATTCTTAAATATTTAAGAATTAGAGAGATTCTAATTCTTAAATATGCTACATATGGAGTGACCTTAAGTTCATTCTCATGGTGGTAGGACAATACATGCTTTAATGGTGTTTTTTTTTTAAATAAATAAAGGAATAAACAAACAAAGTAATCAAAAGAATAAACTATTTTACATCAATAATAATAATTGAGCCAGAATATATGCATTTCATACAAATTAAACATAAAACAAAGCATATCTAATTTTAGTAGATGTGTCAGTGGGTGAGCAATGTATTGTTTACATTTTTAAGAAATCGAAACTAGCACATTGAAGCAGAAGGCAAAAATAGTAAATAGTTGTATGGTACCTGATAGGTCCTTTGCACATATATAGTTTTGAGTAAACAATAATTGTTCACTTCTAAAACCACTCAAATAAAAGTTTTTGATAGTATTCAGGAAGGTTTTGAAAGTTTAGCATTGAACCAATGATTAGTGAGCAACAGTTATTTTGGAGAGGGACTTATCAGGTCTTACCTAACCACTGCCTGGTTATAAACTAAGTTGGGTAAACGTGCATCCTTGTTATGTGTAGCTTTCTAATTTGCACTGAAATTTTTCATGATAGAGCATTGATATAACAAGGTTTCATCAGTCACTCCCCTTTTTTTTTTTTTGTGGAATCATCTCTTTTAATTCAGCAATATTCAAAGGACAATCACAAAAAAACTTTCTTCAAATATCCCACAGGAAAAAAGTCATTTGCTCCGAAGTTGGAGGAGAGAGACCTTGGAGGCCAAGCAGTACTCTGAAATCTTCAAACATGATTGGGGAAACATGGTATGTCAGACTTACATATGGGAAGTGGGTCGTTATACTGTATTATTGGAAATAAACGTGGTTCTCATGAAAAATTGGCAATTATTTAATCTTTTTTTTTTGGCGCCCCTTTCAGCTTTCAATCTGAGGCGAGCCTCGTTCGCCTCACCCTTGCCACAGCTCCGTTCTCATGTATTCATAGTTGTATTCATAGTTTTTATTACTGCTCCGTAACTTAATTTCCTTTAAGGAAAGAAAATCTTGAATATTCATAAATTTTGAAAAATTTGTTAAACTTTAAATTAATTAAATTTTTTTTTTTGAATTTTTAATTAATTTTTGAATTGTTTTCAATTGATTTTTTACCGTAATCATTTTGCATTAATCGTTTATTTGTTTTAACTTCTGGAGAGTGTCATACAAAAGTATTCTACTTAATCATATTGGGGTAAATTCCTCTTATTCTTCTATGTAATAAATTAATATATCATTGTGCATTCACTGTTGCTGATTCATCCTCCTTAAAAAGATGTGGCACTATGATTCAAAATGTTGTAACTACACACCATGAAGTGGTTTATCGTATAGTTCTCCAGAATTTTTTTGACGCCAATTAGAATGTTGTAGCTATCTGAAGGGAAGGTTTTTTTTTTTTTTTTTTTTGTGAATTGCCCTTTGAATATTAATGAAATAAAATATAAGATTACAGAAGAAATCAGAATGAGTGGTGAAAACTTGTTGTGTTGTGAAAACTTTTTGGCATAGATTAGAGAGCTGTGTGACTGAGGGGAAAATTGATCGATGCCTCTGATTAACCTGTCATGTATCTGATTAATTTTTAAGAAGTAAAATTGTATTTATTTATACTATTAAGTTTTTTTTTTTTTCACAAAATTAACACCAGCTTTTTCAACTCCGTAGCCGAGTGGGCAGGAGCGGGAGTGCAGTAGCACACGCTCTTTGAGTAGACCGGGGTTCAAGCCCCTGACTGCTGAATACGGTCGATCTGCCAACCCGCACTGGACCAGCGTGGCAGATTATGGTCCATTTCCCTCAGCATGAATTGTTGAGGAGGCTTCCATCCTGCAGTGGGTTGATAATGGCTGCACTTTACTTTACTTTACTTACTTTTCAACTGGTAGCAAAATAAAAACTGCTAGTTTGCAATGCTGCACCCTGTGTAGGAACATTGTATATACACTGAGTGGCTACTTTATTTGTTGCACCTACCTCATAGTGAGTAAGTCCTTTAGCCCTTGGAACAGTGTGGATTTATTGTAGTATGGTGCTGAAAGTATGCTACTGGGGTACTGCTCCATGTTGATTCAGATGCTTATAGCAGTGGTTGCAAACTGCATTAATTGTCAAACTTGAATCTGAAGAGCTCATTCAACCTTATCCTACAGGTTCTCATTTGTTGAGATCTGGTGATTGGGAAGCCTACTGCAGTAGGCTGAATTGACTTCCATGTTCCTGGAACTAGTCTGTACAATTCTGATCTTGTCACAAGATGCATTATCCTGTTGGAAGTACCCATTCACAGCCTCCATTCAACGAACTATGTTCAACCACAGGATCATCGTTAGTTGAATGTTATTTGGTTGTTGCACTAATCTCAATACATCTGAGACAAAATCATGTGTGAAAACTCCAGCTGGGTTGCAGTTTCTGAGGTACTTAATACCATTGCGTCTGGTGCTGACTATTATGCCACTATGCCACATTTAGAGTCACTTAAATCTTTTGTACTTTCCATTCTTGCACAGAAGTGCATAGAGCATCCCTACATATCTGTCCAAGTGCTTTATATTGCATGGTATATGAACACATATCGCCTCCTTAACCTAATGAGGGAAAATTGATTGATTTCACTTATTAACCTATCATGTATCTGATTAATTTTTAAGAAGTAAAATTTAATTTATTTATATTATGTGTTTTTTTTATGTTTTTTATTACGTTTTTTATATATAAGGTTTAAAGTGTATGATGTCCATACAAGTGTATAATAAATTGCTTCCCTTCACCTGAGATTAACTAATTATAGTACAGGTTAAAAGGAGTCATTGTTTAAGAATTTCTACAGTCTGATGAGATTTTAATCCTGACCTCTATGCCTAAGTAATACTCTTACTTTCTTACTCTTCTAATCATGTTCTTAAAACAAGAACTTTTCAAATAAAATGAATGGCACCCATACAGGCAACCTTCTCCCACGACAATAAAAAGGGAAACTATAAAATGGATCTTTCCAAAAATGTCTTTCCCTCATGAGGAAAGATAGTTGTAGAATAGATGTGTGGAAATTTGCCTTTAGCCAGCAGGTGGTTAATTGCTGGAATGAACTTCCATCTGTCGTTGTGGAAGTTGATAGCTTAAATAAATTCAAGAAAGAACTGGACAAACTTTTAGAGGGAATGAATGTGTGAAATTTTTTTTTTTTTTGCTGATGCTACACAAGCTCATACGCTTGCTCTCATGCATCACATGCCTCCATTACTACACGATGGTATTATTGAGAAAGTGCTTCATTTCATGAAACAGTAGGTGTATCTAATAAAGTAGTCACTCAGTGCATGTAAATCTGTCGGTACATAACAATCGGTCAGTCTCTTCACAGCTACAAGCCAGGGGTTTACGTAAAAAGCTGGTTATTATTATTATGAGAAAGATATACCACATGTTGGTGTCTGGTTTCCTTACGCACATTTTGTACCTTATTTTGCACATCAATATATTTCACAAATCATCTGATTGTTAGCGAGATGAAAGCTGAAATTAAAATCTGGGCAGCAGAACGTATATTTGTATATGGATATCTGCACATATTGCACTAATACAGTATTCTTAAATATCCAGTATCATTTCAAGATTTGTTTGCACTGCTTTGACTGTCAGAGTGGTCTGTTAGGATGAAGTAGTAGACTGATGTAAGGATTCACAAAACGTGTTTAGTGAATATTTTTAGAGCATATAGATTGTTGTTTGTAAATAACTAAGAAACAACAAATGTTTAGCCACATACTGCCTAAATTGAAAATTAAGTGATCCAGAGAATTTTGATCCTTCAAAACACATACACAAGCCATTATCTGTTGTAGAAAAGGTATTTGCAAAGATAGTCGACATCTGGAATTTCTCAACTTTTCTGTACAATGTGTACTGGGTAATTACTGTACTTTCCCATGTGCTGTGCATTTTATTTCTCTCCCAAAAAAAGCTACATTTGTAGGAGATTTTCAATAATTTGCAGTATAGAAATTTGGTATTGTTTTTTTGTGACTATAATATGACCACCCAAGTTTCGGCAAGGATCAGGTCCTGATGTTTATGAATTTGGGAGGTTTGGTTATACTTCCTGCAATGTAGTAGTCCTTTTTCAACAGTAATTCTCACTTACTGCTTGTCTTCTGTGATTGAATATTGGGTTCATCACTTATTACTTGGGCATAGAGGTCAGGATTAAAATCTCGTCAGACTGGAGAAATTCTTAAACAATGGCCCCTTTAATCTGTACTATAATTAGTTAATTTCGGGTGAAGGGAAGCAATTTATTATACATTTGTATGGACATGATTCACTTTAAACCTTATAAATTGGAGAAACATAAGAATCAATGCACTATGGCCTGAGTAGCCAGTGTAACAAAATTTTCTGAAAATAAATAGGAGTAAAGACATAAAACCATGGAACTTCTTAGTTCTGGAGCAGTGAAACATTAAATATTGCTATTGGCAAGGTATAGTTTCCCTTTTTATTGTTGTGGGAGAAGGTTGTCTGTATGTGTGCCATTTCATTTTATTTGAAAGTTCTTGTTTTAAGAACATGATTAGAAGAGTAAGAAAATGACATTATAGTTACCAAAGGTTTTTTTTTTTTTTTATAAAATTAACTATTCTATGAATATATAAAAAAAAATATCATAATACAACCAGTTAAAAAATAAAATAGAAATCATTCAGAAATATTCATATATGTGTCTGAATGACAGAATGTGAGAGGGGAAAAAAAAAAGTATTGCACTGACCATTGGTTGGGACTATCAGTGAAAATATCCCAAACTGCCTATGCTATATGGCATTTTAAATTTGTTAATTTTCTAATTTTTTAAATTTAATTTTGTTATTGAAACACTGGAAATATAAGGTAATGATGATAAGAGGATACTTTGGAATGTGGCCAGTGTTTATTCCCTTGAAAGCATCTTAATAAATATGTACATACAGATGAGTTTGCCTGCTTTGTGCGATACAAAACGCTCTGAATAGCTCATCGGGAAAGAAATTTATGCCTTTACAGCTTTTGTTTTTCAATTGAGCTAATTATTGGCAAAAAGCCAATAATTAGCCCAATAAATGAATTGACTACACGAATTTAATAAATTCTTGTAGTCAATATGATTTGAACTCAGTATGATTTAAGCTTCTTTTGTTTTAAAATAACAAAAGAAAATGATTTAATTAAGATCTTCCAAATGATTAAGTAAAAAGCCACTGTATTTAAAATATAAATGAAGGTGCTATTGTAGGTATTAATTTGGTCAGGTGTTTAATAACAAGTTCAGTGAACTTTATTAAATCACTAAAGTGTCATGTTTGGTATAGTAAACTTTCAGGTATAGTAAACTTCATATAATTAAACTTAGGTTCCAAAATTAATAGCAAACCATTTTATCTCTTTCAGGTTTTTAATGAGAGTATAAGTTCAGTCTGTAGAGGCTGCTGTTCATTCCTTAAAATTTGCTCATTCAGCTACAGCTCATTTATTGTCAAACAGCTTTTGTGAGCTCTAATACTATATGGATTTTTGATATTTTTTTTTTTTTTTTTTGAGAACTGCTCATGGAAGATTCATAATATTTTTAACTATAGTGAAGGAATCAGTACTTTGTTGCTGTTTTTACGCTTAGAGTAGCCATTGATTCATTCTGTATTTGAAATTCCTCTTATGTTGCGACCAGTGCCATCATCTCTGCTAATTGCTTTTTGATGTTCTTTTTTTTTTGGGATTGTCATTATCCTCCATCTTAAATATTTTACAATACCAGGCACCTTATAGACCTTACAAATAATCATTATCTCAACTTGTGATCTGAAATGAGTATTAGTAGTGGCAATGATTCAAGAAAGCAAGCTTATAAAGCATCAACAAAAAAAAAAAAAAAAAAAAAAAAACCACTTCCCTCACATCACCTGCCCATCCTCTCCAGTAATTTGTCTAGTTCTTCCTTGAATTTATTCAAACTACCCACTTCCACACAACAGATGGAAGTTTGTTCCAACAATCAACCACTCGCTGTCTGAAGGCAAACTTTCACACATCTATCCTGCAACCACCCTTTGAATTTATGTCCCTTCATGTGTAGTCTAAGTAAGAGGAAGAATGCCAACAGCATTGAGCTTGTTCAATCCATTCAAAGCCTTAAACACCTTAGTCAAGTCACCTTGCAGGTGCTTAGTCTCTAGACATTGCAATTTGCAGATCTGAAGCCTTTTTTTGGTAAGTCACCCTTTTGTTCCCTTCACCAGTCTCGTTGCCTTTCTCTACACCTGTTCCAACATTCTGTCTAAAATGAGGCTTCCAGACCTCTATGCAGTACTTAAGATGCTGCCTAACTATTGCCTAGTACAATGGTATAATCACCTCCTTATCCCTGCTAGAAAAGTTTGTGTATCATTGACAAAACCCCATGAACCTTCCTAGCAGCTTGTCTGCACTGTTTAGAGAACTTCATACATGACTGCCCAGTTACCCCTAGGTCTTTTTCATTATCCACTATGCTGAGTTTAGTGCCACATGGTTGGTACATTAATCTGGGATTAATGCTACCCCCCCTGTGCAGCTGCATTTATCAACATTAAACTTAGTGACATTTCTCAGCCCATCTGCCTAATTTTTCTAGATCTTTTGTTGTTAGTAGCTTACTGTGATTGCTGTCATTAACCACCAACCATTGTACCATCTGCAAACTTAGACATTAAGCCTGATATACCTTCATTAATAAATATAGTTATACTGAAAAGAGAAAAAAATGCACAAACGAATTGTAGAAGAATTTGCATACGAACAGTCAAGTGCTAATACACTTGTATATGGTTGCTAATCTTTGAAATTATTTAAAAAGTGACATATCTATCCTGCAACCACAGTCACATTTATACTGTGAAAGATCAGTGTGAGATGTTACCAAGTTCTTATTGTTGAAAACAGTTGACAGTGCAAAGAGTGATTTTCAAAATATTTTGGACTTTTATGATAATAATAGGGTAAAAAGGAAAAAGAAAGGGAAACTAGACAATTGAAGAATAAGTCATTGTTAATCTTTTGAAGTTGAATTGAATCATATTCTTATGTGATTAATCAAATAATTAATGTCAACATTCAATTCATATAGTATCTTTTATTTCTTTTGGAAATTGTAGGTGTGTACCCTTTAAACACAGTGCCTCCGTAGCCAGGTGGGAAGGAGCAGCAGTGCATAGCACACGCTTCTTGATTAGACCGGGGTTCAAGCCCATCACCACCAAATACGGAAGATGCGGAAAGGTCAGGGAATGACCACCGCATATTCCCGGAGCAATATGGCCTTAGTTGCTAATGCTCCTAAAAAAAAAAAAAAAAACCAAACCCTTTAAACATTTCCTTCAAAGTAATGTTCTTAAGCCACAGTAAATTTTTGCCAGTAAAGCTGTGAGAAATAATTCAGGATACCATTTTTGTAGAGTTGAACCTCCTAGATCGGGTTACCTCAGGACTAGATCTTTGCCAGACTTGGAATTTTTTGAATTTTGGGTTGTCATTGTAGTCATAAAAAAGCCACAACAAGTATTGTAATTTCTGTACTGCAAATTATCGTGCATAGCACTGTTTGAGAAAGAAAAAGGTAATATATAGTTAATGGAAAACTAAATATTGTATAGTACAATAAATGCATATTGAATGCTGTACAATAAATGCATATTGAATGCTGTACAATAAATGCATATTGAATGCTGTACAATACATTAAAAATAAATTCAATTATTGATTATAAAATATACCCTACATGGTATGGTGTATATTTTGGAAGGGGAAAAGTTTCACACAGTACTTTTGCTGAAGTCTTGAGTGTCTTTCATAGTGCAACCCCTCCCATAATAGATAATGGCTTTTTGAAAGATCATAAATCCTCTCATCTACTTAATATTTTGTTTTAGATCATATGTGCAGTTATAGAGGTGCTGTGTTGATCTTTTGTAAATGACAACCTAAAAGTTCTAAAAACATTCATTAAACAGTAAGCATGTTAGTTACCTCAGCAACTTTTAATGTTGTTAATGAATAGCAGTACGATAATCCTATGGCCTAACAGATTTTTTGATGTTGTGGTGTGGGAAAACATTTGGCTCGGAGGTAATATACCCAGCCTTTACAGTCAGCTCTGATGTACTACTTCGGTGACCATCCAGCCAAAGAACTAAGTTTGTTGATTTTCAGATATTTCCATTTTCTTAACTCCCCTCCTCTTGCAATAGTCACGTGAAATCCCCTAATGCAGGGTTTGGCAACCTGCGGCTCTTTAACTTTTAGCCCATATGTACGACAAGGGATTTATTTCTGTGAGCAAATATTTTTGAACATGAACTATATTAAAAATAAATCAGGAAACCATCTGAAAACAATGCAAATCCCTCAGCATGTTTAAAGATGAAAATTACGGCATATCTGCCTGATGTTGAGAGATTCACTCGAGAAGTTCAGCAGCAAAAGTCACGTTAATTCATACATAATTGGATGTTTGTTACGTTTTTTTGGTATCAATAAATAATATTTCAAAAAATATATTTTTTTAGTAGAACACTTTCCCAGTCTATTCCATTTCATAAAAAAGTTTTTTTAGCTTGAGCTGAGGTGATTCTTTTTTAAAAATTAAATCAAAAATTACTTTTCACTCAAAAAAAGGTTTCCAATCCCTGCCCTAATATAACAGAGGCCATTAAATGTAAATAAAAAATTATCCACAAGTTACATAAATGTGAATCATTTCTATTAATTTGATTTGCATCATTAATTGTTTTGTAAATGAAGTTTAGCCATAAACAAATAAAATAATGTGATTTCATTTGTAATGTTCTTTTGCATGAACACTGTACACTCAGTGATCACTGAATATATGTAGGCATTAAAAATATGAATTTACAATTAGTATGATCTTTCGGTCCAATTCTCACATGTTTTAGGAGCAGCTTGAGTAGTTGATGTGTGCCAGTTCCACAGGAAAATTTTGAGCACTAGTAGTAAAGAATGTTGGAATTTTGTTTTCACAAATTCTGCAATCTGCTGTTTTCAGTGGCAAGAGTCTTAGCAATAATATTGCTGTATTTCAAAGGCTTGTGCCACTTATATAATAGTATACTTGTAATAACGATACTCATTCCTCAGCAACAAATTGTCATGTCCATCATGGGAGGTGAGTTCGAATGGAACAAATGTGCATGCCCAAAGGGTTTTATTTAAAAATTTGAACTTTTAATGTAAAGGAATGGATTGTTCACAGGTAATTTTAATGCCAATCTACATTGAAAAATATAGAGTAGCATTAAAAAGTGAACAATTTTGAATGATTTATTGCCGATAAAAGGGTTTAAAAAGATTACACCTAGGGGGAAAGGGCACCTCCCATAGCCAGGTGGGCAGGAGCAGCGGTGCGTGGCACACGCTTCTTGATTAGACCAGGGTTCGAGCCTGTGACCATCAAATAGAGGATGTGGAAAGGTCAGGGAATGACCACTGCATTTCTCCGGAGCAATATGGCCTTAGTTGCTAATGCTCCTAAAAACCAAATAACAAACAAACAAACAAATAACAATAACAAACCTAGGGGAAAGCATGTTCCTTACTGCAGTGGGGATGGCTGCACCCGCTGGATAACAGATTGCTGGTTTGGGAGGTTTGACCATACCACTTTAGAGTTTTTATAGCAGCCTCATTGTATGGTAGTTGCTTAGGTAACCACTGTGAAGATATTATTTTTGCTTTCACAGTTCTCCGAGAAATGCTTATGAAACTTTTACCTTCAACCGTATTTCATTGTATTCTCATTGTTTGCTACAATGGCTCAATTTGATATGTTTTATTACTGTCTGACTCAGTTGTTGACATTTTATTTATCTTCTGTCGAAACCAGAATTATAACTTTTTTATATTACTAATGGCATGTCTGAGCCTTATTTCTCTGTTACACGAACAGTGTACACTCAGTGATCACCGAATTGTGGCCACCTCATCTGTAATGGACTATTCCACATAACTCACAGTATAGAAAGCCAAAGAGCTTTATGTGCTAGAACAGTGGTAATTTAATTTGCATCTGGTTGTGTAAATCAAAATGATAAAGTAGCAGTTATGGGATGAAGTAAAGATATCTTGGAGTTTCAAAAGGGCGATTGTCGGAGTTTGTGTGTCGGGCACTTCCATATTGGAAGTGACACTGTCTAGTTGGTTGCTCATGGCCCGTTGTGGTCAAGGTGTACAAAGAATGGGGTCAAACCACCTCCTGCCAACAGATCTGTAAAGGATTATGCAAGGTGCATGTTCGTGGTGAGTAAAGGGCGCAGTTGTTGTATGGGCTGAATAGCAGATCACTGTGACAGTTGATATCGCAATACAGTATGCGAAATGCAAGAACAATATCATAAATGATGATGTTCTGCACACTCAGATGTATGAGGTTCCACAGCAGATGACCCAAGAGACACCCTCTCCTCCCTCCCCTCCAACAACCAGCATGTGTTGTTGGAGTCAACAGCACATGCTGGTTGGATACAAAACAGTTGGAGGACTATAAACAATTGTGCTTGTCGGATGAGTCCAAATACCTGGTGTAAAATCCTGATGGATACCTTTGTGTGTGGCACAAGGAACAAGAGTCCATGGACCCAATGTGCATGGTGCCCACTATTCAGGCTGCTGCTGGTGGTGGTTGCTTAATATGGGGCATCTTTTGCCAACAAGAACTAGGACCCCTGATGTGTACGGACTGACGTTTCACTGGCGAGGTCTACTGGCAGCTCTTAGGAGACCATGTGCGCCTTGCCATGTTGTGTTTTTTCCTGGATAGAAAGGGGATTTCCAATTTGAAAATGTACTATCATTGGGTCTGCACTGTGCACAAGTGATTTGAGGAACACAGAGTCACCCGTTTTAGTTGGCCTTCAAATTAGCCTGACCTCACTCCAGTTGAAATCTGTAGGATGTTTTGGAATGGAAAGCGAGGCATATGGACACTCTTTCATCATCTATTCAGATACTGCGGTATGCCTTGCAGACAGCATGGCTGCACATCCCCATGGACATCTTCAGACATCAGTGGAGTTCAAGCTTATGCAAATAGCAGCTGTTATCTGTGTGAATGGCGACTCAACATGGTATTTGTTAGGTGGTCTTAATTCAGCATTCATTGAGAGTGTGTATTATATTCTAGCATATGGGGATGACTCAAGTTATCACAGAATAGCAGTGATATTATTGATATGCAGATTACTTCTGCAGGAATTGCTAGAGGCATCCCCATATTGATACATTCATCACATGCAAGTTACTTAACATACAGCACCCCCCCCATCACAGATTTGAGATAATGCAGTTTTCATTTGTATACAAAAATAATTTGTTTGCATACACAATTATTGCTCCTGCCTCCTGTAGATCACATGAGCAGGTCTGGGGGCAGTGTCACACATGAATTCTGGGACCTTGGTGCACATTTTTAGAGGCCCTATAATAATGTCTCATAGTCTCTGTATCAACATTATTTGTGTTGTTTGGGGATCGCAGAATAGTGTGCTATTGCACCATCAGGAAATCTGCCTTGTTAGTGTGTTGTGCAGAGAGCAGATTTATTTACTTTTTACCCTCTCAATGATGCAATTGTTGGTGCCATATTTACTTAGGGATCATATTAGAAAAAATATATATCATTGTGCATTATATTAGTGAAAAGTGTAACTTGTTATAGCTTGATCCCTTTTTGTCCCCTATGACAGTATAGTGGTTTTGCCACTTCTCGCTGAATTGGAGAAGTCTGGGTTCAATTCCCATTTACGACTGGAGAGATTTCTAAGCCCTCTTCACTCGAGGCTGTAGCTAGCTGGTCTCAGGTGGAGGGAATAGGGTTTACTCTGAGTTATACGAGATTTTTCAGCCTGCACAAAGTGCAAGTTGGCCCTTGAATACAACTTCTACATACAACTTGTACATAATATACAAATGGCAGTATAGGTTTAAGTTGCTGATGTACCTGAAACCCACCAAAAAGATCCCTCTTTGGCATAAAATTAATGTAGAATAAATATTTTGGTAACATTTTTTTAATTTTGCATATCCTAGGAGAAAGACATATTGTATGTGGCAATTAACTTTCTAATAAAAGATTAAAGAGCCACTGCACTACTTAAAATCATACAGCAAATAATTTGCAATTTCCTGTTTTGTAAAGTAATTCACAACTGAGATGAGCATTAGTTGAATCAACTGATAATTGCAATTCTGTCAGAAAAAGTATGCAGAGCTTGACAGACTGTAAGTGAAAATGAACATCATTGTGATTGGAACTGAGACCATATATATTTGTGAAACGAACAAAGACATGTTTGGGAAGTTTAGATCTTTTCACAAATAAGTTTGTTCTATTAGTTCGACCATTCATGTATCCAGTAATAAGAAAGGGAGGGGACGACATAGTGTATGAAGTAATGAAATGTTTGGAATGGCATACATGCAGCAAGAATATACCCAGCTCCATATAACATGGCCTTGACAATGCTCCTTGCATACACACTACCTGGACTCCTTGCATACACACTACCTGGACTCCTTGCAGTCACTATCTGATAGAGTAGAGGAAGTGAGATTATACACTAGCTGAATCAGAAGCCTCCTAGAGAGTTGATCATTAGGTTTGGTCTGGTGGACTATCTAGTGGCTGGACTGCAAATGCAGTTTTAGAGCTGTACCCTTGAAACTTAAGGAAGATTGGATCTCACCATGATAGCCATCATAGCTTCGAAATACATTGATCATACTGCAAGATGGAAGAAATGGGGGGGGGGGTGGAAGCAGAGCTTTGCTCTGGAGACTAAACATGGGATCCACAACCAAGTCTCCACCTTCATCGACCACCTTGGTGGTAGATGTTTGTTATTTGGTTTTTAGGAGCATTAGCAACTCAGGCCATATTGCTCCGGGGATATGCGTTGGTCATTCCCTGACCTTTCTGCATCCTCCGTATTTGGTGGTCACGGGCTCGAACCCCGGTCTAATCAAGAAGCGTGCTCCTGCCCACCTGGCTGCGGAGGTGCCCGGTGGTAGATGGTAGTAGAGCCATGTACTACTGTCTGCCTCCTGACTATCATTTAAAAGTTTTTCTGCACAGAGGAGTCTCCATCCTTCTGGGTAACCACCAACCTAGAGGCTTTTAGCAGTTAGGGTTCCTCTTAATTGTCTGCTCCATCTATTTGCCACCTGGAAACGACATCTCCCAGGCAGACTTTGATGATCTCATTAAATAACTGTCACCCCCTTTCTATTATTAGGGGACATCAATGGACAAATGCACTGTGGGGTAGTTCTCACATCAATTGAAAGGGGGTGGATTGAGCACATGCTTGAAAACAATGATCTGGCCCTTCTTAATGTTGGTTCTAACACTTTCTTCTGCATTTCTACCTGTATCTTTACTGCTATAGATCTTTCTATAAGCTCTCCTTCACTTCTGCCTCTCTCTGTACATGGGAGGTGGAGGACAACTTTTATGGTAGTGATCACTTCCTGTGTTATCCACTATTTCTAATGGAGGACAATGCCACCAGTCGAGGATACCACATTGAAAGATCGATCAATGCGACTGGAATGCCTTTAGACATCTGCCAGCGTTAAATACCTTGGCGCCTCCATATCCAGGTGGGTAGGAGCAGCAGTGCGGAGCACACGCTTCTTGATTAGACTGGGGTTTGAGCCCGTGACCACCAAATACAGAGGATGCAGAAAGGTCAGGGAATGACCACCGCATATCCCCGGAGCAATATGGCCTTAGTTGCTAATGCTTCTAAAACCAAAAACAACAACAACAGCGTTAAATACCACTACAGTTGGCCAGGGGCCAGTTAATGAGGCAGTAAAGCACATCACAGAAAGTATTGTCCAAGCAGCGGCAGTTGCAATCCCAAGGACATCATCCACATTTTCCAAAACCTTGGTGGAATGGAGAATGTAGAATAGCGAGAAAGGCTCAAAACAAAGCATGGGGAATATTTCGTTGTTATCCCACCACCGATAATTTCATAGCCTTCAAATGTGCATGTGCCAAAGCACGTTATGTCAGACGTCAGAGCCAAAAGGAATCTTGGATCTGATTTGCATCTTCCCTCACACGGACTGCCAATCCCAAAGCCATCTGGGACAAAGTTTGGAAAATGAAGGGCAAATACACCTCACACCATCCATCGATCCTGGAACATGATGGATATACAATTGCAGACCTAACTGCAATCGCAAATACTCTCGGGGAGGCATTTGCTAAAGTGTCTTCAGAAACATCGTACCCCCAGAGTTCCTTGCACTCAAACAAAGATCATAAAAACATCACCTGAAGCTGTCTTCTAACAATTGCGAGGACTACAATCAGCCCTTTACACAGTGGGAGCTGAAAGCAGCACTCTCACTATCCAAGGCGAGTGCTTTTGTTCCAGACGATATCCATTATGAGATGATTAAACACCTTTCATCAGAATCCACAAATCGCTTGCTCTGTCTCTATAATAGAATCTATATTGAAGAGACTCATGGCTTTCTGAAACCAGGAAAGGATCTAAAAACACCAAAAAAAATTGCCGTCCTATTGCTCTGATGAGCTGCTTGTGCAAGATCTTGGAAAGAATGGTCAATGCTCGCCTTTTGTGTTATTTAGACGCTAACGACCTCCTTTCCAGGATACAATGTGGCTTCTGAAGGAATAGGTCAACACTCGACCATTTAATCTGATTGGAAACATCCATTCATGATGCTTTCCTGAAATGCGAGCACCATGTGTCAGTTTTCTCTGATATGGAAAAAGCGTATGACACGGCTTGGAAATATGGAATTTTAAGACACATATAACTTTGGTCTTAAGGGACACCTTGCCCTTTTTATAAAAAAAACTTACTTGCAGACTGGTCTTTCCAAATTCATGTGGAATCCACCCTCTCCCAGCCATTTTGTCAAGAAGAGGGAGTTCCACAAGGATCAGTTCTAAGTGTTATGCTTTTTGCTATCAAAAGTAACTATTACTGAACAACTTCCTCCAGCCGTAAACAGTGCCCTAAAGTAGTCTACAGTGACTTTGTAGACGACTTTAGCATCTTTTTGCAGTTATGCAATATGAGGGTTATTGAACGACAATTGCAGCATGCCATTGACCACATCAGCTCTTGGGTAGTGGCTGATGGTTTCAGGTTCTTGCCACAGAAGACCGTCTGCATACACCTTTGTTGCAAACAGAACCTTCACCCTGAACCAGAACTTAAACTCAGACAAAACATCATTCCAGTATCACCTGACAAAATTCGATAAGAAGTTGACATTTCTACCATATATGTCAACTGGAGACTAGGCACCTGTAAGGTGATCTGAATTCTGATGGGATTCTTCTGCTTGCTCAGATTATGAACATGAGGGGGCATAAATTGAAATTGATGAAAGACAGTTGTAGAATAGATGTGCAGAAATTTGCTTTTAGCCAGCAGGTGGTTAATTGCTGGAACAAACTTCCATCTGTTGTTGTGGAAGTTGATAGCTTAAATAAATTCAAGGAGGAACTGGACAAACTTTTAAAAGGAATGGTTATGTGAAATTGGTTTTTTTGGCTGATGTTACATAAACTCATATGCTTGCTTTCTTGCATTACATGCATCTCTTACTATAACTGTGGACAAAATGCACAAGAGGGTTGAATCTCCTACGTGCCTCCAATAAATGGGGAGCAGACTGCTCCACTTTACTCCACCTTTATTGTGCGCTTGTCCGATCTAAATTAGATTATGGGTCCCAAGTGTATGCATCAGCAAGAAACAGCGTACTACAATGGCTAGATCCAGTTCACCACCAAGCCATCCACATTGATACTGGAGCTTTTGGAACATCCCCAGTCTAGAGTTTATATGTTAAAGCAGGTGAACCCTCATTATTGCTCCAATGAAAGCAGTTGTCACTAAAGTATACTTTTAAGCTGAAATCCCTGGAAGACAACCCTATGTGGACTTCTGTCTTCGAGCTGCGATGGGGAAACTCTTTATAACACATCAAACTTCCAACCATCCCTTTGGTATCTGTATCCAAGAGCTGCTCAGAGAGCTCTACATCACAGTACACAATGTTGCCCAGTAACCAAGGCAACTACTTCCACTTTGCTTTCTCGCAGACCGTCATGTGACGCCTTGATCAAAAATTGGGGTAAGGCCAACACCCCTTCTGTCTACCAACAACTCTGCTGCACACTGAGCCAAATGCTCTGACTTCTTACCTGTCTTCACTGATGGCTTGGTCAGTTTTCTGTGGGATCTGTTGCTCTCTTTCCAGATCGTACTATACCTGGAAAGATTCCCACAGTTGCAGCATATATACAGCTGAGTCATATGCTATACAATTAGGCTTGGACCACATTAAAACCACACATACCAAAAGTGTAAACTAACTCTCTAAGTCAGTGTTTCTCAACCTGTGTGCCACGGCACACTAATATGCTGCAAGTATGCTTCAGGTGTGCTGCAGTAAATTCAAAATAAAAAAAAAAATTAATAAATCTAAGTTTCATAATAAAAATTAATTCAAATAAAAAATTTGTTTATTTATGCTGCACCGATCCCAGCCCCTTCTGGCAGTCAATGTGATGTCATATTTTGATTATTAGTACTTGATATGTTCATCTTTAATCCTTTATTCACCTTTTGATTCCTAGAAGTAGATCTGTTCACCTTTATTCGGCCATTCTTATCACTTGAGGGTCTCTCCCAGGCACCCTGCAGTTGTATAAGTGCAACTTGTAAGCAGCATAATAAGAAATTTCCTTTGTGTTTTTAAAGTACTTTTTGTGCTTTTATATCTCTAAAATGTCATATTCTGTTAATTTGTATAGAACAGGTATTTTAAATTAACCGTAACAGTACATTCTAGAAGTAACTTAATTTTTTTTAGAAATTATTAGTGATGGATAAATTTTTATTGAAAGGAAATCAGAAGAGGTAAATTGATAACAATGAGCTTGGAGAAAATAACAAAAACGAGAAACCATCAACATAAAAAAAAAAAAAAAAAAAAAAGAACGAAATGTATTGTAAATATGATAATGATTATTTGGGGATGGGATTTTTATATGCTGGCATCCAAGATTGTCCTCAACCGTTGTGTGGCATGTGGTTTAAAATTGTCGAATGAATAAATGGTGCCGAGTAAATTGCAGTGTCATTTTTCTGTGAAACACTGGAATTTATTGTCCAAAGCTGTGGATTATTTTCAGACTGCTGGCCTCTACTAGAAAACAAGGTACAGAATTTTATAATATGGCTAAAATATCTGATAAAGCGCAAGAAGTCAGCTGTTTAGTAGCCGAACTGGTGGCAAAAAAAAAAAAAATATATCTCACCCGATTGCAGAAAGTCGCATTTTACCAGCATGTCGGGTAATCATGAAAGGTATTTTGGGAGAGGAAGCTGAAAAAAGAATAATGACTGTACCACTTTCGAACAGCAATTAGCAGGCGTATATATAAAAAAAAAAAAAAAAAGTGTCTGATGATATCAAAGGACAAGTTGTTCGAAATATTAATAATTTTGGGTGACTGCATTGCAAGTAGATAATTCTACAGATGTTAGCGGGAAAGCCCAATTAATAGCATTTGTCAGGTTTATCGAAAACGACACAATTATTATTATCCTTTTAGTGCTCCTGTATGTTTATACAGGAGCACTAAAAGGATAATAATAATTGTATAAACATACAGGAGCACCAAAAGGATTTGTAAACATAATAAAATGACACAATTCAGATATTATTCAGATACAACACTGTTTTAGACACAGAAGTTCTAGTAGTGGAGACAGTCATGCCCAATTTAAAACTTGTACTCGATCAAGCAGTTAAAATGGTCAATTTTATCAAAACTAGACCACAGAAAAATACGTATTGCATTTTTGAAAATTATGCAAGGAACTGAAGTATGCATCATTTTTCTTTAATGATGCATACTGAGGTTCGATGGCTATCAAAAGGAAATGTGTATTGGTGCTGTAAATTAGCCTTTATAGTAGATTTATTTGCGCAGCTTAATAAATTAAATATGAGTATGCAAGGCCCAGAGGAAAATTTACTCACTTCTACTGACAAGTTGTTTGCCTGAACAACTTGTTAGTTCGCAAGAAAAGTTGAGTATATGGAAAAAATATGTAAATGAAAAAAAAAAAAAAAAAAAATTCCCTTGACTGCCAAAATGAATATGGTTATACTAATTATACTAATATGGTTAGGGAAGGACATTACGTGGTTTCTATCTAATTTACTAGGTAGCCTAATAGGTAACCTAAGTTGGACTTCTTTGTTGTACCCTATAAATAAACACAAAATAAAAATAAAATGAAATAGTAAAATTAAAATGATAATATAGCTAATTACAGATATATGGATACATTGAATGGAACTTATCCATATATCTATAATTAGCTATATTATCATTTTAATTTTAATATTTCATTTTATTTTATTTTGTGTGTTTTTATTTATAGGGTACAACAAAGAAGTCCAAATTAGGTTACCTAAACTTGGACCTTTTGAACTAATGAGTAGTTTTCACCCCTAATACTTTTATGCTAAATTCTCCAATTTATCTAGTTGGTATTTATTAACTAAAAAATTGTTATATACAGACAGATATAATGTACAATCATAAATTTGATGGCATTAATCTGTTCTGCCCCACCCTTTTTCTATTTCTTATATTCTTTTACATAACATCATATTATAATGTGTGGTTTGTAAAATAGTGTCTGTGAATGTATACAGGGTGTTTCAAAAATGATGGTCAATAATTTAAAGGTGAAAAGTACAAACTAAAATAAGCAAAAAAGTCCCAGTGAACATCAGGCCGCAAATGAACTGTTTTCGAGATAATGCACATTTTCTGTTAAGATCCGCCACTGACTATGGGAGCACTAGTTAGCAAAAAGCTGTGAATCCTTTGCTAAGGGTGGTTATATTAATCATAAGATAATACATTTTTAACTTTTGGTTTTAACACGGCAGGATTTTACAGATGTTACATGTTATAGGACATTCTTTCTAACACCCTTTCCTCAACATCAGGTGTTATGCTTCTGGGCCTACCTGCTCGTACTCTATGTGCGAAGCGCCCATGTTCTTTAAGACATTGATGTACCCTGATGAATGTGCGCATGTTGGGCTGCCTTTTGCTCGGAAATGCTTCTTGGTACAAACATGCAGCCTTGAGTGCACTGCCGTTGGCTTTACCATACATGAAGTGCATGTCTGCATACTCTTTGTTGCTGTTACCTCTTTCCATGTTGACTGTCCTTTGAGAAGTACTAGTATGCCTGCCACGTCTCAGAGCATTGAGAGAGGGGAAATGGAGAGAATGAGCATAACCTAACCTAAACAAACAAGTCAGTGGTGGGTCCCAACTAGAAATGTGCAATATCTCAAACTATTCACTTAAGGACCTATGTTTACTAGGTTTTTTTTGCATATTGTAGTCTGAACAGTTCACCTTTAAATTATCGACCATCACTTTTGAAACTGTGTGTGTGTGTGTGTGTAAAAAGTTATTTTTCGTCTCCCAACAGCAAGGTCTGATGATGGTATCGGCAAGTACCGGAAACGTTACTCAATGTATATTAGTTTAGGTAAAATATATTAAAAATATATTAAATTATAAAACTAAAATATATTAAACTCCATGTGGTATAAGAGTGATAATTTAATTTAGATATACAGCAGGCCCCCCCCCCACGTTATAATGCGGTTCGTTTTACGCTGATTCGCTATAATAGTGATATTATAGCGAATTCGCTATAATAGTGCTGTTACAGATCACTATAATGCTCTTTTACAGATTGCATTTTTGGCATATTTAACGAAATCGTTTCATTTGATGGAGTCGATAGCTTGAAAATGAATAGCAAAACAGCATTAAAACATTTCCCCCGCCGACTTGAGAAATTTTCCCATGCTCAGTGAAATTTTCTCGCACACTAATTTAATTGCTGTACAGTGACTTGTTACGTAGTTCCGAGATCAACATTTTAAAAAATGATCAAGTATATTGCTTGTAATATTTGCGTTATATGCATTTATCCGAAGTCTAGTCATCACTCAGTACAGTATTAGACATCGTGTGTAACGGACAGTTTACTTGAACATTGTATCATAATTAATGCAACCAACACAGTTACATTTTCGAAGAGTTAATAATGGCCGATAAGAATGAAAAAGCAACAACGTCTGGGTGCAGTACGAAGACTATAAATGTAAGAAAAAGACTGAATTTGAAAATTAAATTAGATATTTTGAAGCAAATCGATTCCGGTCAAAGACAAGCGGATGTGTGCCATAATTTAGGACTTGCAAGTTTAACTGTAAGAACAATTATAAAAAAAAAATAAAGAATTAATTTTAGCAGCGGGAAAGATAGCTGTTCCACTGCAAGCAACTAGGGCTAGTCCGGCTATTAGGATTGAAATGGAAAGACTTTAACTAATTTTATTGAAGATAATATCCAATGCAGAATTCAGTTAAGTTAAATATTATAAAAAACAAACAGAGAGAGAGAGAGAGATTAGCCAATATAATGATCTGAAGAAAACTCACCTAAAAAAAAAAAAGTGGAACCATTTAAAACTAGTAAGAGCTGGTTGAATAGATTTAAAATCCAGGGAGAAGCCGTAAGTGCAGATCAATGAGCCGAAACTTTCAAAAAAGAACTTGTTAAAATTATTGAAGATGGGTATTATGTGTTATACTTCTCAACAAGTTTTTAACATAGATGAAGCAGGACTTTTGTGGAAACGAGTGCCTAAAAGAAGTTTCATATTGAAAGAAGAAAAAACATGCCAGGTTTCAAAGCGGTGAAGGATCGGTTGACTTTATTGTTGGGTGGTAATGCTGCAGGGCATTTAAAATTAATACCCTTTTTAGTTTATTTGGAAGAGGGCCAAAGTTCAACCCAAAATCGACACATTTTTCATGATTAAATTTATCAATTAAATTCATGATTTTAATTGGAATTTTAAGTTTAATTTTGATACGTAAGTAGTTACCACATAATTATATATGTATGTAATGCAGAATATTTTATATGTACAAATATTTGAATATTAAATATGTTGATTAGGAAATATCCTATGGCACCGACCGCAACTCACAAATACATGTGACCTTATGGGAATGCTGCACTTGCTTAGCGTGGATTCACTTAGTGCTCTCTTTTTCCAAAACAAATTATCAGCGTTAAGCGGGAGCCAACTGTATTATAATTTAAATGAACTATACTAAAATAATTAATGTAATAAGTGAAACATTAGAGTTGTTAAAGACAAAAATTGAGCATTACTTTCCATCCCATGATAACAAAAAACATTTGTGGGTAAAAGACCCATTTGCAACAAGAAACCTTCCCATGTTAGAACTTAATCCGCAAGAGGAAGAAGAATTGGTTGAGATCCGTAGTGACCAGTCTCTGGAAATTCACTTTAATAGCAAATTTTGATATTTATAAATAATATATATATATTTATAATAGTGATTGTAGTTTGCCGCAAAATTTTAGCATCTTTAAAAGTTTGCTGCAACAATGAAAAGGTTGAGAAACACTGCTTTAAGTACACTGCAGGCTTTATTGGAGATGAGGCATAATACTCATCCATTCTTGACGCGGATCTAGCAGACATTACATTGTTCATTGAAAAGGCCTCTGGAGTCAGGAACTCTCTAATTCATCTGTAATGCTACTAAATAACGCTGACTCGAATCTGTAAAACGTCTTTATTATGATAAAATAAAATACATGCGTACTGACTGTATAACCAATGGGTCTTTTACCCACAAATGTTTTTTGTTATCAAGGGATGGAAAGTAATGCTCAATTTTTGTCTTTAACAGCTCTACTGTTTCACTTATTACATTAATTATTTTAGTATAGTTCATTTAAAATTTTGTTAAAACAAAATAAAATAAATGTATAACAAGAATAAAATTCAATAAAATATATAAAATTAAAAATGATAAAAGTTGTTTAAAACCATTAGTACAGGAGCTTTTAACAGCAGCGGCCGCCTTCATCAACTATAGTAGTTGCAGGATGACCGACAATCTATATGTACCACACACCTCAGCAGGTCTGCGACATGAACTATGGAGTCTGCGCACTGTTCACTTCTCGTGCATTGGAACTGGAAAATGGACGGGCCACTCTAAACCGTTCGTCTCTTCGTAGGATAAGGGCTTCAAAGAGTGGATGAATGCAACAGCCCTTATCCCTATTAAGATTGTAGCGCTCGGACGAACATATTTTTAAACTCTCCAGCCATTTCCGGTTCCAAAAGCCATGTGCCTTATCCACGATCACGGCTTCTTTAGCAGTAATGCCATGCCCAGTTTCCCAGGCATGTTCTGCTACAGCTGAACCTCCGTAATTTGCAGTCTTAAGGGCTGTATTGTGTTCCCCCAGGCATTCCCGCAGCCTGCGTTTCGTTTCCCCGACATAACGCTTCCCACAATCAGGACACTCAATTTCATATATGACCTCACTAGTATCATTACCCCCAATAGGGTCTATCTGGATTTCTGGCGGAACTTGTATCCCCCCCCTAGTAGGGCCCTCGGATCATACTGTTAAAAATAGCAGGGAATTTGTACAGTTCATCCGTGCTAAAGAGGTTGAAGAGGGGGAGATTATGTCATCCGTTGACGTCATTTCTTTGTTCACATGTATACCTGTTGGAGTGTGTGCGGAATGCTTTGAGTAGAGATGGTACTTTGAAAGATAGGACAGCCGTAAGTGCTGAAGATATTTCGAAGGTGTTGGCTTATGTTTAAGTAGTACCACTATGTTATTCCAAAAGGATATATACCAGCAGGTTCGCGGAGTGGCCATGGGTTCACCTATTAGTGCAATTATAGCCAACTTAGCAATGAAAGAATTTGAAGATAGGATGTTGGGGAGCTCTAGTCCTCCCCCATTACATGCACGAAAGATATATGTTGATGACAAATTCACTGTGATACAAAGGATACTAAATAGAAATACTTGAGTGGTTGAATAGTGGTTCGCTTTATATTCGGTTTACTTTGGAGGTTGAGCGGGGGGGGGGGACCTTTCCGTTCCTAGATGTGTGTGTATATACAGAGAAGGCTGACACTTGAAACTAAGGTTTACAGAAAATCTATGTGTCGGGGCCAATACACATACTTGAAAACAGCTCAGGCCAGTTGCCACAAAAGTAGTGTGGTTAAGGCCTTATTGGAAAGGGTGGAGTCCCACTGCTCCTCCTCTGAAAAGAGAGGCGAGGAGATTAAACATGTTACAGCGGACCTAGTAACATGTGGTTACCCCAGAGCATTATCGAGAGGTGTTTAAGAGGTATGAACAACAGTCACCTGTTTCCACCGTATACATCCCCTACTATCCAGGCATTTTGAAACCCATTTCTCGTATCTTGTGTTCATAAGATACGCTGTGTGCAGCTGCCAGGTCGTACAGTAGTGTGTGCAACTAAAGATCCTATTGCGGGTAATGACACTAGTGGGGTCATATATGAAATTGAGTGTCCTGATTGTGGGGGGAAATGAAATGCAAGCTGCGGGAATGCCTGGGGGAATACAATAGAGCCCTTAAGACTGCAAATTATGGGGGTTCAGCTGTAGCGGAACATGCCTGGGAAACTGGTCATGGCATTACTGCTAAAGAAGCCGTGATCGTGGATAAGGCACATGGCTTTTGGAACCGGAAATGGCTGGAGAGTTTAAAAATATGTTTGTCCGAGCGCTACAATCTTAATAGGGATAAGGGCTGTTGCATTCATCCACTCTTTGAAGCCCTTATCCTACGAAGAGACGAATGGTTTAGAGTGGCCCGTCCATTTTCCAGTTCCAATGCACGAGAAGTGAACAGTGCGCAGACTCCATAGTTCATGTCGCAGACCTGCTGAGGTGTGTGGTACATATAGATTGTTGGTCATCCTGCAACCACTATAGCTGATGAAGGCGGCCGCTGCTGCCAAAAGCTCCAGTACTAATGGTTTTAAACAACTTTTATCAATTTTAATTTTATATATTTTATTTTTGTTATGCAACATTTATTTTATTTTGTTTTAATGTTTTAGCATATAGTTATACAATCAGTACGCATGTATTTTATTTTATTTTTTCATAATAAAGACATTTTACAGATTCGAGTCAGTGTTATTTAGTAGCATTACAGATGACATTACATTCTCTTTCTGGGTGTTCATTTGATATTTGTTTCTGCTGGATTCCGGGCCACATTGAGATCAGGGGGGGAATGAACAGGCAGGTGCTGTGGCCAGATAACCAGAACCCCACAACACTCATTGATTGTTAATTCACTATACAGCCTACAGGCAGGTGATATTCTGTCAATTACTCTTCCAGTGGCAATAATCTTGGCATGTGCAGGTCACAAACAAGCTGTATCAGATAAAGCTTGTAATATGACACTGGCAGTCTAGTCTGTGCAGGAACTGAAGAGAGGAAGTTGTTCTGGCTTGCCTATGCATAGGACACAGTCTTCTTACACGTGCATTTCTGCTGAGGGCAGATGACTGTCCTATGTATGAGAATTGTGGCACAGTTTTAACCATTCATCTTTTAATTGTGTCCACATTATAGACACAAACATGTTTTATCACTTTTAATCAACTTGCTGAGCCTTATCCACTCATTCGGATTTATCTGACAGTGACCATGTATCTTCTGTTTTTAGTTATTTAAAATCAGTTAACCTGTATACTTGTATCTAAAATTTATTTTGTTGCTATATATTTATTGTTATATTTTATAGATTTTTATGCCTTTATTATAATATATATACTGTGACATAGTGACCTAATTTTTTAGGTCACTGAAATTTTAATTGTGTACTGGTTTTGGCGTATTATATGACCTGGCTTTGGTCATTATAGCATCAGTAGCTAATGTGCCAATAAAACCCAAACCAAACCAAAAATTTTTTTTCTGGATGCTTTGAATATCATGTTTTTATACAGTAATGCAAATTAACACTTATTTTACCCTTTATACAGTGTCTCAAAAATATTGGTACAAACATTTAGGAGAGGTAGGTAACATCTAAAGGAATGTGAATCGCATAGAAACCCATAACCGGAAACATCACGGGAAAGTAGTAGCAGAGGCACAAGAAGCAGAAATGACACAAGACAGTAATTAGTGGTAAATATTTATTTTACATAATATTAACAATGGAGTACGAGATGGATGCATTTGATGATGTTACAACAGATGCTTGAAGGTTCCACCATGAGACGCGATGCAGCATGGATTGGCGGACACGGTCGAACACACCTGGAGTTTCTTTGAAAGTAGCAGCAGCGCAGACGAGTCTTGCCATGAGATCCATTTCCGCCTCCACAGGCGATTCATACACGATAGGTTTGAGGGCCCCCACAGAAAGAAATCAAGGCTCAATAAATCAGGTGAGCACGGGGGCCAGGCAACGGGTCCACCACGGCCAATCCATCGACGCCCAAAACGCCTGTTCAAATGGTCACGAACACACCTTCCATAATGGGCAGGTGCCCCGTTATGTTGAAATCAAATGTTGCGTCTCACATCTGCTGGAACATCATTAAGTAACCCTGGTAGAACTTGTTCAAGAAAGATCCGATATTTAGCGGAGTTCATGCGGGATGGTAACAGGTACGGTCGGCGACTAAGCAGTCACCAACCATACCTGCCCACACATTTATTGCAAAGCAATGTTGTGCCGCATGGGGGCGCACACCGTGTGGGTTGTTGTGAGCCCACACATGAGCATTGTGCTGATTGAATAGGATTATTCTGGACAGCATTCAGCACACTTTCTTCCACGGTGTGAGTTCGGGACGAATGTGGTCTGCCCGCACTACTCCTGTTACCTCTAAATGATCCATAATCGCACAAATTTTGATGCACACGCGCAAACAAACGGTGGTCCGGTTCATGTCTGTCTGGGAAGCATTCTCCATAAACTCGTTGAGCGGCTCGTCCATTGCCCTCTGCTAATCCATACACTAGGTGCATGTCTGCCAGTTCACAGTTCATATATCGATGTATGCTCTTCTTGCGGCGACTACTGGTTGAATGAGTAAATCAGAAATTTTCCCTCTCGCGAACTGATGAACAGCGCAGTGTATCGACTTACGGCGACGTTTCCGGTTATGGGTTCCTATGCGATTCACATTCCTTTAAATGTTACCTACCTCCCCTAAACGTTTGTAGCAATATTTTTGAGACACCCTGTATAAGTGCTAGAAAAGAATGTGTGTACTGTACATCTAGTTCGTTCATCTTGTTCTTAATTTGTTTTCCTTTTGTATTATCAATAAGAAATGAAATAGGAAAAAAATACCTTTTCCATCTTTTTTGGTATAATTATTGTTTTCACCTTAACCTCCTATTTTCTGTAGGAACTTAGTGTCTTGTCAGGTGCGGTTTTGCCAAATGTCATGCTTATCAGGAATGTATCTCTACGCCGCAGTTGGCGAGCAATTCCTATACTATTGTTCTTAGTTTCTAGTGTGTCTAATTTTATTTGTAAAGTAGTTCAAAAATTTTTTAGTACTTTTTTATACAGGGTGTCTCAAAAATATTGGTACAAACGTTTAGGGGAGGTAGGTAACAGCTAAAGGAATGTGAATCGCATAGGAACCCATAACCGGAAACGTCACAGGAAAGTAGTAGCAGAGGCACAAGAAGCAGAAATGACACAAGACAGTAATTAGGGGCAAACATTTATTTCACATAATATTAACAATGGAGTACGAGATGGATGCATTTCATGATGTTACAACAGATGCTCAAAGGTTCCACCATGAGATGCGATGCATGCGTGACACCAACACAGCATGGATTGGCAGACACGGTCGAACACACCTGGAGTTTCTTTGACAGTAGCAGCAGTGCAGATGAGTCTCGCCATGAGATCCATTTCCGTCTCCACAGGCAATTCATACATGATAATTTGAGAACCCCCTACAGAAAGATTTCAAGGCTCGATAAATCAGGTGAGCGTGGGGACCAGGCAACAGGTCCACCACGGCCAATCCATCGATGCTCAAAACACCTGTTCAAATGGTCACGAATACACCTTCCATAATGGGCAGCCGCCCCGTCATGTTGAAACAAATGTTGCGTCTTACATTTGCTGGAACATCGTCAAGTAACCCTGATAGAACTTGTTCAAGAAAGATCCGATATTTAGCGGAGTTCATGCGGGATGGTAACAGGTATGGGCTGACTAAGCAGTCACCGACCATACCTGCCCACACATTTATTGCGAAGCGATGTTGTGCCGTGTGGGTTGTCGTGAATCCACACATGAGCATTGTGCTGATTGAATAATGCCTTCCCGAGTGAAATAAACCTCATCCGTGACCAAAACATAGGCTGGAAAATTCAAGTCTTGAACACTTTCTTGGAGAAACCACTGTGCAAAAGCCACACGTGCAGGATGATCTTGGGGGAGCAGTAACTGAACCCTTTGGAGATGAAAGGGGTGCAAGGAATCGTTGTGCCAGACATGCTGTATACTGCAACAACGAGACACTCCTAAGGCAGTGGCAACGGCACGTGTGCTGGTAGTGGGATTATTCTCGATGGCATTCAACACATTTTCTTTCATGGCGGGAGTTCGCGTCGAATGCGGTCTGCACTACTCCTGTTACCTCTAAATGACCCATAATCGCACAAATTTTGATGCACACGCACAAACAAACGGTGGTCTGGTACATATCTGTCTGGGAAGCATTCTCCATAAATTCGTTGAATGGCTCGTCCATTGTCCTCTGCTAATCCATACACTAGGTGCATGTCTGCCAACTCACAGTTTGTATATCGATGCATGCTCTTCGTGCGACGACTACTGCTTGAATGAGTAAACCAGAAATTTTCCCTCTTGCGAACTGATGAACAGCGCCGTGTACAGACTTACAGTGGCGTTTCCGGTTATGTGTTCCTATGCGATTCACATTCCTTTAGATGTTACCTACCTCCCCTAAACCAATATTTTTTTGTACCAATTATTATATTTGTTAACTGATAATTATAAATTAGTTATTATATTTATAAACCAATTATTTGTTTGTACCAATATTTTTGAGATATCCTGTATAAATTATATTATTAATATTTTGAATATTAATAATAAATAGTATATGTGACTTTAGATTTATGGTATAATACATGCCTATAAGCAGTTCTCAAATTGTAAAATATTAACAAAACTGGAATGCTAGTACACCTAACATTCAGTTATTGTACATCTGGTGATATGTACATTTCATACTGATGCCATTTGTCTGATACAGGAAATGTACATATATCTGCGGTTTTGTACCATTTTCATGTATTTGGTGTGAAGATACTGTTCATTGTGTATGAATTTGGATTATTTTGGAAGAAGGGGACCCTTTTGTACATACACTGCAATTAAAGAGAAGAAATTGCATGATTTCCAAGCTACAAAAGACCACGTACCTTATTTGAAAGGTGGTGATGCACCTGACAACTTCAAATTGAAAACCACTTTAGTGTATTGTAGTGTGAATCCATGGACTTTCAAGAATGTTTCAAAGTTTTTACTGCCAGTGGAAGTCAAAAAGAAAGCATTGGCTACCGTAATGCTTTTCCTGGACTAGTTTCTACACTATTGTACCAATAATGGAAAAATTTTTATTGAAAAAGAATATGGTATTTAGGGCATATTTAGGGCATCATTAATTCTCAACAGTGCTTCTTATAGTATCGGTTTGTATCCACAAGTTAGTATTCATTCCTGTACACAATTTCCCGACTCCAGAAAATGATTAAGGGATCATTTTCACCTTCAAGCATTATTTTAGTAGAACCAAAGAAGGCTTAGGCTATTACTGCTATTAAAAAAAAAAAAAAAAAAAACACTCTCGGACAGTCTTTCAATGGGTATAACATCCTTATGGTAGTGTGAAACATTGCTGCAAGTTGGAAGGAAATATGAACAATGCACTATGCTTTGTTGAAAGATTATTTGCTCATGACTATGAAGATTTCCAAGAAACACAAGAAAATGCTACGGGAAATTTTATCCATGGCAAAACACCTTAATTGGAGGTGAATACCAAAGATATGAGTTGCTGGAGTTGGTTAGAGACATCATGTATGATAATTTAGTGAGTTTCAGACATATCCAAAATAATCAAAGGATGACAGTAATGATGAAATCTTCAGTACTGTTTCAAAGAGCCTGAACTTCTAAAAGTTTCAAGAAAAATCAGTTTAAGTTGGAAGAAACAATAGGAGTCATAGAGATTCCAATCCCAGTGATGAAAAAAGTAGATTGTCAGGGGCTCATGTGATATCACTGCTTGATTTAAGTTTCTTTGATGCAAAAAAAGGCAAACTCGGCTTTCTTTGGATGAATTTTTTAAACAGAATTAGTTTATCAGGTATGTACAGTAACTGTGTTTATTCATATTTTATTTTAAAAAAAAAAAATTTAAATCTTTGGGAACTTGTATGGACAAGTTACATGATTTATATGGAAAATTTATGTTTGGTTAATATATTCAGTGTATGATTTTTGAGGAGTATTGCATATGTTAACTGACTGTTAGGTGTATTTGGAAGTTAAAACAAGATTAAATAATTTTTTGTAAAAAGTTTATTCAATACACGTATTCATTATACACCATTTTACCTTATTTCAGCTTTTAGATACTGTGATTAATTATAAATGCCTCAGACTTATAATTGGCATTTTCCATCCTAACATTTTTGGAAACTGTTCCTTGTAAATTTAACAAGCAGAATGAATTGAGCTTAGCTTTTAAAAGTAAACTTATCAACCAGAATGTTCTACCAGTGTAATTTGAACACTGCCTGCAAGTCACTATATATTGTTGATTTCCACTAATAAAAAAAGTATTATAGCTATGACTTCAACCTTCTATCTAACAAGAGACCAGTAAGTCCTGAAATAGGCTGTTATAGCAGTGTTTTGTCATTTTAAACAACTTCCCAGTGTATTTTTTTTTTTTTTTTTTTTAGAAAACAGTGCATTAACACCAGGCGATTTTTCAAAACTGTGGAGTTCATTCTGTTGTGATACATATAAGGCCATAGTGTTTTATTCTGTTCATTTTAAATTCTGCAAGCTGAATAAATGAGGACAAATTTGCTTTTTTATAAAAACTGATACAGCTTCTCTCCATTTCCCGGTGTCTTATATATTTATTACATTGTTTATTAAATTTGTCCTCTTTGAAAAGTGTTTATTAAATTTGTCCTCTTTGAAAAGCCTTGCAAGTGGGCAGTGAGTAACCAGTAGTTCTTTCTTCCATTTTGAAAATGGATTAGCAAATTATGCTATTTATTATGGAAAGACGGTGAAAAAAAATTGTGCATTATATTAGTTTTTGTTACGAAAATTTAGTATTAGTAGCAGCAAATGATGCAAGAAAGCAAGCTTATACAATATTACCAAAAAAAAAAAAAAAAAACCACTCTACCTATTCATTCCCTCTAATAGTTTGTCTAGCGTTTGCTTGAAATTATTCAAGCAATCCACTTCCACAACAACAGATGGAAGTTTGTTCTGGCAATCAAGCAATTGCTAGCTAAAGGCAAACTTCTACAGTCTGAGCAAGAGGAAGAATCCTGTGAGCATTGAGCTTGCTCAGTCCAGTCACCTTGCAGGTGCTTGGTCTCTAGACCAGTGTTTCTCAACCTGTGTGCTGCGAGTATGCTTCAGGTGTGCCGTGGAAAATACAAATAAAAAAAAATAAATAAATCCAAGTTTTATAATAAACTTAATTCAAATAAAAAATTATTTATTTGCACTGCACTAACCCCAGCCCCTTCCAGCAGCCAATGTGACACCATGTTTTGATTCCTAGTACTAGATCTGTCACCTTTAATCCTTTATTCTTTTTTTTTTTTTTTTTTTATGAAAACCCCAAACACAAAAGGTATCAAAACCTATAGTACTTAGTACCGTGCATGGGTTGAAGGAGAAGTATGGGGGGGGGGGGGGGGGTGCCGGAAACTTTTGCTCTAGAGACTAAACATGGGTTTCACCACTTCAAGCCTCCAATAAGCAAAGTGGTGGTATTTCACCGGTTTGATTCCTAGTAGTAGATCTCTTCACCTTTATTCAGCCATTCTTATCATTTGAGAAACTCTCCTAGGCACCCTGCAGTTGTATAAGTGCAACTTGTAAGCAGCATAGTAAAAAATTTCCTTTGTTTTAAAATTACATTTTGTGTTTTTATATCTCTAAAATGTCATATTCAGTTAATTCGTATTTTTCACTTATTTTCAATTAACTGTACTAGTACATTCTAGAAGTAACTTTTAATTTTTTTTAGAAATTATTAGTGATGGATAAATTTTTAGTGAAAGGAAATCAGAAGAGGTAAATTGATAACAACAAGCTTGGAGAAAATGGCAAAAACAAAAATGAATCACCACCATCACAAAAAAGAAGAAAATATGTTTTCGTAAATATGATGATGATTATTTGGCAATAGGATTTTTGTATACTGGTACCCAGGATTGTCCTCTACTTTTATGTGTGGTATGTGGTTTAAAATTATCGAATGAATCAATGGTGCCAAGTAAATTGCAGCATAATTTTTCTATGAAACATGAGAATTTATCATCCAAAACTATGGAATATTTTAAGACTCTACTAGAAAACAAGGTACAGAATTTTATGGTATATCTAAAATATTTGATAAAGCTCAAGAAGCCAGCTATTTAGTAGCCGAACTGGTGGTGGAAAAAAAAAAATCTCACCCGATTGCAGAAAGTCTGATTTAACCAGCATGTCAGGTAATCATGAAAAGTATTGTGGGAGAGGAAGCAGGAAAAAAAAATAATGGCAGTACCACTTTTGAACAGCAAAATTAGCAGGCGTATAAAAAAAAAAGTCTGATAATATCGGACAACTTGTTCGAAATATTAATAATTTTGGATGACTTTTTGCATTGCAAGTAGATAATTCCAGAGATATTAGCGGGAAAGCTTAATTAATAGCATTTGTCAGGTTTATCAAAAAGAACACAATTATTATTATTTATTATTATTTTTTTGTTGTAAAGAACCGAAAGAACAACAGACCAAGATATTTTCGAAGTAATGAATAATTAATTGCAAAAGTGTGGCATATTATGGAAATCGTGTGTTGGCATTTGTACCGATGGTACTCCCGCAATGACAGGAGCACTAAAAGGATTTGTAAACTTAGTAAAATGACACAATTCAAATATTATTACAGCACACTGTTTTAGACACAGAATTTCCAGCAGCGAAGACAGTTGTACCTGATTTAAAACTTGTACTTGATCAAGTGGCTGAAATGGTCAATTATATCAAAACTAAAAAAAATACGTATTTTCGGAAAATTATGTGGGAACTGGAGTCTGATAATTTCTCTTTAATGATGCATACTGAGGTTCAGTGGCTATCAAAAGGAAATGTATTTATGTGTATGGGTGAGTTGCATGAGACATTGCTCATATTTTTTTTCACTGGAGCAATCAGAATTTTGTGATTATTTAAGTGATGAAATTTGATGCTGTAAATTAGCTTTTCTAGCAGCTATTTAATTTATTCATGCAGCTTAATTAATTAAATATCAGTATGCAAGGACTATAGGAAAATTTACTCACTTCTACTGACAGGTTGTTCACCTTTAAAGAAAAGTTCAGTATATGGAAAAAATATGTAACTGAAAAAATGTAGAAATGTTTATCTTGACTACCAAATTGAATTATGCTAAAATAATTAATCTAATAAGCGAAACATTACAGCTGTTAAAGATAAAAATTGAGCATTACTTTCCATCCCTTGATACCAAAAAATATTTGTGGGTAAGAGACCCATTTGTAACAAGAAACCTTAAAACATTAGAACTTCAGAATCTGCAAGATGAAGAAGAATTGACTGTGACTTGTAGTGACCAGTTGCTGGAAATTCATTTTAATAACACTAATATTATCAAATTTTGAATCAAAATTCAAAATAAATATCGATGAATTTCTGAAAAAGGCAATTAGAATTTTATTGCCATTTTCCACTTCCTACTTGTGCGAAACAGGGTTTTCTGGTTTAAACAAAATTACACACAGAGAGACTAAAGTCGGTAGAAGATGAGCTGAGAGTAAGCCCATTCACAATAAATCCTTGTATTAAAAAACAGTGCTTCCCACCAAACCCAAACGTCTCACTGATTAAAATTTTATAATTATGTTAATTTTTTACATATTTTTCTTTTAAATTTCATGTATGTTCAAAAAAGAACATTTAAAGCATTTAAATTTTAGGTGGTAGATGACTTTCATCAACCGGTGAAATACCACCACTTTGCTTATTGGAGGCTTGAAGTGGTGAAACCCATGTTTAGTCTCTAGAGCAAAGTTTCCGGCAACCCCCTCCCCCCCATACTTCTCTTTCAACCCATGCACGGTACTAAGTACTATAGGTTTTGATACCTTTTGTGTTTGGGGTTTTCATAAAAAAAAAAAAAAAAAAAAAATCAAATAATAAATGTATTATTAAAGATACTCAACAGAAATAACTTCCAGTGGTGAATATATATAATGATATATACATAAGATATATACATTTATTAGAAGACAAGGCATAATTTCTTATGGGTAATTAACTATATAGTATTGGTGTAGATACACCATTGTTTACCCATAAATTTAAACTAAGTATGTAGGGTAAAGGCATCGTTTTAATTGTATCTCATATTGTGGGTGCCTTCGAATAAATGTTTCTCTAGTAGAGAAGACTCCTGTTATTTATTTTCAGTGGATACCACCATCCATACGATTGTTTTGAAACTAGTTGGTTTCATCATCGGTGGGTGGGCAGGTACCCTGGTAATGCAACATGCCATCACAGTTGATCTTCATATTGTGGAAATAACTTCAACTGTGATGAAATGTTGCATTGGCCTTGTGTGTCAGGTTGCATTATATCAAAGTTTCTTGCGACGACCGACTGACTGGTTAAAATAAATTTATTAAAATAAAAATGATATATACATAAGAGAAAAAACAAAAATAAAAGATAAAAGCGTTAAAATACAAGATAAGAATTAAAAAATATATAATAAAAGCGTTAAAATACATATAATAACTTTTGAAGTGGAGTGCCTCTTCATCAGCTAGTGTATGAGTGGTGTACTTCAGTATATATTGATGGTTACAATAGCACAAGTCAGCTGGGCATGATCATGTATCACGAGTCTGGTGTCGGTAAAGCAGAATTATGTACACGTGATGATCACCAGCACTCATCGCACTGCAATACAGTACATTCTATAATAGGGTGTAAGTGTACTCCCCTTGTCCGATTCATAGTACTATTATTGGTGTCTATGTATAGTGCTTCAAGCCATGAGTGCTGGCGGTAATCACGTGAACAGTCGACGATTTCAATTTCCCTTTGGGGTTCAAGATTGTGCTGCTCAACCCAATAATGTTCACCAACTTCGGAGTGTTCAAAATTAGCAGTTTGCAGAGCCACCTCATGCTCAAAAACCCGATCTTTTAATCTTCTACCAGACTCACCTACATAACACCCCCCCACAATCCGGACACATAATACGGTATACGGAACCACTCTGTAGGGAAGGGGGAACTGGTGTTTTCACCTTAGAAATAATAGATTGTAATTTCCTCCGCGGAAATTGCACACGTCGTATATGATGGTGATGCAAAATCCTAACAAGACGTTCCGATACGCCTGGTTAATAGGGGATGTAGGCAGTAGAGATAAATTGATTGACGCGAGGCGGGTTAGATTTTGTAACAAATTCATGAGCCTGAAGCGCGCATCTATCTAGAACATAAGGGGGATAGCCACAATTTGAAAGCTCTGCCCTAATTTTAGAAATCTCCAACTGCCTGTCACCAGTCGAACTAGAGTGCGTCCAAGCACAGGAGAATAAGGTGCGAGCAGTGCTATGTAAATGACCAGGGGTGTGCGCAGAGCCATAATTGGTAAATTGGCCTGCACACATTGGCTTCCT
The DNA here is from genome assembly GCF_048544385.1 of Mastigoproctus giganteus. Taxonomy (NCBI): domain Eukaryota; kingdom Metazoa; phylum Arthropoda; class Arachnida; order Uropygi; family Thelyphonidae; genus Mastigoproctus; species Mastigoproctus giganteus. Next base: position 87,065,494 of record NC_143588.1, on the reverse strand, counting down.
AAAAACAGAAGTTACTAAACACGAATCCATGCGCTGGACTAACACATCCAAAAAGGAAGGGTTTATCAACCTCTAGTTCAGTCGTAAACTGAATGATGAGCGACAGGAAATTGAGATATTGCAGCAGCCCAGATTCTGATCCCCGGGTACAATTGCAAAAATATCGTCAACATAACGACACGAGAGAGTGATAGGATAGGTAAGTTCAAGAAAATCTGACTCAAGTTCCTCCATGGCAATATTGGCCACGATAGGACTAACAGGGATACCCATAGCTATGACCCATATTTTGGCAGAACAGAGAATCATTGAACATGGTCACACCCCCTGTTAAACACAGATTGAGAGCAGTCCAAATATCATCTGTAGAGAGCGAGGTTTTATCTTCCAATGTGGTATCCCTGCTCAAAAGATGTCTCGCATAGGCAATAGTCTGTTGTACAGGAACAGAAGTGAACAGAGAAACCACATTTTACGGACTTCCAAAGATCCATAAACCTGACGTTCCTTTACGGCCCATTGTTTCTTGTTGTCATACACCTACGTTTGAACTTTCTAAACATGTTGCCAAGTTATTTACACCCTTTGTTGGGAAAACTGTTTACACTGTTTCCAGTAGTACGCATTTTCTGCGTATTATTAAAGATTTTATTATTTCTGAGAGTGACATTATGGTCTCCTTTGATGTGGTTTCTCTGTTCACTTCTGTTCCTGTACAACAGGCCTGCACGAGATGTCTTTGAAGCAGGGATACCACACTGGGAGATAGAGCCTCGTTCTCTATAGATGATATTTGGACTGCTCTCAATCTGTGTTTAACAGGGTGTGATCATGTTCAATGATTCTCTGTTCTGCCAAAATACGGGGCACAGCTAAGGTGCCCCTGTTAGTCCTATCGTGGCCAATATCTCCATGGAGGAACTTGAGAGTCAGTTTTTTTGAACTTACCTATTCCTATCACTATCTGGTGTCGTTATGTTGATATTTTTGCAATTGTACCCCGGAGATCAGAATCTGGGCTGCTGGAATATCTCAATTTACTGTTGCCCGTCATTCAGTTTACGATTGAACTAGAGGTTGATATACCCCTCCTTTTTTGGATGTGTTTGTTTAGTAACTTCTGTTTTTAGTAAGCCAACGTGTGCAGGCCAATTTACCAATTATGGCTCTGCGCACGTCCCTGGTCATTTACATAGCACTGCTCACACCTTATTCTCCCGTGCTTGGATGCACTCTAGTTCGACTGGTGACAGGCAGTTGGAGAATTCTAAAATTAGGGCGGAGCTTTCAAATTGTGGCTATCCCCCTCATGTTCTAGAATGATGTGAGCTTCAGGCTCACGAATTTGTTACGAAATCTAACCCGCCTCGCGTCAATCAATTTATCTCTACTGCCTACATCCCCTATTATCTGGGCGTATCGGAATGTCTTGTTAGGATTTTGTGTCACCATCATATACGATATGTGTAATTAATTTCCCGGGAGGAAATTACAATCTATTATTTCTAAGGTGAAAACACCAGTTCCTCCTTCCCTACGGAGTGGTTCCGTATAACATATTACGCGTCCGGATTGTGAGGGGGGGGGGGGTGTTATATAGGTGAGTCTGGTAGGAGATTAAAAGATCGGGTTTCTGAGCATGAAGTGGCTCTGAAAACCGCTAATTTTGAACGCTCCGCAGTCACCGAACATTATTGGGTTGAGCAGCACAATCTTGATCCCCAACGGGATATTGAAATCGTCGACTGTTCACGTGATTACCGCCAGTGCTCATGGCTTGAAGCACTACACATAGCCACCAATAATAGTACTATGAATTGGACAAGGGGAGTACACTTATACCCTATTATAGAATGTACTGTATTGCAGTGCGATGAGCACTGGCCATCATCAAGTGTACGTAATTCTGCTTTACCGACACCAGACTTGTGATACACGATCATGCCCACCTGACTTGTGCTATTGTAACCATCAATATATACTGAAGTACACCATTCACACACTAGCTGATGAAGAGGCACTCCGCTTCGATAGCTACTATCTATGTATTTTAACGCTTTTATTATATATATTTCAACTGTTATCTTGTTGTGAAGCCACCCACAATATGAGATACGATTAAAATGATGCCTTTTACACTGCATATGTAGTTTAAATTTATAAGTAAACTATGTGTATCTACACCGATATTATATATTTAATTGTATATATTTTATATATGAGTATAATGGTGATTGTAGTGTGCCACAACAACGAAAGGTTGAGAAACACTGCGCTAGACATTGCAATTTGCAGAAGCCTTTCTTAGTAAGAGACCCCCTTTGTTCCCCTCATCAATCTTATTACCTTGCTCTGTCTCATTCCAGCAGCTCTACAATCTTCTTTCAGATCTGTATGCGGTACTCAAGATGTGGCCTGACCGTTGCCTTATACATTGGGATAATTATCTCCTTATCCCTGCTAGCAAAATTCTTGTATATCATTGACAAAATCCAATGAGCTGTCTTGGCAGCCTTTCTGCACTGCTTGGAGAATTTCATATCTGACTCTGCAATTTCCTCCAGGTTTTCATTTCCCACTACCTTGAGTGTAGTACCACACAGTTGGTACCTTAATCTTGGATTACTGCTATTGCTATGAAGTAATTTGTATTTGTTAGTGTTAAATTTCAACTGCCATTTCTCAACCCGTCTGCCTAATTTTTCTAGATCTTGTTGCAGTAGCATACCTTGATTACTGTCATTAACCACCCTACCAACCTTTGTATCAACTGCAAACTTAGACATTAAGCTTGATAAACTTTCATCAATATCATTAATAAAATATAGAAAACAAAAATGGGGCTAACTCTGAACCCTGGGGGACTCCTCTGATAACATTAGTCCACGAAGAGCAGTCTCCATTAATAACCACTATCTTCTGTCAACAACATCCCTTTATCCATAACAGTAACTTCTCCTTAATGCCACACTGTTCCAGTTTATACAGCAGTCTTTTGTATGCAAATTGCATGCAACTGCATCAGATGCTTTCCTGAAATCGAAGTACAATAAAACCACTGTATCTGCGGGGGGATACGTTCCAAGACCTACCGTGGATGGCTGAAACTGCAGATATAAGCGAACACCTGCTGACCCCATATATAACGTGATTTTCTTATACATACATATGTATAATCAAGTTTAATTGATAAATTAAACACACATTAAGACATTACTAACATTAAATACGGTAATAATAATAATAAAGTACAGTAAACTCTCGATTTACCGGGATTGGGTTAACCGGGATACTTCAAGACTCCAAATTAAAAAAAAAAAAAAAAAAAATCAACCAGAAATCATAAAATTCAAGTAATAACTAGAATAGGTATAAACGGATATTTTGTTACAAGTCATAAATAAGCGACAAGAACCGGCATTATAAGTAGTTATTGAGCGATTAGTGTACCTATTATCTTGCAACCCGTGCTGTCTTCACACCTACCGTGCAAAAAAAAGCCAAATGTTTAGTTTGATTTAGTGCGTCTCAATCGATTGTTGTGTTCCATCACACTGCAAAAGGACAAATTTTGTTTCGTTATGTCAGGGATGTTGGAACTTTTTTTTTTTCACAGTAAATTTTTTTTTTTTTTTTTTTAGTTTAGAAATCGTGAAAATAATTGGAAAATGCAAGAGTTGTGTTTTAAAATTAAACAAAAACTTGAAATTATTCAAAAGTTTAAAAACGGTGTATCCGTTAAATCTCTAAAGAACCATTATAATGTTCGTGACCAAACCATATGTGACATTGTAAAAAAATAAAGGGAAGCATTGTATTGGACACGCAAGTAGTAAGTGTTAAGTTTTTTTGTTTTTTTTCGTGGTTCACCGTGGGTAACTGAATCAGCGTATATTGGAGCACAATTGTATATGATATCAAAATTATTTTTTTACATCCAGTTCCTTTGTTACTGCATCATAGTAACAAAGGAACCCATGTTGTGACTGAAGTATAACTTTAGTAAGGTATATAAAGTCAGGTAACCTTCAAACAAGTGAAAAATGTAAATTTGTGTTCAATAGCAGAATTGTTCTGCTTCTCCCCCTTCCAAGCTCGAGGAAAAATGGACCTTGTATCTTCTCATAGTCTTGTGGAAAATCTACAACACCCCATGAGCATTTTCAATCTGCATAAAGGGTAATGAGATGGCTTTGAACCTCCTGAGAAGAAGTGGGATATTATATTGTAGTTTTAAATGTTTTTCACCAACCTTATGTAGAAATAAAACACAACAAAAACAAAAACTGGAATCTTGATAACTATGTATTTATAATAAATTATATTTGCCTGTATTTATAATAAATTATTAGCATTAGCATTAGTAGAGGCATATGATGCAAGAAAGCAAGCTTACTCAGCATCAGCCAAAAAAAAAAAAAAAAAACCCACTCCCATTTCACCCCTCTGTTCGTTCGAAATACCTGTCCAGTTGAGCTTTAAATTTGTTTAGGCTATCAACTTCAACAACAAGTGATGGAAGTCGGTTCCACCAACCAACCACCCGCTGGCCAAAGGCAAATTTCCGCACATCTATCCGACATCCGTCCTTCCTCAATTTGAATTTATGCCCTCTGAGGTGATTATTCTGAGCAAGATGAAGAATCCCATTGGCATTGAGCATGCTCAAACCATTCAAAGCCTTATACACCTCTATCAGATCACCTCGCCGGTGCCTAGTCTCCAGACTCTGTAATTTGCAAAACTTAAGCCTTTCTTCGTAAGAGCAACCCTTTGTTCCATTCACTAATCTTGTTGCCCTTCTCTGTACCCGTTCCAGCAGCTCTACATCCTTCTTGAAATGAGGCCTCCAGACCTGTATACAGTACTCAAGATGTGGCCTAACCATTGCCTTATACAAGGGAATAATCACCTCCTTATCCCTGCTAGAAAAATTCCTGTATATCATTGACAAGACACCATGAGCTACTCTTGCAGCTCGTCTGCACTGCTCAGAGAACTTCATATCTGCCTGCACAATTACCCCCAGGTCCTTTTCATTCTCCACCACTGTCAGTGTAGTACCGCAGAGTTGATACGTTGCTCTGGGGTTACTGTTTCCCATATGTAGTACTTTACATTTGTCAATGTTAAACTTCATTTGCCACCTCTCAGCCCATCTGTTCAACCTTTCCAGATCCTGTTGCAGCAGCATAGCGTCAGTAGTGTCCTTAACGACCCTGCCAACCTTTGTATCATCTGCAAACTTGGACATTAAACTTGATATCCCATCATCAATATCATTCATAAACACCGAAAACAACAACGGACCCAACACTGAACCTTGAGGAACTCCACTAATAACATTAGTCCACGTTGAGCAGTGTCCATTGATTACCACTCTCTGTCTTCTGCCACTCAACCAACCCCTTATCCATAGCAGCAATTTGCCTCCAATGCCACACTGCTCCAATTTGTGCAGCAGTCTTATATTTAACATTACAACTAAAATATATGAAATATACATTAAAATATACTGGATTAATGTATATTTCATATATTTTAGTTGTAAAGTTAAATATAATTTATTGTAAATACAGGCAAATATAATTTATTATAAATACATAGTTATCAAGATTCCAGTTTTCGTTTTCGTTGTGTTTTATTTCTACATAAGGTTGGTGAAAAACATTTAAAACTACAATATGAATATACCCAACCTCAGAGGCCTGTTTGAAGAAGTGGGATGTTATCCTGTATCCACCCTAATTAAGAACTGCAGTTCAGCATATTGAACCAGACGTGATGTATTACATCTTCTCCTAACTAGCTTCATTATGTTTTCTGTGAACTTGTTGAATAAAAATTTTATAATTGTACAATGGAGAAAAAAAAAAAAGAGTTATTCCATGTATCTTTTTGCATAAATATGCTTTCTCTATTGGAGTTCCTTAGAGAGATTATTTCATTTATTTCTGTTTCTTTCATAAGATTACCATCTTTTCCAGAATAAGATGCACCAGACCATAAGAAGCACCAATGGTTTAAAAGAAAAATTTTGGGAAAAAAAAAAAAAAAATTATATATATATATATATATTTTTTTTTTTTTTTTCATTGTATATATGTGAAATAAAAAATATACAGAATACACATAATGTAGTATAAAATAAAGCTTTTACTAAGTGTATATAGTTAAAATTGTAGCAATAATTTATTGTTGCTATTGTGATACTCCTGTTTAGATCATAACATCAGAAATGTTATGGTCTTAATTTTCATTTTCTTTAAAGAGTCGATCAATTTAGGGACATCAAGGACATTGCTGATTCTACATTTTTAGAAAGATGTGGCAACTACCTTGTGTTTTAGTAACTTCCACTACTTTTTCACCAATTTGCACACCTGGGAAATGGTTGTTTGCTTCATTCATCCTGTTGGTGAGTCAAATACATTAAACATATGGAGGAGTGTAATCAAATCATGAGTATTTGTTAATGATGAGTCTATTGTCTGCATGTTGGCCTGCTTGGCTGGTTGTCTGATAAAAGAAATGGTAAAAGAAAAGTTTCTCTTGGCTTTGAATGCCTTATATTGGTGAAGATTATGCATACCGTGATTAAATATATGTATACTAGTAGATATTTCATTATGCATTGTTTAATCTAATTATTTTGTAAATGGTAGTCATTATGTTTCCTATTAGTCTTTTGCTTCCTGCCATGATGGATATAATTTACTTTTTCATTTTTTACTTATAAGCTAGCTATATTACATTCAATAAAAATTTATTTAACTGAGATGGCCAATGACTACATTTGGCTAAGGCCTCCAGGAGTTATAGCTAACTGCATGTTTAATTCAACAACCATCCCTTTTGATGTCTGTATTACATGTGATCTGAAATGTTTACATAATGATCTGTGGTAGCTTTACTTTTTTTGGAGGACCACCTGGATGTTTTGGCTCTTTCTTGTCTCGGCTGAAGGTAAAGACATCACTATGCACCAAATTTTAGGCACATTTTTACAGGAGAAAAAGTGCATCTTATGGTCTGGAAAAGATACAAGGTGGTTAAAATTAAACTATATTAATTTGGAGACATGTAAATGGGAGGTGGCTAATCATAATCTGAAAATTAGAATTAAAACTAGTCAGACAATGTGGTAAGAATTGCCTTCCCCCAAAGCTCTATTTAGTGGTACTGTGTGTGTTTGGGGGGGGGGGGGGAACCTGGCACTGTAATTTGTGCAAGAGTGAAGTGAATAGTTGTGGAACAGATTTATTCATCACTGGTACCCAGGGCCAACTCAAAAGTATAATGATGTTCCGATGTGAGGATTTTCATTTTTTAGAATGATTAATTTTACATTTTATTTATGTACAAAAAGTAAATTATATGCAATGTAACACTAAATTTAAAGTAAAAATAAAACTCTTCATAAAAGCTTTTAGTTCAGACGAAAAAATAAAAATGAAACTCTCAAGCACACAGTATACAAAACAAATAATGTCTACATGTTAAAGCAGAACATTTCGGTTAACAAAATGTGACAAAATTTATTAAAACTTTTGACAATTAGACATTTATGGCTGCAAAATTTATTATCATATCTTCCAAATCAAGCTCTTTCAACAAAACCCATTCATTTGATAGCATTGATAATCCATCCAATGGAGCCCCCCCCCCCCAGGCCAGTGCCTACTCGGCCTTATCCTACAGCTAGTCCTGTTGGTACCCCTGTCAGTTAGTGACCTTTCAGTGCTCATAAAATTCAGCACTTGTTCATGAAATTTCATATGGAATGTTCCGAACTTGCTTTGCTGTGCTGTCTTTTGCATCTTTTAAGGTTATAATGTTGTCCTAATATCCTCTAAGGTAATCTCTCTCTCCCTCATAACAGCAGCCAAAAGTGACGGGTTGAGTTTGGGTGAGCAAGTTGGCCAGGCAGTTTAGTATAGATGGGAAATTATCTAGTCTTTGGGTAATGTGTCATAGAGTAGGCATGTCATTGGGTGAGTAATATGCAGTGGTGCTCCATCCTATAAAGCTGTGTCCAAGCAGAATCTCATTTGGACTTAAGGAGAAAACATGTTGGATCCATATTTCAGTCATTATAAAACACATTGTTGGACCATGTGGTTGAATGTCCACAAAAAAGTTGAAAGTTGAATTTCTCATTGACATGTGGATATGATGCAGTGATGCTCCATTTCCCTTATGGTCAGTTGATTGTGAATGGTTCATTTATGTAGCAGATGTTTTACAATTATGAGGCCAATGTGCATTGTGCTACATTAATTGCTCTTGATCATTGTGCACATGCCTGTCAAGGTTATGTTGCCCTGATGCTCTATGCCCATCAGGTAATGCCCCCACAACCAACAGTACCCTCAGAAACTTGTTACCTTTCTCTTCCATGGCATATAGGCAACTACCCATTTTATGATAGAAGTCATATCCCAGTCTTTGCTGTTTGTAGTATTTGCAAAGAGCATCTGTGGAATTGTTATTGTTTTTTATAGTGGAACTTAATAAAGTACAATTCTTCGGTAGAAATGTCGTGGTGAATTTGTGTCCATTCCCTTACCCCATTTTATAGCTGTTATATGGACATATCATCAGAGGATAATTTGCATAATTCTTCTATATAGTTACATTTCCCCTCTGGTGGCATTTTACAGAACTTATTTTTTTTAATTTTTAAACTGCTCCTTTCCATATTGTTTGAGTTTTGTCCAATTGCAGTTCTGTGTGATTAGCTGTTTTCAGTCTATAGCCTTTCAAAGTAATGCAGTTCAGCTATAACCACCCTGTATATTGTCAAAAAGGTCTGGAGCATAAGGAATCAAATAATATCAATAAAATTCTAGTCTGGTTAGGCATGTTAGCATATGTGTGTAAAGTGCCTGTTGTCTTCACCATGTCCATCCATTCACCTACATGTGATAAATCTACTCCCAGCTGATGGAATTTGACAAAATTTTATACTTGGCTTTTAGAATGATTTGTTGAGCCTTCCCAAATTTAAAATTGGACCCATTAGAAATCCAGCAATTATTATTATTTTTTTTCCCCATACATATCAGATGGGTTATTCATATACTATATATTGTAGCTGAAGGACTGGATATCATGCTTGTTGGTATGCACTTTGTTGGAGGAATGAATGGGCAATATGGCAGCTTGCACAACATGAAAATCAGCTTGTGGACACATTTTGTAAAGATGGTAATACACAATGAAAACCCTATAAAGTAGTATATCTTTTGAAGTGGCTTGCTATGACCAAAGTATTTGGTCATGTTGAAAACAAAAACTTATCTTTTGACCTTAAGGTAAAGAGCAATCCAGCTTTTCTTGCTGCCATATTATCAAGATCATTATTGCAATATGTATTTGTAATTGGTTAGAAGAAGGTTGTTGTTCAGTCATTTGTGCCAGATTATAAACATTTCTATTTTGCTTACCATATGTATATATATATTTATCATCTAACATATGAGTAAGATTGTATGGTGGTATTTGATTACTTGAGAAATGTTACATCATCAATTTTTTTCTAATTGTCTATATATACTAAACCGTTAACAGATGCATCAGCCAAATTGCTTATTATTCTTGCTTTTATTTTTTTTTAAACTAATATTTATGTGATTTTTCCACTGTAGGTTGTTTTGGGATTGACTTTCTTCTGCCTATCATAACAACAGCATCTGAATTCTCTTGGATGTTTAAATTAGGGTTGCTGCAGTCATATATTTGATAGTCACACTGAGCATATAGGGTTTATTATTATTAGTAGCAACTATAGTAGTAGTAGTGGTGGTGGTAAATAATGCAAAGAAGCCAGCTTATACAGCATCACTATCCACCTCATATGTATATCCCATCTAATAGTATGTCTAATTATTCCTTAAATTTATTTAGACTACCTATTCAACATTGGCAGATGGTAGTTTGTCCCAACAATCAGTGGCTGAAAGCAAATTTTTGCACATCTGCTTTCCAGCTATCCATTTTCAATTTGAGTGTATATCCCCTTGTGTGTGTGTGTTGTCAGAGATCAAATTAGAATACTATCATCATAAAGGTTACTCAATCCATTTAAAGCCTTAAACACTTCAGTCAGGTGTCCTTGAAATTGCTTAGTTTTGAAGTGCTGCAATTTGCAGAACAAGTCTTTTGTGGTAAGAGCACTCCTTGGTGTCCTTGACTATTCTGGTTGTTCTACTCTGCACTAGTTCCAAGAGATACATCTCATTTTTTAAAATGAGACTTCCAGAAATACTGTGCCAGAAGCCTAATTTTAAGAAATGTATGCTCGAAACTACTGCCTTATGCAATGGGATAATCACCTCTTTGATCCTGCTGGAAAAGTTCCGGCATATCAGTGACAGAACCCAATGAGGTGTTCTGGCAGTCTATCTCTGTTGCTCAGAGAACTTCATGTTGGAACTGTACAGCTACACCTAGGTGTTTTTCGTTCTCCACCACCCTAAGTGTTACCACCTGTTATTTTGGGATTACTGCTTACCATATACAGTACCTTGCATTTGCCAGTGTTAAACTCAATTGCCACTCCTTGGCTCATCTGCCTAATTTATCTGTCTTGCTGAAGTAGTGTGCTTTGATTCCTATTGTTAACCACCTTGCCAACCTTTGTATAATCTGCAAACTTAGACAGACAGAATTTGCCTTCATAAATATCATTAATACTGTAAACAAAAAAAAAAAAAAAACAGTAAGGGTCCTGCACTGAACCCTAAGGGACTAGCTAATAACATTAGTCCAAGAGCAGTGCCCATTTATAACCTTCCACTGTCTTCTGCCAATCAACCATCCCTTTATCCATTGCAGTAACTTATCCCTAATACTGCACTGCTTTAATATGTATAACAGTCTTTTATGTGGAACATTGTCAAAAGCTTTACTGAAGTCAGAAGTGTTATTTGTATTCAGTTCCTTTATTACTGCATCACAGCTAATCAGATTGGTCAGACAGAAACCCTCCCCAACAAAACCCATGCTATCATTTTGTATAGTTACATCCTTGTTAAAATGATCCTGTAATACTTTTTTAACTACTGTACTGACTCTGTTATTTTTTTGGAACAGATATAAAGCTTACAGGTCTATAATTGCTCATGTTGCCCTTTGATCTCCCTTTATGAATAGGAGTACACCTCAAATCTATAGAATCTTCTCAAATCCCCTGAATCCAAGGATGCCCTCATAGTTATAGCCAAGGGTTTGTTTGCTTCTTTTGCCGCTGCTTTTAATATAACTGCAGAGTTCAGCCTCTAATGTGCACGAAAGTGCAAGACAAATTTCTGAAGCCAAAAGCAAATAGCTTTTTACTTTCAGCAATTTCGCTTGCACTTTATTCCCAATTATCACTTGGTGTACTTCCGGTGTTCTAATCCCTAAAAAAAAAAAAAAACTTTCATGCATGAATGTAGACACAATATTTATTTAGTTTGCCAGCAACCTGAACAGGGTAATCAGTAGTTATGCTATTCATTATCTAGTGGACCAATATTGTTTGTCCCTTTCCTTCTAGTGTTAACTTAAGCAAAGAATTCTTTGCTTTTTTTTTTTTTTTGCTTTTTCAGTCAAGGATTTCTCATCTGCCTTAGCTTGCCTAACCCACTTAGTTTCCTGATTGCAGACTAGTTTGTACTTTCTGTAGGATTTCAAGGTCACCACTAATTTATAATCATCCTATGCATTTTTCTTCCCTGCCACTCATCAGTTTAACTGACATCCATTTAGGTCTAAACCTTGAACTGTATCTCTTATTTGGTATAAAAAGCTTACTAGCCTCTTAATTTTTTTTTTTTTTATAAAAATATAAAAATGCCTCCCATTTAGAATTTGCACTTGTTAACATCATCAGTTGTTCCCACTGAAAGGAATTTAAGAACTGCCTGAGACCACTGTTGCTGCCTTTATGAAAACAAAATCCCTTCCCTTTACGCTTGATAGTAGTTTATCTTTAAGTATATCCCACATCAATATATTATGATCACTGCCACATAGTGATTTCTTTATGTGGATATTCTTAATGCATGATGAGTCACTGCTGATAATCAGATCAAGATTGCTTTCTTTTGCTGCTAGAAGACAGTCATTCAGTAAACAGGGGTGCTCTTACGAAGAAAGGCTTAAGTTTTGCAAATTACAGTGTCTGGAGACTAGGCACCAGCGAGGTGATCTGATAGAGGTGTATAAAGCCTTGAATGGTTTGAGCATGCTCAGTGCTGATGGGATTCTTCCTCTAGCTCAGAATAATCACCTGAGAGGGCATAAATTCAAATTGAGGAAAGACAGATGTAGGATAGACGTGCGGAAATTTGCCTTTAGCCAGCGGGTGGTTGGTTGGTGGAACAGACTTCCATCCCTTGTAGTGGAAGTTGATAGCCTAAATAAGTTTAAGGCTCAGCTGGACAGGTATTTTGAACGAACAGAGGGGTGAAGTGGAAGTGGGGGTTTTTTTTTTTTTTTTGGCTGATGCTGCATAAGCTTGCTTTCTTGCATCAAATGCCTCTACTAATGCTAATGCTAAATATGGAAAATTTCTGATACTGTGTGAGTGACCAGTTCTCAAGTTCCAGTTAATGTCTGGAAAGTTAAAATCCCAAGACATTCTGAATTACTGACCACTTTATATGACTGTACAACAATTTATTATATTCATCACAGTTATTAGGCCTATAACACACTCCTACCCTCATTTTTTGTTTTCCCACTGTTTGTCATACCAAACTGACTGAGCAGTGCACTGCCTTAGATTATGCATGCTTCTTAAATAAGAGCATTACTTCTCTTCACCTTCTGTCATTCCTGCACACATTATACTCACCACATTCAAATTCTGCATCACTAATATCTCATTATAAGACATTCTGGTATATTGGCCTGCTTCATTTGTCTGTCCAGTTGTTCTTTATACTCATCACAGTCATTAGGGCTGTAACATACTCCTCTCTCATTTTAATTTTCTTAGTGCTTTATGTCACACCAAACTGACTCAGCACTGCGTTTGTCACCCACATAATTTGGGTTCACTAGCTTAGATTCTGTGTGCTTCTTAACCAAGAGCATTAATCCTCTTCCCCTTCCATCATTCCTGTACGTATTGTACTCACCATATTAAATTCCACATCGCTTATGTCTGAGCTACACCATATTTCTGATATCCCTACTATTAAATTCATACTGGTTGAATTCATCTAATTTGTTTACTATACACCTGGTGTATAGTAAACAAAGTATAGTTTACTATACACCCACGATGATCCCTAGCAGGCTTTGTAATCTCTGACAACTTGCTTTTCAGGTTGCTGTATGTTCCAGTAGATGACTTTCACCCCTGCCTGTGGCTGCTGCTAATTTATTAGTCTATATCTCCTCCCCCCCCAGGCTAACAGTTTTCTGACCCACCTAACACTCCTAACAGATACAGTTAAGCCGTGTCCACACTTGTAACAGAACCTCGTAATGTAACCATAATGTAACATTAAAATCAGACTTGGTTGGGGAAATTTCTAATGAATCCCCACCCCTTTAGCCATTGCCACCAAGAAATCTGTATTATTTTCAGTATGTGACTTGCTGGTTCCTAGGAAAGTTTTTAGGCCAAATTCTGATTCTATAGTCCCTCCTCCCAATTCCACGTACAGAAATCTCCATATATAAATGAAAGTATGTTTTGGTTATTCAGACATTGTTACGGAAAGGAAAGTCAAATCAAGGTCAGATTTTCTGTGTATTGTTTGTTATTCTCTGGACAATTTTAAGAGGAGGTAGTTCCCTTATGACTTAATTTGGATTTTTCAGCTTGCAACACACACACACACACACGCACGAACACACACACACACACACACACACACAATATGGCCTCAGATGGTAACGTGTTATATAGATAGCAACAGTCAAATCTGATGCATTTGTGGATTTTAACACCTGTAAAGGAAAACATGTTCCTCCAGTATGTCTCAAGTCTGCTATTGAATTTTGCTATTCAGAATGGGCTGAATGCCTTACTAGACTTAATGCATGACCTTCTGAAGGTGTGGATGTTACTATTTCTGAATCCTCTCCATGTGCTCCACCTAGATTTCATTATCTAGAAATTCGTTTAATTAACATCATAAAATAAATTAGCCTTGAATATTGTCAGTGGGTTAGATAAAGTTCCCAACGGTGTAATAATGACTGAAAGCTGTTTATAAACCACCAAATTGCTACATGTCTTGTTGGTCCTTGCACAGAATACTTTTACACTGTTAAACATTAAGAAAAGAATACTTCTGCCTTCATTATAATAGATTTGTATTTCATTTGTATGCAAGCAAGAAATACTTGCATACACCATGTAATATTGGGGATGCATTTCTGGAATTGGAGTGATAACTGAATCAGTGCTATATGGAAACATTATAGCATGTGCTCAGTGAAGATGTGTTCCTGACATAATTACTATTAGTCAGTATTAAATTTAAATTGTCACTTATCAGTCTAGCTGCCCAATTTGTCTAGATCTTGTTACAGTAGCATACTCTGATTACTGTGATCAACTATCCTGTCAGCCTTTATATCATCTGCAGACTTAGACCAAGCTGCTTGTGCAAGATCCTGGAAAGAATGGACAGTGTTTGCCTTTTATGGTATTTAGAAGCTAATGACCTCCTTTCCAGGATACAGTGTGTCTTCCGAAGGAACAGGTCAACACTCGACCATCTAATCCGCTTGGAAACATCAATTTGTGATGCTTTCATGAAACACTAGCACCAGGTGTCGGTTTTCTTTGATATGGAAAAAGCATATGGCATGGCTTGGAGATATGGAATTTTAAAAGACATACAACTTTGGTCTTAGGGGACACATTTCCCTCTTTCTAAAAAAACTTCCTTGCAGACCGGTTTTTCCAAGTTCGTGTGGGATCCACCCTCTCCCGTCCATTTTTCCTAGAAGAGGGAGTTCCACAAGGATCAGTTCCAAGTGTTATACTTTTTGCTATCAAAGTTAACTCTATAACTGAACAACTTCCTCCATCCGTAAACAGTGTACTCTTTGAGCAGTCATGCAATATGAGGGTCATTGAAAGACAATTTGCAGCATGCCATTGACCACATCTTGGGCAGCAGGTAATGGTTTTAGGTTCTCACCACAGAAGACAGTCTGCGTACACTTTTGTCACAAACGGAACTTAAACTCGGACAACACATCATTCCAGTAGCACCCGAGACACAATTCTTGGCAATTTTCGATAAGAAGTTGACATTTCTACCATATATCCATCAACTGCGGACAAAGTGCACAAGAGGGTTGAACCTCCTATGTGCTAATAAACCGGGAGCAGACCATCCCACTTTACTCTGCCTTTAACATGCGCTTGTCCAATCTAAATTAGTCTGTGGGTCTCAAGTGTAACCATCGGCTAGAAACAGTGTACTTAGGTGGCTAGACCCAGTTCACCACCAAGCTATCCGTATTGCTACTGGAGCATTTAGAACATCCCCTGTTCAGAGTTTGTATGTTGAAGCAACTGAACCACCACTGTCATTCTGACAAAAGCAATTGTCTTTAAAATATACCTTTTAAATTAAAATCTCTGCCAGACAACTGTATGTGGACATCTGTTTTCATGCCACGATGGGAAAATCTACAACACCCACCTGACTGTCAACCGTCCCTTTGGTATCAGTGTCCAAGAGCTGCTCAGAGAGCTCGAAGGGTAGACAAAGTTGCCCAGTCACCAAGACAGCCACTTCCACCCTGGCATTCTCGCTTACCATCATGCTCCATTAAAAACTGGGGATACAGCATATAAACAGCTGAGTTGTATGCTATAGAGTTAGCTTTGAACCGCATTTAAAACCCATAAGTATCAAAGGTGTATGGTGTACACTGACTCTCTAAGTACACTGCAGGCTTTGGCGCCTCCGTGGGCAGGAGCAGCAGTGCGTAGCACACGCTTCTTGATTAGACCGGGGTTCAAGCCCGTAACCACCATATACGGAGGATGCGGAAAGGTCAGGGAATGGCCACCGCCTACCCCTGGAGCAATATGGCCTTAGTTGCTAATGCTCCTAAAAACCAAATAATAACAACAACACTGCAGGCTTTATTGGGAATGAGGTATAATCCTCATCCATTTGTTACCTGGATTCAGTAGACACTACGTTCTATGTCTGAGTATTCATTCAACATTCGTTTCTGCTGGATTCCAAGCTACATTGAGATCAGAGGAAACGAACTATATGTATACCTGTCTCACAGTGGCACCTGCACTATTCGTCCATCTCCACCAATTGTCATGTAGAGGGGAAAAAAAAGCATCTTAATCACATCAGCCTGAAGTGTAAATGTGTATTTACCAGGCCTTTCTGCTATCACGTGGCAGCCATCAACATGGGCAAATACCACTCGATGCTCGCCTTAGCATAAGGAGCCAAACATGGGTCTACTCCTATGTCAGTGCTAACATAGCACCAGAAAATCCCACACCCACCAGTGGCCATGCAAAATCCCGCTCCCAGGTTGTCCACGCCTGAGAGAAGGAAAAAATATATATATATTCTGCATCTGGGAAAAAAAAAAAAAAATCAGATGCCAGCAATCCTGCTTATTAATTGCAATGTGCACATATTAGCCAGCATGCAGATTGCAATTGAGAGCCAGCATAAAAAAAAATATATATAATAATAAATAAAAATAATAATAATAAAAAAAAAGTCTTATCCCCTGGAATATAAATCCAAACTGGAGATATATAATATCCAGCCTACAGTTACCCTGAAACTACAGGCCAGCAAAAAAATAACTAAAAAGAATAAAATAAATAAAAAAGAATAAAAAAAAAAATAAAATAAAATGAAGAATAAAATGAATAAAAAAAAATAAAAATAAATAAATAAAAAAATAAAATGAATAAATAAAATAAAAAAAACAAAATGAATAAATAAAATAAATTAAATAAAATAAAAAAGAAAATAAATTAAAAAATAAATAAAATAAAAGAGAATAAAATAAATAAAAAAAATAAAATGAGTAAAAAAAATAAAAAAATAACAAAAAAATAAAAAGAATAAAATAAATAAAATAAAAAGAATAAAAAAAATTTTAAAAAGTAAATATTAAATAAATAAAAATAATAAAACTTTCCTTCTCTTCTTACTGCTCAGCAAGACCAGAAGTTGACATTATGAGGAAAAACAATGTCAACTTCTGTCTCCACCTATTAAAGACCAATCTTGTAAGGCATTAAAATACCTTCTATTTGCGAGGTATAATTTTTCATTTCTTGGACCTAACTCGACAATAGTATTTCTTAAATTTTGTCTGTACTGCTCATAAATAATGCAGTAATACAGCACATGATCCCAGGTTTCAACACACGTACAGTAGCAAAACAGCTCAGATTTTAACCCAAAATAATGCAGCTTATAATTAAAAGATCCATGTCCCGATATTAAGAGGCTTCCATTTCTGGAAACAACCAGCTGTTTTTTTTCTTATCACAGACAAAGTTAACATCTGGAAGAAACAAATGGGTAACCTGACCAGTCTCACTACTGCATCATCTGGCCTGCCACTGATCCATCAAAGCAGTCATCAATTTCTTACCCTTAGACTTAGTTATATCTAAATTACATAAAAGTAAGTTCAACCCCTTTTCTCAAATAGTAACAAAAAAACTCTGTAAGCAGCATAGAGATCTAGAGGCATACAACCAGATATAACATGAGCAGCATTAGTGGAAACAGTTCTACACATTTTAAACAAAGATAGTATCATTTTCCTTTGTATAGACAATTTATGTCTGAATTTCACAGTGAGTAATTGGGGGAAATGAACTGGCAGATGCTGCAGCCAGATTACCAGAACCCCACAACACTTATTGCTTGTTAGTCTCCTATTCAGACTACTGGCAGCTAATACACGCTAAATTACTCTCCCAATGGCAACAATCTTGGCATGAGCAAGTCAGAATCTATCAGATAAAGCCTGTAATCCAACACTGGCAGTCTGGTCTAGTCTAGTCTGTGCAGGAACTGCAGAGAGTAAGTTTTTCTTGCTTGCCTCTGCATAGGACACAGTCATCTTACTCATGCATTTCTGCTGAGCGCAGATGACTCTCCTATGTGTGAGAACTGTGGCACCATTTTAACTATTTATCACATTTTAACTGAGAGTCCATGTTTTAGACACTTTTTTTTTTTTTTTTTTATTTATTTATGAAAATCCCAAACACGAGAGATATTAGAACCTATAGTACTTAGTACCATGCTTGGGTTGGAGGTTGAGAAGATGAAAGAAAATATTTGTTGACATTAGACTTGAACTTCTGTAGAGTGTAATTTTCGGGTAAAAATGTGTGAAGAAAGGTTGTTCCAGAAAACGGCAGTTGAATGAATAAATGTTGAAGATGAAAAGTTGTTTCTGTGAGTTTGAAGTTGGACAGTAAATGGATGTTGGCTGATGGTGGCATGTGTTCGGACTGTTTTGAAAGAGAAGGGGAATTATAGAAGCCCATTCAGAAGAACAGTGCCTATGGAAGTATCTGTAGAAAAGGCATGCAGTAGAAACAGTACATCTATGAGATAGCGAGTGGAGAGACTGTTAGAGAAGAGTCATTGATTAACCTAACTGCCCTCTTCTGAATGGAATCTAGAAGCCTGAGAGAGGTTTTGGGGGCACCGCTCCAGATGTGGGAATATTCCATGGTAGGGCAGATTTACGATTTGTAGAGAGTGAACAGCTGTTTGGAAGAAAAGTAACACTGAGAACGAAAGAGAAAAACCAAGGTTTTTGGATGCAGAGGAAGCAATATTTGTAATGTGCTTGTGCCAAGAGAGAGATTAGAAGTCAAGGTAATCCCCAAAAGAGAAATTTCATTTTGCCTAGAAATTGGAGTGTCACCAAAGATAAGTATAAGAGCAGAAGAATCCTTTTGCGAGATTAGAATTAGCAAAGGCACATGATGCAAGAAAGCAAGCTTATATAGCATCATCCAAAAAAAAAAAAAAAAAAAACCCCTTATTTCACCCATCCACTTGCTCCAAATGTTTGTCAAGTTTTGCCTTGAATCTATTTAAGCTATCAACTTCTACAACGAAAGATGGAAGTTTGTTCCACCAATCAGCCACCCGCTGGCTAAAGGCAAACTTCCGCACATATATCCTACAACCGTCTTTCCTCAATTTGAATTTATGCCCTCTCAGGAGATTATTCTGAGCAAGAGGATTCTTCCTCTTGCTCAGAAGAAGATATAAGACAAGACTGAGTTTTAGAAGGATTGAAATCAACTAAGTTGTCTTTGCCCCACTGGAAAATTACCTGGAGATCAGCATTTAAGGAATTGGTAGCAGATATTCTAGAAATTGAAGCTGATTGGACAGGGCATGGAAAATCCTGAGGGAAAGTCGCATGCAATGTGCTATCATCGGCAAAACTATGGGTATGCAAAACTAGGGAAAACAATGGATGAAGGTCATTAATATACAAGAGGAAAAGAGTGTGTGTGGGGGGGGGAAGAACTTAACCTTGGGGGACACCAGCATTAGTGGAGAAATTAGAAGACAGAGAGCCATCTACCATCACCCTCAGTGAGCAATAAGAGAGAAAACTGGATAACCAGTTACAAAAAACAGTTGGCAAACCATAAGATGGAAGCTTGTTTAGAAGACCTTTATGCCAAACACGATCGAAAGCCTTTTAGATGTCAAGAGTAACTGCTTGTGCTTCATTGAACTTCTCCATTGAATTTGTCCATAAATGGGTAACATAAGCCAGAATATTACCAGTGGATCGACATTGACAGAATCCATACTGGCGATCATTGATCAGACGGAAGGTTTCTAGTTAGTTTAAGAGTTGGTGGTTAATTAATTTCTCCATTACTTTATGTTAGAAAGAGTAGAAGGAATTGCAAGGGGATGATAATTGGATGGGAGGGATTTGTCACCCTTTTTAAGAACTGGCTGGATATGAGCAAATTTCCAAAAGTAAGTTCAGAAGCACACGTTTTGAGAACAAGTGGAGAAACACCATCAGGACCTGGAGCTTTCTTAGTATCAAGATTTATCAAAATCTTTCTGACTTCTCACATCTTTTTGACGGAAGACCACAGGAGGCATTTAATGGAGCATTTTGGGAATGGTGGGAGGTGTTTTACCAAGATCATTAATACATGAGTTGGAAGAAAAATGGGATGCTAACACGTCAGCTTTATCCTTGGCTGAAGTGACAACAGAACCATCTGGTTTTGACAGAGGTGGGAGCAGAGATGGGCACAAGTTGCATCCAATAGCTTTGGCAAGAGACCAGAATGCTCAGCTACCATTAGGGCAAGAAGCAAGTTTTCTACTCTTAGCCTGTTCAGAATCTAGTTTGGACTAATTAATAACTGCTTTACAATTGTTGTGAGCTTTGGTGTAGGCAGAAAATGAAACTGAAGAATTGGAAATAAGACAATTACGATATGCAACTTTCTTCTCTTGAACAGCCTTAGCACATTTATTGGTAAACCAAGGTTTAGATAAAGGATGAGATTTTAAAGTGTAGTGTGGAATAAAGGATTCCATGCCTACAAGAATGGTGTCACTGACACAATCTGAGCAAACGTTATTAACATCAGAAGTTTTGAAACAGTAATCCGAACAAGGAAAAGAAGAAAAGAAATCTCTCAGGTCATCCCATTTTGCATTCTTGTAATGCCAAACAATGCGAGTTGGGAATAGCAATGAGATAAAGGCTCCATTGGAGAAGAGACAATCACCAAATTGTAATGAGGTGCCTAAAGGACCACTCAGACCGTGTACTTGGAAGGGTTGTTTGTGAGAAAAAGATCAAGTGTGTTGGCTGTATGGTTAGGATTGTCTGGTATTCTGGTAGGTAAATGAACAATCTACCTACCAGAATACCAAATACCAAGCACAAATACCACCTGTGAGGCGAAAGGAATCATACAGTGAATAATTTGGGCAACTGAGATGAGCAGTAGTTGAATCAACCAATAACTGAGATTCTGTCAGTTATTACTGGTAATTTTATATTTCCCATTCATTTTTCTTTGCTGCCACAATTCATTAGTTCATCTGTCATTCATTTAGGTCTGTGCCCTGAAATGTACCCTTAATTGTTATAAAAGCTTTGTAGGTTCTGTAATAACATCCCTGAATGTTTCCCATTTAGAATTTGCAGTTGGTAATTTTGTCAGTTGGTCCTTCTGCATAGAATTAAAAACTGCCTGAGACCACTGTAGCTGCCTTTATGAAAGCAAAATTCCATTCCCTTACATTTGACAGTAAATATATCATTAAGTATATCCCACATCAGTATATTATAATCACTGCCACATGACAAACTTTTAGTACTAAGTTGTGATAATTATTTTCAGCATTGGATAAAGAATACCCTGGAAAACTAACATTAAACAGGTTCACACAGCATATTTATCACAGTTTTTTTCACTATTCATAAATATTTATGAATGGCCCTGCTTCCGTGATGAGTATATGCTATTAATACATTGTATAATATGGACGTTTACTAGTAATGAAGGTTATTTATTTATACTCGGGTAGGTGCTGGAGAGGTCTTAGCAAATGCTACTATCTCCCAATCACTTCCAAATGAATATAGCAGTTTACTCAGCTGAGTTATTTGCCATATTAATAGCCTTAGTCTACATTGAGAAACCTCTTTTTCAGAAGCATCTTGAATTTTACTGATTCACTGAGTGTAATATGTGTGTTTCAGTTAAAACATGCACCCATGCATCCAATATTGTGTAAAATTCAATTTAAGTTAATTATGATACATGACATCATGTAAAAAAAATTTTGGAGGGCCTAAAGTCTTGGAACTTTATTAGACAGTTGGAGAGACAACTTGAGTAGTCGAGACCCACTAATTGGCAGGTCTCTACTACTCAAGTTGTCTAACTGTTCAGCTAATTAAGGACAAAAATAAGTTAAATTATGCTAGAATAACACAGGCATTCGGGTATCCTAGGAAATGAAAGTGTTGATTGGGCAACAAAAAATCCAATGAGTTTACATCTTACTTATCAAATTAGCATTAGTAGAGGCATATGATGCAAGAAAGCAAGCTTATGCAGCATCAGCCAAAAAAACATGTTCCCATTTCACTCCTCCATTCGTTCCAAGCACCTGTCCAGCTCAGCCTTAAATTTATTTAGGATATCAACTTCCCCAACAAAGGATGGAAGTCTGTTCCAACAACCAACCACCTGCTGGCTAAAGGCAAACTTCTGCACATCTATCCTACATCTGTCTTTTCTCAATTTTAATTTATGCCCTCTGAAGTGATTATTCTGAGCAAGAGAAAGAATTCCATCAGTATTGAGCATGCTCAAACCATTCAAAGCTTTATACACCTCAAATCATCCACAAATTCCACATACGTGACCACAAATTTGTTGTTAAACAAGTATACTCGGCTCAATGGTGCAAGCCTGGGCAGAGTTGTGCAAGTAATAAATTACTGCAAATAAAATAATATCTCAAGCAATGGAAGTTAAGTTTTTGAATGAATTGGCATGAAGTCATTCTAGCAAGAATACATATTGGACATGCTTTTCTCATGCATTTGTACTTGCTTACAAAAGATGAACCACTGGAATGTCCCCACTGTTGTCAGTTTACTGTTAAACATTTGCTTATAGAATTTCCACTTGCATCAAATGGCATGCTAAGCATCCTTCCATTTCTCTGTAAATCAACAGGATTCTCTGACTCTATCGCAAATTCTAGGTAAAAACTTTAATATTGACGAACTTCTTTCTTTTCTGAAAAGTAGGATACTTCAGCTGCATATAGTACACAACGTGACCAAGAAACTTCAGTTGAGTATGGCCAAAGTTGCTTTTTGCACCAAAAGTACCCTCAATTAAATAAAACAACCACTGCCACCAATCCCTACTGGCTTTTTATATCTTTTACGACATTCTGATACGTTATTTGAATCAGTGAAGTCATGTTTGGTGGAAGAAACACCACTTTTACAGGAAGTAAAGATCATATATTGTCCAAGTTCTTAGGTGGCCATGGGCATTGTCAAACACCTACAACATTTTGGGCTCTAGGTCATTTTCTTTCCTCACAATAATTCTACACAGAAACTGGAGATGAACCACTGCTGGGGATGTCTTGTCAGTTAAGTTTTGTTTGACTTCCAGATGACAGGCAGGTGCTCCTCAGAATATCCTTCCATTGCTCTGTGTGCTGTGAGCCTCAGCTTAAGTCTCCTGTTCTGATGGTTGATGTTGCTATGTCTAAAGCATGACCATTGTCTACCTGGTGTCACCTGATTACAGCCACTGTAACACCTGCATTTTAACATCCAGTGTGATACCCTGCCTTTGTTTTTTTGCAGCAGGTACAACACTGTCACTTGCATCTTTTTTCAGCCATTATGGATTAAAAGTGTTCTTCAGAACACATAAGTGGCCATGGTGGA
This sequence comes from Mastigoproctus giganteus, assembly GCF_048544385.1. NCBI lineage: Eukaryota > Metazoa > Arthropoda > Arachnida > Uropygi > Thelyphonidae > Mastigoproctus > Mastigoproctus giganteus. The sequence continues at coordinate 87,042,019 of NC_143588.1, read as the reverse complement.
GGAAACACAGTACTTTGATGAGCATGTTCTCAGCTATCAAGTTAGCACTTATTGGTGGAGAGCATCCAGTACAGTCTAATGTTGTAGTAGTAGTAGTGGCATGTGATGCAAGAAAGCAAGTGTATGAGCTTATGCAGCATCAGCCAAAAAAAAAAAAAAAATCACACCATTCCCTCCATGTGATTCCCACCATTCACATCATGTGATAGCCATCAATTGGCTGAGAGTGTACAGTACTATATTGGCTTATTGGCCATAGAAAAAATACATATTAATAGTGTGCTGATTATTATTTTTTAAAAAAATATTTCTGAAACAAATAGCACTATGACAAATCAGTGCTGCATAGGGTGGCATTAAACTTGGTATGTGTGTGTTCATTTTATTGATATATGATGTGATTCTTTACCACTTTTTCATTTTTTACTGTTTTGTTTGTTGTCGTTATATTCATTTTTCTCCCTTTGCTTGTGAATGTAGTGCCAACAACAACAAGATGCTGACGAAGTGGTAGAAAATCATACCAGAAATGTTATGTTTTTTATATATTCTTTAGGACTTAAAATATAGATTATTTTTTTTCTCTAATGCAACAAGTACTAATTTTCATGACTTTGAGGTATAGATACCTACACAATGTGCCACTCAGAGACCTTATTAGAATTGTTCCAATTTCAAAGACACCATCCTGCTAATAGGAAAAACTAGTAGCCAGTTTTGTTGAAAGTCTTTGAGAAATCAGGGATTTGCAAACCCTGCAATATTTTCCCCCCTCCCCCTAATGATAAATGAATTTGTGCTATCCTCTATGAATAATCTAATGATTTCATTTGAGTTAAGAGTTGGGCTACCATAGCCAATTGGTAAAGCACAAGGGTACAAAGTAAGTGTGCTTCAGTGATGTACTTCAACCCCACGTGACTAATAAATACCACGATCTTCTTGTACACTCTACCTTGTGAACTCCTTTAACCTTGTGTGGTTGTCCTGGACTATAAACAGAAATTTTATTTTATTAAAATATACTAAAGAGTCCCTGCCTTAAAGAATAGATCAACTGTATCATGGCTTTTCTGCCTCATCTCTGAAATTCATGATGTAATTTGAGAACTGCTTATTAAGCCAAGCAATTCTTAACTTAACCACAGTGGTTGAGTTGGCTTGAGTTAAATGTTTATTATTATAATTTCTTTATTATTTAATCTTTAACCCTTTATTGGATTAGATGCTGAAAGAAACCCTAGTTTTTATGGATGATGATAATACTATTTTTCATGTTTCGGAACCTTTGCTTGGTATGCCATGGCCTTCAAGTGCCCCCACAAGTAAAAATCGAGTGGGCTGAGGTCTGGGGACCTCGGAGGCCACTCCATGGTACCACGGCGACCAATCCAGGAACCTGGAAACTATCTATTCCTTATGTATGTTGACTTTTCAGTCACCCTATATATTATATTTTTTTCTATTTGCAGAAATTCTTTTTTTTTTTTTTTTTTTTTTTGAGTTCAATGTAAAATACTTTCATTTTGCTTCCTGGTCAAGAAGTAATTTTTAGACATTGCTTTGGATTGTAAACTTATTTTGTCTTCTCCTGTCATATTTTATGAAGAAGAAAATACTTAAAGCTTTGTAGCTATTCAAATGTTTGTGATACAATTTTTGTGAAATATATTTATGTTGTTCACCATTCCATTATTTACCAGGCACCTCCGTAGTCAGGTGGGCAGGAGCAGCAGTGCGTAGCACACGCTTCTTGATTAGACCGGGGTTTGAGCCCGTGACCACCAAATACAGGATGCGGAAAGGTCAGGGAATGACCACCGCATATCCCCGGAGCAATATGGCCTTAGTTGCTAATGCTCCTAAAAACCAAAATAACAAATTATTTACCAATGCATTGCCTGTCCTTTTCCAGATCTTCAATTTTTGTCCCTTATTTAGTATGGAGTATTTGGAGTTTAAAATGGTGCTATTTTTAAAGCTCTCCTCCCTGATTGTGTCTCATTTCTCAACTTGAATATGCTCTCTACTAAACACTTATGGAAGTTTCAACTAATAAAATTAACAATTTGTTATCCATCAGAGTTAATTTTATTAGTGTTTGGAATTTTTGCCCAATGGTTTTATTTCTACAATTAGGGATATAGACTTTGCCTTTCATTCTTTAGGGTGAAATGATCTGAAACTGAATATTTATTGATTTCGACCTGCAGCTGTATTTTAATATTTTAAAGCTGTATTTTAATGAGTATTTTAATTGCAGCAAAATGCTACTGCATTCAATGTGAATGGCAACATGTAATTTGTTACCATTTTTATAAAGAGGAAAAAAAATATATATATATAATTTTTTTTTAGTTAATTATAATACCAACTAGATAAATTGGAGAATTTAGCTTAAAAGTATTAGTGGTGAAAAACTATACTCATTAGTTCAGATGGCCAAGTTTAGGTAACCTAAGTTGGACTTTGTACCCTATAAATAAACACATATAATAAAATAAAATAAAAATAAAATGAAATAGTAAAATTAAAATGATAATATAGCTAATTATAGATATATATGGATACATTGAATGGAACGTTAACTAGGGCTAGCTCCACTCAATATATCCATCAATAATTAGCTGAGGCTATCTGTTTCTGTTTGCCATTTGCCAATTTTTCTATGTTCAAATATACTGTGAATATATAATCAAAATTGGCTTAATTACTTTAACATACCTTAAATTTAGCAGAAAACTGGCAGAATAACTGCGGTTATTCTGCCAGTAACATACAGGAGTGGTAGCAAGTGCAGTAACAGTCAGAAGATGCCTCTTCAAAAATGGACTTGTAGCCTGTCGTCCTAAGAAGAAGCCCCTCCTCACACAAAAAATGAAAAAGGCCCGATTAATTTGGTGTAAGGAGCATGTCAAATGGACCCCCGAGCAGTGGAAGTCAGTTATTTACTCAGATGAGAAGAAATTCAACCTGCATGGCTCTGATGGGAGACAAACAATTTGCCATAGACGTGAAGAACACCATCCAGACTGTATTGTGTCTACAGTGAAATTCCCTACCAGCCAAATGATGTGGGGGTGCATTTCGTATCGTGTAGTAGGTCACCTGCAGTTTATAAAAGGTTCTGTAAATGCCAATGGATACCTGGCTATATTGGAAGGCAAATTGCTGCCAACCATTTGAGACCATTTCAGACATTTCAAACTGCCAAGTAACTGCATCTTTCAGGACGACTCTGCTCCTTGTCATCAGGTGAAAAGTGTAAGTAGGCACTTCTGTAGTTACTTTAGCTTCATTTCTGCATTAGAGGTTCAGTAGTAATGTGTTTACATTTGTTACAAATGAAAAAGTAGTTGGAAGAATGGTCCATTGCAACTCTTAGCTGACCAGGAAACAGCCTGGACCCGAATCCTATAGAGTGTTCGCTGGAATCTACAGTTGCCAGAAAGAAACTAAAGATCCTTTGTGAACTTCAGGAAGCCATAATTCGTGTTTGGAACCACGAACTATCAGTTGATTATCTTCAGAAATTGATTTTGTCAATGCCTCGACAGTGTGCTGCTGTCATCAGGGCTAGAGGCGGTTCAACTAAATATTAGTTTGCAACTAGTGCACTTTCCATTTTTTTTTTTTCCATTTAAAATAATAAACTGAAGCAAATTGAGGGCTTCTGTTAACATTTCAGCCATAATTGTCATGTTTACCAAAAAATATAAATGTTGCAAATGCTCATTTTGGAATATTTTGAGAGCACCTGTCAAATATTACTTAGCTTTGCCTTAACTATTAATAAATATCTTTTGTTTATATTTCTATTTGTGATGCTAGTCATCAATGTAACATACCATTGCGAAAAAGGGTTAGAAATTCCTAAGTGATGCACTTTTTGTGTGTCGATTGTGTTTTATGGCTTGGTGGTTCCTTGGTTTACTTGTAATTCAATAGATGCCCCTTGTTCCGCCCTATAGAAACATTGCTATAAATTTGGAACAGCAACTTCAAACCTTTTCAAAAATTAAGACTTATTTAGAATATTCTTAAGGACTTTGGTACATTGGTAGGTTAATCCATATTTTCTGTGCACTCATCTTCTTTTAAGAAGTATTGTTATACAAATGTTACTTCATGGCTAGTGAGCATATGAATCATCACATGGAGAAGTTTCAGTAAACTGTTTCTCCAGTATAACACAGATTTTTAACCCAAGGTGTGTTTTTTGATAATTGAACACCCTTGAAATGAATCACAATGTGTATATTACCTAACTAGTTTGTTTGGGTACTGGAACCAACACTGGATTTTGAGGACTGGTAATAAAATAATATAAATTTAAAGTACATCAATGTACATCAGTTCATGTTTAAATGTAAAGTGTTTATGGCATCCTCTTTACAATCATCATCTTAGCAACCATTGTTACTTTGTACTGGCATAACATTGCCAATCTGTAATGTTATGTCATTACAGATAATAATGACATAACATCGGAAACTCAATAGCTGATGCATCATGAAAATTCCGTAAAACACAACAGTACATAGTGATATTTAGAATTAAAGAATAAGGTAATGCATAGCAATGTGCTATTGATGGACTTTTTGTTACTGAGGATTTGACTACTAGTTTTGTCCACTTGTAGTTCAAAAGCCTGGAAATAACGCTTAAGGTACAATTTAATCCTTTCCCGAACAGCCAAACTCTGCCTAGTTGAAAAGCTGTTAGAATTAAGTTTCAACCAATGGTGTAACAAAATTAAACAGTTATCCTACATATAAGAATTGTTGCAAATTGTAACATTTAATTCTTTTGAGCTCCTAACTGCAGCTGCACACAAGCGAAAAAAAAAAAAATAAATAAATAAACTAATGAAAACAATGAAAGAAAAACCCAAGGTTAATCAGCAAAACCCTGGTAAGGCACTGCTGCTGCTGCTGCCTGAAATGTGATATAAGGACCAAATTATACTTTCATTGAGTTTTTCATGAGGCAACGATTTCCAAAGTCATTCTAAGTGAAAAGTTTTATATTACACGGATCTGATCAGGGCTGTGCAAAGGTACTTGAAGGCCCAGATGCAAAAGGGGTTAAGGGGCATCATTTATTTATGTTGAGTCTGTGAAGGCTCCCTCGATTGGGCTCCTAGATCGGGAGCCCTGGTGTGGCACCTCCAATGCACCCCTCATTTGCATGGCCCTGGGTCTGATTCTAAATGGTTTCATAGCTTCAGACATTCAAATTGTAGCTTGCATGCAACAGTCTTCGACATGTAATGCTATTTCATGTGCACGTGAAATAGCAAGCAGTGCATTTGGGTCATAAGGTCCGATTTAAATTTTTCACTGAAGATTGCATGAATATGCATTTTGTGTCCATGGGTTTTAAAATGGCAGTACTATTTTAAAACCCACACAGTGCTGGTGCTATTGTGGAGGAATGGCAGCAGTGATTTCCACAACAAAATTCTACATTGTGTTCATTAATATTCATGGAATTTTGCAAAAAAGTGGCTAATTGCCAATTGTATTTGACAACTAAACATCAATACAATGGTGCAGGTGAGGAAGAAAGTGTTATTGAAATGACCCAGCTATTAACCTAATTTAATAGCTGAAAAATATCCATGTGCCACATGCTTGAGAATGTTAAATGGCATGTTGAGCCAGTTTGATGTGACATAGGTCCTGGGAAAACAAAAATGAGATTAGGTTTATGTTATAGGCCAAATGATTGTAATGAGTATAACCTATACAGACAAATAGTGGGTCAGAATATCTTATATTGGGGGATTTTTATCTTTCCAGATATTGACTGGAACTTTCATTTGTTGACTTGCACAGTAGTAGAACTTTTTTCTACTACTGTGCGAGTCAGCTACGCTATCACATTAGAGAGGCAATAAGAGAAAGTAGTAGAAGAGGAGAAAAAGCAGTATGTAACAGTATGAAGTAGCAGAAGAGGAGAAAAAGCAGTATGTACTGGAACTTAAGAACAAGTTTGAGCATCTGCAGACGGCTCAGGACCAAGATATCGACGAGGAATATTACAACTTTCTGAAAGTGATAAAGCCCAAGAAACCTATAGGGAAAAAGAAATCCAAAGAAGAAAAAATTAGTCAAGAAACACTTGTCATGATGAACCGAAGACAACAAATGAAGAGGAAGAAAAACACTGACAGGGAGAAAATTGAGTATACTGAGTTATGCAAAGCCATTAGAAAGAGACTCAGAGAGGACATAAGAAGATTTAACACAAGAAAAGTAGAACAAGCATTAAGGGAAAACAAAGGATTTAAATCAACAGCCATGAGCAGTAATACAGAAAGACAAATGATACTGAAACTGAAGAATAGCGATGGTGTACTTATAAACAGCAGAGAAGGCATAATTCAAATAGCAAAAGACTACTATAGAGAATTATACAAGGAACAAGGGAATGTGACGCCTAAGCAGTGGAATAATGCAATCATAGTTTTGCTGCATAAGAAAGGAGATAAATCAGAAATTGGAAATTATAGACCAATTAGCTTGTTATCCCACATCTACAAGTTGTTCACAAGGGTCATTACTAACAGATTAGAAAGAATACTTGATGAGAATCAACTGAAAGAGCAAGCTGGCTTTAGGATAGGATTCTCAACTATGGATCACCTTCACATAATAGCACAGCTAATGGAGAAAGCAAATGAATATAAAACACCATTATGCCTGGCATTTGTGGATTATGAAAAGGCATTTGACTCCATACAGCATAAGGCAATGTTTAGGGCACTGGAAAGACAAGGCATAGATACCCCATATATTATGATTTTGAAGAAAATATATGAGAGCGCTACCTCCTTTATTAGACTAGACAAAGACAGTAGGAAATTTAAAATCAAGAAAGGAGTTCAACAAGGAGACACAATATCTCCGAAGCTGTTTACTGCTGCCCTTGAGGAAGCTTTCAGAAGATTAGACTGGTCGCAGAAAGGAGTCAATGTGAACGGAGAGTACTTAAACCATTTACGATTTGCAGATGACATTGTGGTCATAAGCCACGATCCCAAAGAATTAGAGGAAAATCTTAATCAGTTATGCATGGTTAGTAAGGATTTTGGACTAAAGATGAATATGGCTTAAACAAAAGTAATGATGAACAAGTATGCGACAGAAAGGGAAATAATGATTGAAGGAGCAGTAATTGAAAAGGTGGAGTCATATACTTATCTGGGACAAGTTATTAGCTGTAATAATGATAAATGGCTGGAAGTCAAGAGAAGAATAAATTTTTAATGGATAGCATTCAGGAAATATAGTCACATACTGAAGAGCAATATCCCAGTTTGTCTGAAATGTAAAATAATGAACCAATGTATACTCCCCACCATGACTTATGGAAGTGAAACTTGGGCACTCACCAAAAGAATGGAAGAGAAGCTGAGAACTACACAGCGAAGAATGGAACGAATTATATTGGGAATCAGACTGTTAGATAAGAAGAGAAACACGTGGATTAGGCAGCAAACTCAAGTAAAAAGGACATTCTTATCAAAACTAAAGAACTAAAATGGTCTTGGGCAGGACACATAGCTCGAAGACATGATGACAGATGGACTATGAAAATAACAGAATGGTATCCAAGAGGAGCTAGAAGAAAACCTGGAAGACAAAGGCGGAGATGGATAGATGAAATTCATGTGTCTGTGGGTAGTAAATGGATGGCCAGTGCTCAAAACAGAAGGAACTGGAAAGTTGCTGGAGAGGCCTTCATCCTGCAGTGAATTGAAAATGGCTGATGATGATGAAGAGAAAGTAGTAGTACCCTTGATCTGATTATCAGTAACTCTTTATTAAGAATCTCCAGATAAAGGATCTACCAAGTGGTAATGATATGGGATTTATTTTAAGGTATGACTACTGTAAAGGGAAGGGATTTTGCTTGCACAAAGTTAAATTACAGTGGTCATAGACAGTATTTAAATTAATTTCCCTGGGACTAACTGATGATACCAACCACAAATTTTAAATGGGCTGTGCTCAGGGAAGATCATAGAAGCTTGTACTAAGCTTTTTATACTAAATAAGAGATGGGTTAGGAAAGCTAAGGCAGATGATGAGAATCCATCTTTTTTACTTGATTTGACCTTCATTTTGCCATCATAATATAGTTGGTAACAAAGTGTTTCTCCATCTTTTGCAAAAACTCATGTTTTTGGCAGTTTTTATTTTCACAAGTAAATGATAAAAGTGTGTTAAACTTTGATGTCTGTTTTTTTAAATTTGCTAATTTTTGCTTATTTTCATTAATGAATTGGCCTTCAGGTGTGTTGTGGTAGTCTATGCAAAACAGAAACATGCAATAATAATTGTTCTGTGCAATGTGTGATATTCCATGAGACTTGGGTCATGCAAAGCCAATTAACAGTGTCTTTCAGTAAGAAGCCAAAGAAATAACATGTAAAATTTCAGAAGACATATATACAAGATTTTCCATCTATTGTAAAATCAGAAAAAAGTAATGCTGCCTTGTGTACTGTATGTAGATATATTTCAGTTTCAGTGGTGGGAAATATGATGTAATCAGACACTTGCAACAAACAAAGGCAGAGTGCAGTGCTTAGAAGGAAATGCCAAAACAGATGTTGCATTTTCTGATGATGACAATCTGAGGCGTAGCTAGGTTTTTGGCGCCCTTGGCAAATTTGTGGCTACGTGCCTTTTTTCGATAATTGGTAAAATCATAATAAATAATAAGTACAGTCTGACCTCTGTTTAACAAACTTCTTTATAGCGAATTTTTCTATTTAGAGATAAATGTTTTCTTTTTACCGAATTTTTTTATTTCTTCGTTTTATGGAAATAAATTTTCTTCATTCGTAGAATGAAGAAAAATTTCCATATAACAACTGCATTACGAGACTTAACTGGGTACACATTGTTCGCATCCATGGCCTTCAAGCAAGCAATAGTGCTGTTGTTATGCTCGAATTAAAAGATAAAGAGATTACCATCTGCAACTCAGTGGGACCCATAAAACCTATCAGTCTACCTGTCCCACATACCGAGAAGTCGAGCTGGTTAACTACTTTCTGTGTATCCATAGCCAGTGGGCAGGCCACGGTGTATTAAACATTCAGACATTAGGCTCTGGTCAATTCTATTGTAAGCACCCTGTTAGAGATTTAGAAGAGAGTGGTTTTCCTTTATCCCGACAAGTAGTCATCTGTTGTTTGTGGAAGTGAAACTGCATCCTTTTAAAGATATTGGCCTATGATCGAGCACAATATCATCAAGATACAGAGGAAATGATGCCTCCCACACTACTATCGTAGTTTTTTCTTAAGAGTTATCTATGGTGTATCAGCACCGATATTATATAGATATAAAACTCTTACTCTTAACATATTATGCCTCGTTGCATTTAGTTATTTTAAGTTATTTCACTTCATACTTTTGTTGCTAACAAATTAATAAATTCATTCTGAATTTCTGGAGATAAATAATTAGTGTGGTTTTTAATATGCAATTCCAGAGCATTTTTCATACCAAAGTCAAATTGGCTGACAAATTTTATCAAGTTTAAAAATACGCCACAATTTTTTTCCTTCGGTATCGATATTACTAGCATGTCCACAAAATGCCAAATTATTTTCAGATACATTTCAATGTTATTTTCAGTATATGACGTCATTTCGAAATTTTTCGCTTCTTAGTGCTGCTTATGTAGCGTCGTCAATCAGTCCACCTTTTTGATGACCCTTTTCTAATAATTTCCATTTTGTGAAATTGTTTGTGTTGTAATGAATTCTTATGAAAAACCTTTGGATTTAGATGTTTCCAATCCTTAAATCCATCTGAGCTGCAAAATGTAAAATTATTTGTGCCAGATACAAATAAGAGGTATGGAAAACAATATATTGCATCTTTGTTTTTGCAATAAAATAACCATTTCCTCTCTTTTTTTTTTTTTCAATACCTTAGTTTTTGTATTTCCACTAATTATTGAAACATCGGCCATTAGTGACAAGATATGTATTTAAGACTATGTTTGGGACCGTGTTGCACCATAAGAGAGCTGTTTTTGTGGGTATTAAAGTTCCATGTGGTCTGATCATTAAAAATTCAGACTTACATGTTAATATTATTGCTGCCATCATTTTTTTCTGCTAACTGTTTTGGTTATTGTCCACACTTTCTAATTCTTTTAAAATAACTTCAACTGTTTGAACTTTTCTTGGACTTCCATTTCAGTGGCATCATCATTTGTTTCATCATCATTCAAATCATGTTCGTTTTCTTTGTCACTTTCATGTTTGGAGTGGCTTATTGTAAGCCAGTTTTGTAAACTAGCAAAATGTTTTTTTCTAATTTCCTCTTTATGCAGCCTTTCTACGCAGTACTGATGTCCACCTTTTTTATTTGATGGCACGTCTAAAATTAATTTGGCCTGTATTGTTTTATTTAAATTATAAATCACAATATTCATGATTATCTGTTTATATAGTAATCACAAAAACACCGTAACTTATAACTTATTCAGTTGGTACACAATGCGTGAATTGCAAGCTGCTATGCATTCGAGTATGCGCTGATGAAGCGATAGCCTGATTGGTCCCTTCAAAGTTACATTCTGGACAGCAAATAGATCTATGATGCTATGCAGTATGTACTCAGATGTAAGGATACATGCAGGCTTGAATTGCCATGTGAAAATTAATTTCACCCTCCCTGTGCTGTCATCTTTATTCGACGTCATTGAGGGGCGTCATTTCGTAAGCTAGCCTTGGGTGTCGAAATAGCTTGGCACTGTACTGATGTGGCCTGTCAGTGGCGCCCTTCTCCTATCGGTGCCCTTGGCACCTGCCCCAATGCCAAGGTGTTCCTATGCCACTGATGACAATGTCACACGTTCCAAATGTTTATTTGCATCTTTTGTAGGTGCCTCCATAGCCAGGTGGGCAGGAGCAGCAGTGTGTAGCACACGCTCCTTGATTAGACTGGGGTTCGAACCACCAAATACGGAGGATGCGGAAAGGTCAGGGAATGACCACCGCACATCCTCGGAGCAATATGGCCTTAGTTGCTAATGCTCCTAAAAACCAAATAACAAGAACAGCATCTTTTGTTATGAACTTTCCTCTAAGTTGTGATGAGCATGCAGGCATGTTGTTTAGATCTGTTTTTCCCTATAGCAAAAAAATAAATAAATAAAAGTGAAAGAACAAAAACAACAAGCATTGTTAGTGAAATTGCTCAGAAGGAAGAGGCAGGTAGCTGTGAAAAATGGCCCATTTTCAATTGCTATAGATGGCAGTAATCAAAGTGATTTTGAACTATATCCTATTGTGTGACCTTAAAAAAAAAAAAAAAAAAAAAACTCTTGTACCCTGTATGAATGAAAGGGATTTTATGTGTAAACATCTTTGATGACAAAGACTAAATTTTGAACAGCTAGAACCGAAATCATGAACGTTAATCAACGTTAGTGATAAATAAGGTACACACACACACCCGCTGCTTACTCTACTGAACCAATGTTTGGAAGAGGTTAGGCCTAATTATCATTTGATTGTAGCCATTTGGTGAATAATACGATTGTAACAATTGTATTTTTATTGATTGCAATATTTGTATTGTTACAATCATGCTGAATCATGTTACTCTGTCATGCTTTATTGCAAATTACAGCGCTATGAGATCTGCAAGAAACGATTCACGCATAGTATGTTATCGAAACTATGACTTGGCTCAGGATCTCAACGAGTACAAGCATGAGATGGTAACGTTGCACATTTCCATTTTGCAATGAGGAAGCAGAGATACTGTCAGAGATGAAATATGTCAAGATCTATGACGACAGTGAATAGCTCATACTAGATGGTAAATTGTATGAATTGGACTTGGACATTCGCAAAACAATTGAAATATGTAAGACGATGTGTCAAGACAATGACGACGGTGACCCTGATGAAGTATGCGGTAATGACTTGCATAGCCTTGTAACGAGACTGCGAGAAGAAGATCCCTTTTGAAACTTTTACAATCATCCAAACAGCAAGATGAATGAGAATCTAAAGCCCACCACACTCAACTGACTCAGCACAATTGCAAAGAAATGTGAAAACTTGATGACCAATGAGGACTTCTGCAACTTAATGGCCAACGACAAGCAAAAGATTCTACTCATACATATAATTTGGAGTTTGTTATCTAGAATCGCAAACAGATTCAAATGACCAGCCCAGCTGGTTGCAGAAAAAAGTTTGATTCGCCTCTTGATGGAAATATACAACTGTTCAGTTAACACAGACAGGTACTGTAATGCCTACATTACATGTGCTTCAACTGGTAAGGCTGAAGCACATCCAAGATCACTGCCCTCAAGATATCTATTTCTCTGGTTACCAAAAGGTTTCTGCCAAGGATGGCAGTGGTTAGCCCAAAGCCACCTCAGTGGTATGCCCCGAATCATAAACGTTTTTCTGCCACCAGTTGGTTTATGGCAACTTTGAGCACATCCAAGGTCACCTCCTATGAGCTTTTGCGTGATCTCCTCCCCGACTCTGTTTTTCTTTCTTATGAAATGGAAATTATGCCAAATTATGTAATTTCCGTGTTGCAAAATTGTGACAAATTCATTTTACTACTGTTCGAAATTTAGTAGGTGCCGCCAAAGAGTTATGCACGGTTAGTAAGGATTTTGGACTAAAGATGTATATGGCTTAAACAAAAGTAATGATGAACAAGTATGCGACAGAAAGGGAAATAATGATTGAAGGAGCAGTAATTGAAAAGGTGGAGTCATATACTTATCTGGGACAAGTTATTAGCTGTAATAATGATAAATGGCTGGAAGTCAAGAGAAGAATAAATTTTGGATGGATAGCATTCAGGAAATATAGTCACATACTGAAGAGCAATATCCCAATTTGTCTGAAATGTAAAATAATGAACCAATGTATACTCCCCACCATGACTTATGGAAGTGAAACTTGGGCACTCACCAAAAGAATGGAAGAGAAGCTGAGAACTACACAGCGAAGAATGGAACGAATTATATTGGGAATCAGACTGTTAGATAAGAAGAGAAACACGTGGATTAGGCAGCAAACTCAAGTAAAGGACATTCTTATCAAAACTAAAGAACTAGAGCAAAAAATCAAATTGAAAGTAGCTTGTTTTTGGTGCCTATGTTGTGCCCTGCTTTTCAGTGGTGGACTCAGAGCAATCTGCTTTTGATTTGACGATTTCACCATCTTCTGAACAAGGAATCCAACATCCAAAAAGGATGTTGAATTCCTTCCACAAAACTGTCTGGCACTTAGTTTGATAATGTGCTTGTTATTGTAAGCCCAAAAATTGGAATAGCAAGAGTATTAAAAGAGGAAATTGAGCACTTTGGTGCTAATAGGCTGTCGTTGTTATTTTATTAATTTGTGCGCTGAAAAGGGAGTTGCAGACCTTCCTGTGAAAAATGGATGAATACATTATAGACATTAACTACTATCCAGAAAGATGTACTGAACGAAAAGATAGATTTAAAAAATTTCAACTAATGCATGCCACCAAAGTACAAAAGATTTTGAAGCATTTGTGTACATGTTAACTGGTAGAACAGTGGCAACTTTTGACAAACCTGTTTAAAGAAGAGATTAGAAGTGGTGAGAAATGTAATATGAGCACTTTTTTCAGAGTTACCAAATTGAAAAGTACAACAGGTGGTCACTAGTGGCATTAACTCATGTTCAAATCCAGTTCATGTGATAAGCTACTGACACCCGTAAGTATGCGCAGCATCCATAAAACGGAAATGATATTTGTATTTCTATAAAATTATTATTAATGTAGTTAGTTAGTACATATAGCATATGTATATTATTTAGTATATATATAATTGAAACAAACGTTGAACGAACAGTCCAAGAAATGGAGTAAAGGCATTATAAATGAAGAATGATAATATGTACAGTAAATTTAAACTTAAAAGAACTGATTAATGTCATCGAATGAACGAATAAACATTACAACAGACTGTGATATTAGAGAATATAGAATATATAAAATTATAGATATATAAAAAAATTATCCAAATTAGAAATAAAAGTGGCAAACAGCCAAATTAATGCTGAAAGAAAGCTATGAAAAAAAGAGAAGTATTAAATATTATAACAATAAGATAACAAATATTACTATAGCTAATTATTACACACACACAGTGGTCACTGATCTAAATCATAAGTTTTGAAAGAAGGCAAATTGGTGGGGGAGTGAACCTTCCGAATTGCAAACTACTGGTAAAAGCAATCCGAAACAGGCCAGCAAGCTGATAGTTCTAGTCATGTTATCCTCACTTGTGCAGAAAATTTGTTCATGTTTCTCTCTTCTAGGTTGAATAAAGCAATTTGTTTTATTTCTGTACATGGCTCTTCCATCATGTACCTCACATTCATGTGCTGCAGTCATTATCCCTGGGTATGTTGTAGAATGTTACATGCAGAAATCTTTTGCCAGTGATTTTCAAATCTTACACTTCCATTTTGGGAATTGATTACCAAAGTAGACTAAACCAGAAGGGCGATTTTGACTGAGTCATAGGCATTTCTTCTGCCAAGGTCATGGGTAGTCCAGAATAAGAGAAGGGTTCCCCCCAATTACGAAGTACTTTATGGTTGCATATGACTGCATTGTGCACATGTTCTTATAAATGCTGTGGTAGCACAAATTTAACAATTGGCAATGCATCATTTCCAAATTTGAAATTTTTTGTTGATATGTTTCCAGTACTTCTTAGCATCATTAAAGATGAAGAAATAGATGGTTTGCAGCATGAGATCTGTTAGTTTCAGTGTGAAAACTTATCAGATGCTATTATGAAAGAAGACACAATTGATGTATACAATGGCCCATAGGTGGATTCAGGGTAGGGGGACATGCCCCCTCTGTATTTTTTTGGAGATATACAGCAATTGTTTAAATTTCCTTTAGCTACAAAACAATCCCCCCCCCCCCTTCCAATTGTTATTTTATCTATTTTTGTATTGTGGCTCAGCTATTTTCAACTGACTACAGTTGGCAACACTGCTGATGTGATTGCCATTCTAGTTCGAGGCATCACACAGTTTGGTAGTGCGTAATGTTTACTTCAAAGCAATTCAGAGTTTAGCTGTGTGCCTGTGTCTGCCAATCACATCATGTTTGAATGTTGTATTTGTTTTGTTCTGTGCATTATTTTATGCCTTGTTTGTGCACAAACAAAACATAAAATAATAAAATAAAGTAAAGGGACACTGTTTTTTGCACAAACAAGGCACAAAATGGTGTCCCTCCTGTCATTTTTTTTCTGGATCTGCCACTGCAGTGGCGTATGGTTAGGGAACTGTCAAGTGCATAATAAATTTGAAATATAACAACTTATCCCATGTCATGCTTGGCATTTAAATAATTTCTTGTATCAGTGCTAAGTGTGAGAGAATATTCAGCCAGATTATAAAAACAAAAGCTGATTTCACATCTCTTTCTGGTTAAGGAAATGCTCCTGACGGCTAAGTCTAGGCAGTAGGGCCATTGTTATGAACAAAACTTTGACTCAACATTTCTGAAGAGGGCAAAGGGAGGGAATGCACCAAAACCATAAGACATGTGAGATTAGATGAATGCAATGTACGATTAATGTTTTAGACTGTATGGGTACACACTGAAGAGATATGACATACGTTGTTCATTCACAGTTAGTCATTAATAAGTTCTTCAAAACGTTTAGTAAATCCACAGAGAAAAATCTTAGTTAAGCTAAAGTTTCAGAGTACTGTATACTGTTCTGGTAAACAATCCTATGACTATATTTTAACAGTGAAATTTAATTTTGAGTGCACTGTGGACTTTAAAAAAGCCCGTTGTTTCAGAAACACTTGCTCCTTGAAAAAAAAAAACTCCTATTTTTCTCCTGCTTACGAATGCCTGATCTTCAGGTTTTTTTTACTAAGTAAAAAGTTGCGTATATAGCCATAAATATGAGGGCATCCTCGGGTTCAGGGATGGTTCTTATAGATGGGAGATATACATATATCCTCTGTTCACTAAGGGAAAAGTGAGTAAATACAGACCCATAAATTTGACTTCTGTTCCAAACAAAATAATCAAGTCAATAGTTAAAGAAGTAATGCAGGGTCATCTTGACAAGAATGAAGTTATGCAATAATATCAGCACGAATTTAAGGGTAGATCATGTTTGATCAATTTGAGTAGCTGCTATGATGTTGTAACAAAGGAACTGAATTCAAAAAAATAATTTTGACATTCATATACATGTACACAGATTTCAGAAAAGCTTTTGAGAGTATTCCACATGACAGATTCCTGTACAAATTTGAGCAGTGTAACATTTAAGGTACTGCTGTGGAAAAAGGAATGGTTTGGTGGCAGAAGACAGAGTCGTTATTAATGGACACAGCTGTTCTTGGATTGGTGTTATTAGTGGTGCGTCTCAGTGTTCAGTACTGGACCCCTTATTGTTTTCAGTATTTATTAACTAGGCACCTCCGTAGCCAGTTGGGCAGGAGCAGCAGTGCATAGCACATGCTTCTTGATTAAACCGGGGTTCGAGCCCGTGAGACACCAAATACGGAGGATGCAAAAAGGTCACGGAATGACCACTGCATATCCCCCAGCAATATGGCCTTAGTTGCTAATGCTCCTAAAAACCAAATAACAACAACAGTATTTATTAACGATACTGATGAAGGCATATCAGGCTTATGTCTATTGCTATTTGCTTAAGTATTCAAATGATGTGGTTGGTAGGGTTGTTCGTGATAGAAATCAGAATAACTTCTCTGAGCAATTGCAAATAGGCTGCTAGGGAAGTTCATGGTGTTCTGTCAATGATATACAGGAATTTTGCCAGCAGGGACAAGGTAGTTATTCCATTGTATAAAGCAGTGGTTAGGCTGCATCTTGAGTATTGCATGCAGGTCTGGAAGCCTCATTTTAAGAATGACATAGATCTGTTGAAATGGATTCAACAGATTTGTCATAGAAGAGCAACAGGATTGGTCAGGCACAAAAAGGGTACTTCTACCAAGAAAAATGCAATTTCTGCAAATTGCAACATCTGAAAACTAAGCATTTTGGGAGAGACCTCATTGAAGTGTGTAATGCTTTAAATGAATTGTGGAAACCAAATGCCAGTGGCAACTTACTCTTTTTTCTGATGCAATGGGGGACATAAATTGAAAGAAAATGGTTACAGGATAGATGCATAAAAAATTTGCTTTCAGCCAGAGTAATTGATTGTTGGAATAAACTTCCATTTAGAAGTCAGTAGTTGGTATTTTTTTTTGACTGATGCTGTGTAAAAGCATGCTGCCTGGCATCATTTGCCACTACTACTCATTTTACTTGTGATGGAGTCAATATAAGAAACTGAAACTTCAGTTTCTAGGTTTATGAGAATCCACATTTGTTTTTTTTGTAAACATGGTGTCCTTAGCTATCACCTGCTTTGGAAGGGAGTCGGGTATAACAGTTTAGTTCTGCAATTGACAGTTATGCTGGGATAGGTTTCAGATTTCTAATTTTGTTTTTGTTTTTCAAGCTGCTGCACAACAAAATTAGCAAAATTATTCTTATGACACCCGGATGTCATCGTTATAGTAAAATTATCATGGTTATAGTAAAAAAATCAATTCCAATATGCCAAGAAATTTTGGCATATTGGAATTGATTACAATGGTTGGCAAAAAACTTTTTTTTTTTTTTTTGCTTCCTGTTAAAATTCAGGGTGATTCTTGTAGATGTTGCTGAATTGAAATATGGCAACCATAACACCCACCAATTTTAAAGAAGGGATTAAAGTCAAACTAAATTTTTAGTAAAGAAGTTACATACAGTATTAAATATTGGACAACGGGTCTATTAATCTTATTCTATTTACAAAAAAAATTATCTGATAACAAAACACTTATCTCGTATTTTTTGCATTTTATAATTGTTCATTGGTGTCTCTTGTACGAGATTCCAACAGTAATCTGCCAAAATTTGAAATGTACTGCTTGCTTGATGTTTGTGGATCTATCAGGAACGGGACATGATGTTGCCAAGGGGGATATCTTTGTGTGTGCTCGATGTAAGGAGTTTGAGGAAGTTATGTGCCAACTCAGCATTGTTATGGGCCTTTATCAGAGCTTGAAGAACAGGGTAGATACTCTCGAAGCATTTAAACTGGGCCCCATTAAGCTATCAGCTGCTCACATCAAAGCCAGAGCTTGCAGTTGATCATCAGGCAACAGTGGCAATCCCCAAGGCAGAAAATGCTGGTCCCACAGGGACTAGTTGTTGTAGGTGACTCTATTGTCAGCGAAACGGGGAATATATTGTGCAAAAACAGGACCAGGGTATGTCTTCCATGGACAAAAGTTGATGACATTGTAGAGCAGATATCTTCTTTTAAGGGCACAAAAGGTGATGTACACATTTGCACTAATGACATTGAGTAGGAGAACTGCAGAATTACTTGAAGTACAGGTCAATGTTGAAAAAAGCCGCGAGTTAGAGTTGAATTTGAAAGTGTCTGCAATTCTTCCCAGGCACAATAGAAGGGAGTATGTGATGAGAGCCTTGTAAATCAATTTGGCCCTGGAAAGATTGTGCAAGTCTTGTGGGGTAGAATTTTTCTCAGCTTGGTCTATACTTGTTAACAGGAGAGACTGCTTCTACAGGGATGGGATACGCTTACATAGAAAGGGTGCGTGAATATTTGCTGATGCTGTCGAAGCACTGTTAGGTGGGTCGCAAGCTGCTAGCTTGTCGGGGGATATACAGACTAATAGATTAACAGTAGCCACTGGCAGAGGTGAAAGTGATTCTTGCACTGCTTCCATTGAAAGGGAGGCCGAAAACTTGGGAGGCCGCTCCCAAGTTTTCAGGAAAAAAGTCTAAATGCGAATGTAGAAAACTTAGCTTTAACATCATGTTGCATCCCAACTCTCTGTTTGCTAAAATTAGCTCATCCCCAATTTCACTCTAATTTTGTAATTTTTCATTGCCTAAAAATTTCTTGCCGATGCTTTCAAATGCCTTCCAGGCTCTTATTTCTGTAGCATTTAATTTTTTAATGAATCCCTCATCTTGGAACAGCAGTTTGTGAGCACTCACAAAAATTCCCTCTCTTATCTTGGCCTCACTGATCCGATGAAACTTTTGACACAAAACAGGTAAATCCTTTTATGTCCATTGCTTTCACAAATCTTTTTATCAAACCTAACCTGTGCAGTAGAGGTAAATAGATTTTTGACTTATCCATGATTTTATGACTTATGGTTTTTGACTTATCCATGATTTTTTGACTTATGGTTTTTGACTTATCCATGATTTTTTGACTTATGGTTTGTTTGGAAGTACATGGGGCCCAAATAACTTATCACCAAAAACACCCGCCCAAATGTTGAGGCTGAACCGCTGTTGGTGATGTGACGGAAGAATTGCATGTGGGTTTTCCACAGCCCATACATGCTGATTGTGAAAGTTTTGGATTCCATCTCGTGTGAACTGTGCTTCATCTGTTAATATCACTAAGGCAGGAAAGTGAGGAGTTATACCACACTGCTGCAAGAACCACTGGCAGAACATTACTCCCACAGGGTAATCTGCTGGTGACAAGGCTTGCACCCATTGCAGATGGTAAGGATACAGTTGGTGTTCTTGCAACACTCTCCACATAGTCGAGCGTTGAACAGCCAGTTACATTGCTATTCTACACGTGCTGATTCCAGGAGTGGCATGCACAACATCCAAAATCTCCTCCTCTACTTCAGGAGTAGTAGATCTTGGTCATCCTCTGCTGGCAGCACGAGGTGTAAAGGTCCCATGTTCACAAAGGTGGCGATGGATACCTTCAAACGTTTTCCTGTCTGGACATCTTCGTTCTGGGAACCTTTCGTGGTACAAACGACGAGCCTCCAGAGCATTGCCGTCTGCCAAACCATACAATAAAGTGCATATCCACTTGCTCCTGATTTGAGTACATGGTTGGAATGGAAAGCCACCAGATTCTGTCAGTACTTTTTGATGAAGGAAATCACCTGTGGGAGATAACGCATTCCAGTTAATAACTCGGGAACTGAGTATTTCCGGAACTATGTTGATATAAAATATTTGTATTGTGTACACACTAGGAACTCATTCCTGAAGTTATGCAGTGTGTGTGTGTGTGTGTGTGTGTGTGTGATCAGTAGAGAAGATTCTAGAAGGCTCAATGTTTTCAGAGAACTACATTGAAAGTTCTAAAATCTTCCAGCAACATCCTGACCTTTCTTCTGTCTATAACAGCATTCTAGAATGTTAAAAACAATAAATAGAGTAAAAGATAATTAAACCAACTATTGGTTTTTGATCATTAACACACAATATTTGAAAACTGAGAGTAATGAGAACTTAAGCACATATCTGAGTTTTTGAACATATTTCTATGAAAAACTGTTGAAATTATTTCAGGGAGGAAATTGATGCCTGCATCTGAATATTATCTTAGTTATAGGGACATTCATTCCAAGTTTTGTGACTGAAGGTTCTGAATGTTAGGGATATTATTATTGCGTAACATGTCACAATTGACCAGTGGTTGAATTATTCTGTTGTTAATTTA
Source organism: Mastigoproctus giganteus (assembly GCF_048544385.1). Taxonomy (NCBI): domain Eukaryota; kingdom Metazoa; phylum Arthropoda; class Arachnida; order Uropygi; family Thelyphonidae; genus Mastigoproctus; species Mastigoproctus giganteus. The sequence continues at coordinate 87,021,397 of NC_143588.1, read as the reverse complement.
GTGATTTTTGTGTGGCATTAACACAATCACACATATATATACAGGGTGATTCATGACCAGTGCCACAAACTTGTAAGAGGTGTAGGGGGGACAAAGACTAATCGGAATCACATAGCATTGCAGGATCCGAAATGCCTTCATCATGCGGGAGGTCGCGTGAACAAAGAAGCAAAGAAAAAGAACAGAAACAGCAACTCGTTAGTGTAACAGAAATCATTTTAGTGACAAGTTTTACATTCGCAAAAAGCCATGCTACAGAACGTGTTCGAAATTTCGACCAGAAACAGTCACACAGGCTTCGCAGCACCGCCGCATGGAATCCCTAATGTTCTGGAAGATTCCTGGCGTGTCTCGAATCTCCCCAGCAGCTACAGAGATGCGAGCGACGAGGCCTTCAACTGAATCAACAGGGATCTCACACCAATATCTTCATTTGACCCCAGCAAAAGAAGTCCAGGCACGATAGGTCTGGCAATATAGCAGGCCAATGAACCAGACCACCACAACCTATCCAATGCTGTCCAAATGTAATGTTTAGGTGTTGGCGGACGTCATTGGTGTAATGTGGGGGGAGCCCCATCATGCTGGAACCACATTGAGCGGCGCAACGACTGAGGAACATGTGCTTCTTCAATAAGTTCGGGCAGGACTTGCTGTAGAAAGATCAAGTATGCCCTACTGTCCAGACGAGGGGGCAGAAGGTACGGTCCAATGAGGTGGTCTCCAGCAATGCCGGCCCAAACATTGACAGAGAAACGGTGTTGAGTTGCACGTGTTCGTGTACCATGGTGGTTCTCCAAAGCCCACAAATGGGCGTTATGTTGATTGAAGTTTCCCTCTCTTGTGAAACTTGCCTCATCCGTGAACAATACGGACACAGCAAATGCGCTGTCTGCCGCACTCTGTTGAAGAAACCAAGTAGCAAAAGTCCTCCGGAGTGGATAATCCACAGGCTCCAATGATTGGACGCGTTGCAGATGGTATGAACTCATTTGGTTTGTTGACAGTATCCTCCGTACAGTGAATTGGGAAATACCCAATTGTTGGCCTATCGCTCGAGTACTCGTACTTGGATTGCCTTCTGCAAGACGTAGGATATTCTCCTCATTGTCTGTCTGGCGTCCTCGTCATTCGCTCTCGATTCATGGTACCTCTCGTGAAACAACCAGTCTCACGTAACCTTCTGTGCACATGTGCGAAAATCGTATTACGAGGAGCATGCCTGTGCGGGAAATGTTCCTGGTACAAGCGCAGAGTGACACGCCCGTTACAGTCCGCAGCTCCATATGCGAGGTGCATGTCGGCTGGTTCAACATTTGAATACTCGTCCATCCTACTGTCACGGGAACCGGTTCGCAAATGCTGACTTCCAGCGGGATCGTTGTTCACGTGACCTCCCGTTCAATGTCCCCTACCGCATGACGAAGGCATTTCAGACCCTGCAATGCTATGTGATTCCGATTCGTCTTTGTGCCCCCTACACCTCCTGCAAGTTTGTCGCACTGGTAGTGAATCACCCTGTATATATATACACACACACACTGTGGGTTCCTTTGGTATCATTGATATATATATATATATATATATATATATATATATATATATATATATATACACAGTATCTCATCAGAGTTTAATTTATATATTAAATGAATATGGCACTTTTTCCAAATTTAAAAAAAAAAAAAAAACATTTTACAATTTGTAAATATTAAGAAATCAATATGGCACCTGTATCAATAACGCATTTGTCTTTAAGAATCCAGTTGAATTAATGCAAAAAATGTCGTTTTTTTTTATAAGTTGCAGGACTATATTGTCCTTTAATCCGTTAATCTGCTTTTGCAGCCAGTAGGTATTAAACTCTATAGATTTAAACTGCATGTATAGTGCAATGGTTTTAATTCTCACAGCAGAACAAACTTATCTTTTCAATGGGCTGCCTGGTATTGCACTACTTTCAAACAAATGGCCTCCAAAAGGTTATTTGTTTATAAGATGAGACTGTTATGATAGTCACTTTCAGGACTAGCTGGTCCCTCATCAGTATAGCAGGTGGTCTGTAGTGGTTTCACACAGACAAAACAGTTGTAAAGTTTTTTGGTGTCAGCTGCCATGGAGTACATGAAATCAATTTTCAAAGTTGTAATACAGTGGAAGCTGTCAGTTGAAAGTAGTGCAATATATCAGGGCCCATTAAAAAGGCAAGTTTTTTACTGCTGTGAGAATTAAGACTATTGCATTATCTGTGCAGTTTACGTCATGCAAAAACAGATGAAAGGATAAGACAGTCATAAATGTTTACAGATACAAATAACTTCAGCAGTTTCTGTTTAATATTAATTGAAGTGTGACCCCCTATAAAAATACTGAACAGCACAGTATACTTCTGTAAAATCCGGTATCTCTCAATTCCCGAGGGTGATGGATGTGGCAGTAGCCACAAATATCTGACACATCTTTGATAAAGGTTGCTCTTATGAAATTGCTCTCATTACTTCCTTTAGAGTAATGTTCTTGAATTCTAGGATTATATGCATGATTTCAGACAACCACACCACCAAAAATCTTCTAGTCGCTCTCTAGACCATTTTGTCAGGAAGTTCTAGAACAAAAATATTTGTGTGCGGCATCCACCCATTATCTTTTGTGACCTGAGGTAGTATGGAATTTTTCATGAATGCTGTACTGTGTAGTGACCTCTCTCTCTCCCTTCCTTCCTGCAGTATTGGAATGACATTCTCAAGGAGTAATTCATGGTCACAATCTTGGGTTATGATTTAAATTCTTGCACTTGCAGAACAATGCTAAAGAATAAATCTGGCCATAAATTGTTCACTTGTTTGGCATCTGTTCTCCAATGGAGGCCACCTGCTATTTAATGAAAAGCCAGTAAAGTTTGAAACAACTGTTTGGATAGTATCCCGTTTTTTTAAATGCATAGCGGATTCACCTATTGGGTGATGTTATGTGATTTCATAAAGATATTGGCAACTTAGGCTGATCAGTACATAACGATATTTGTCTCCATATTGGATACAGGACCATACTTAATTGATCTTTGGAGGAAACAGAACATCTTCTTCAAGAGGAGTGTTTCCATTTACAATGGGTTTCCCCAGCCTACAAGTTATTTCTTGTTAGGAATTTTTTTCCGCCATAAAGTGCGGTTCAAGGTGGCTTGGTCAGTTAAGCCTTGGGCTGTCATGCACTCCCGTACTCCATCCATCCATGTCCTCCTAGGTCTTCCTCTTCTCCTTCTTCCAGGAAGTATCCATTCCAGGATAGCCTTTGGATATCTGTTTTCTTGCATCCATTTTACATGTCCATACCATGTTAGACGCTTTTCTTTGATGGTGTCAATAATAGTCTTTCTCACTTCCATTTTTTCCCTTATGTCTTCATTCCGTTTTCTGTCTCTTCTAGAAGTTTCTGCTGAGCGTCTCCAAAAATCCATTTCTGTGGAGAGAAACAGAACATTCTCTGTGATTAACATTATGTATTAATGGGTATCCAGTTTAACCTCTCTGGCCACAACCCACAGGCACTTTACTTCATATAGCAATTTCATGACCATTTCATATGGACTTCCTGCTTCTCCATTGTTGCATTTGTTTGTTGATACCAATCATATTGTGATAGGCTGATAGACTTGATGTTTCGAAGTTTGTTTATGTTGGAAATGGCACAGCAGTACATTCTATACACTTGAGAAGCCAAGTATTAACCTCTGTTTTTATTGCCTTCCTTTCCATCTGGAATGGCAGTTCCTTTACAGCAGTGGCTTTAGATCCTTTTTTAATAATGCCACCCTTAATTTTATTTTGTGGCACCCCTGCTCAAATTTCTGCCTGTTAGATCTGATTCTCTCTTCTCTGTGTGTGTGTATGTGTGTGTGTATATATATATATATATATATATATATAATATTTTAAAAAAATGCTATATGATAGTTATTATAATAATGTAATTATAAGGATGTACCTTTTTTATCATGAAATAAATATTTAAATTTAAAAAAAAATAATAAGTTTAACTTAAACCCAAATTACATGGTACTCCTAAAATGTTGTTGCAGCATCCTGAGGTGCCATGGCACCCTCGTTGAAAACCACTGCCTTACAGTGTAGTTGGCATTGTAGTCACTGGTTTTTTAATTCATTTGTGGCTATTTGTGGCTTCAAGTGTAACTATTCATTTGTGGCTCAGATGTAGCCCATTTTGTCCAACATCCCAGGAGGTTACATAATTTAGTCCTTATTGAATTCTGTTTTGGCATCATTTGAGTGAAATAGTGAGAATTTAGTTATTTATATTTTGGTCATCAAGTCAATATGCGCAGTGCACCATTGTAGTGGCCATAAAAGTCAAAACTTGAAACTTTGGCTTCTTCACCCCCCCCCCCCCCCCCCCCCCATCCCCCGTATATCCCTGCAGAAATTCCAAAACTTGGATCAACTCTAACTAAGATTTTCAGTTCTGAAGTGCCAAAATTTCTTTATAGTGAACTTAAATTTATATGGGATATTTCAAAATCTGATAGAGATTCTTTGTATAATTTTATGATTATAGAAGCCATGATGTCTAGAGACATTATGTAGATTTTTTTCGGACTTAAGCCTGAATTTGGATATGACAAAATATGTGGTGTTTTCTCAATCACTGAGTCTATATTACTTAGATATTAGTTTGTGGGGCAGGATGCTTTTACCAAGGTTGAAGGTAAATATTTTTGAGCATAATTTTGAACCAGAAATTGTTCTTGCATTTGTTTATTAGATATCGTATTTAAAAATTTCCCTAGAGCTTTCTGTGTGGTTAATCCTATGCAAGTCATGCAGGATCTGTCAGGTGATTTCTGAGATTATTTTTGTTGTTGCCAAATAATGACTGAAATTTTTTTACCTTCCTAAATATAGACCTAGTTTCACTCAAGTTGTTGTTAACGTGATTATTTAGTTTTTCAGTGTGTATGAAAATCATCTACTCCTTTATGCAGATCGCATGAAAGAACCAGAGAGATGTACTGCAATCCCTTTTTCAACTTTCGGTTTTCTCAGATATGTAGAACTGCATAGGTTATGCCCCTATTTTTCAATGCATTGAATGATTGCTGTTCTAGCTTGTCTGTTTCCTAGAAGTTGCATTATTATTTTAGTCCATTTCCTAGAAGTAACAAGAAATAAAACCAGATTAATAAACATGGCCCATTGGCCATGCCTTTCTAATTCAAGGAAATGCACCAGTTATGTTGTCTAACTTTCTACATAAAGCTTTCTCAGCCATGTAGAAAATATTTTAGGGCATTCCCATAATAATTAGCTGAAAATAAGTCATGTGGAAATACACTTGAACTCTCAAAAGGGTCCTTCCTTCCATGCAATCCATCTTGTAATTATTTTCATTTGGTTATAAGTTAAAGCCCTCCAGTTTTCAGTGCCTTTTTATATATAGAATCTTTTTTTTATACTGATTTAAGACTGATCATTTATATACAAGTGTGTGTGTGTATATATATATATAAAATATGTGTAATATACAAGCAGAAATATTGGCGCATGCACAAATTTGAAATTTTGCATGTTTAGTGATGTTATCAATTCAGAAATCAAAGTGCCTAATAGTTTCATGTTTATGTTTTGACTGTAATGTGCATTTTTTTTACCCCAGCAGAATTAATAAAATTTGTACATATTTGTTTTTACATACACAATATACACTGCACTAACCATTAATATTCGGACACCTCTTCATTGAAAGTTGGTCACATCCTACTCCAAGCACCACCGGTCAGACAAAACTATAAATGTACTTGTGGCCTTTGAGAAGACAGCAGTACAATTGTGAATGCAAGGTGCTACAATTAATGGCATCAAGTGATTCCTAGTGTGGAATGGTAATAGGGTGCCACATAGCATTTGATATTTCAACGGCACTGAAGATCTCTAGGTTAATGATTGGTGATGTGATCAGCAAATGGAAATAGTCCAGTGCTGAAACATGACCTTGAAAACTTCCAAAGTTGGTAGAATATGACAGGAGAGCCCTGCAAAGAATTGTCCACTTGGAATGTAGATTGATGCCATAGCACACCCAGCCCTTCAATGAGACGATTAGAACATATATCAGCACAAGTACAATGTAGGGCACTTCATTGATATGGCACTTCATGTAGCCTGCTGTTCTTCAACTGTAGGCTGATGGAAAATTGTGCATTGTAGTTATGAGTCATGGTGCATGGTCTAGCAGTTGATGGTCATGCTTAAGTGTGTGGATGCTCTCAGAAAGCAACTTGTCAGACTGTATCATCTCGACAGGGAAATTTGGCAGAGGCAGAGTGATGATCTGGGGCTCTTTTTCATGGTTTGGCGTGGTGGTTGTTAACAAAAACAAGTGCGGAATTCTGTCTAGACACCCTGGACAATAATATTACCTACATTATTACAGCGTGCTGGAGGGGGGGGGATACCTGTGCCAACAGGCCAACACTCCATGTTGTGCTGCTCTTATTGCAATGGACATGACTACCGAAAAGTTGGACTGACCAGCCCAGAGCCCTGACCTCAATGCTGTATAGAACCTCTGAGATGAATTGGATTGTCTGGAGCGTTTGAGAAGAGACTGCTCAAATAACAGAGCTGATGTAGTTTCTGCTTTTGAAGACCAAATGGCAGAAAATATCAGAAGACAGTTTACAAAAAAACTGATGGCGAGTGTTTCATGGAGACAAGAGGCTGTTGTGAAGGCTAAAGATTTCAGCACACATTATTAGTTTTCCTCTAAATGTTTGTAAATATTTGCAGAACTGAACTTTTTCTTGGTAAAAGTACCCAGTTGCCATCATATACCTCCTTGGTTAACTCTTTTTGATGCTATACACACTATTTATCCACTATTTTGAGTCAAATTTAGGCATTATGGCACTAATTCTATTTCTTACTTTGCTTGCTTAATTGTGTTTTACTTCAGCCTCTCATTCATTCTGGTATTTATCCGTGCATTTGTTTTCAAATTTCTGTTTTGTTTACATTTTATTATTATGTACTTTTATTTTGGAATGTTGCTATAATGATCAGTATACAATAACTGTAGATTCATCCTCTTTGTGTGCCATCAATAATATGCTTTGCTACGCTCTTTAAAGTACACCCACCTCCAATTTGGGATATTTATTGGGATATTTCACACTTTGGAAGTAATAGTTGATTCCTGAAATCACATGACAGGTAGATGGCAGTAATAATTAAAATTAGGATGTAAAGGTAAAAAAGTAAAGTAAAGTGCAGCCATTATCAACCCACTGCAGGATGGAAGCCTCCTCAACAATTCATGCTGAGGGAAATGGACCATAATCTGCCACGCTGGTCCAGTGTGGGTTGGCAGATCGACTGTATTCAGCAGTCAGGGGCTTGAACCCCGGTCTGATGTAAAGGTATGCAGATTCAAATGATAGGTGGATGGAACATAGTGGGATAAGAAAAGGACCTAGATTCCTTAACAAGTTGTGCTGATAGTAGATTGTTACATAGTATGCATGTCCATTTGCCAGAATAGCAGAAAGGGTGGGACACCCAAATTTATGTCCTACATCATACAGAAGACAGAACACCATTATTATTAATGGTATTCTATCTGACTCAAATTAGAATACCATTAATATGACCTCCAGAGCATGTTGGCAGTTAAAATGTAGGTGAAATTTAATTACAAAGGCCTTAATGAGCTCACTTGAGACAGTCGACAGAACAGGGAAAACACTTCAAAGAATGGGTTACCATGGTGTGTAGCCACTCACTATGGTAACATAAGTCATAAGTCTATCCTAGCAGTGCCTGTCCTCATGCAGAGATTGGAAGAATTGGACATTTATAGTTCTGGAAATGGAATGTGGAATGAAGAATTGTGATATACAGTCTAGGCATCAATGATGTGGCATATGCCTAAAGAATGGTGAAAAATAGAAATGTGAAAATGAATTATTTCCATGTCTTTACAATTCAATAATATAAATGGAGTCCATTAAAGTATTTATAGTTTCCTTGAACTTGTCAATAATTAATTCAGAATAATGTTTCCATAAATAAATTATTCTAAATTTGCATAGTGTTTGTACTATACACATTTATTGATTTTCTTTATTATCAGTATCCCAGATGAAACATCTTTTTATTATTATCATCTTTATTGTTATTTCAGTAAACTCTCGACCTCAATTTAATGGACTTTAGAAATGAATAGTGTCCTTCAAACAGGCCTCTGAGGTTGGGTATGTTCATATTGTAGTTTTAAATGTTTTTCACCAACCTTATGTAGAAATTTATTTCTACATAAGGTTGGTGAAAAACATTTAAAACTACAATATGAATAGTGTCCATTGGGCAGGGCTTTTAGTTCATAAGGACTTGGTGACTTAACAGCCTCAGTGGGATTGTGTTAACATCAGTTAAAATTGGCGGCAGTAAAGCAGAGTGCTAGGGAACCACAGTTTTCCTCACCATTACCTTCTGTCAGCCTGCCAAGCAAGTTGTATGTTAGTAAGGGAGTCATCTGAACCTGACAGTACTCGAACTCTTCAGACTGAAACTTTAAGAGTTTCCACTGCCACTATGCAGCATAGCAAAATTTCAATCTCTTCTACTCCACACAAAATGTGTGGAGTAAAAACTGTGTTATAGCATTTAATGTTTTTTATTTTATTGTACAGTTCTTTTTTTTTTTTTTTTTGTTTTTTTTGTAACATTCTAGCAATATTGGTGACCGTAGGTATTTATTTGGAATTTAATGGATAAATAGGTTTAGCAAATGGGCCTTATTCCCATATAATCTGTTAAAGTGAGATTCTGTTTTATTATAATTTAATTATTAGAGTTAACTTTCATTATTTTTTAAATTTCATACATTTAAGTTTTAAATGTATGAAAGAGATTTTCAGTGCATTTCTTGGGAGAAAACAGTGATTAAAGAATTGAGAGTAATAGCTACCAAGAAAAGGGAAAAGGTTTTGAATAATTGGCAGTCTTATAGCTTCTCCTTTGTGTAGTTATGATATATGGAATACTAATTCTAATAATCTTCTCTTTTTTAAGTTTCAATACTGTTTTGTGCAAGCATCCAGTATTATGAGTTCAGTAATTATAGGATTTCTTTGAAATATGAAAACTTTTTCTTTGTAGGTTGCAGAGAGAGAGATGCTGTCATAGATAAAGCTGCTATGATAGAACATCTCCCCCCCCCCAGGGCCCACAAAAAATATTTTCATATCACTTTTTTTTTTTTTTTTTTTTTTCCTTTTTTTTATATATGACAGAAAGGGCAAAATGATGTTTGTAGTGAATGACAGAAAGGGAACCATGAAGAAGGTTGGAAACTACAGAACCATTGCTGGTCACATGAGATTTTGCAGTAATTTGTAAATGCTTCTTTGTACTTTTTTTGTACTATTATTTCTTCAGATGTTTTGTGTGCTAGGCAGATCTTAATGTACTACTACGTGTTGTTGAAGGCTTGTCATAAGAATAAAGTTCAACCAATTCGTTGTTCAGTATCACAAAATTTTCATATCTCATTTATCAGTCACATGGAGTTACATAGTGAAGTTAGATGTCTCAGTAACTGGAAGCTACTGGAAAAGTTCCAGGAACTTTTGCCAAAGATAAAGATATTTTTGAATTCTAGAAATGAAAACATTGTCAGCAACATGAAGAAAAGATCTGATTATTGAATCAGTTAATTTCCCAAATTAAATATGCTAGTTTGTACTATTTCAGTTTGGTGCTATGATTTTTTTTATATTATTAATAGTAATAATTATTATATCACAAAACAAAACAATCAGAACAGTTCTATGTTAAGAAATACAGGTATATTCAGTTTATGGTAGTTAAATGTTTCCTGTCAAATGTAAGAGTTTATTTATTTATTTTTTTTTTTATGAAAACCCCAAACACGAAAGGTATCAAAACCTATAGTACTTAGTACCATGCATGGGTTGAAGGAGAAGTATGGGGGGAGGGGGATGCCGGAAACTTTGCTCTAGAGACTAAACATGGGTTTCACCACTTCAAGCCTCCAATAAGCAAAGTGGTGGTATTTCACCGGTTCATGAAAGTCATCTACCATCTTATAAAGTAACACTCCATGTAAAAGGTGCCTTGATTTAGGTTAGCATTACGAAGTTACCCAGTTTATTTCCAAGTTGATAATTGAAAACTATAATTTGTAAGATCAGTTGGCACATTGTGAAAACTTGTAGGTGTGTAGAAATTTTAACCATACTTGATGGTTTCTCAAATTTTTAATTGAGAAAAACTGGAACAAAAAGTTTTTACTTAAAGATAAACTTCCAAATAGATTAGTAGAGTTGTTTTAGAACATGAACTAAGAAAAAAAAAGGGGGGGGGGGTTGAAAATAACTCCCACATGGTTAGTAACAAATTAACATTTATGCATCACTTAGTATCTCCTGGGTTGGGATGTGTCTATATAAAGTGTTGTTTTTTTCCATGCAGTGCCTGAGCGAACTCTTAGAGATTCTTTATGCAGTAGGTACAGGATTTCTGAAAGTACAGAAGTGCCACTTCTGTATCCATATCAGATATCTGTGACTCCACCAGCATTTTATTCTCCCCAAAGGTTCAAATCCAGCAATCTTAGTCTAACATTTTCCAATATAATGCAAAAAAAATCATCCAATTACCCTTCAACAGAGTATTGGATTTCTTGAACTGCTTATGGATAAAAAACTAGGCAAGCAGTAACATAGTGAACATTACATATGGAGGAGCATGACTATGCATAAAATTAGTGCACCTAAACACCTCTCATTTTCCCATTGAAAAACAAACAATAATAGTACATAAATGTAGCATTTATGAACTATTATTTACTATTCATAAATTTGGTTATTAATTTGCAGGTTCCGTGGGAAATTCTGGGTATTAATTTTGCATGGATAATTAGTACCCAAAATTTCCATGTAATCACTATCTTTAAAAATAGTAAAAACTAGGAAGAGACACACACAGAGTCCAAAGCTTCTGTAAGTATTTTTTATTTTATTTTATCAAAAGTATTGATGAAATAATTTTGATAAAATAAAATAAGTGAGCAGAGGGCAGAGCCCCCTAGTAATTATATTATTATTATAATAACTATCATATAACATATTTTTTTAATATATTTATATACACAGAGAGAATCAGATTATTAAAAGTCAGAAACTATTGTGTTAGGTATTTCTTTTGGACAGGGGTGCCATGAAAAATTACTGGGACGCTAAGGGTGCCATGAACCAAGAAAATTTCAGAACCTCTGACCTAGAGGAATATAGTAAATATCTCCTGGGGGGCTATATTTTCAAATAACTTTTATTTTGTATGTAATTTATTCATGAACATTCTAATTTTTTTTTTTTTTTTTTTTTTTAATTATTGATTCACAAGTCAGGTTTTGCAAGATATTTCAGACCTCATAATGAACTTTTTGCACAGTTCACCCAGTACTTAACAGGTAAACCAAACATGATGATGCTTTTAGCTTCGATTGCCCTGCCACTCATTCAAAACAAACTAATCTGAGTGTCTTAGGCTGTTAAATCCACAACCAAGCAAACAACAGTTGCATGCTAGACTACCATTAATATGCATATTTCACAACTTGAAGATATAAGCGAGGAAAAATAAAAGTTGGTTCTGTGGGTTTTTGAGGTTGGATAGTAAAAGCACGGTGGCTGGTATGGAAGAGTTGGAGAATTACAGATGCCAGTTCATAACAGTGCCCACGTATCTATAAAAGACATGCATCAGAAACTGAACAGCTGAGACAGATTGAAGAGACTGTAAGAGGCAGATTATTAATTAATGGGACTGCTCTCTTTTGAATGGAGCATAATGACAGAGGTTTTGGGGACACTACCCCAAATGTTGAAACGGTATTCAATGGTAGTTTGGATTCATTATTTGTACAGAGTGAGTATTGGTTTAGAAGAAAAGTAATGCTGGGAGCAAAAATAAAACTCTGTTTTTTGATGTAAAGGCAGTATGTGTGATCTTATGCCAACAGAGATAAGAAGTTAGGGATGGTAATCCCTAATAGAGAGGTGTTCTAGTCTAGAAATCTGAGTGTCATTAATGATAAGCAATAGTAGTGGTAGAACCTCTTTGTTTTTTTACAAGATATGAGACAAGACAGTGTTTTAGAAGGATTGAAATTCACTGTTATTTTGGCCCCATTGGAGGATTACCTGGAGATCAGCATATAAGTAATTGGTGGTGGATATTCAAGAAGTTGAAGCTGTTTGACAAGGTTTCTCAAACTGGAAGATGGAATGCAATGTGCCATCATCAGCAAAACTATGGATAGGATTTCCAGACAGTGGGAGAAGGTCATTAATATACAAGAGGAAAATAATGGGAGAAAGAACTGAACCTTGGGGAACACTGGCATTAGTAAAGAAGTCAGAACATAAGAGAGCTGTCTACCATTACCTGCAGAGATTGGTCAGAGAGAAAATTGGATACCCAATTGCAAAAAAAAAAAAAAAAAAAAAAAACCACAACATTCAGCAATCCATAAGATGGGAGCTTGTTTAGAAAAACTTTATGCCAGACAAGATCAAAAGACTTAGAAGTGTCAAGAGCAACTTCTTTAGTTTCACTAATCTTTGCCATTGGATTTAACTATACATATATATGGGATCAACGCTGATGGAATTGACTGTTGATCAGATGGAAAGGTTTGAGATAGTTTAGGAGTTGATGGTTAATAGATTTCTCCATTACTTTGGAAAGTGTAGAGGTAAGTGGAATGGGATGGTAATTGGATGGGAGGGATTTGTTACTCTTTTTAGGAACTGGCTGGATATGATCAAATTTCCAAGCAGAAGGAAAATGCCAGCAGACACAAAACAGGAGCAAGCACAGGAGGACATTTATGTACACTCCACTCAATGTTTCCTGTGGTCTTCCATCAAAAGGATGTCAGAAGAATTCTAAACAATCTTAGTTCCAAGAAAGCTCTAGGTTCTGATCTAGGAATGGTAAGAGGTAGTTTACAAAGATACAAGAATTAGAAGAAAAGTTGGATGCTAGTAAGTTTGCTTTATCTTTAGCTGAAGATGCAATAGAACGACCAGGTTTTAACAGAGGTGAGAGTATAGGTGGATAAAAGTTGTGGCTGATAGCTTTGACATGAGACTCAGAATGCTCAACTGCTGTTGGACAAGAAGAAATGAGTTTTTTTTTTTTTTTTTTTTGTTGTTGTTAGCAACAATAGGTTTTTCCCTACTCTTTGCCTGTTTGAAATCCAGTTTGGATTGATTAATAACTGCTTTACAATTATTGTCCCAGTGATTATAACCTCAGTGGCAGAATGATTAAGGGCAAGGATAAGTTCTGATGGTAACTTAGGATGGTCTTATAACCATCCTAAGTTACCATCAGAATACTGTATATGCGCTTTTTGCACACATTACACTTTTTTCTGAATCTTTTAATTTATAAGATTGATATCAAATTTTTGTTTATTTATCTTATTTACTTAAAATAGGATCAATAAATCCTGTCAATTATGTTAGTCAACAGGATTACTTACGTGGAGTCAAAGGGAGTATCTTGTTGACTTCATATTTTTCATGTTTTTTTAAACTTTTTTTGCAGCTGTTTGTTAAAAATAGGAAGAAACATTAGTAAACCACATGAATTACTTGTTTTTTTTTTGTGTTCTACCATTTATATACAGTAGGTGCTTTTTCTTTGTTTAGGCCTGATGAAAAGTTTCCACAAGTAATCTAGAAATTCTCCTAAATTGTTAAGTAGGGTTTTGTGTTGGAGTAAAGGTATACATGGAGGCACACTAATGGAATTTTGTTAGCATGCGAATCAATTCTAATGTTTTAGTGCAGTAAATTCTACTTAAATAGCAATTCACAAAATGGTTTAATCTTACTGAAAAAAATCGGAATATTTTTCCAGCCCTTTTTGTTTAGGAATAATTTCAGTTAACTATAAAATTATAATAGCAGGTGCATTTTTATGTATATGCTAATATTCGGTCTGTGATTCTCCTACTTTGAACACAGAAATTTGTATCTCAAATTCTTAAATTCAGTCATCATAGTTTGACTCTAAAGAAGCTTGTTTGAAATAGAACCATAAAACTGGTAAACGTTTTTTTTTTTTTTTTTTAAGCTTTCTGCTTTTTTAATGCAAATAGGTGCAGTTGTACAATTTTTTAGGGGCTGATTTAAAATCCGTACAGTAATTGGTTTTTTTTTTTTTTTTTTTTTGCTACATCAATTTTTTTTGCACAAAATGAAAAATAAAACTGTAGTACGTGTGACAAAATACAGGGTGTTTCTTAACATGTAAGTTGTATTTTCAGGATCGATTCAGGACCTGAAAAATGAGAAAAGTTCACCTAAACATGTCTGATTCTGAATGGTTATGGTGCTTTTCTGTTTGAAATTTAAAAAAATGACTCATGGAGTTTTTAATGGTGAAAAATAATAAATAAAAACAAGCAGACACATACTTGGTAAGATGTGTATCCATACTAGGTACGTGTTTTCTTATTAATTTTTTTTTTTACCATTACACTCCATAGCCATTTTTTTATTTTTTTCAAATTCAAACAGTCATAGCTGCTTAACTTTTCAGAATCAGGCACATATTTATGTAAATCTTTTTCATTGTTTTCAAATCCTGAATTGAATGTGATTTAAAAAGAATACTGCCATTTGTCTCCAACTTTATCCAACTAAATATACTTTGAACATGTCTAGAGATCAAGGCCCACACCAAATCAGGGACATCAAGTAACCATGTTGTGAATTGCTGACTATTGACCTAAATATAATTCCAACTTAATTATTTTGAGATTAATTCTTTTGAGACCTAAATATTTTATTGTAACTTAAAACCATATCAATTTTTGAATATGTATCCTAGGCAGCAGAATTATCTGCTGTCTTTGCAGCCATTGATAAAGAAATACAAGAGTATATTATGGAACATCTGAATGTGCTAATCTGTTTAGCTATTCTCTTCGAAGGACAAAGGGCAGATTTTAATATACATGGGGGGGGGTTGCTTCAATTTTTTAAAGTTTTAATTTATTCTCTCTATATGGCTAGGCAGCATGCCTATCTGTGCAGAATTAACATTTTGTTTTGTTATACAGGCAGATGTAACTTGTGCAGTTTCAGATATGTCTGCAACTACTGCTGTGAATGCATTGGACTTTGAATCAGCCTGTTGGATATGTGCTGCTGACTTCCTTGGCCATATATAAGTGGTTCCAGTTCTTACCACTAAGTGGAGTTTGTTGATATGAAGGATTAATTTTACGAAGGAGGTTGTTAATTGCTATGTCTTTTGCAGGAATTTAACAGTGAATTAGCAAGACATTACTTTAAACTGTAATACCATGTTTACACACTGGCATTAACAGCAGTTAAATATACTATTACCTGAATACTGATATGCAGCTAGCTTTGCTGGTATCCTTGTTTGAGTTAGATTGTGTATGATTTAAAAAAATTCAAGACTATAGCCTGCATATATGAGAGGCTGATATGGGCAAGTTAGTACATCTGGAATTGAACAGCAGCTTACATGTCACCAGAAAATTTAATATTACAGGGTCTTTTGGAAAAACTAAAGCTGTTCCTGTGTAAGATCTAGCATGCCCAGACTGTTAAGATTGCCATGCCTCCTCTCCTGTCTTGATTTTCTACTTCAATTTCTTGCACTGTCATAAACTGAAGAGCAGTGGCATGCCAGTATTCTGTGGATGAATGAAGCAGGCTAATCCTACTCGCATAGATATTGCAAACACACAAAATCAAATGATTTGGTCATATCTACATGTCTTATTTTAGACATTTCTAAAATATAAATGAGTGGACAATATGCTGTTTTTCACATAAGTAATAGCACAAGGGTTGAATTGCGTTTGCACTTTTCTGGAACAGTTATTGAAAGCTACCATCTTTGTTTAAGATGATGTTTGCCACACATTATCTAGCATGCAAAAAAAATGTAGCAGGCTTTTCAGACAGCATAATTTCTCATCACTTTCCTAGTTTGTGGCTAACACAACTGATCTGGCAGATCTCTGGAAGGTCTGTCTGAACTGTATCTTATTTTTTGAAGATCTGCAAGACATTACTAATCTGAAATATGTAATACATTCATAAATAACAAACATTTCAGATGGTATGTGTAAAATCCTTGTGATTTCTCATATGCAATATATTATAGAAGCACTGTCCCTTTATATTCACTAAATGCACATGGTTATTTAGATTTGATTTTTTTTGGTGCATTAGCAAAGTGCTATTGGCATATTATGGCATGGGTTGTTTTTCAGCATGCACATTTGACGTGATATATCTTCATTGCATACCTGATAGAATTATTTCAATATAGTTATGAAGGTATTCTGACCTAAACTTTGAAAGTTACTTTACCTTTGTATTATTATATTAACCTTTGTATTAGAAGTGATAGTGATGTCCCTAATAAATATCTTGAATATGAATGTAGTGTCCACTTTGTTTTAACCCTTCACACACCATTACACTTATCTTTTGGCTAAAACAAAGGAGAGCGGTTACTTCACAAGAGTTTGTGTGAATATGATTAAATTTTGGAGATGCTACTTCAAACCAACATTGTCAGGTGAAGCTGAGAGCAAAATATTGTTGTGTCAGAATAATTGTCAGCTAAAAATAGATAATTTTAGTAGTCTACAAGAGAATAATTTACATGCCATGTTTGTATGTCGTGTTGAAACAGATTTTCCATGCACATGATTCTTTTGTAAAACATTAAAAATGTCTTTTTTAATTCTTTATTTGATCATTTTAAAGCAACCTTATTTTTTATAATGTACTTTCCACTTCATCCTGATAATGTTGTTTTAAAATACTATTCCTGAAATTTAATGATATATCCAAAATTAAAACTTAAATTAATTGAAGCAGGTAATTGCTTTTCTTTTGTTTTTGGCCACGAATGTTTCCTTACTAACTGCATTAGCAGGGATTAAAATCAAGAAAACTGCTACATTCATGTTGAAAATATTTGTCGGGATATTACTTTCAGCTATGTATGTTTTTAATTTCATTTTTGCTAGAAAAACACTGCTTACAAATACTTGTTGAAACTTTGCCAGAGTTGTGATTTCTGAAGCCATTGTGCAGATTGGAGCAGTATGGCATTAAGGACAAATTGCTACAATGGATAAAAGGATGGTTCAGTGGGAGAAGACAGAGTGCTAATCAATGGATACTGCTCTACGTAGACTAATGTTATTAGTGGTGTCCCTCAGGGTTCAGTGTTGGGCCCATTGTTGTTTAGTATATTTATCAATGATATTGATGAAGGTATATCAGGCTTAATGTCCAAGTTTGCAGATGATACAAAGGTTGGCAGGATTGTTAATAACAGTAATGACAGTATGCTGCTGCAACAGGATCTAGTGAAAATGAGCAGATGGGCTGAGAGGTGGCAACTGAAGTTTAACATTGACAAATGCAAAGTACTGCATATGGGTAGCAGTAACCCCAAAGAAATGTACCAACTGGGTGGTGTTACACCACCCAGTTGGTACATTTTGCCCATGACTGCACAACTACACCCAGTGTAATTGTGCAGTCAGATATGAAGTTTTCTGAGAGTGCAGACAGGCTGCCAGAGTAGGTCATGGTGTCTTGTCAGGAATTTTGCGAGCAGGGATAAGGAGCAGGGATAATAAGGCAATGGTCGGGCCACACCTTGAGTACTGCATATAGGTCTGGAAGCTTCATTTTAGGAAGGATCTAGAGTTGCTAGAATGAGTACAGAGAAGGGCAACAAGACTGGTGAAGAGAACAAAGGGGTGCTCTTATGAAGAAAGGCTTAAGTTCTGCAATTTGCAGCCAGCTTTTGGAGACCAAGCACCTTAGAAGTGATCTGATTGAGATGTATAAGGCCTTGAATGGATTGAGCAGGCTTAATGCTGATGGGATTCTTCCTCTTTCTCAGGTTACAAACCTGAGGGGGCATAGATTCAAACTGAGGAAGGACAGTTGTAGAACAGATGTGCGGAAGTTTGCCTTTAGCCAGCAGGTAGTTGATTTCTGAAACAAACTTCCATCTGTTGTTGTGGAAGTTGATAGCTTAAATAAATTCAAGGCAGAACTAGACAAACATTTGGAATGAATGGATCAGTGAAATGGGAAGGTTTTTTTTTTTTTTTTTTTAACCAATGCTGTATAAGCTTGCTTTCTTGCATCATGTGCCAGTTCTAATTCTAATTCCCCCCACTCCACCAACAAACTATAATTTTTCATAACACACTTATTTTTATTTATTTACACCTTGTGCACCTTCCAACCTTGTACCTAAGGTGTCTCAGTTGACACCCACCCTTGCTATGACTGTTTATCACTAGTTCATCCCAAAGTTCTAATCATCATTCAAATTTGTTATACCTAGTGTGTGTAGGTCACTATGGTAGTACAGATTGTCTCTCTGAACTGTCTACCTTCTATTTTATCCTATTTCCTGTTAGATTTTTAGCCCTAGCCGGAGTACACATCTTTGTTTTCTTAATACCATTGGCCCACCTTTCTCTTAGTCTGCTTCTGAACTTATATGTCATTCATATTTGCTTTAAATGTCTGTTTGGCTAATTTTCCTTTTCACAACATTTTTTGCTTGCCCATATCATCTTAAGTTCACTTCATTTACCTCTGATCGGGGCCCCAGACTGCCAAGTGATAATTACCAAGCGATTTTCCTAGTGTGATTATCTAGTGTTTTTTTATAGGGCGAGTACTAGCTTATTTTCATAAACCCTCCTCTGCTCACAATGTTACTGCTACCTTTGCTAGCAACACGCTTCTTGATTAGACCGGGGTTCAAGATCGTGAGCCGACCGGGCTAGCCGAGTGGGTAAAGTACTCACCCGGCAACCCAAAGGTCGCGGGTTCGATTCCCGCCTCGGGCTTGGATCAAAGTACTGCAAAAACCTTGGGAGGTGCAATATGGCCACAGAAGCCGATGCGCCAACAACTACCAAATCAAAAAAAAAAAAAAAAAAAAAAAATCAAGCTCGTGACCACCAAATACGAAGGATGCGGAAAGGTCAGGGAATGACTACCATATATCCCCGGAGAAATATGCTCCAAATAACAAGCAAACAACCCTTGCTAGCAATGTACTGCTCTGATTGCATGGTTGCTGGTTGGCACCACTGCTTCCTCCATGTGGTGGGGTCTGAAACCTTGGGTGGAAAGAACTGCTTACCCCAGGGCTAAAAGGAACAAACATGGAATTGTGACAATAATCCTCCAATTGAGCTTCGGCATCCATCATGTTCTAAATTAAATGACACTGACCATGACACAGAGCAGTGCGAATGCCCATCTTTCCTTATTTTCCACTCCTTGTAAAACAAATGCATGGAGTACCCTCTTCCATTTCTCATATAGAAATGCTTGAAAAGCTTTAAAGGTTTGCCTAAAATGGTGAAAAGGCATAGATTCACTAATAGAAAGTGTGAGTCGTAAGCAATCAGAGACTCTGCTGAAACTCTTAGCCTTTGGTGGTGTGCCTATTCAATTTACCCCATATGCAACACTAATTACCTCCAAAGGGGTAATTGCTAAGTGGGATTTGATCAGTGCCACAGAAGATGAACTGGTTCAAGCGGATTATGATCAGAAAAGATGGCGAGCTCATTCCCATGTGGAACATCATCCTTATGTTTGGCACACCAAATTTACCATCAAGTGTTAAGCCGGCTATCTCAATTGCCATGTAAGACCCTATATTTCTAACCCTGTCAGATGTTATAAGTGTCAAAAATTTGGGCACTCCTCAAACCATCTGTCAAGGGAATGTAGTATGCCCAAACTGTGGGTCATTCAGAATGTGATGCTGAAACACCACATTGTCCAAAATTTCAAAGTCTTGTGAACTATGGAAAACAGCGAAAAAGATCCAAAAATACAAAGTAGAGCAGAAAATCACTTACCAGGATGCAAAGAAGAAAATTATGCTTACTACACCAAACACCCATGCAGCAGCAAAGAAATAACTGTCAGCAGTGGCACAAACTGATGTGCAAGTTCCCCAACCATGTCTATTGCAGATTGGGCCCAAGAAATACTGTCAATCTCACAGGAATCTCCTAAGGAACAGCATGTGATATATTGTGCAAACAACACACCAGTTAGTCCCACCAACTGCATCCCAGTCTTCATCAGAAGTCATAAAAACTAAAACAGCAGTCTCGATGTCGAAGGCTCAGGCCAAATTTAACAAATGTGGATACAGACAACAATAACAACCCGGATGAGCCAATCTTATATCTGTATATGCAGAAGACGACATGGACACAGGATGTCTTATTTTCTCAAAAAAAGAAAGAATAAAATTGGAGAGACAAAAACAGACTGGACCTAAAAAGCAGACTGAATCAAACCCAACTGCTGAAAACAAATAATGGATCACATCATACAGTGAAATTATAGAGGCCTACATAGCAATATTGTGATATCTATGACCTAATCAAGCAGTATAGTCTGGTAAGCATATGTTTACACAAGAAACTAATCTACCTCCACAAGTAATTCCAGTAATCGAGAACTGTACTGTTCATCAACATAATAGAAATAAAATTAAATATTGTGTGTGGAGGTGTGGCCATTCTTGTAAATTCAAGAATCCCTAATAAACATATTCCACTGCAGACTTTAGAAGCAGTAGCAATATGTGTCTCCTTAGGAATCATGTTAACAATAGTTGCAATCACCAAACAAAGAATATACTTCTAATAAATTAGAACCTAGAAGAACCTCTTCTACAGATTCTTTCTCCCTTTTTTGTTTTTTAGGGGATTTTAATGCACACCACCCACTCTGGGGATCCCCATATACAGACAGATTAGGAAAACTTCTGGAATTGCTGCTTGACAAACATAATCTAACATTGTGAATATTGGTGCTGATATTTACATTCATTTCTCCACTGGAACAACTACAGCTATAGACTTAATCTTCTCTCCAGCATTGTTTCCATTCATCTAGTCAACTCTGGACAAGCCACTAAACAGTGACCATTATCCAATAATTTGAAATCCAAACAACTAGAATCCCTCAGGCAGATAATGTCCACTTAATATATCTCATTCGATGATGAAATTATCAAATACTAACCCATCGATGATGCCACACAACACAATGCAGGTTCTGAATGCTGTAACCGATGCCACACCCAAAATGTACCGGTTCTTTTTAACATGCCAATCAGTGGTGGAGTGATGGTTGGAAACTTGCTAGAAAAGAGAAAAACTATGCATGGAACCTGTTTTGTAAAGACAAACAACTGAGAACCTTATAAATTTCAAAAAACTTGAAGCAAAAGCATGATCTGTAAGGAAAAAGATTCTTCGATTCAGTTTGCCTCTATTATAATAAAGAATACCAACAGAAAAATAATTTGGAATAAAATAAAAATTAATGTAGATTTCTGCCATAACCCTTTTCAGTACTGAGATGGAATGGGCAAGTATCATTTCTAGTTGAAATAACTAATGCTCTGGCAGAAAATTTTGAAAAATCTCAGGTATATCTGCATATGAATCATCTTTTCAGCAACATGAAACAAAGGCTGAGCAATGCAAATTAAATTTTAGCACAAGACTATCACTTCCATATAATCAGTTCCTTACAATTTTGGAGCTCCAGTATGCTTTAAATAAATCAACAAATGGGGCAAATGGTCCTGATGGGATTTATTACCTTGCATTTCACTGTCCAGATAAAAAGGCATTAAACTCCCTATTGCTTTTTCTGAATTGAATTGGATCTTCACTGAAAGCTACTATCCTCACTCATAGTGTCATTCAACGGTACTAGCTTTTCCTAAACCTTGAAATGATCAGACGAATCCATGCAACTATAGACTGATATCCCTTACCAGCTGCTTGGGCAAGACATTAGAAAAGATGATACACAATGCACTTGTATGGTACGTAGAATCCCACTCAATCATCAGTTGTAATTAATATGACTTCTGCAAAAACACATCCACATTAGACCTTATGATGAAACCTGAGTGTAACATATGGAATGCCTTATTCCAAAAAGAACATCCTGTCACGGTGTCCCTGAGTATTGAAAAAGCATTTCACACCACCTGGCACTATGGCATTCTGCAAGACCTGTATGCCATAGGATTTAGAGCTCTACTCCCAGTGATCATAGAGTTAATTTAAAAATAGAACTTTTCAAGTGAGTTATCGTAATGCCGTTTCACAATCTCTTGTCCAAAGAGAAGTACCACAGGGATCAGTACTCAGCACTACCCTATTTGCAGGCTTCTCCGTAGCCAGGTGGGAAGGAGCAGCAGTGCGTAGCACACACTTCTTGATGAGACCGGGGTTTGAGCCCATCACCACCAAATACGGAGGATGCGGAAAGGTCAGGGAATGACCACTGCATATTCCCGGAGCAATATGGCCTTAGTTGCTAATGCTCCTAAAAAAAACCAAATAACAATAACAACTATCCTATTTGCTATTAGAATGAACAATTTAATGCAGAACATTTTGGATAATGTAGGCATCTGTCTTTATGCCAATGACTTCTTGAAATATCTTTCCTTTCACAGAATGTGTTCCATTGAAAGGCAACTGCAGTGCTCACAATAAATAAAATAGTGTCATGGACTTCACGTAATGGTTATAGTCTATTGGCAACCAAAAATACAGCCATTCACTTTTGTAAAAAAAAAAAAAAAAGTGTCAACTACATCCAGAACCTGAATCATCACTCGTAACTCAACTGATGCCAATTACCAGCAATATTTGATTCTTGGGCACGACATACCCAAAATCCATTCCAAACCGACATTCCAGAAACTTACTTCAAACACGAACTGTCTGTATGAAAAAGCAGAATATACTTAAAATCATCTCATCTATGACACAGGGAGCTGATCGCTATAATCTACTCCGCCTATACTGAGCTTTTATCAGATCTCAATTATATTATGGTGCCCCAGTTTGACTCTGCTCGAAAGACTCTGTTAGCATGCCTCAACCCAGTACAACATAGTGCGCTAATGATTGCTTTTGGGGAGTTCTCCAGTCTAGAGATAAGGATGTCAAAATCCCATTATATAAGGATAATGTATATAAAGATGTTAGACCACACCTGGAATACTGTGTTCAAGTATGGAGACCACACCTAAAGAAAGAATTGAGCATTTTGAAAGGGTCCAAAGATGGGTAACTTGCCTAGTGAGATTGGCAAAAGGGCATCCATATGAGGAAAGACTTAGAATATGTGGGTTGCAGTGCTTGGAAACTAGGCACTTTAGAGGAGACTTGAGGTGTTTAAGGCTCTGAGAGGCATAAGCAAATTAATGAGGACATAATTTTCACTGTTATAAATGATTCTATAACTTGGAGCCATAAATTCAAGTTACGGGGGGGAGATGTTTAGACTGAATTGCAGAAAGTCTTATTTTAGCCAGTGAACCATAGAGAGTCATAGATTACCTACGTGGGTGGTAGAGGCTGACAGTTTGGGGAAATTCAAAGGTTAGCTGGATAATTACCTACAGGAGGAGGGAAGTGCATAGGTTGTCTATTTCCTTTTCTTTTATTAATTTATTTTTTTTTTTGGCTAATGAAGCATAAGCCATAGGCATCCTTGCACCATGTGGCCATTGCTAATACTAAAGCCTATATATAGAAACCAATGAACCTTCACTTCACCTTCGAAGAAAGATGTTGCTCCTCAGTTATGCAGTTAAAATACATAGCCTTCCATCTCGTCCTATCTGGTCATACCTCTATGATGCTCAATGGGCAAGTAAACCTTTTTAGAAATAAACTTCATGAAAACAAACCTATAGGAATATGTCTACAAGAGCTAATTTAGCAGTGGAATATGCATTTGATCAATTCTCATCAAGACAGAAATTGTACAACCTCCACAGAAAATGTGCATACCTTAATGTGATGACTGCTTCTCACATTGGGGGAAACACTCTTCTTCCTGGAGGCGCCTCCATAGCCAGGTGGGAAGGAGCAGCAGTGCGTAGCACACACTTCTTGATTAGACCGGGGTTCGAGCCCGTCACCACCAAATACGGAGGATGCGGAAAGGTCAGGGAATGACCACCGCATATCATGGAGCAATATGGCCTTAGTTGCTAATGCTCCTAAAAACCAAATAACAACAACTTCTTCCTGTTCAGTCAAACCTTTCAGAAACTACATGCAGCCGACTCCTAGGCAAATGCACTGACTCTAAAAATTTATACAGATGGTTCCAAAAGTGACATAGCTGTAGGAGCTGCTGTGGTCCTACCAACATCAACAGTCTCCATCTCATTACCATATGAATGCAGTGTTTTTTTGCTACAGAACTCCATGCCATTAAGATGGGTTTGACCTTTCTTGCTAATAATTTCACTCCGAAGATTATAATCTATACAGACTCTTTGAGTGCAGTGACAGCCCTACAAGGCAATTTTCACTCTCCACATCCATTTATAAATCAAATAAGAACTCAAATATTGGAACTCCATAACAATAAGCAGACTGTCACATTTTGTTGGATCCCAGGGCAACACTGGAATATTAGGAAATGAGCGTGCAGATAAAGCAGCAAGAAATCCCTTGGACAACAACCATTCCAGATTCCTTACGTGGACTATAAACCAATCATAAGCTGAGTATGTAATGAAAAATGGACAGAAATTTTGCGTAACCAATTAAAAAAAAGTTATGAAATATAAAACAGTCCACAGCCATGGAAATCTAGCTTCCACTCAGACACAGAGGTTGTGCTTGCCAGAGCATGTATCGCTCATATCTACCTTATGCATCTCTATTTATTGCAAGGAAATAAACCCCCACTGTGCTTGCACTGTGATTCACCACTAACTGTAAAACATATTCTTATAGAGTGCACTCATTCAGTCTGCCAGATCCTCATCATTCTGATCCCTCTCTAACTTAAATAAGTCTCTTCAACTTAGACATATTACTAGGGACAACTACAATTTATCTGAGTTTTTCCACTATCTAAAATTTATTTAATATACTTTTACAGTGTTTTTCCACAGGAACAGGCCCAATTTGGCCATAGCAGCCCTGTGCCCCCCCCCCCCCCAAATAAAACTACTATAACAAGAACATCCTCTGATTGTATATTTGTTATGATTTAGGAATGATTTTTGCCATTGATTAATTAAATTTATCATTTCTCCTTAAATCTAATTTCTGAAGAATTTTGAATTTGAATAAGTCCTTTATTTCTTACCTGGCTCTTGGCTTTGTAAGTTAAAAGGGGTTAACTGTGTTATAAGCAGCTAATTCCTCTTTTGCTCTGATTTTGTTTCATGGATTTACTTATTTATAGGATACACAAAATTACTGTTTTTCCTTGCCTCTGTCTCCACTTTCATAAAGTTTGTTTTTACATAACTAATTTTCATGTCAAATTCTCTACAACCTTTATTTTAAAGTCTTTTCATGTTGTAGGCTACAGTTAAACAGCACAATATCATTCACTTCTAATAATGATCTAATTTTTATGTCTAATAATGCTGTCAGTAACTTATTCTTTAATTAAATAGTCCATGAAATTTATAAAAATAAGTAGGTGCTAAGGTGAAGCCCTGTCTCATTTCAAGTTTACCATTAAATATTTTCCAATTCTTCCTTTGATTCTTTACTGCAGATTTGCCATTTTTATTCAGACATTTTATTACTTTTGAAAGATGCCTATTTTTATAATGCCTCTTGATGCCTATTTTTATAAAAATGCGAAATCGCAGATTTCCAGATAATGCCTTAGTCCAATCTTCTGAACTAAAGCATTAGTCCAGAAGACTGAATAACAGCCTTCTGGAACTCTTCCTTTGGAAAACAAACTCTAGATAATGTGATGACACTATTTTCCCTTCAGCTTTCTCAATTTCATCAGTGCTTGCTGTTTTTCCATACCAGACTTCTACCTCAATAATATCTAAATTCTCCCATTTCAATATTTTCCTCTTCAGTGATGCTATCATCTCCTTCATTTAGCAACTTTTCAATTTCATACTTCTAAAATATCCTTTCCTGTTTTAGCTTTGCTTTTCATTTTTCGTTACCTTAGTTATTCCATTCACCTCCCCTCTGACATTTTTAACTAAATGCAAAACATTTTCTACCTTCTTGAATTCCAAATCTCTCTAAAAAATCTTCCCAGTATTTTTATTTAGTCTCTTTTATACATATCTTAGTCTGTTTACTCTTTTATTTATATACTGATAATGGATTTATTCACCAAAAATTTGTTAAAATTTTCCTTTTCTTTAACTGTCTTTAACTTCTTTGGTTCCCCATACCTCTTTCACTAAACGAACTTTTGTCATTCTTCATCCAAAGTCATATGAACATCAGGAATGTCATTTTAGCATTTTGAGAAAAAATGTCATGTTTAATGGTTGTTGGTCTGAGAGCATTTCACTTTTTGTCCATTTTAATATCTTTTTATATCTCTTACATATGGTACTAATTATTATTTTTAATTTTCTTCTTTTTTATTCTTCTTTTAATAATTAGTACCATAACTTTTAAGATTCTTTTCAGTAATGATTTAGTCATTTATGCTTTTCTTCTTTCTGTTGTGATCCTTCTCCCTCAACTTGTAGCTGTCTTTATGTTGGCTACATAAGAACTTTGCATTGCAAAATTCAAATGTAGTCTGTAGTTTTCGAAGTCCATCTCTTAATTTTGATCTATTTTGGAGCATGCTGAAGAATAATGTAAGTGTTCCCCATAGTTCAGTTCTTTCTCCCATTCTTTTCCTCTTGTATATTAATGACCTTCTCCCACTGACTACAAGGCCTGTCCATAGTTTTGCTGGTAATGGCACATTGCATTCCACTTTCCAGTTTTAGAATCCTTGCCCCGCACAAACAGATTCAACTCGAATATTCACTACCAATTCTCTAAATTCTGATCTCCAGGTAATCTTTCAGCGGGGTGAAGATAACTTAGTTGATTACAATCCTAAAACTCGGTCTTGTTTGATATCTCTCAAAAAAAATTCTTTTGCTCTTATGCCTATCTTCGATGACACTCAGATTTCTAGATAAGATCACATATGTGTAATGGGATTATCCTGACTTCTAATCTCTCTTGGCATGGGCACATCACAAATATTGCTTCATCTGCATCAGAGCCGGACCAAGGTATTTCCGCGCCCTGGGCAGAAAGGTTTTTCGGCGCCCTCTTACCAAGGATATGCTTATTTCTTGCCTCATTGTTCTTCTGTTTTTGGCCCCCCGGGCAAAAGGCCCTATTAGCCCGTGCCTTAATCCCACACTGCTCTGAATCTAAAAAATTGGGTTAACTTTTGGCGTTACTTTTCTTCCAAACAGCTGCCCACTCTGTACAAATCGAAAACTCGCCCAGCCATGAAATATTGTTTCCACATCTGGGGCGGTGCCCCTAAAATTTCTTTCAGGGGCTTCTAGATTCCATTCAAAGGAGGGCAGTTAGGCTAGTTAATGATCTAACAATCTCTCCACTCTGTCTCATAGACGTTCTGTTTCTGCTGCATGTCTTTTCTATAGATACTTCCATGGGCACTGTTCTTCTGAATGGGGTTCTATAATTTCCGCTCTCTTCCAAACCAATCTGAACACGTGCAGCCACCAGTCAGCATCCTTTTACTATTGAACTTCAAATTCACGGAAAAAACTTTTCTTCTTCCTTATATATTCTTCACACTTCCGTTTGCTGGAACAACTTTCATTCGTACCTATTTCCTGAAAATTAATCTACAGAAATTAAAGTGTAATGTTAACAAGTACAGTATCTTCTTTCATCTTCTCAACCTTTAACCCATGCGCGATACTGAGTACTATAGGTTTTAATACCTCTCATGTTTGGGGTTTTAATGAGAGAGACAGGGCGAGCGCGCATCAAGGAGTTTTCAGATACTGTATATCAGGAGTGGTCTACTTAATTTGCGATGTGATCTACTTTTTTCCTTCAAAATGTGCCGTGTGCCGCGATCTACCAACCTAAAAATTACATTGCACAAGGTGCACAAATCGAGGGATGACTGTATATTTAAAATTCGTCGTGATCGACCGAAATTAAATCCGCGATCGACTCGTTGGCCACCCCTGCTGTATATGGTCTCATCGCACAAACAGACACGCACATACTCAAGGCATGTACATTAGCAGTTTGTTGAAAGAGGCGTAGCATTAACCCAATCCACAACTTTATTTTTATAGGTAAAAATTTAATGAACGCTTTTTTTAAAACCCTTTTATAATTATACATAGGCCTGTTGTGTTTCTATTAATTACTAATCTGGTCTTGGAAGCACATTATAAAACGTCGTGTTTTTGAAAATTATTGGGTTTGAAAGCAAATTTTTTTTTTTTTTTTTTTTGCAGTATGCTAGGAGAAAGGCCATCTTAATACATGCGTTGATTATGACGAATAAATAACACTTCACTTGCATAATTCAGTTTCTGTTTCAGTGTCATGTATGAACCCTTCTCTTGGGAGAGTTCTTCAATAATCTTTAACATTTAGGTTTAAGTTTAATTTGAAATTACATAGAAAAATATAGTAGAATTGGGAAAAATACCTAACCCAGGAGCATTGGGGATGAAAATTTCCCGAATAATTACAAAAACAGTATATGTAGTACAGCTCTGTAACGTGCACCAGCCTCCCCCTTCCCCCAGGCGCCTCCGTAGCCAGGTGGGGAGGAGCAGCAGCAGTGCGTAGCACACGCTTCTTGATTAGACCGGGGTTCGAACCCGTCACCACCGAATGCGGAAAGGCCAGGGAATGTTTTCAATATTTTTCAGTTAAGTCGAGTAGAGAAAATTTATCAAAACTGAGATAATGCTTTAAAATGATTTGTAGAGTATTCTGCTACTCTTTTGTGGAGATCACACATCTGAATTTGATTGTAGATATTTTTGTTTTGGATTTTTTTTTTTTTTTTTGTAATGTAATTAATGCTTGTTACGTTCATCTAAGGTAATTTTTTACCTGCATTTATTTTAACAATGACCTTCAAAATATGTTATTTGTGCTGGTTTCCGTGTTAATACCTCCCTCCCCCATACATACGAGATGTGGCAATAAAGTTCCCAGAGTGGCGCAGTAAAAAGAACACAAAGTGAATGTGCTCAAAAATGGTTTTATTTTTATTCAACCTAATCACCACCTGATTGAATGCACTTATTACACCTTTCTAAAAGTTTCAGAAAAGAGGCAGCGAAGGCGTCCAAAGAGATTATGTTGAGTTCAGCGGTTACGTTTTTCTTTTATGTTCTGAAATATCTTTCCTTTCAGGACAGTCTTCACCTTGGAAAAGAGGAAGGAGTTCGCTAAGTGGTAGATGAAGAGAGAGAGTAGGGCGGATGATCTGTACTGTGCCATGTTTCGTCAGAAATGCCTTCACAACAAGTTCAGGATGGGCGGGGGCATTGTCGTGTAACAAGAACCAGCTGCCTTTCTTTCGAAATTGCGGTGTTACCAGGCAAAGCGCTTAAATACTCTTTGAAGCACCTATACGTAGAACGCGGCATTGCCTCTCTCTCCCTTTCAGGTACAAATTCTTTGTGAATTACACCCTGTTTATCGAAAAACCTTATCAGCATCATCGGTGATGATGCTGATAAGGACTTGGTGTTGATTTTGAAGTCCACTGCATGCTCTGATTCGTGTCTGGGTCTTACTGAAACATCCAACACTCATATCCAATGAGAAAAAATGGAAATAAATTCTGTCCTGCCGCTAACATTTTAACGTCTTTTACATTTAAGTCATCGGCAGGCGTTAAAAAATTTAAAATTTCAGATATTAATAAAATTAATGGATAATGATATATAACAATGTTTTTATTTTAATAATAATTACATATCGGTTACTGAAAGTATTGGTCCGTGTAGGATATATAATTTTTAACATTGAAGATTTTAGTTCATGACTAAATATTACATCATCTATAGTTGTTTCATTACGTGTGGTATTTATCGGAAGATCTGATGACATGTACAAGTTGAAGAATATTTTCATAAATGTGCAGAACTTTTTCCAACCTCCCAGTTTAATTGTAAAGAAAAAAATTACATTCAATCTGAAAACACCAGGTAACTTGAAACCAGATGCGTTTTCGAAATAACGCATTTCCCAGTTTCCGATTTTTTTTTTTTTTTTTTTTTTTTTTTTTAATCTTAAAACCTTAATATTTTTGTTTCTAAATTCCTTAGCTTTCCGACGATATGCTATACTTACACATTATCCGTTTATTATGTGAAAAAATTTCCTTGATCATATGTTCATAATTTCCACTATCCTGGAAAAACTACTGCAATTTTCAGAAGTTTTAAAGTTTTTTTCTCTAGCATAGAGCCAAGATGAAGCTCCGTGCAAAATTTCATTAAATTTGGTCGAGTAGAATATAAATTAAACTGGAATAATTTTCGTAACGCTTTTCGCATGACTGTTTTTTGTTAAATTTTTTTTTTTAATAACGCCAGTAAAAACGTTTTTAATGTCAACGGTCGAGGAAATTAGGATTGACTTGACAAGTCCACCCTGTTGCGTTTGCTCAACAGGGTGGCTGTTCCGCACAAATTTTGCATAGACCTTCGTTAACCCTAAATTTTCATGCAGAATTTGACGAATCGTTTCGTTATTCATATGCAACCCATCGGCCATCATTCTGAAAGTCAAACGATGATCACTTGCCACAAGTTCTCGAATGTTTGAAACTCTCTCCTCGTTTTGACGGACACCGGTCCGCCCGATTCTTGTTTAGGAACATCACATCCGACTTTGAACCGCTTATACCGTTCAAATACGCTGTTATGACATAATGTTTCATCACCGTAAACTGTTTTTAACATGTCATGTTTTTGTTGCAGATTTTTCCAGTTTAAAGCAAAATTTGATATTCGTTCGTTCGGCGCCTGCGTAGCTAGGTTGGCAGGAGCGGCAGTGCGTAGCACACGCTTCTTGATTAGACCGGGGTTCGAGCCCGTGACCACTAAATACTGAGAATGCGGAAAGGTCAGGGAATGACCACCGCATATCCCCGGAGCAATATGGCCTTAGTTGCTAATGCTCCTAAAAACCAAATAACAACATAATATTCGTTCGTTCGTTCGTTCGTTGCTCCACTGCAATGACACGGAACGTTAACGCTTTTGATTAAACTGGTTTTTGTAATCTGTCAGCTTACTGGACAGGCTCTTTACCACCATCGGTTGGAGGAATTTGAACTGCGACATGCCACTTCCGTTTATTTCAAACCCATCGAACATGGCCGTACCAGTCGAGGAACTTTATTGCTACACCTCACATTTTCTAGCTTCTTTAATAGCAAATATTTGTGTTTGGTAAATTTTACCTCAGGTGTGTGCTAAAATCTGAAGATATCACCTGTGCTTATGGGTAAAACAATAAACGTAAAACACGTCCATAATATTGTGCTAATTCTTTGTTTTCCTGTGCCAATCAGCACTACTGTATCCACAATGTAGACAATTTAACATGTTTAACTAATTACATTGTGTGCTAAAGGTCGTGTTGGTTGACTCGGGAGAGCAGAGAATTTCTCTTTTGCTGTCAGTGTGGCATTTACTCTGGCTTGCGCTTGCTCTTTGTGTTGTTCTTTATCCAGGAGATCCTGCGAGGATCTTCTGGGCATGCTAAAATTTTGTAAGTTTTCTTGGAAATGTAGTGGATGATTGGGGCAGGACTTCTCTAAATTCAGTTCCCCAGTTTTTTTTTGTAACACTGAAGTTAACTTTTTCACTGTTCAACTTGCAGTTGCACAGCTAGTTTTTTTTTGGGGGGGGGGGGGGGTTGTAAAACGTTGAGAACTTGTTTGAGTTTTGGATTGTTTTGAAAATAAGTTTATATTTTCAAATTTTCAAAGAAACGCACGTTTGAACATGATGACATTTAAATAATCATCTAGAAAAGTATTAATTCAAATTAAACGTTTAGGCCACCTACAGTTTAATGAGAAACTAGTAATTTCTAAAATAGGCTGTAATAGTGGTATCTCACAATTTTAAGTAAATGGCAAATCAGCTTTTGGTGTTGCTATTTGTTTGAAAGTAGTGCAATACTAAGGCAACTCGTGGCTAAGTGAAAGTTTGCCTTTATGTACAGTATGCTACCTGTAGGAAGATTTGCTAATTTTTCGTTTTTTTGTGGTAGTATTTTAATTTTTCAACATCATGGACATCTTTTCCAAATTATTTTTAAAAGAATAATCTATTTGAATCGATGTTGAATTTGTGTGTGTGTGTGTTGAAATTTTTTCTGTTTTTATACCGTCAAAAAGTAGTACAACTTACCTATATTCAAACTTATAAAAGAAAGCTTCATGGTTTGTGTTTGAAACAAATTTATCATAATAAAATTGATGTGCTCTTAGTGTCATTTTCTGAATAATAAGCTACAACCGGAAGAACCGTTACGGCAGCAGTGCGTAGCACACGCTTCTTGATTAGACCGGGGTTCGAGCCCGTGGCCACCAAATACGGAGGATGCGGAAACTTCAGGGAATGACCACCGCATATCCCCGGACCAATATTGGCCTTAGTTGCTAATGCTCCTAAAAACCAAATAACAAGCAAACACAAACAACGGTTACGGCCAGCGGTAGACGAGTGATCAATCTAAAGCAGTGGTTTTCAACCGGGGTGCCGCAACAATATTCCAGCGGTACCACGTAATTTGGGTTTAAGTTACTTAAACTTATTATTTTTTAAAATTTATATGTTTATTTCATTATAAAAAGGTGTACAGTATCTTTTTAATTTTGTGATGATCTATAATTGATGTTTACTTAGTACCTCTATACAGGGTGATTCATTACCAGTGCGACAAACTTGCAGGAGGTGTAGGGGGCACAAAGACGAATCGGAATCACATAGCATTGCAGGGTCCGAAATGCCTTCGTCATGCGGTAGAGAATGTTGAACGGGATTTCGCGTGAACAGCGATCCCGCTGGAAGTCAGCATTTGCGAACCGTTTCTGTTGAAGAAACCAAGTAACAAAAGTCCTCCGGAGTGGATAATCCGCAGGCTCCAATGATTGGATGCGTTGCAGATGGTATGAACTCATTTGGTTTGTTGACAGTATCCTCCATACAGTGGATTGGGAAATACCTAATCATTGGCCTATCGCTCGAGTACTCGTTCTCGGATTGCCTTCTGCAAGACGTAGGACATTCTCCTCATTGTCTGGCGCCCTCGTCTTTCGCCCTCGATTCATGGTACAACCAGTCTCACGTAACCTTCTGTGCACACGTGCGAAAATCGTATGATGAGGAGCACGCCTGTGCGGGAAACGTTCCTGGTACAAGCGCAGAGCGGCGCGCCCGTTACAGTCCGCAGCTCCATACGCGAGGTGCATGTCGGCCAGTTCAACGTTTGAATACTCGTCCATCCTATTGTCTCGGGAACCTGTTCGCAAATGCTGACTTCCAGCGGGATCGTGTTCACGCGACCTCCCGTTCGACGTCCTCTACCGCATGACGAAGGCATTTCGGACTCTGCAATGCTATGCGATTCCGATTCGTCTTTGTTCCTCCTACACCTCCTGCAAGTTTGTCGCACTGGTAGTAAATCATCCTGTATATAATCTGTATTATGAATTGTAATTTTTATAATTATATTATTGTAATAACTATATATTTTTAAATATTATATATATATATAGAGAGAGAGAGAGAATCGGATCTAACAGGCAGAAAATTGAGTAGGGTTGCTGCAAAATAAATGACTTAGGAGTGCTTATTAAAAAAAAAAAAAAAAAAAAAGGGTTGAAGCCCACTGGGCTAAAGAGTGAAAAAGCATGCTCAAATGAGTAGATTGCAGTTCAGGCCTGGGCAAATGCTAAATACGGTTAATGGTTGAATTCATCATCGAAATGATTAAGTGTATAAACTCCACTGACCTGTGGTTGTACTGGAGTAAAAAAACAGAGCATTTTTTACCGTTCCCTACGCTTCATCATATAAAATGGAATAGTTTCTTGAACATTTCTGCAGTAGCTGATAATGTTTGTGGGTTTTTTAACCTTATTGCATTAGGTTGATCCATGGTTTAATGGAGGATGTCCTGTATCGTTTAATCAGTGTCATTTTTAGAAGAGTAGAAATGTTCCAAGCACTGAACCCTGTATATGCAATCGCCCTAATCTGTTCTGAAGAGCAATCCCCTCTGGCTTGCATGCTGCACAAGGGGCAATTGTAACTAGCACTCAATTGAATAAATAAATAAATACAACCTTTTGCCTCCTGTTACATGACCTGTCTTTTGTTGTATTCGTAACCTAGGTGGCACAATTCGTTTGCCACTATTTGGAGAAGTTGGGGTTGATGCTGAGATCTATCAAGACGTCCTAGACAATAATTCGTTACCTACTTTGTGGTAGCACGTCGGGGAAAGCCCATACCTGTATGAGCAGGACAACGCTTCATGTCATCATATGGCCGCATTATGACGGACTCTTTTGAGGACTTGTGTGTCGAAAAGTTGGACTGGTCAGCGCAGTGCTGACCTCAGTCCTGTTGAGAATTTCTGAGATGAATTGGATCGTTGGGTGCGATTTGAGGAGAGACTGTCCGAGCTGGAGTGGTCGCCGCTTTTGAAGGCCGAATGGTGGAAAATATCGGAGGATATTTACAAAAAAAAAAAAAAAAAAAAAACCCCCTAGCGGAGAGTGTTCCACGGAGAGAGAAAGAAGGGGCTGTCATAAAGGCTAAAGATTTCAGCACACGTTATTAGTTTTCTTGTAAATAAAAGATATATATAGATGTGCAAGTGTCCGAATATTAATGGTAGGACAGTGTATATTGACGATACACTTGCACTGGTCAAATTCAACAGAATCTCCCCTGATTAAATGGTTCCCTCATAACAATTATTAATGAATCCTCTCGCTTTTGCATCCTCTAGATGCCTCTCAAAATCATTGGGTATGTCTTGTTTTTAGATTCGAAATTTTTTTTTAATAAACAATCTGTAATTTACATACTGTATGTTCTCTTTCCATTTTTAGTTCAAGCTAATCAGCATCTTTTCATAACTTAAATAAAATCTCCGACTTTTTTCTTTTCTTATTCCCCCTATCTATTATCATATGTAAATTAAATCATGGACAACTTAAAATTATGCTTTCAACCCACAGCTGTGTAAATCACATTCCCTCTCTTAAAGAATGTACAGAATTGCATAATCTTTATACATAATACCAGTATACCACGCAGTTTTAACTTTTTTCGAAATACAGTATCTCTATGGATAAAATTTGTTGAAGACTTAATTCAATTAATCATCAATAGATGGCACTGAAGACCAAATGTTTTTTGTTTTTTTTAATTAAGTACTGAGTCTTCATTAACAGTATAACTTGGACTAATAAGATTTTTGTTTTCAATTGGGCGATAGTATACCTTTTTGGATAGTATGCAGCCTTTGTAATTGCTTGTGCATGGGTAGATAGTAACTATTTGTATCATCTTTTTAGTTTTTTAGTGTAGCTGCACATATTTAGATTAGAGGGAACATTGCTAATGGTTCATTTGATATAATTGTTGGTTTTTATAGCGATTTTTGATAATTTATTTTGCATTTAAGCTGATGACCAAAAGTGCTGTATTTCATGAAAATAAATCTTTTTCAACGCCCCCCCCCCCCCTTCACCCAGTCCAAGTTCCTTTCTAAAGCAACTGCTGGAACAAGTTCGTGAGAAATTATTTCAGATAACGATAGCTTTTTTTCTGAAAGGAAATCCATTTCTTATACAGGGTGTTTCATAATATGTTGGCATACTTTCGGAATGATTGATTTAAGAAGATCTAAAAACAGTGGAAAAAGTTTTTACGTATAAATGTGTCCGATTCCGAACGGTTACGGAGCTGCAGCTGTTTGAATTAAGAGGGGGGGGGCAATGGAGTTTATCAGTGGTAAAAGATAATAAAAATGATTTAAATAAGATAAGTAGACACATGCTTAGCAAAATGTTTATTCATACTAGGTACATGTTTGCTTATTGATACATTTTTTATTATTTTTAACCATTGAAAACTCCATAACTATTATTTTATAAAAGCCATAGCTCTATAACTGTTCGGAATCGGATTATATAAACTGTTTTCAGGTTCTGAGGCAATCTTGAAAGTATGGCCACATGTTATTAAGCGCTCTGTAAATCGTTAATATATACACTCAGTGATTACTGAATTATGACCACCAACCTAATACCGTGTTGGACCACGTGTTTGTACGAATAACAGCCGCTATTCGCATGGGCATTGACCCCACTAGATGTCTGAAGATCTGCAGCCATGCTGCCTGCAAGGCTTTTCCACTGTGTCAGAATAGAAGTCATACGCCTCACTTCCCGTTCCAAAACATTCCACAGGTGGACTGAGTTAAGGCGAATTTGGAGGCCAATCAAGATGGGTGAGTGATATCTTCAGTGTCCAAAGCATACCAATATGGATTGAGGTAAGGCGAATTTTGGAGGCCAATCAAGATGAGTGACATCTTCACTGTTGCTCGAACACTTAGTGCTGGCTCGATGACACGGCGCTTTATCGTCTTGGAAGGTCCCGCTTCTGTCCGGGAAAAAAATGCAACATGGCAGGGTGCTTATGGTCTCCTGAGCTGCCGGTAGACCTCTCTAGTTGAACGTTGGTCCATACGCGCCAGGAATCCTAACTCTTGCCAGCAAAACATTCCCCATATTAAGCAATCACTACCACCGGATAGTGGACACTATGCAAAATGGGACCCTGGACTCGTGTTGTTTGCACCACACACAAAGGCGTCTGTCGGCGTGTTGTACCAGGTATTTGAATTCATCCGACGAAATACTCGTTTCCAGTCTTTCAGTGCCCAACCAGTGTGTGTTGTTGACACCACAGCATTCGTCGACGATGATCAGCGGTGAGGAGAGGGTATCTGTTGGGTCGTCTGTTGTGGAACCCCAATACATCTGATTGTGCGGCGCACCGTAATTTGGGATATTGTTCTTGCATTCCCCATACTGTATTGCGATGTCATTTGTCGCATAGTGACCTACCTTTGAGCCAGTACAATGCACTGCACCCTTCACTCACCACGAACATATCTGCCTTGCATAATCCTTTATAGATCTGTCGGCGGAAAGTGGCTTGACCCGTTCGACACCATTCTTTGTGACTACAGTGAGCCTTGAGCAACCGACAAGACGTGCCGTTTCTGATATGGAAGTACAGTATCTGATGCATGAGCTCCAACAATTGTTCCCTTTTGAAAATCCATGATAGCTTTACTACGTCCCATAACTGCTACTTTATCACTTTTACTTGCAAGACCAGATGCAAATTACCACTGCTGTTGCGTACGAAGGTGTTCGGCTTTTTATACTTATATATTATACTTTTGTGTACACACACAGACAGTGATCAGTGAATTATGACCATCCCATCCGTAATGGACTGAGCTCGCAGTATAAAAAGCAGAACGGCTTCGTAGGCTAGTGCAGTGGTGATTTGCATCTGGTCGTGTAAATCAAATGATAAAGTAGTAGTTATTGAACGTAGTAAAGATATCACAGAGTTTCAAAAGGGCATGATTGTTTTAATGCATTCAAAATTTGCTTTAATTTAATAATCACATTATAAATGTCTGATTTAAATCACCTTCCGCTCAACTCCTGAACTTTGCATTTCATTATGTTTAATAACATAGAGTAATGCATTGCCAATTTGGAAATTATGTAAACAATAATAAAGGAATAGTTGTCAAAAAAGCTTGTAACACTCTAGGCAATTATTTCATCATATTTTCTTTTATACTTCTTGTAAAAGTGTTCACAATATAATTATAAGTACTGTTGTAAGACACGTGTGGTTGGTTTTCGAAGGTCTCTGTAATGAAATATGTCCGAATTATTTATGATTTATCTGTTGAATAACACTTCTGCAATTTCAGATCTTTTTATATTGTTATTCATATTTTTTTCAAAGGGAACATCCCCTAAAAAAGTCTCTGACTTATATGCGTTCTACCTCCCTTCTTGCTGTTATCTCCCAACAAGTGTAACACAAAATAGAGATAAATAAATTGTCAAATAACGTCTTAATTATATTCAAAATTAGCCTTTAATTTGTTAATCACATTGTAAAGTCTTAATCTGTTCAAAAAATTTCTTTTAACTTACCGTTTCTAAATTAAGAGTAGCGAATATTTAATCTAAATTAATATTATCCACCAGATTATTTCAGGGTAACAGTTCGCCAGGTGGTGCCCTTTCAAGTAATATATTCAGCGGAAAACTCGAAGTCACTTTTTTCTTGCCAGCTGCCACACTTAGTGTGTTTTCCAGTGGTATATGTTAAATACTGTTTCCTTGAATTATCTGATGTATATCCGTTTAGCTTTGCGTTCCAAACCTAGTTTGTTGTAAATACCAATTATATGTTAAAAGTAAAAAATTAACATTGGGTCTCTCAAATATAATAAAATTTATATTTTTGGCCATACTTAATGAAATTAATTAAAATTAGTAAAACTGTTATTGGGACAGCAGGAACAGGTACGCATGAGCCATTCATTTCGTTTTTCTATCTATCCTTACAAAAAAAAAGCCCCTGATGAGTAGCGGAAGATGGTAATGTGGATGAATGGATTTTTCTTTTCCCTTTCTTTTCTTTTTTTGTTAATTTTAGTTTAGATTAAATGTCAATATTAGTATATACTGTATTTAGCATTGGTGATCAAGTCTTTTTAAATTTAGGCATAACCTAGGCTCGTACGTTGCCACCAACAACACTAAAATTGTTAGTCAGCACCATTTGGCTAAAAATTCCCGAAATGCAACCATATTATACCTGCATCCACTCCACGAAATCATCAGTACAAAGGAGTTAAGTCAAATCATGTGCGTATAATTAACTGTAATAATATAATTAACGCCACATATCAGTAGCACATTCCTAACAATTCCATAATAAATAGGATTATTCGATGTAATAAAAAAAAAACGAAATATATATATATATATAAAATCATTAGCAGTTCATAATTCATGAAATTGATAATACGTTGCATCAGAAACTGCTTAGATGTAGGAGAGTTTTTTTCTAGGCTTTTGAATCAACTAAGACGAATGTTTCCTCCTTGCGAAGG
This sequence comes from Mastigoproctus giganteus, assembly GCF_048544385.1. NCBI lineage: Eukaryota > Metazoa > Arthropoda > Arachnida > Uropygi > Thelyphonidae > Mastigoproctus > Mastigoproctus giganteus. The sequence goes on along the minus strand of NC_143588.1, from coordinate 86,982,160 downwards.
TATTTAATCAAGTTATTGTACTGTAATTCAGCTTCTAAATCATCTGCTTTAAAACAGTGCTTTATAGGATTATAAACTTGTTTGTATAATACCGGTTTTTGATGCTGTACGTATATAATGTGAATAAAAGTGCAGAAATTTCTTTATGTACTTTTTAAGCTGATTATTGTGCGTTAAAATATTTATTTAAGAAGTTAGTTTTCATTAGATTCTAATGTGTATATTAATCTGTTATGAACAGAATTAGCCGACCGGGCTAGCCGGGTGGGTAAAGTTCCTGCCTGGCAACCCAAAGGTCGCGGGTTGATTCCCGCCTCGGGTTTGGATCAAAGCACTGCAAAAACCTTGGGAGGTGCATTATGGCCACAGAAGCTTATGCGCCAACAACTACCAAAAAAAAAAAAAAAAAGAACAGAATTAGGCGCCTCCGTGGGTAGGAGCAGCAGTGCGTAGCACACGCTTCTTGATTAGACCGGGGTTCGAGCCCGTGACCACCAAATACGGAGGATGCGGAAAGGTCAGGGAATGACCACCGCATATCCCCGGAGCAATATGGCCTTAGTTGCTAATGCTCCTAAAAACCAAATAACAACAACATGAACAGAATTAAATTATTGAAATAAGTTATTATAATGGTGTGTACCTATCTGATGCATATTTATTCAATATCCAATATGCAGACAACACATTGTCTGCATATTGAATAAATAGCTTGACGGTTGAAGGGGAAAGTTTAAAATACGACATTTCTAAGGGGAGGGGAGGGACGGATTTCCCTCCTTAACGTGCGAGAACTTGCCGTTTTCCGTGATCTTCGGTGAAGGTGCGAGGCACTAACTTGGCTGAAGCTCGTCGCATTCCTAAATCTTGTGTCAACATTGATTGACACGCTCCATAAGAAATGCCAATTTCACTAGCAATTCTTGGATAGTTGAACGTCGATCACTTTTGATCAGATCACGAACACCAAATGGAATCATTGGTTTTTGAAGTTGATGGGCAGCCAGAGCGAGGACCATCTTCCATGGACAAGCGGCCTCCTTTGAACTTTACTAACCACTGAAAGGTTTTCGAATGCATAAAATCTTCTCTTAAAGCTGTTTTAACATTTCGTGAATTTCTGTTGCACTTTTCTTAATGTGAAAATTCTCTGCTCATAGAATCACGCATTTTAAAATACGACGAAAGACTTAAACACCTTCTATTCAAGGAGTGCTGATTCAAACTGACTGCAGATAAATTGGTGATTTAAGCCTTACTATGTCAAGGTGAGTCGCCGAATATGTTGGGAAAGTTTCAGCTCACTACAGCACCTCGATTTCAAGATGAAGTCAGTTCCCGAACTTTTTGGTCAGACCTCGCACATATAAATGTCTCCACTTTTATTCAAATCATCCTCACAGTATATAAAAAAATCTATCACCCTGCGAAGGCACAGTGAAACCAAGACCAGCCAGCTATCACTGACATCAAATACCAGAGCATATTACTACCAAGCCAATTTTCGTACTAATTATTCCAGCACCGAACTCAGCCAACGAGTTCGGTGCTGGAATAACTCTTCTTCCTACTTCCCCTTAGTTGATTCTGCTCAAATTCTTTTAAAATTAAAGTCGAGTAACAAGTTTCTAATACATAAAGTTTTAGATGTGGAATAGTTTCGGCAGAACTTATAATGGTAATCCGCTTTCCGCAATATGGAAGTTGAGCCATATCAAATTTCCCATTTGCGCATGGCAGATGCATCATGGGAACCAACCTCATCCTAAATAATCCTTTCTTTGCATTTGCACCAACTTGATGCCAAAGAAAGTCCAGATGTAAACACGTGCATTTCAAGGTTTTTATCTCAATTTACTGACAGGGATATTCAAAGAAGAATAAAAGCAACTAATATGAAATTCTTAAGATCCACTGATGAATGTACAAATTTAGGATTGCTCACTGAAATAAAGTATGAACGATGACAAGGATTTCCACATTTTATTTTCTATTCATTCATCTGGCTTTTTTCGCGAACTACTTACTATGTAGCTGTTGTCAAAATAAATGGTGACGTAACGAACTCGTACAAGAGGCAAAGGTTGTTTTTACTTCTGAGTGCATATCTCATCACTTGCAAGCAGTGCATCCCATATTCATACAATTCGCATGCAGTGTCGTCGCGAAAACAGCAAGCGTTCGAAAACAAAGTGAAATAAGCATGATTAGCATTAATTAAATCCAGGGTAGTTAATTAAATTCATTACAGTTAGCTGAAATTTTATCTTTAAGTCCCATTTTAAAATCAGGTTAACTGAAATGCGGCACTGTTCTGTATTTAAGCCGACGAAGTTAGCAAGGATGCTTCGGAGAAATTGTAGCTACAGACAATTCATAATTGCTTACAAAAAAAAAAAAATAATAATATATATATAAATCTCTTAACTCATTCAATCTAATATACCAAATCTAAATTGAATGTCTCATCTCCAAAAATCTTTTAATATTTAAGTTTTGCTGTTGTTTTCTTCTCTTTTCTTAAAAACTCCATGGCACATCCTCATTCAATAACATGTGCGTAAATGCATTAATGAAATATGAATATACATTAATTACACTCTTAAAAGTTTTATGATACCAATAATGTTTAAGATGTTTAATAATGCGTTTTTATTAAAGCTGTTAATAAAGCGTTAGCCCGCCTTTTACCCGAATAACAGCATTGATCATTCGTGGAAGATTTTCGACAAGTTCCCGATAGCAGCAAACTGGAATGTAGCATTATTCCTTCTTCAGTGCAGTCAGAGCGGGCCGTGCTGATTTCTCCCTGATATGGCATTTCCTGTCCCAAAAGGTGTTTTTTGGGATCCAGGTTATTTTGGAACGGCCCAGCTTGTAAAACCTCCTTGTCTTAAACACGTTCATTCCAGTTTAGCTTTATGGGATGGGGCATATTGTGCGCAAACATAAAGCTTGTTCCATAGAGTTTGAGTATGAGTACCACGGAGTTTCAGTGGAAAACAATAGACGCAGTCCCGCGCCGAACTTCATTGTTGGGTCGATAAACTGCGGTAGATAGTGTTCTCCGAACAAACTTCACTGTTATCCCAACATCGTGTAGTGCGACTCATCGCTGCTAAGAGACTCCCCCAATCTCCATTGTTCTAAAATTCATGCTGGGGCATCATTGACGTTACATTGGTATTTATAAAAACCTCGTGGGTAGCACAGTTCGTAGAACCGCCGTCCTCCCCACACTGAGTGGAAAAGACCCGAGTTAAGAGTCCCGTCGATGACGTAAGGAATTTCTGTGGGCTTTTCTCAAAACGTTGCTGAGTAAGTCTGTCTCGAGGAGGGTACTATGGTATTTCGTCCAGCGAACAGAAAATCAACCCCAGAACACACGAAATTTACAGATTGGCTTGTCAACATCTGGAACTTCGATGTCAAGTAATATAAGGCCATGTTTTTGGGGATGATGATAACCATTGTCATGGTTACCGTGACAAGATCTCTTGCCCTCGTGGGTAGCATTAAAAAAAAATAATAATAATAAAATAATTCAAATTATTATATTAGGGCAACCTGTAATCTCTTACATATACCCATATACGTATTCTGACTAAATTGCGTGTGTTCTGTGGTCGATTTGCCTGTTTTACTGAATGAAAAAACCCCTGGGGGAAAAAAAACTTACTATTTACGCCTGAGACCGACTAACTCAGCCACAGAGTGAAAAAAGCCCAACTAAAGTTCCTCGCGTCATTGACGGGGTTCGAACCCTGGCCTTTTCCTCCCGGTGTGGGGATGACGATGCCACTGTGCTACCGCGCAGTCCGTGGGTAACACAGTTAGGATCGCCGATCGTCCCACACAGGGTGGAAAATACCAGAGTTCGAGTCCCGTCGACGACGGGATGGGCCTTTTTTCACAACGTGGCTGAGTTAGTCGGTCTCAGGCGAGGGTAACATTGTTTTTTCTTCCGAAAACTCGGGTTTTTCTTTTCTTCCAGAAAAACAGAAAATAGACCTCAGAACACGCGCAATTTACAAACAGTATACACGGAGCAATATGTGCTTTATTAGCCGATGCTCCTAAACAACTATAACTACAACAAGATAACTCTTGGAAACTCTGTAAGCGCTTTATAACGACTAATACTTTGTTAATATCTGGTGTTTCTTGCCCACTTTTGTACCTTTCTTTATCTGCATACGTCCGACTCAATCATAAATTACTTCCAGTGTAGGATTGCTCGTGTTTCGAGAAGCAGTCCCACATCGACTTGTCGGAATACTTTGAGAAAGTAGTGTGTCCCCCTTGTATAAGTCTAACAAAGGGTTGAGTCTAACCTGAATGGTTCGTATTTCTCTACTTTTTTGTGTGTTTTAAATAGTTCTATTTAGGAAGTAAACTTAATTTTTGAAAGTAATAATTGTTATTTGTAGTAAACATCAGGCATAGTTAAGCGAGGTTCTGTATTCACGACTTTAAAAAAAAATTGTCTCCTTCCGGGTTGTTTCCATCAAGAAGTGATTACCAATTAATGCATGTTGCACGTCAGTGTAACAGAGTACTAATAGGCAAATCGTATTAACTGCAAGAAGTGGCATTTCTTTCTTGGACATTTTGATCACTGAGGATTGTACGTAACCAAACCAAGGGACCAGCAGAAGTTACAGAACGTGATGGTGGTAACAGTGTATTGATTGGTAGTTACCTCTTGTTAGAGGTTCTCGTTATCCAAAGAAAATGGTATAAACAATTTCAGAAGCGAGTTAAAAGGGGGGGGGGGATTATATTCAAAACTATTGCATATAAAAAGCTAAACAAGTTGGTATAAAGTTGTTTTAATTATTTGAGGTCCACACCCTTTACTAATTCGACCTCTAGGTAGCGTAGTGAAATCAGATTTTAAATAATACCGTTGGCGAAGTTTAGCTGTTCATCTCTTCTGGTATGTTGGTTTCATCTAGTGCATAATACATATTGGTATTATCTGTTTGTACACACTGTAAAACTGCTTTGCTCAGATTATTATTTATTTATTTTATTTTTTCTACTAATGCGGGCACTATAATATGGAAGGGTTGGACAAAATAACGAAAATACCTGTGATAAGATTTACGGGTATGCACACTGATATGGTGTTGGCCCCCCCCTTGCTTTTAAAACAGAATGTATTCTATGTGGAATAGATTAAAATGAATCTTGAACTGTCTTAAAGAGGAATACTAGACCATTCTTTTTTGGAGGAACGTTTCAAGCTCCTCGGGTGATGAAGGTGGAGGAAATCTGCTTCTCGCTCTCCTCTCCAAATGTGCCCATAGTGGCTCAATAACATCATTTTGCAGTTCATGGGAAATGCCTAACCTCAGTGTCTTGCTCCTCAGACCAAGATTGGACACATCTAGCTGTGTGTATTGGAGTGTTATCATCTTGAAACATGGCGTCGATTGTGGGAAACGATATTTGCACCATGGGATTGAACCTGGTCACTCAGAATATCAAGGTAATCAGTAGCAGTACTTCGCCCGTTCAGGTTGATGATAGGACCAGAAGAATACCTAGATATTGCTGCCCAAACCATCGTTGATCCTCCTCCACGTTGACGGTTGACACAAGACAGCCGGGATAATGCGCTTCCTTTTGGAATTCGCCAAACTTAAACTCTCCCTGATGTTGGAAGATATGTGGCTGATGATTTCTTTAAAAATATGACGTTTCCAATCACAGTGTCCAGTTTTTGTGCTCCTTACACCATTGCATCCTCTTTCTAGCATTATTATCAATAACGAGTTGCTTGGTAGTAGCAGCTCTGATATAAATTTCAGCTTTATGAAGTTCTCGCCGAACTGTTTTGATAGAAACTGGATGGCTAAGACTCACTTTAAATTCTGTAGTTAGTTTCGAGGTAGTAGTTTTGTTTTCGGGCTACAATCCTTTTCAGTGTTCGACAGTTCCTTTCAGTGAGCTTCGATTTTATAGCACAATATCTTTTTTTTTTTTTTTTTTTTTCATATATAGTGAATGCAGGCATCACTTTCGATACAGTTGCTCTGGACACATTAAACAAATCAGCAGTTTTGATCACAAGCATTTTGTTCATGTACCTTTTTACATCACCTCGGAATAAACATAAGCTTTTATCATAAAATACATTAAAATTTTATTATAAATACATCATACAGCCATTAAAAAAAGCTATTACTGTATTTTCATATCAGTTGTGTTTCTATTATTTTTTTCACCTCTGTGTATTTACTAAGTGTTCACTGTAAAATATTTTTAGCTGTATTAGTACTTTAAGCGATACTTTTCATTAAATAATTGTTAAGAATGGAAATTGCACTTATGTGCTTTTGTTTTTTGAGAGCAGAATTTATGCTTTGTTTGTTGGAAAAAAAAAAAAAATTAAGTGTGGTATTAGCTAAGAGAGACGTACTTGTTGTTTTAAGAAGATTCGTTTGGTATTATACATTTAAATGAACTAAATACAGTAGTAAGGTTTATTTAGCTTGTATCCTCAGTTTCTCAGAACATTATGGACTCTTACTTCGCTGCCATCTTATCCAATGCAAAGAAGTATCGTTACTGTGGTTCCTCATACTTTTGACCCTTCATCATAGCAATTTGGTTAATATACATGGACTGAAAAAAAGTGTACGTATTTCTTTTGAAAATATGCTGCATTATAAATTGAAGAAATGGCGTTGTGGAAACGTTAGTCCTTTTTTAGTTTGAGATTTCAGTTATCAGTAAACAAAGTTTGATTGCTCTTCTTTTTTGTTTTTTTCTTTTCTTTTCTTTCCTTTCCCAGCAGTCTTAGTTTTTTACTTTCAAAATCATAAAACTCGTTGCTGTTAGAGACTAGAAGATTGTTCACTTTATTTAGTGCAGATAAATTTTACGTTCATCGAAAATAATTTAGAACTTGACATGAATATACTGGTCTAGATTGTGGGAAGGAATATGTTATGGGAGACGTTTTTAAAACATAGGCAAAGCAGACGGCCTTTTATGGCCTTTCGCCATTACTTCTGTACTGCCTCGAAAGAGTTTTTGCGCGCTAATAATATTAAGCCTTTGTCCTCGCAACAGCCAAAAACCATCCATGTTGAAGTTAGGAAAATATCCTTTAATTCACTCCTTATCAAGGCAGAGGCACATGTTTTAGAAGAATTTTAAAATGTTTTTAGTTATGTAGTAAAATTAAGGGCAGAGTAGAAAACATAAAGTATATCCGAATTTCTGTATTGTATCTGAACGTCATTGACGGTTGTGAACTCGATAGTTTAATAGTGTTCCGGTTTTTTAAAATTTAGAATTCATTTGATTGATAATGTGAGAATCATAAAGAAATTAGCTTCTCTCAGCATGCAATATGTTTTTTTAAAATATGGATTACTTTGTTCATTCCATTCTTAGGTCGTACTGGTTATTCTAATATTGCACAAGGGCACCTGTTGAAGCTTTGCTATTATAGCGCTCAGAACAGCAGAATTGCAGTCTTTTGGAATATGCAATGGCATGTGTTCTCATACATACATACATATATATCGTGAACATACACGATTACACTGTCATCGTGTGCGCTCTGTTCTTCACGCATATTTTATTTTATTTTTCGATTTTATTCCGTTTCTGTGGTGCGAGTATTTCAAGCCATCTGTCTTCAGATTACGTACATGTGTATATGTATGCACCTATTGGGTGGCGGGGAGGGGAAAAGAAAGCTGGCAAACTGAGTTGGGACCTTTAGGACAAAGCTCAAATAGAGGCAGAGCATTGCCCTGCTTCAGACTTTGACCCTAGTGCTTTGAACGTAGCAATTCTACGTCCGAGTCTTGTACTTTACCGATGTAGGCTATGTTTTATTTATTTTTTGAACATAAGTTCGTTCTGTTATGTGGTTTATTCAAGGTTAGTCCGCACAGTTTGTTAATCCTTCTAAAACGTAGTTAAAAAATAAATAAAATCCTCATACCTATTAGTACTTTGGTCAATTTTCCCCCAGTCCCACTGAGACTCTAATTTACCTCAATTAATGCTGGTTAGAATAGGAGCGAGCGGAGGGGAAGAAACCCCGATTCTCTCTCTCTCTAGTATAAATGCATACTCCCAAAATATCAAGATGTGTGACCCTATACTTTCATGTAGCTACTCGACTATGGTGGCAGAGCAATTAATTCACAGACAGATAATCAGATTATATTTGCAGTTAGGAACTAGGATTGTATTTTGATGAAATGTGGATAGTTGGTTAATGCCTTTATTGGCAGTATTATTAATAAATATTACTTTGATAAACTGACTTGGTGGCATCCTGTTTTTTCCCGTTTGATCATGCAGTGATGATCTCGACAAATCACTGCTTAAGTACATCGCTAGGTAGAAAATCGACGAAATCGTTAATATTTCCGTAACAGATACTAAAAACCTACTTTATACAGTCTGAGCACTCCACAGACTAAGTGAAGTAATCTTATCTATTAGATGCACAACAATTCATTTATTTCCAGCTCATTCTGAAAATGGAGGCAAATCTTTGCCATCCAGTTATCGTCCAGTCGCTTTTCAGCGTTTTGTAAAGTAAAGAGAAATCCATTAACAGTCTACTTAGATTATTTTTTAAACCTTCATCTGTCAATCCATAGGGATCCTCTGGCTTACATCACTTATCATTTGACAAATTGTGTGTAAAATTAGAAGCCTAAAAAGTTGGTATTGATATTTCCAAGTAATTTGATAGTTTTTGTTATGAAAACCACAGACTTCCACCTTATGATCTACCTTTTGCACCTGAGTGGCCAGTTAGCTCTGATCCAATATTTTATTGGTGGGGAGGATGTTTTAAAACAGTCTACTAATTTTAGGTGTATTTCAAGGTTCAGTTTATTCACATATTTTGGTGTTATTCCATTACTTCCTAGTTCCATCCGCAACTCGCTGCGTCCGTCATGCACCGCTGGCATCGATAATGTCCCACATTTCATCGTAAAGTGCCTCAGTCCATACATCCTTGATCCTCTGCTCTACTTGTTCAACTCCATCCTCTCTCATAGAGTGTTTCCTGCATCCTGGAGCAAATACAGTCTTGCCCCACTACCTAAAGTTCAACTACCAAGCCAGCCGAAGCACTACAGACCGATTTCCACTGCATCCACGCTCCTAAAGCTACTGGAAAAAGTCCTTCTTCCGCATATAACACGCCATCTTCTTCCACAATCATCAAAACAACTCCATTATGTTCTCCCTAATAGATCAACTGTCTCCAACCTTCTGGCAGTCCAAACGGAGATTTTAAATGCATTTGAGGCCAAATCAGAAATGGCGGTTGTTTATGCCGATATTGAAGCTGCTTTTGATAGCCTCAACATCTCAGCCCTTCTGAATCTCCTAACCAATTTCTTTCGGATCAAAGGTGACGTTTTCGCTTTTCTGCACTCGCTCCTCCGGAACAGAACAGTGTACCTCACTCATCGTAACCTCTGCTATACCCGATCCATCAATGCTGGTGTGCCGCAAGGTGGCGTTTTATCGGGGTTACTTTTTACCGCCCTCCTTATTCCGTTTGTATGTAACAGAGATGATGTCATTACCTACGCCGACGATATAAAGTTCCTAACGCAAATACCACCATCAGCTGACAGGGGAGTGATCACATCGGAAATCTGTAATAAAATCACAGCTTTCTCTAGCCATCTCAACCATTTCGGTCTCAAACTGAACCCCCAAAAATCCGTTATTATGGTTTTTTCTCTGAAGAAGTGCCCCACATCCATACAACCCTCACTGCAGGGCGCAGTTATTCCAAGTGTTACTAAACACAAAGATCTCGGTGTAACCTTCGACCCAAACCTTAGGTTCAACTGTCACATCGAATGTGTTCTACGCAAGATCAACCGAATGCGCTGGATTGCCCGTCAACATCTTCTTCATAACACAGACGCTAGAACCACAATCAGATATCTGGAAACCATTGTGTATCCTACCTTTCTGTATGCCTCTGAAATATGGGCATCTGCAGTACCTTCTCTCATGAAGCCCATCTTCGCCAGTGAATACTGGATATTGAAGTGGGCAACCCACAAGCATCGACTCCCCCCTCAGCAGAGGACCACCAGCATGGCCGACCAACTCCAAATCCCGCGGCTGCCTCAAATAATCAGCATGAGGAGAACTGCGACCACAGTCAAAATGCTGGTTGGAAAAATCAATTCCCCTGACTTCTGGGATATATGCCAGTGGCATGTTCCACTTCCGTCCTTACGAGCCACCCCTCTTCTTCAGCTACAACGGAACAGGCTGAAGATCAGTGACAGATTCCTACCTGGACAAGTACTTCCGATAGTACAAGCCCTGCTAATGATCGGAGTTGACCTGCAGAAATTCGCTTCCGATCGCAATTACAGGCGCTCGTTGGCCGAACTTGTTCCCCTTTTGTTTGGCCCCTGATGTCGACTCATACTGATATCTCCACCTGCTATCTCCTATGAGGCGCATAACGGCACGTCGCAGGCAAATCGACGAACTGTCTTCACAAGAAAATGCAATACCGAACAATAATTTGGCACTGTGAAATATTCTGACTTGTGTGAATATGCTTAAATATGTGCTTTGTACATATGAACGTGTACATACCTTGGTGTACTGTCTGCTTCACATCTATGTACATACTCATATCTATTGAATGGTTAATGCTACGTTTTTAATTGTTATGTAATCTTTTATACTGCACAAATTTTTATACTGTACATATTTTTATATTACCCTATATCATTGTCAAGCCCCTGGCCTCCTGGCTGTGGCGGGCACATTATTGTATCTTTACTGTACAATAAAGATTTTCTTCTTTAGCTGATGGTAGCATGCTACTCTCATGTAAATAAATAATCTTCCTTACTAGTAATGTACATTTTATGGATTACAATACATGACAATTTTGCTCATCATGAGGACAGGGGCATTACAATACTGATTAAGAAATTATTATTACTTAGTCAAAACAACATTATGTACGAATTCCTTGTTTGAAAAACGTAGCACTGCATGAACTACCCGAAATCCACCCAATATCATTAATTATTCCTTCTAAAATGCATTTTTGTCGTCTTTTCTTTCTCATGAGTAAGAATAAGCCAGCTGTACTTACGTTCAGTAATACGCAGGTTTCTCTACTTGAAATAATCTTTCTTGGTATATATAAAAGGAGAAGCAAGCTTTCTCCTCATGATTCATATTTCTTCCCGGCTACTAACCCTGTAAATTTAAAATCATAAAATACGATTCCTATGTTTAGGAGGACGGGAGTAGGGGGGGGGGGCAGGTATCGCAGAGGTTTGTTAGTAATACTCAGTAATTCTCTAAAAGAGAACTTCTTTATGAAGGAGATGGTGTTGGGATGGACTGGACTGATCTGGAATGAAGGGGAGGAATTACCAATAACAATTCAGAGTTCTAACAATTTATTACATGACAAGGGACAGAATTAATAGCAATTGGAAACAACGCTGTTGAACTGACTTTTTTTTTTATTAAAAAAAGAAAGTAAAAAGCAGCATTACGTTGAAATTCTTGCATAGCTAAAAACGTCAAAAAGTAACGTAGGGTATAAAACATGAAACTGCCACCGTTTATATGAAAATCATCCTGAACCCTTTAATCTGGTTTCTACCATATCTTATCTTAACTTAACTTAAGGTTCAATGATTTGATATAGGACATCGCAAATACAAGGAAAAAATTAGCAGCACTGGAATATCGGAGAGAGAATGCTAAATGTCAGACTTGAATATTCTTTAATCTGAAAAACCGAACTTTGTAGACTTGCATAACAGAAGATAAATAATGCGGTTTTGAAATAGTCCCTTAAAATACCCTCAATATCGAGGGACAATGGAAGGCACCCACCCTGCCCTGCGATAAATGTCTGATCGGTCATTTCCTACCCAAACACCACATGTCAGATGCAACTATGAAATATGCTCGTAGGCCTTCGAGGAGACGGTACGACTGTGAATGCAAGATTCCGAGATCGACGGAGTTAACAGACTACCAGCGCGGAATGATAATTGGGTACCATACAAGCTGTCGGTCTGTACGTAACATTTCAACGACACTGAAGACTCCTAGGTCAACGATTGCTGATATGATCTGCAAAGCCCTCTCCCTAATTTACAAAGCAGTTTTTGTTCCGATTGTCAGTTATGGTGTGTTTCAGTCTGGTGCACTGGGGCGAAACAAACGCAAGCTGGACTCCATACAGCTATTTATGCTTCTGTCGGTAACCAGGACGTGCTGCACTGTCAGCACCCCTGCGCTCCAAGTCATCGCAGGGTATATGTCCATATACCTTGAAGTTGCCAAAAGACTCTTTCCATCGTCTGAAAAAAGCATACATACACAGCTATTTAATCTCCAACTGAACCTGACAAGCGACCACAAATAGGAAAAAAGACTAATCTCAGATCACTTGCAGTGCCTCTGACAAGGATCCTGGAATTCAACCCACAAAGGAGAAATAACAAAGAAGTTCTTCCCCTCAGTCAGCTTCTCCTTTCCCAAGCCTCCCTGGTACTCACCTGGATTGCAAACAACCTTTTTATTAACGGGACACGGATCATTCCAGCAAAAACTCTGTGGGTATCGAATCACATCCCTTTTGCCATTGTGGAAATGAGGAGTCCTGGGCCCACGTTATGTATGAATGACCCTCCTATGAAATCCACCGGTTACAACTGTTTATAGTAATCCGAGGAACTCCTCGCAATCAGGAGCAAGATCTAAATGACGGAGATAAATATATTGCGTTCACTCGATTTGCCCAGGCTGTCTTCACCACAAGACGTGGCAAGCTCACCGCTGCTAGGACAGGCCCTGCTAACCCCTTTATGGGTAGGAGTCATGCTGGCACCCAATTTAGGGTACGGGATCACTGCTGGCACTCAGCGGAGTGCTAGATCAATACACAGGGGCACCTGCGACTTTTAATCCCCTTCCCTACCCCTACTTTGCCTATATTCACGGTGGACTGTTTTCACTGTTAGTCCAACTTTCTTTCACCCCACAGTCTGACCCTGCGGCCAAGAAGCCAGACACAATACTATACACATACAACGTGCCACACACATTTCTGGCATTTACAGAGTCCTGTCTACTTCACAAGAGTGCAATTTGTGAAAGACCACAGGTGGCGCCTTACCCTAAACACTATGCCGCTATGTCCACAAGCTATTAATTATCTCGACTAATGTCAGATGCTGTCTGTTTTAGTGTAAGGTTTGCCATTGTTGGACTGTAAATAAATAGAAAGTTGTGGGTTGGAGTAACAAATCAGGGTACATAGTCTGACAGTCGTACCTGGGTGTAGCGGATACCCGAAGAAAGCTACTGTATTGTCCGGACAATGAATTTTTCAGAGACATCGTAATGGTCTGGGGCTGTTTTTCATGGTTTGACCTGGAACTATTGGGTGTTTTGGGGGAAAAACGACGAATGCGGAGGTCAATATTGATGTCCTGGATAATGCGTTACGTTGTGACAGCACGTCGGGAAAGGCCATACTTGTATCAACAGGACAACGCTCCATGTCGTACTGCTCGCTTTGTGACGGACTGTCTTGAGGACATGAATGTTGAAAAGTTGGACTGGCCATCCCAGAGCTCTGATTTCACTTCTATAGAGAACCTCTGGAATGAGTTGGATCGTCGGGTGCATGTGAGGGGAGACCTGCCTAAAAAATAGAGCTGAACTTGCCGCTTTGAGGGCGAATGGTGGAAAACATTGCAGGACATTTCCAAAAAACTGCTTGGGATTGTTCCACGGCGACAAGTGGCAGTCAAAGGTTTCGGCATACGTTTTTAATTTCCCTGTAAATAAAGGCCATTTGTAGATATGCAGTGTTTGGATATTAATGGTAAGGCGGTGTATATTTGGACTAATGATAGTAATTATTATTTTATTTATTTTAAATTCTGATATGTCAAGAACCAAAGGGAGTTTCGCTTAACTGTGTGTGTGTTGAGAGAGAGAGAGAGAGAGAGAGAGAGCAGCATGCTTCGGACATATCACATGTGAGTCACGGATCGTATTTAGGCATCCGTAATTCAGAAGGACAAGCTCTATGGAAAAATCATCAATTAATTAAACTTTAAACTGACTGTTTCCTTTTGGACAGTCAAGTGGTTTTGGAGACTTTTTCGGGGCACCATCCAATATGTAAGAACGATATTCTGTGGTAGAGCGGTTTTGCTATTTGTATACAGTTGGTAACTGCTCAGAGGAAAAGTAATGCTAGCATGTTAGTAACGTTTATTTTTCTGTGTTTCAGATTATACAATTTACATGTTTGTGCCCATCACAAAAATGTATTCTTAATTGGCTGTTAAACGTGTACTCTGTGTAAAGCAAAAGCATATTTAGTGATTTGTTATGTATGTAAGAAAAAGACCTACACAACGAAATGCTTTACATGTCAGTAAGTAATAGACGCCGTTACTTATTTATTGAAAATTAACGATGGTACGTTATTTTGAGTTGTGGAACGTGTTTGCGGAGGATTCGAATGTATCGGCGACGAAATGTTGTGGACGCTTACCGCTCGTTGTGTGAAGTAGCTCCGGGAGCCAGCATTTCGTTAACTAATTCTGAACTTTATTTAGCGTACATGCGCTTAGAACTTGCAAAGGCTTGTGATGTTATCCTGTCAGAGGAGAACACTGTTTACCGCAGTAGTGCAGATAGTCGTAATACCCACGGATTTACCGGAGGATTAAGGTGGAACTTGTTTGGCGAAATGAGGAAGGTTTCCAACTTTGCGTGATGTTACCGCCCGCCCTATTTCCCGAAAAACATTAAATCTTTAAAATCCACACCTAAAGAAGTGTGTATACACAGCTGGGGTTCTGTGGTTGTATTCTAGGATAGCTAGCGCAATTACTGGGCACATGAAGCATCATAATCGAAGTGCTCTTGTAAGTAAACACCAGGTACTGCGACTTGTTCGAAAACTATCTTCGTAAACCTGGAGATTTAGCGACTGCGTTATTCGCTACTTAATTTAACCAGCACTCTCTAAAGGACATCAATATATCTACTCCTTACAACAGTCATCTTTAATTTTTTTTTTTTTTTTTTTTTAATGAAAAATGTACGCTGAAATTTCTGTAGAATGTTTTCTGGTGAAATTAGTTTTATCAGACTTTTGTGTGTTTTGGTTTTTTACAAAAAAATTAAAACACTATGCGGATGCTTGTTTTCGTTTATCGGTTAATTCTCTTATTATTGTTAATTTTATTGTGCTTTTTCCCCCCTATTATTATTAAATAAATTTAAACTATTTCTGTTTTTCTGGGCAATTTTTTTTAAAAATAATAATAATATTATTATTATAGCGAATACATTTTAACGCAGGTTTTAAAAAATAAAAGTATTATGGCTTGTTACTCTTATCCATATCGTGTATTTGTTGGTAGGAGTGTGCGTTCACGGGCCGATTTGCGTGTTGCGCTCCATGAAAAAATCCGGAATAATTCACGGGGAAACACCTTCCTCCTGAGATCAGCTAACTGCAGTCTCGAATGAAAGGGAGTTGGAAGAAGTCTGGGTTCAATTCCGATGAATTGAACCCAGATGGGAATTGAACCCAGACCTCTCCAAACGAGTGGCAGACGGCGATGTATCGTGTCGAATAAGCTGCCACTAAGGATACTAGTGAGATGATAGGAAAATTTTTCGAGTGTTTATCTATCTACCTATCAGGAGATTTCTGGTTCCCTACCCCTACAACAATACGCACTTTATTGACTAATGTGCTACTTTGCCTTTGTGCCATTCCACTCCATCATCTATATGAGTATGTAATAAGATAGACGTTAACGTCCATACACACATCAAAGTGCATTTTTGGTTCAGACGTAGTCTAGAACGATGCAGTGCATTCACTGAATTCTTTGCCTTACCTTTTTTTAAAACGAAATCGGAGTGCTTGTTCACTTCTTGGAGAGTCAGCAAATGACTGAATTAAAGTCATTCATTTATTCACCTGACAAGTATTTTCTTTCATAACATGATTGATTGAAACATTCTGTATATAATTGTAAATAGGCATTTCTTTAACCTCTCTGAAAATGAATGGAAGCCACTCGGATGGAATTCTTTTAAAGAGAATCAACAGAATTTCAAGCAGCAATTTAATGTTTAAATTTTATGATTTCATTCTTGCCTACTGTAGCACTGTTGACCGGAACTTAGCTCTAGAGACTAAACATCACTTCAAGCCTCCAATAAGCAAAGTGGTGGTATTTCACTGGTTGATGAGTCATCTACCACCTAGTACTGCCTGGTAACATAGAGGGGCGGCATTCCTCCATGTGGTGTGGGCGCCACACCTCGACCCCTGCTTACGTTGGTTCGCACCTGGGTGGTCACCCACCATGTACTTGTGCATGGAGGTTATACCCAGGATTACTAACAGTCCCACCATCGTCGTGAAGGTGCAAGCAGAGGATTTGGCTGTCACAGACCGTCCGGACTTCGCCGAAATTGGGTCCACTTGACTTGAGTGCACCGGAATATCAGTTCCATCAGCGTTTTAGACTCTCAGGTAGCAAGTACAGCTTGTCTGGCATATCTGAGAGAATGTCTGTGACAACCTCAAGGACCAGTGTCCTGAGTTTCGCTGTGAGCTTCAGTCAAAGCCAGGTGTTAACTGGACAGTGTGTAAAATTAATTTCTGGTCCTCTTTGATAGTAATAATTTTCCTAATAATGTTGTAGTTTTTTTTTTTTTTTTCCAACTCTGAAAATTTGAATGGAAAGTTTCTCTATTTTCTCATTTAGTCTTGATACGAACTAATGAGTTTAAATAATTGAATATCAGTGTTGTGCCGAGGACGCGGGTTCAAAGATGAGTTGTATTCACTCAGACGTAGTCGTGATAGAAAGATGATTTTTTTTTTTTTTTTTTGTTTATTTGATACCTTAATCTCTATAGCAACCACACAATTTTTGGTTTTGATTTGGCGATTCATTTTTTTTTTTTTTATTGCCGTGCTGAATAATGAAATTTGGATAAGTGATTCGTTTCTTCTTTCTACGAGGGTAAACACCCAAACAATCCACGAAGAAATGTTCGCTGTTTGTGGAGAAGACGGCCCAGGTTACAGTGTTGTTGCACATTAGTATAAACAATTCAAATGTGGAAGAACCTCAGTGCATGATGAAGAAATCCCAGGAACGCCCAGCAACTACTGTAACAGAAGAAAGCGTTATAAAAACTTGAGGCTTTAATCCTGCAAGATTGCCTTATTATCGTCAAAGAAGAGTAAAGTGTCTGCCAGATGGGTTCCCACAATTCTGACCGCTTACCAGAAGAAGGAAAGGGCACAATGTGCACATGAAATGCTGTCGATGTGCCAGGAAAAGCAAGAGGAGTTTTTCACGACTAGTCACCATCGATGAATCTTGGATCCATCACTATGATCCCGAAACTAAACAAATATCAAAACAATGGAAGCATGCAGAATCATCCCCCCCCCCCTCAAAACTCTGTTTTCTGGGATCAGCACGTAATACTAAGAGATTACCTTCAAAAGGGCTGTACTCTGATGGCGAAGTATTTTTCCAACCTCCTCATAAAACTACGTGCTGCTATAAAAGAAAAAAGATGGAAATCTTTCAAAAGGTGTGCGCCCACTCCACTAATAATGCTCCTTCGCATTCCTCGCATGCTGCAATGAGGTGTGCCCACAAATGTGGGTTTAAAATATTAACGCATCCTGCTAATTCCCCCAACCTTGCACCCTCGGATTTCTTCCTCTTTCCTGCCCTGAAATCCTTTCTTCATGAAAAACATTTTGCTGCTTATGATGATGTGATTTCTGCTGGCGAGTGGTGGGTTGAAAATTTAAGGACAGTCAGAGGACTCCTACAAAACTGGTCTGGAAATGTATTGGGAGTGGCAAAAATGTCATTTTGTCTGGTTACTACTTTCGAAAAAGTAATTCATGGTGTTTGAATCTCTCTTGTGTATTCCATATAACTAAGATTTATCCTACCTTTATTGGATAAATTACCGGCCCCAATATGCTTCGCTAAGGGTAACACTTCGGTCATGCTATGAGAAGTCGAATTATTTTTTGTTTATTATTATTATTATTATTATTATTTTTTTTTTTTGTTATTGTTGGCGCATCGGCTTCTGTGGCCATAATGCACCTCCCAAAGTTTTTGAATTTTACTCTGATCCAAGCCCGAGGTGGGATTCAAACCCGCGACCTTTGGGTTGCCAAGCAGGCACTTTACCCACCTGGCTAGCCCGGTAGGCTAGTCGCATTATAAGGAATTTTCTATTACAATAGAAAAAGATATATAAAATTGTGTAGCAATGGTTAATAGGGGACGTTAAACATAGTTTCGAAATATGCATAGAGAATGTTTTCACTCTTTTTAAAAGCAACGTTAACGTGGTTACCACCTGTCTATTCCTGAGAGTAACGTAATATAATAAACGCAGTTCCCGTACTTCGCAATTGATCATCCATTGCAGTACTAACCACCAACCACTAGTTGCAGTTCTGAACATCCCTGGCAGTATTTATTTAGCAACTCGCGTTCATTGATTATAGTGGAAGTGCTTCCATCAACTTTCTCCCACCTGTTACTTGTCTTGGTAACCGTAGTCCCATGAACAATTCGTTATCGCTTCCATGCTCACAGGCAATTTGTATTTGCTGTATACATCGAAGAGACTCCGCTATTAATGTGAAACAAAAGGGTGGGGAGTTACCGGCGTAGATCACAGAAGCTTTTCGTTTTTATGGTGTTTCCGTTCACTCATAAAAACTTTAACTGAAGTTATAATATGCATAGCGTTCCAATTTCTGGCGGGGGAAATTGTTAGCTGCGACACTAGATGATTATCATATTCGTAGAGTTGCTGAAAGATGGATTATTTCCGCGTTGATTGTGAACTAGGGCCGTTTATTTTTGTACAGGGTTTCCTTCCAAAGAGATAAGCAGATTATCCCAATAAAACAGCTGACAGACGACCTTTTTTGTTGTAGTTGTTGAAATTTTCATTTTGAGCCTTTCTGCTCCCATATTTGATGATTTTCCGGGTAATTTCACCTGGCGCATTTATCGAACTATTTTTTTTCTTTTCAAATTGGTGTTTTCTAAACATTTATCTGTATTTTCTACCGATAAATGCTGTATACAATATCGGATTGCCCATATAATTCTATTTATTAGCTAATTTATTATTTATCTAATCAACAAGATTGCGATATTTATTCTTTTGTGATTATATGTAATTATAGGAGGATTGCGGAGGGTGGGTTAACTTCAAAGTTTGTACATTCTAGATTTTAAAATGCTAATATTACTGTTGGTAAGTTGCTTGCTGCTGACTACACTTTTGGTTTAACTAATTTATTAAAGTAGGAATCTGCAGTAGAAACAGTGACATTGTTTCTGGCTTGGAATTATAATATTGTGCCTGTAACGTGTTATTTAATGTATATCTTGATTGTATGTTGGTAGGAACAACCCTTCTTTGCGCAGATGTATCGGTATGATATGATGCGAGAGAATAACTGTTTCTCTGCTTTTCTTACAATGTGTGGAAATGTCGCCAAAGTGCTCAGAGAAGCGAACATTCTGCCGACATGCAGTGCGTTCCCAGGGCGTACTGACTTATTTTGCAACTTATAAAAGAGCTTCTTAGTTTGTGGCTTCCTTGGATAAGTTTGATATTCGCATCCTGCAGTGATGCTGCGTTGTCGCTCATTTTTTCGAAAAGCTTACTGAACTTGTGGATCTTAGTCAACTCCTCAGTAAACGTTAGACTCTTGGAATTAGTTACGACTAGCTGTTGGGTATTTCAACCCGCGATCCGACGTTCGGGATCATCGGACTTCAGTTTCCACCGAAACAATCTCGTCAGTTTCCATGGAGATGCAGATTTATTGTCTGTTGTTGCAATGAGTAGAGTGAAGTAGAATATTATTTGCGCGATAATTATAATATTATCAATTTGCCGAGTTAACGTTGACTTGTGCTCAGATTGAGATCGGAAATGAGAAAAAATGAGTACTGTAAGGCAAGCCTTCTCGGTAATGAATTGGTTATCATCACCGTCCTCCCACACCGGGTAGAAAGAGCTTGAGTTTAAATCCTGTCATTCACGCGCGAAATTTTTAATTTTCTCCCACAACGTGGTTGAGTTGGTCTTCAAGCAAGGGTTTATATAGTTTTTCTCCCAGAAACCCAGGTTTTTCGTCTAGCAAATGCAAACCGACCAAAGAATACTCGTACATAAAATAACATTCACAATAACACACACACACACACACACACACACACACACACACACACACACACACACACACACAATTAACCCAACTGTAAAGCAAAATCAGTTTAATATAACATCAGTGCCAAATTGATAGGTTATAATTTCAAAAGTTGCCGGTGGTATGTTTCAATAATATTAGCCCAGGCTATTTCACTGGCATACGTAACAAGTTTGAAACAGATCCTTGTAATTTTAGTGTATTTTTAAAACATTTGTTAATAGAGTTACACTACTTTGATTTAATTGCCGTTTAAGGATTGGTGTGGTACAGCTTCAGTCCAGATTGTCTACTGTGCGATCATATAGTTTTCAAAGGGCTATTAACAACCAACAATTTTTTTATTTATTTATTATGAAAATAATTAGAAGCACTCTTCAGAATTCAAAAATTACTCAACGAAAAAGCCCAAATGAAGTTAATGTTTTACATTAAATCACTGTACGACACCACTCACTACCAGCCCTTCTATCAGCCTTAGGAGAGTACTTCACAACGCTCGAAAGGCAACGATATAAAAAACGCTAACCAGGTTTTTTTTTTTTTTTTTAGCATGTTGTTTTTGTTAGGTTTAGAATGGTGTTTTTCAACCTTCAATTCACCGTGAAGCACCACAAAGTATTCCCTAATTTGGGCCGAGTTCCAGAACAAATATGTACAATATATATAATTTTACTTTTACTATAGTTTGTATATATAGTTTTACTAAAACATGATGTGGACCAAACTTTGAAAGCTCAGATCTAATGTTTGGTCTTCTGCTATTCCCAGTAACATTAGCTCCTCCTCAGGAATTGGATGCCAGCTCATAATCTCGAGGAACCTGAAGACCTCAACCTGGCTATTAACTGGCGAGCAGAAAAGATAAGATCACAAGGTGGTATCATGAAGCAATTTTCCCTACTAGTTGAAGAATGATTCAACCACAAGAGATATTCAGATTGTGGTTTTATATATTAATAATTAACTAGCATGGTAACCCCTTTTTCTTATTATTATTATTAAAATCAGTTTATTTCCCAAGAAACCTTTTGTCACCCGGGACGGCTCTGTGCCAGAAGGGTGTGAATATTTACAGACTAAGGTGCGAGGAACACAATGTACAATAAACAAGAGTACATGCGTGCTCGACCCGAGACTTTTACAAGATTAAATATACAATAATGTACAAAATATACAGTAATATACAAACATATGATTGCATGAAGACAAAAAGTCTTTGTCAAATACAAATAGGCAAGTTAAAAAAAAAAAAAAAAAAAAAGTCTGTCCAGGCGGTGAGTATTATAAGTTCATAATCTGGTAGCAGTTCTTGAGGATTTCCTTCCTGTAGGACTTGTCTTCACAGAACCTATCAGGGTGGATCCTAAATTTATTGAAGATCCAAAGACAATTGGCTGGAAACATGTTCCTCAGGGAATCAATGTTTGACAGCGTAAGACGTAGAGGGAGACAGGAGTCGGGGTGCTCCCCTCTTGCCCTCCTAGGGCCAGAGATTAATGTGGATACCGATGGAGCATCAATTCGCCTCTTATAAGCCGTGCAAGCGTGAGGACATTTTTTGTCATGATGATATATCTCCAGGGAGTGGTGCCCAGATTTGCTTGTAGGATAGATCTGGAGATAGTTAGGGGGTGGCCTACCACCCTGTTCATCCATCTAAGCAACCAGTACTCTAAACTGAGATACTTCTGAAGGTATGAGGCATGGGCAGATGACCAAATTTCTGAAGCATAGAGAGGAATCGGCGTAATGCATCTCAGGATGTGCCGAACAAGCAGCGCTGGCTGATGCACACCAACGAGCTTTTGACGTACTGCCCAAAGAGCAGCGTACGTCTTCTGCCTCATCCTGGCAAAGTGAGGCTGAAATGTGAGCCCAACGTCCCAGGTGAGGCCAAGATCAGTATGAGAGGTCACCTTTTGCACCGGTTCCCCACTCTTATGTATGACTATGTAACAATGTGTGTACGTCTTGTAGGCATTCTGCCTAGTATCAAACAATTCGACTTTATAAACAGATTTTTATAATATTTGCAGTTTTAATCAATTTCCTAGAATGCTTCTGTGAGGCTAAACACGCAACCTTCGCGCGGCCTTCAAACGTTTGTTATTTGGCCCGTGTATTGGGAATTTTTAGTAAAAGTTATTATGTGGATCTTCAATAAGTATTGTTATTCAGAAGGTCATGAATTTCTGCGCAACGATACAAAAATATTTAGTAAATTTCTTGCAGTAATACCCACACTTATGTGCATATTTGAATTTATCACTTCTGCCGCACGCCAGTCTTTTGAATTTTATTTGAATAAAGCATATTCCTCTAAAAAAAGCATCCTGTTTTATCAGTCATGCTGGATCTTCAGAACTCCTTGGCGGCTACTCGGGTTTATAACGAATAGTTGACAGAAATGCGTTGCTATCTAGAGTCCAAATCAACTATTATACTTCAAAGATAAGGGGATTAGCGGCCGGTACATCAGGTTATAATATATGAGCAATATAACGGTTGTTGCAAACCCGTCTATATTGCATGTGTCATTAATTTAACCTTCAGCTAAATCCAAGTAAATCCCTTCGCATGAGGTAATCTCTGCTAAAACAACAAAGATTATCTTTAATTCAGAAATAAACATCTCCATAATCAAAAGCAGCCTAGAATCACGAAGACCTTGGAATCACTTTTGATTCTGGTGCCAGATTTAACATAGAAATAAAAACTGCTTACCGATTTTTTCAGAACTGTCTACGTGGCCATCTATAGCGTGACAAGGAATTTGACAACCCAGTCACAACGTCTGAAGTCAAATAATTTTAAAAAAGCCAACTTCATTCCTATGGCAGTTTGAGACCAACTTATTTAATATTAATTATTTTACCATGCTGGTCAGTAGGTAGGAGATTTCTCACACATTTGAGAGAATATTCTTCAGCACAATATTGCACCAAAAATTAACATATATCTACATTTCGATATTTTGATGTACTTTAAAAAGAAAATATACTTGATATTATATTTGTACTAGAAATAAATTCTCGTGTAATTTTTTTTTTTCTAATCACGAAGGCTTTTTTTGAAGTCAGCGAACGAAATAAATTTCATATAGATTCTGCTAATTTTTATCTTATTTAATTTAATCTTTTATAATAAATAATATTGGAAAATACTGCTCTAGAAATAATAAACTGAAAATTAACATCTGCTTCTGTAAAGAATTTTACAAGTAGGATATAGAAAAGTATGTTTGTTTCTTTTTGAAATACTTTCCTCCACTTGTTTTATTTTGGTAGTTGTTGGCGCATCGGCTTCTGTGGCTATAATGCACCTCCCAAAGTTTTTTTTGCAGTACTTTGATCCAAGCCCGAGGCGGGATTCGAACCCGCGACCTTTGGGTTGCTAGGCAGGCACTTTACCCACCTGGCTAGCCCGGTCGACTCCCCCACATTTATTTATAGAAATAAATTGCGGTTCTTTGGAAGAGTATGACTGTGTTAATTGTATTTTTTTTTTCCACATCATATAAATGTTATTTGATTTTATTATTTCTGGTAACTTCTTATTACTCCTAATATTTGTATTACTGTGATATGAATAATTCATTTTAGTATGGCGGTCATTGTTAACTGGTAGAAAATATTTGGTTTTGATAGGTGCTAATACGTTGTAATACCTCTGTAACCTCATCCTGTTTCATCTGCTGCTGCCTGTCATGCATCAGTTGAAACAGGATGACAGCTTATTACACGTTGTGAAACATTTTTCACAACGTGTAATAAAGCTTTATATGATTGAGTTGTAACGAATTTATTTCAGGGTTTTTCTTTTCTGCCAATAATATTAGACTGCTTATCTCCTGTAGCTATCGTAGACTTTATTTTATTTATTTATTTATTTTTTGGAGAGTTGAATTTGATTATCACCAAGGCAACTTGTACCACGAGGCGTTAATGTTGCTGATTGTAAACTGTACATATTTTTTAAAGCCGTAATTTGACGGTTTCAGGAATAACTTGGGGACACATTTACTCCTATGCGACTTGATTTAACAAGAGTCGACGAACTAGATCTCGCGGCTAGCGGAGTGGTTATGATCGCTGTCCTTCCAGACCATGTAAAGACTTCGGTTCGAGTTCCATCCAGACCGGAGGAACTTCACGCATGGACAAGTTATTGGTTCTCGGGAATGGATTGCATGCGTGTCATATTCACCCCTCGTGACTTTAGTTTTAACTAGCGGAAATTTGAAAGTATCTCAGTCGCCATGGAACTCCTTTTACTAGAAGTATTAACATCAACGAAATTGACGAACATTCCTAATAGTTATTACCAGTATATTTCCAATCAATCAATCAAATATCGAACACTGTAGAAGCAATCGGTACTTCACCTAGTGAAAGTCATTTACACTTTGCTCTGGAAAAGTATAGAAAAGTCATAACAGAAACCCGATTTTTTTATGGTCATGTGGGAAGGTATGGTAAACATTAAAGTGGTATCCTTTACCCTTAATGCATGAAACAGTCTTTTTTGGCATAGTTTTGCAAACTTACGAATATATGACGTGGTCATTTTTGGAACTTCCTCAGTTATCGTTATTTTTAAGTTCCTTAAGCTACGTTTACTCCTCGAGGAAATGGTCTTTTGAAATAACTGCAGAGGATAAATCTGGTGACACAGCTGACACACAGTTGTTTTTGGTGCCCCCCCCCCCACATTTAGGAACTTCCTAACTTCTGGGAAATAATGTGCAGAAGCACCATTCTCCACGAGAAAGATGTATTTTAATTCAAAATTAGGACAAGCAATATCTTCTAATATTGATAAATAGTTGGGTTAAGTAAGTTTTTCCGTTGGGGTTAAAAAAAAGTATTCGGGTTTCCAGCTGCCCAGTAAATACAGTTATGTGTCGGTTAGCATACCCACTAATCTTGAAAATTGCATCCTCAGTCCACAGGTGTACATTGGACAAATTTTAATATATTTTTGCACATCTGAAGAAACTTTTCTACAAATTATACTATCTGGATCGTCCTCTTTGGTACTTGCTCAGTTTTGGAGGGTAAACCTTGTATCCCGAATCTTAAAGTTCTTCTTTTTGAAGTTTTAGGTATTTTTAGCTCGCATTCGATGGCCTTCTAGTGGATTTTTGTGGGATTCGATTCAGAGCTGGCCCAACCCGTATATCACTATTTTCTGTTCGAGCGGAACGTGGTCTTCCACTTCTAGGGCGACCAACGATACTTCGTCTTCTCAAAATGCTTGGTTATTTGATGGATAGCATGTTTGAGATTAGTGATGAAGTAAGACTGCATAGTCCATTCTCTTTGGGTGATTGTCACACTTAAATGTTTGCAATAGTTTTACTAAAAGAATTGTACAGGGTATTTTATTATTATTTTTTAAATTCATCATACCGTTTTATTCACCTGAAAAGGAAAAGTATCGTCTCAAGTGTTGTCGGTATCTTCTTTAAGCAGAAAAAATTGAATTCCCAATTCTGTAGTATTTCTTAAAAATAAACACTTTTTGCTCAAACCTTTTGATGTTTGATAGATGATTTCGTTTAAAAAAAAAAAACATCTTTATGAATACAATATTTTTTCAAGATATACGTATTTATTATATATATTTTTAATGCGTACCGTGACTTTTGGCTCGTCTTGTGTGTTAATTCAGTTGAATTTTGTAAACTTTGCGTGTGCATCCAATGTTTTTTTATTAACAAGACCACGGATCATGCTTTAAGAATTGCTGCATTGTTCAAAAGCGTGCTTATGCTGCTGTACAATTGATGTTTGCATTACACAGAGCTGCTGGATAAACATCAACATCCACCATATTTCGTAAATGCAGGTCACAAATTACCACTATATTCGCATGACCAAAGCCCAATGATCATCAAGAAGAGATTTTGTTTTCTCCCGATAGATTGATGAGGAGTTCCGAATTACGCAGTTTTCGTTAACGATAAAACTTTCGTATCGAAATGTCCAGTGCCCTCGCGTGGTACATCTGTTCCTCCATCTTTCGCCTAACCGAAGTATTCGCTAAGATCGTTGCCCGCCGTCACTTGTTTATTAAACTTAACAACAGCGTGAGGTTGGAAGTCCGAATGAAACGGAAAGTGCGTTTATAAAGGACTCTCCGATATGCTAACCTTTAAAGGTACGTAACACCGCTTATTACAGTTGAGGTGAGCAGCCGTTACCGGCCTCGCTCCGAACGATAGCCTAGCTTCAGGAGATATCGACGTGTCAAACGTCTCGCCTCCTGTACTCGTGTACTAGACAGCTTATACAGTAAACGGTCTGTTGTGAGGCGCCCTGGTTTATCAAAACGGACGTCCGTAATGACACATAACGCCACAGAAAACCTAGCGGTGTCCTGTGACAACGTGGATAAGGCGAACCGCGTGTCATGTCGCCTCTCCTCCCCTCTAGTGACCGCTTAGCAGTGTCCTACATGCTACTGAATGTTAGGCTATTCAAGAGAGGAGAAATTCCGAGCGCAGCAGGAGTCTCTCTAAGTATCACAGTTGGAGGCGTTTGCCAAAGCTGTCTAAAAGGGGCTGGGGGAATGGAGGGGGGTTGTTTTCCCAGAATCTGTTTCTATCCCTGCGGAAGTAGTTTCACTAAACGCGGAAGCGTCGAAAATGGGTAGACGTTGAATGTGTATAGCTCTGGATCGTTCTTACTGTCATATAGTACAAGATCTCATCTGTGTGTCGATGGAGAACTGTTCGCTTCCCGATTGTTGCGAAAGCATTTTTAAAGTGTAAAGTTTATGCGAATTACTTTTTTTTTTTTTAATCCGGTGGTAGTTATATACTTAGGTTCTTTATCACGAGTTGCATAAGTTATTCAGTATAATCTGATGTTTGACCCCATGGAGAACTAATTTTTCATGTCGTAACGTGAATAAAGTAATTGGTTTAAACTAAACCATTCTCGTATGCAATTAAACTGATACTTGTACATTTTGTTAATTCGAGGAGGAAGTTTTTGACGAATACGATTGATAGCTTGGTTAGGTAAAAAACAGGTAAAGTGCAGCCTTTATCAACCCACTGCAGGATGGAAACTTCCTCAATAATTCATGCTGAGGGAAATGGACCATAATCTGCCACGTTGGTCCAGTGTGGGTTGGCAGATCGACCGCATTTAGCAGTCAGGGGCTTGAACCCCGGTCTACTCAAAGTAGACCGGGAGTGCGTGCTACTGCACTCTCGCCCTTGATCACTCGGCTACGGGGGCTTGGTTAGCATCATCCTGTAACCATAATCATTAAGTTCAGAAAACGTAACGATATCCCTTTGACATAGGCATGACGTGTCAGACTTTTCAGTGCCAGATACATTCTTGAAATAGGTAGCATAAACTTTGCGAAAAGTTTAGTTTTGCTATAATTATGGTGGGTACTATATACCTAAATTATCAGTCGTATTCTCCTAGATTCCTAACTGGGTTTCCTACAGAATCAGGATCTCTGCTCAGGAATCACGATTTTTTTATTTTTTGCTAGGTGTTCTATAGTCATGTATTTAAATAAGCCTCCTGGGTTTGTAAGTAATCATAAACTGCCAACGGTATATACCAGCCCGTAATTAAAATTTAATAATGAAAATATAATATAACTGTATTAAAAAAAAAAAAAAGGATTAAATAATCATTCACTCCGTCTCCCTCTAACTTTTAACTTTTAGCATTTCCGAAGACAAGTGTGTCACGGCGGATCTCCGAAAGTGTGGCTACCTCCCCTGAGATTTAAGATAAGTACGTTCGATGGGGGAAAGTAGACAATTTGCACCCATTGCTGCCGCGTACATTCCTTACTGTCCAGGCTTAACAAAACGAATCTTGACGATCCTATGAGCCTGTCAGACTCTGCGTGCAGATGACGGAGCGAAGGCTGCACGCAGTTTTATTAAAGATCCTGTACTTGTGTCGGGTATAAGTGGAGTGGTATATGTGATCAAATGCTCGGATTGGTCGGGCACCGGGGTCGTGTATTTTGCATGCGGGAGCATGTCAAAACGCTTGCGCAGGCAAATTATGGAAAATCTACTGTGGCAGAGTTCTTGTGAGGAGACCATCAGCATTCTCTAGAAGGTGCTGTCAAAGGTATTGGCATCGCAGATGGCTCGAGAGCATGCGATTTGTTCTTCGGAACATAAAACTATTAATAGAAATAAGGAAAACCGTATCCATCCCGTGTTCGAGGCTGCGGTTCTTGGACGATATGAACGGTTTCGTTCTGCGCGTCCACCGGCCATTCCCGGTCTCCGTGCACGTGTGCAAGATAACCACCATGATCTTTAGTTTTAGATACTGAGTCTTGATCATCGCAGTAAAGTTCATTTGTTTTGCAACTGATGCAGCCGCCTCCGAAAGCTCTATTGCATTTTATTGTTTTACTTTGCAATTTTAACGTTTTTAACCCGATTTGTTGTTTCATCAGTATACTAGATTTTATTTTATTTTCTTAAATTAATATATGGGTTGGTTTTTCACTGTTGTAGTTATTATGAGTCCTTATGATATTCTTATCAGAAACTGTAATAAGAATATCATGTATAACACTAAGTAATCCGGTTCTGGTTGGGGTTCTGTGGTGGCTCTAGAAACTTAAGGGCTCGAAATTACAATATTTGTGGCTCTTGAGTTTTAGCTCCTGACGTTATGTCAGTGAATTATAATGGTGTATTTTTTACGCTAAATGGGTTTCAGAAAATTATTCCCATTAAAGGCTCCGAAAGTGCTAAATTAGTTATTGCCCAGCATGGCAATGAAATTTTACAGTTATATACTTGGACAATAATAATTTGTATGCAAAAATAATACGTTAAAAGAGAGGTGGCTCTTACTTTTCAGTTACTGTGATAGAACATGATTGTTATTTGCCATATGTTTGGAAACCATTCGAAATTTGCAGGGACTAACAGAGATCTTTTTATTTTTTTGGAGAGTGGGGGAAAGGGGTATGAGTTGGCCGGTCTTAGGTGAAGGTTGTGTTCTCCAAGATTTTTTTTCTCCTTGACATTTTCATTCTTCGAAATAAATAAATATAATCTTTGTTGTGGTTAGAGAAACCACGTAAATCCATTCGCGGCACCGGAATGCTAGGGGTTTGCAATCGTGAGTGAGGCACTTTTAAGTAACACAACAATAAATAGGAGAATAAAAATTGGTCAGTACTTTAATATAATATGAACGACAAATAAACACTATGTTAATAGGATAATAAGACTTATTGCAGACATACATGTATATCATCGGTCGTCAAGACAACTGTTACTTTGATGATGATGGCGTAGAGGTATCTGTGATAAGGAGAATGCTCTGTCTGCACATTTTCTCTTTTGCCAATTTGAGCATGTTTTGCTGAACGTGTGTCGAGCGTTTGGTTGGAAGGAATCTGTTAGCCAGGTTAAGTCTGTTAGTGCGACTGACGAGCATCGGAGTGGATCTGAGCCGAGGTTGTGGGATCCTCCAGGAGTACGTTTCCTAGACGGTAGGTTGGGAGGTAGATCCTATTATCATTATGGCTGTGAACGTTTTCCTCCTTTCATTAATAAAGGAGGACATTCTTCTGATTAGCAGGGCGACTGCCAGTTCAGTGGTAGCCACCCTATGATGAAGTTTAATTTGGATACACTGAAGTTACTACGAACCTTGTGAGGATGGAGAGTCCCGAACATGGAGCAATAGCTGCTTGGCAGCTCATCTAAGCCTGGAGAGTATAAGTGGGGCCGCTTAGTTAATGGTAAACAAGACTATTTGCGCTGACCTCAGATTTATTTATTGATTAAAACAGGACAGGTATGCTTCAATATTCCTGATGGTTGTATTTATGATATTCGTAACCTGTAGAAGATTGCCTTCACAGGCGATCTTCGTTAAGAGCTTGAGGTCGGCTGCATAACTGACTATTATTTTTGGATGAGATCAGTAATGTTATTACTGCGGTGAAAAGCACTCTTGGCTAAACTCCTTCCCGGAGGAGTACCCACGATGATTTTACGAGAGCGGGCGTGGTTATTTGCTTGAAGCACAAGTGTCCTTTCATGGAGCAAGGCACCCAGGAACCAAAGGATGTCTCCCCATATATTGTACTAATGCTGCAATAGGTGCAGCAAAGCTGGAATCGAAATTGCATCAGAAGCTAGGTTTGCGATGGTTGATTTGCCACGGACTGCGTAGTGAATAATGGCTGGCTTCTGTGGGAGAGAATCTGATTTGTTATAGTTGTGCAGTAAGGCCTTTTTCAAAATCTGTGCTATAGGGGGGGGGGCTAAGAAGTGCTGTTAAAGGCACCGATTATATATGTAGAGAAGCAGGTCTATGATAAATGGGGGGGGGGCTGAAACATTTCACCATGAATTGTGGTATTTCATCATCACCAGCAGCGGCTGTGACAGGTAGAACATTAATAGTTTGAATGAGTTGTTGCTTAGTTAACGGTATCTTTGCAACTACATCAGAGGGACGATTATACATGATGTGTGATGGCATTATGAGGGCAACGGTTTGATCGGAAAACCTGGTGGTATGTTTGATATCGAGACCGATATCGCTATTCCTAGTTTTATAGGATGGTTTACCCCTTTTCGGAGTGGATTCCTGTCTAAAGACAGATAAAGCGAGTTGCATTGGCCCTATTTGAAAACGAACAACCGCAACCAGCACTAGTTGCTTAACTTAATATCAAGAGTTGCATTGGGCATGTGGGGGATGCATATTCATTTCTAAGGAACCTGCATCTTGTTAGTGCCCATCCTTTTCTATGTACGAAAATGGCATTTACAAAAAAAAAAAAAAAAAAAAAATAATAATAATAAAAAAAATCCACTAGTAATACTTCATAACCTCATTGATCCTTAATGCGATTGTTTTTGGTGACTTTTCAGTGCTTAGATGAAAGCATAAGTTTATTACGTTATGCAATGGTATTTTAACTTAGAAGATTGTAATCGTATTCTCATAAAAGAATTTAGTACAAAAATTTATCGAACAGAAATGTCCAGAAATCATTTTTATATTTTTGTTACTCTCTTTACTGCCTATTATATTTTAATCTCAACTGTTTTTATTTTAATCTTTCTACCTCCTTGCATTTTCGTAGTTCCGGAGAATAAGATGTATCAATCGATGTATTTTATAAGAGGAAATTAAAAAAATATATTTCTAATATCATTCTCTGGGGGATGTATATAGGTGTAGTGAATCGAAGTAATTTTCATGCAGATTTATAGGACGCTTAGCTTTTTTTTTTTTTTTTTTTTTTTTTTTACTGTTTTGTGTGTTGTTTTCGGGCTTTAGTAATTAGCCCAATCTTAAATGTATTCATCCCGTCGGCGATGGAATCGTGTTGTGACGACGAATAATGTGTTTTTTGGACAGCCCTGTTTACTAGTTGACTTTGGCTGCCGGTTGCAAGAATTACGATGTCACTAATTGTGTGCTGAACTGTAATCATGTTATTTATAAGAGTGATTATGAGAATGGTAACAGAATTGTTCTGATGTTGGACGAGGCTTTTCTTAAGTAATATTACCTTTAATTGACTTTCGAAGTTCAGTAAGTGTTTTGTTCAAACTGAACTAGCTGCTGATGTGACGGCAGTGAGAAAATATGAGCCAACCGTTCTGACCTATTACGTAGAATGGGATATCGTGTTCGTTCACACTCCGCGCCGCGAATCGTTATTGCCTCTTTGTAACCTTGCGTGCTAGTTGCCGCAGCTTCCAGATGGTAGATAGTTCGCTTTATGGCATCATGTCTCTAGGTAGCGGTCAATCGCTGCAGTGGTACTCCGGTCGTGCTGTGAGCGGCCACGGTCTTCACAAAATTAATTTCTTCATTTGGATAATTGCTGTTTATATACGGTTGCACACCACGGGTGTCTACTAGTGATTCCTCTCCCCACCACAAAAAATTCTTCACTGTTTTGGCACAAAAAGCATAGTGTTTGAATAAGGACCACTTGGGAATGAATTTTGCTGAAGGAATTAACACTGAGTAGTTACAAGTTTCCGATAGTCGGAATTTTAAACCACGGATATCAACGCAGTTGCGAATCCAGTGGCTTCTCTTGGAATTCAGGGAACTGTCCTAGACCACGTACAGTATATCGACAATAACTGGAGGATCCTAAGTCAGGCTGTTGACCGAAGGAAAGTAGTTAGCTCTTCCGTGACGTCGACCACAGGAATGGATTCGCTAATATCCATAGTTTTAATCTACAATTCTTAGATTATAGAATTTTGTATGATCGTTTGTCTCATTTTCTTTATACCGAACGGATGCTTTTCTTCCTTCTCTTTCCTAATATAGTAAACTTCTCTCCCTCTTCTCCACAGTAAAATTTTTAAAATCCGGCAACGTCAAGGATTGAGGGGTGCCAGGTTTAAAAATTTTTCCGTATTTCAGAGCGGTATCCAGAGGTTAAGCGCATTTCGGTGAACATCAAGCACTTAACTGAATTTATTTACATCTAAGCATTTTATTGACTAAAAGGTAGTGCTAGTGGTTACAAATGTAAATAACAGTTTTTTTTTAAATGTAAATGGATGACAATAAACGAAGTCACAGCGAACGTTCTAAATGCCTGTACACTGTAGAGAAATTCACTGAATTTCTTGCACATAATAACAGAGGTTGCTAACTTGGTTTTTGCCGCCATAATCACTTGTGCAGCAGACGAACTAGTTATAATGGTGGCAGAAACCTTGGTTGTGTGGAGTCACATTAAATATGTTGTTTGTGTCTATAAGTCTCTGTTTATGGAAGAGATTAACCATAGTTTTAATGAAACAATTTTTTCAGCTGGATTTTAACACTGGACGTTTTCTTTCTCTGTTTATTCTCAGCTATTGAAATTATAGTCCTATGCAAAATTCTTCAATTATACCATAGAAGACGTCTTATATGTCTTCTGTCATACAAGACGATTCTGTGCCATATCAATCATATAGCCTTTAATTTGCAAAATCAGTTCGCACTAAGTCACGAAGCTTACTGAATAAGCGATGGTACTAAAAGAGAGAAATGCTTCTCTCTCTCTCTCTCTCTCTCTCTCTCTCTCTCTCTCTCTCTCTCTCTCTCTCTCTCTCTCTCTCTCTCTCTCTTTTCTTTTTTTTTTTTCACGGATTCTTAAAGACACGCGATCGTATATACGAGTACCGGACTGCTTTCTTAATATTTCTGGTTTTCAAAATTTGCCGGATTTTACAGTTTCCTGTATTTTTATAACCGTAGAGTAAAGATGTTGGACTACAGTCGGACAAACCAAAAATGACATTTCCTACACTATTAGTTTATGACGTTTCAAGAGATTTAACTAAGGAAGAAATAGTAGAGAACATCTTAATGAAAATTCTTAAATTGTTTGTTTTTTAGAAGCATTAGCAACTAAGGCCATATTGCTCTGGGGATATGCGGCGGTCATTCCCTGACCTTTCCGCATCCTCCGTATTTGGTGGTCGCAGGCTCGAACCTCGGTCTAATCAAGAAGCGTCTGCTACGCACTGCTGCTCCTGTCTACGGAGGCCCCAAAGATTATGGCTTTACTTTCGAAGAGATTCAGGAAGAGGTGACGTTACGTTTTAGCTTCGGTACAAAGACAAAAGTGATAAATTGGGTGATAGGTTTTTCACCGAGATTATTTAGGCATATTTAGAAAACGGTAGAATTTTCTTGGAAATACAGGAAATTTACAATAGTGACAAAATGCTTCTGTTGCTTGGGATTTGGCCACCTCACGTAGTTTTTCGCCCACAAGACTGTATCTTGCGGTCATTGTGCGGCTGGGCGACATATATATGCAGATTGCCCCCATTAAGAACAACCCCCGAGATGTATAAACTGTAAGCGGAGGAATAGGGACAATGCACATTCTGTAAGGGATACACTCTGTCCAGAATATCAGAAGGCAGCTGAACTTGAAAGACTGAAAATTGCTAATGAATAATAAAAAAAATAAACCATCTAAATTACAATAGATCTACCAACAAATACTTCCTAAAAATAATGCAGGTGAACGCGCAACGTTCATGTTGCGTTGCAGAATAACTAAGAGCTTCATGTTTGCAGGATAAAGTAGACATTTTGGCTATTCAGGAGCCCTACTCGATGTATAGACAAACGGATGTTATATCGCGTTGTTGGATACCCACCCGGTAGTAGCTAGAGGCGTTGCATGCGAATCCAAGCAGCCAAAAACTGCCATTGTTGTATTTAATGGAGCTCTAACTGTAACAGTCATATCTTGTTTTTGTACATCCTTTTCTACCTGCATCCATATTTTTACCCAATTTTTAAGACTTCTACATGGTTTCTTTATATTGCGCTCCAAATGGTAATATTGAGGTACCAGTGCATCTTTTGGAAGAAATTTTAAGCACTTTTCCTAGTGCAAATATATTGGTTTCAACTGACTCCAATGCAAAATCCCAACTCTGGTTTAGCGAACGTAACGACGCTAGATGTTCTGTGTTTGAAGAATTTATATGGACTAACTATTGGAATGTGCATAATCTTCCCAACATGCCAGCAATCTTTTGGAACGTTCACGGACGGTCTAACATAGACCTTACCCTTTCCTCTCATTGCTTGTCGCAGCATGTAAAAAACTGGATGGTCTGCCCGGATGTATGTAAAAGCGATCACCGTGCTATCACTTTTGATTTAGTATTAAATGTTAAGGATGGAGATTCTTCAGGTCACCCTCAGGATTTAAACCGCTTCTCTATCAGAACCACGAACTGGACCAAATTTAAGCAAGTCTTGCAACAAGAATTTTCAGATGATAAATTGCACAATTGAACAGCTTATCTGCAGTAGAATATTCTTACATTGTGCAAAACACTCTTTACAGAGCTTTGACTGAAAGCACTAAAAGGAAAGTTAGGAGACCTGGCTCCACCCCATGGTGGAATCCACAGTTATCTGTTTTTAGAAGACGAGTTATAGATGCAAGGAAGAATTTCCAGAGGCACAGATACTTAACAGAAACAGACGTTAGGCGACTAAAAGAAGTTTATTGTCAATTACGTAAGGAATATTTCAAAGCTATTTCGGAAGCCAAAAGATCCTCATGACAGAAACTAGTGTCCCATACAGGTAATTCTCATCCATGGGGATTAATATACAAAATTTGTCGTGACAAACTTGTAACTCCTGAGATATATAGTTCTGTTTACTCTAACGGAAGTCTGACTACTGATTGGCTCTCCACGGTTGAAGCTATTATAGAGAGACTTTTCCCTGATGATCACCCAGAGCAAGACACAACTGAACAAGCTGAGATAAGGTTCGGTAACGGATCTTACAAGGGATCAAGTGACAGGGAACTATTTAGTCTAGATGAACTTGCACTTGCAATTTCTAAAATCAATCTGTCAAAATGTCCTGGAATGGACTTAGTTGAAAATGCTGCAGTCAAAAGATTTCACCAACATTTCCCACATATATTGTTGAATGTATTCAACAAATGTCTATTAGAGAAGACTTTTCCAAATTTTTGGAAGATTGCGTTAGTGAAGATGCTCAGAAAGCCTGGAAAATTGGCAACGGATCCCAAGGCATATCGCCCTATATTCCTTCTAGGAAATCTTGGAAAGCTTTATGAGAGATTATTAGCGCCTAGGATGCAGAAGGTTTTTGGCTACAAGTAATATGATTTCTAATTCACAATTCGGCTCTAAGAAAGGCTCCTCCACTGAAGATGCCATCAGAAATTTGGTGAATCTATGTAAAACTACAGACAAGAAATACATGATGGTTGTTTTTATCGACTTTGAGGGCGCTTTCGATACACTCTGGTGGGAGAATCATCACATTCTGCCTCTCGAAGTGACCCTCAGGTCACTTCGAGAGGCAGAATGTGATGATTTACTATATCAGATTATTAGATATTATTTTTCAAATAGGCAGATAAAAGTCATCTCACAACATTTGGTACTTTCAAAATTCATTTCTAGAGGATGCCCACAAGGCTCGGTCCTTGGGCCTCTCCTCTGGAATTCTGTTTTAGACCAATGGTTACTAAAAAAAAGTCAAATTTGCAATAAAATAGCATATGCCGACGATTTAGTGCTATGCGTACCAGGCAGGTCAAGACTTTTGCTAGAAACACGTGGGAAAGAAATCCTGGATGATTTGCTGGAATGGTCTAGAATAAACAAATTAAAAATTTCTGAAACGAAAACTAAAACGATGATCTTCAATAATAAATTGGATTATAACAGACCTCCTAAACTTCATATCAACAATGTCCAAATTCCTTATGTTTCTCAAAATAAATATCTTGGTCTCTTAATTGACGATAAATTTTCTTTTATCCTCCACGTAAATAACGTAGCTGAAAAGATTAAGAAGTTTACTGCCAATGTGATTAGGCTCTCAAGAGCTGAATGGGGTATAAAGCACAAAACTTCGGCATTATATTATAAGGCTATATTTTTGCCAATTGTAGTATATGCGGCTGCCATATGGTTTCCTAGGGTTATTCATGTCACAGTGAAGGCCAAACTTTTATCATTGCAGAGAAAGATGATATTGGCAACACTCAGATGCTGCAGAACATCAACCAATGTATTACAAGTGATCTTAGGTTGTATTCCGATTGACCTTTATGTGGCATACCAAGGCTGATTTCTAACTTAAAGAAAGGTTTGGCAACTCAAATCCTCGACATTGTAAGTAATTCAGCCACGGGCATTCGGCAGGAGAAAATTAATCTTTGGACAAAATTCACTGAGAAGTGGAAATACAGTTGGCAATCTAGTGAAACAAGCCTCGCTACCAGTGAGTTCATTGAAGATGCAACATTTGCCGTAAATAAGAAAGTTATGGGATAGGTTTATCCTTCAATGACAACGTCATATTTAATTACTGGACATGGCTCACTGCGGGATAAATTGTGTAAATTTGGACTTGAACCTGACCCTTTGTGTTTTTGTGGGGCAGTAGAAGATTTGAGGCATGTTCTGCTTTATTGCCCGGCTTATGACGGCTTCAGACAAGAACTGTTTAACAGCACTCAACCTATTAGGACTGACAACCTCGATATTTTGATTCAAGATGCCAAGAACTTTGCAGCATTCCAAACTTTTTCTGACAAGGTGTTTAAAAGAAGATGCATCAACTGGAAAGAAAATAGCCTTTTGAGGTAAGTTTTATTATTATTATTTTCCCATTTTTCTTTACAGATGGTACAAATTCATGAAAAAGTCATCCTTACAATAATGCAGAGTCATCTATGTTGAATTTTGTGAGCGGTAGTAAACTGATAAAGACGAACTACTTATATTTTTAAAAGCTCGACGATTAGCTGACTTAACAACAAAAAAGCGGCAATTTTGCGTTCGAATTGCATTGCTGCAGGTGGCAGCTATCCTCTTTTTTTTTGAAATTTTTTGTATCCTGCTGCTGCAGTCTGCTTTTTTTTTTTACCAACGTTTTTTAGGTGATCTTGTATAAAACTTAGACCTGCTTCGTCCATATTGTAGAGTTGCTCTCCGATCAGTTTTTCTCTGTCGATAAGTGACCTTTAATATTATGTAAATTTGAGCATAGTAGCCATCGTATATTAATATATATAATGTTATAACCATACATACTATGGTGGCACCTAGACTTAAAAGTCCATCTCCACCATATGATCAGTATCAAGTAGAACATCTACCAATAGTAATAAAAAAAAAAAAAAAAAAAAAGCCACTCTGCCACCTGGAAGCAAACACCAAATCGGCGATTGCTACCCGGTGCCCATCCCTACAGACGGGCCTGGAGCAACTGTAAATTTGAAAAACGTGCTGATCGATGGTTAATTTTTTCGCTAATACTCAATACATAGCTACCATGGCGGTCTCCCCCAACGTCCAATCCATCCGCCACTTGCTGTAAAACTTTCTGCTTCATCAGTCTTTTGATGTAGGGCCGAGGTGTCTTCTTCGAGTATGGGTCCGCTGATTGGTGTTCTTTTCTGCTTAAACGTCGTCGTCTTTTCTGCATAAACCACAGCTATAACGCGTCATCTACAATACTTAATTTAATTCAACACTAATTTATTTATTTAATTATTTATTTTTAATGGCGACTTTCCTTTTTCAAGTCCTTCCATAGCATCCAACTTAATTTTCGTAGAAGCAACAATTCTCGCTTTTCATTAAAGTGGGTGAGTTGGTTAAGTGGAGGTAGATTAAAAGTGCTTCTACTGTATATACGAGTTAAAGGTTATAATAATAATAAATGACGTAACAAACTATTTATAACATTAAGATTTAATTATGTACAACAGAAGTAATGCATTTATATACAGCGACATAACAATAATATCTGAGTAATAACACTATGCACAGAAATATTGAAGTGATTATTTCTTTACTACTAATTGCCATACTGATTTCGTTGAATTCCATAATTATAACGTAATTTTCTGATAACATCCTTGATCCCTTCTGAAGTTAGATTGTGTGTTCATATATATATAGTTTCCTACTTTCCGATTCCTAGGTTCACTCAAAATCACTGTACCCTAATTCATATTTCCTCCACTTGCTGAAATCGATTTTTGCAAAACTGAGCTTTATATAGTGTCTGAAATTCTATTCTCTCTCTCTCTCTCTCTCTCTGTGCGTGCGCGTGTCTAAGATGCGCTGCTAAAGTCATAATACAAGAAAATTTTGAATGATTAGACATTTTCATATTGTTTCGGGTGTTGTTACCAACTTGACCTTTCGCTTTATTAACATTCACTTTAGTTTCATTATCTACTATTGTTTGTTTTTGTTAATATGGCTGAAATAATCCATTATTACCTTCGTAATGGCAAGTACTTATAATTACTAATATAATTAATTCGCAATTAGCAACTCTCAGCAATGCCCCAGGGAATTACTAATTTTTCCTCATGCTCGTGAACTATGCGTGCATTAATCTGTCATTTTCATATTTTGATGGCATGTAGCTTATTTCATACCAGTCGAAGCCTATTTGCATTATACAAACCTTCTCACAAGTGTTTTAAACGTGTGTGGTTTTTCAGTTTGGCTGCCCTGTTATTAGCATAAGGTACCCTTTTGATTTGCAAGGAAATCATAAGCAGGGAAGCACATGATGCCCTTTTCTATTTCTAGAATAATTATCATGTTAATTTTTGAACAATTAATAACGAAACCGTCTGCCTATACTTCGATCCCACACCACGGATCGAAGTTGTTGACAAAGAAATTGAGTCCCTGAAAAAAAGCAAAGGTCCGTGTAGTAAACGCCCGATCCTAGACATCTGCTGAACTTGCCTACTAGGCAAGACCTCGTCTTCCTCTTATTAGAACTGTAACGTTGTGATTTGTAATCTCAATTCACTTTATAATATGATATAAAGTCTTTTATTTATTGTGCTTAGCGCCCCCATAATGCATGATAACTGTTCCGTTTCGTAGGTTTTTTCCCCCTGTTATTATACTAAGAAGAATATACTAAGCAGTTAGGATCGCTCAGAGACTTTTCTTTTTATACGAAAAACCTCAACCAGCTAAAAACTGTAGTACTTAATGCCGTGCATGTGTTGATGGCTGAGAAGACATAATACTTGTTGACATTAGACCATGAATTTCTCTAGATTGCACTTTCAGTGAAGGAAGATAGGTTGCTCTAGAGAACAGAGGTAGAATGAATAAATGAGGAAGAGCAAAAGTTAGTTTTATAATTTTGAAGTGGACAGTTTACTGGTTGTGGTACATGTTCTAACTAGTTTGGAAGAGAGTGGGAAAATTACGAATACCAACCCATAAGAACAGCTTCCATAGAAGTAACTATAAAAAAATGCAGGTGTAAGAAACTGTATGTCTTTTAGAGAGAGAGAGACTTTAAGGGACTGCTCATTAATTAACATGAATATCCCTGTTTTGGATAGTCTAGACCAGCGTTTCCCAAACTTTTTTAGTCACGGAACACTTACGAAATACAAGTTTAGCGAAAGCCAAAGAACTGTTGCTAATATTTTATTACATATGGCGCGCTGTGCATCAGGAGCATCTTTATTTCCAACACGTGTAAAGCCGAAATTCAAATAACTATGATCATACTTTTGGTCTTTTATTAGTTAGTTCCAGTTTTTTCACTTCGGATTTTTTGGGGAACAAAAGGGTGCGATAGTTTATCCTCACTTTGAAGCCTGACAATATTGTGTTCGTTTTCATCGACCACAGTTGCACTACGAGAAGTACTTTGCTTTTCGTTTTAAAGTTCTTTTTTTCAACCACAAATCTATGGTCACATATTTTAGTAATATTTAGAAATACTAATAATTATCAAAAAAAAATTATACAAGAAAGTGAGTTTAATTATGATATCGGTTCGCTTCCCCCTCTCCTTCAACCCGTGTACTCCAGGCTAAATCGCATACGAATGGCATACCAGATCACCATATTGCTACTTTTTCGTAGGTGTCATTACCTCTACGTGCAAAGCCCGCGAAAATAGTGTTCCGCGGTCTATTTGATTATCAGTCTATGCCAGTATATTAACCGGAAAAAAATTGTTAAATATTAAACGATACAAAAGTAGTGTACGCTACAAATATGCAAAATTTATTATTATTATTTTTTTAATTATTAATTACGATTTTTCGCGGAACACTTGTTCACATCTCACGGAACACAGTTTGAGAAACGCTGGTCTAGACGCTCGAGAGAGATTTTGAAAACATCCCCAGATGTGCTAACAATATTCCATGGCAGGGTGGATTTGAGATTTATACAGAGTACTTGTTTAGAAGAAAAGTAACGCTGAGAGCTAAAAAGGAACCCAGGTTTTATTTTTTTGACGCAGAGGAAGCAATATTTGTAATATGCTTATGCCAAGAGAGATTAGAAACCCCAATAGAGATATATGACCTTGTCTAGAAATCTGAGCGTCGTCGAAGATGAGCATAGCTGCATTAGACTTTTTTTCTTCTTTTTTTTTTTTTTTTTTTTTTTTGCAAGGAATAAGACTAAGTTTTAGAAGGATTAAAGTTTAACTAAGTTTTATTAGTCCATTGTGGAATGCCAGGGATGGGCATTTAAGAAATCAGTGGTAGATATTCGAGAAGGTTATGCTGTTTGGCTGTTATGCTGTTTGGGCAAGGTTTCTCAAACTGGGTGATTGAATGTGGTATGTTATCGTCAAGAAAAACTGTGGATCGGATTTCCAGTCAGTGGAAGAAGGGCATTAATATATAAGTAGATAAATAAGAGTGGGAGAAAGAACTAAACCGTGGGGAAATACCAACATTAGTGGAGAAATTAGAAGACAGGGGACTGTCGTCTACCATCACCCGCAATAAGCGGTTCGGGGAGAAATCTGGCTACTAAGATCCCTGGCGCGTATGGACTAAGGTTTAACTGGTTAGGTTTATCGGCAGCTCTTAGGATACCATGTATAACCTGCCAATGTTGCTTTTCCCCCCGGCCAGAAACAGGATGTTCCAAGACAATAATGCGCACTTGTAATCGGGCTCGCACTGCGCACGAGTGGTTCGAGGACCACATCTAAGATATCACCCATCTTGATTGGCCTCCAAATTTGTCTGACCTCAATCCAATTGAACAGCTGTGGGATGTTTTGGAACGGGAAGTGAAAGGTATGGATGCGCAACCAACATCCATTCCGACACTGCGGAAAATCTTGCAGGCACCATGGCTGCAGATATCTATGTATATCTTCATAAATCTGGTGGAGTCAGTGCCTAGGCGAACAGCGGCTGTTATCCATGCGAATGTTGGCCCAACACACAGTATTAGTTAGGTAGGTAGGTGGTCATAATTCAGTGATCACTGAGTATATATCATCCTTTCTTACTTCATCCGCCGTGGCATTCCCTATTCTTTTCTGAATATACAGGTGGATATTTTGGCAGATCCCAGGAAGTAAAGGACAAGAATCTGGGATGATTTGGTAAAAGTCTGTCAAGAGCGTTGGAGTATTTGTGATAAAGGGCAGATTACACAAAATTTTTTCCCAGATTTAAGAAATGCAGCCTCGATAAAATTCAAATGGTTTGCCCCAAACTTACAAGTCGTGTTCTTATTAACTGGTCATGGTTCGATTAATGCAAAGTTGCATGATTTAGGAATTAATGAAAGATCTAGTTGCCATTGTGGCGAAAGAGAATCATGGGAACATATTATGTACAACTGTGAGGAGTACAGCGATCTACGAATTGAATTGGTATCTCGGGTTAGTAATCTCAATCTTATGGCAGAAGGCCGCGAGACAATTCTAGTTGATAAACAGGAGAAATTCTTGGCTTTCCAAGCCTTTGCAACTGCAATATTTCTTAGGTGGAAGACTTCTGCATCTGGAAGCCTTGTATTTGTAATGCGGTATGGTGTATGCCGAATTACCTAGAATTCTGTGAAATCGTGGAGGCTTGAGTCTGCTAATCCACTGCAACTCCAGCTCCTTATGC
Organism: Mastigoproctus giganteus; assembly: GCF_048544385.1. Classification (NCBI taxonomy): domain Eukaryota; kingdom Metazoa; phylum Arthropoda; class Arachnida; order Uropygi; family Thelyphonidae; genus Mastigoproctus; species Mastigoproctus giganteus. The sequence goes on along the minus strand of NC_143588.1, from coordinate 86,939,367 downwards.
TGGCATTTCTGTTCTCGGCAGCCCCCTTGTGCTGGAATTTCTCTTCTCGGCAGCTTCCAGCGCCGCTGGCTTTCGAACAGATGCAGATCTTTCCAATGAAGTTTGAACTTTGTCTGAAATTTAATTATATGTATATTTTATTTTTTATGTAATTTCATTATTTTTCAATTTGTTCATATCAATCTTTTTTGGTCATGGCAGGTTTTTTTCCCTCCTTGTACTTGGGCAAACAGGTACTGCTAAATTATGTGTAACTGACAGCGGGATTGCCATTGGTTGGCTGGGACCGCTTTAAGTAATAAATATCGAATATCATTCAATCCTTGAAAGCACTTTCTTTAACATAATTGGTAATATACAGCTAATATTTCTGAATTACATAAGTAAAATTGGCCTTCTGCCACCTTCTACGAAAAGTTAGAGATCACAAGGTGGAGACAATCTGTTGTTACCTATTTTCAGCATCTTATACTTCTGTTTTATTGACAGTTTTACCGTATTTGCCCTCTGCTGGTAACATAAGAATATGGATCACTTCAAAAAAATAAAGGTGGTGTTTTAGTGAATCAAAATATATCAGCAGAAGTTTTCAGTACCTTAAAGCATGCACCCAGAAGTTAATTCTCATACATAAGAGTAATTAATCTATCACTGAACGCCAAAATAGATGAATACCCATTAAATAAATAAAAGATCTTGTATAATGCAACATTTTCTTTTAAGCAACATCACAGCCATATCATATCTGCTTGAAACTAATTGTTATTGGTTAGGGAAAACAAGACATACATTAATGTTGAAAAATCTTGCATTAATTCAATCTGGTTATATTGTTTCCATAAAGTGAGAGCATAACTTGGTCACAAAAGCACTACAATTCAAGTACATTCCTTATCTTTGTTAATCTCAACAAAGTTTTATAAAAATATGTACGGGAAAGTGGGAAATAATTTTCTCGAAAAATCCCGCGTTTTTCATCCCTCACAGCATGCAAATCTGCTCGTGAACACGCTTCTACATACAATAATACACTTATGATTACGAGCAAGCTTCGGGGGAGGGGGAACATTAATCCCAATATTTATATATTATTATTATTTTATTTGTTTATTATTATTATTATTATTTTTTTTTTTTTTTTTGCGTGTGTGTGCGCGTGCGTGCGTTCATCACTTATTTTGATACTTTATATATTATAATGCTTATCATTCTTAATTGATGTCCTGTTCCTCATCTTCAATTTTTTCCTTTTATTATATATATATATATATTTTTTTTTTTTTACACTTATAAATAGTAGTCAAGAAAAAGGTCACCAGTTTAAACATTGGTAAAAAAATGTTATCAATGTATCATGCGTTACAAAAAAAAACAAAAACACATTTATAATTTCCTTATCTTTGTTAATCTCAACAAAGTTTTATAAAAATATGTACGGGAACGAGCATTTTTCTATGTAGTCAGAACTTTTTAGGTGTAGACAGCTAATAGCACAGAGTTGAAATCGAAGGATATTTTTGTTGGATCATTCTCTCTAAACGGTACTATCAGCTATCAGGTGATCTCTCTCTCTCTCTCTCTCTCTCTCTCTCTCTCTCTCTCTCTCTCTCTCTCTCTCTCTCTCTCTCTCTGTGTGTGTGTGTGTGTGTGTGTGTGTGTGTGTGTGTGTGTGTGTGCGCGTGCGCGCGCGTGCGTGCGCTCCTTTTACGAGTGACGTAATTTCTATCTGTCAGCCACCATTTACCACCCTGGCTTATCTGATTAGAAATATGTTTGGTTTCATAGTGATGTTTAGTGCTCTTGTAGGCAAAACTTTTGTACGGATAAAATACATAGACTCGTCGGAGATGGATTTCCTACTATTGTTCTTTCAGTTCGCCATATTTTACATCATGTATACAAGTGTCGCCAGTGTTAAACGAGGATGTCGCATCGAACTTTTGTGACACCTTTTCGATCTTCGCAGCCATCAATCTCACTTTAAGAGCTACTGTGCATCCTGTAAGGACAAATAAAAAAACTTTTCAAATATTAGTCATGCCGATGTACCTTGATGCTTCCGCCTATTTCACTTTCTTTGATTAGCACTGACGAGCAGCTTCCCTCAGTTTATTTTTCGGTTTTTGACACTGTGAGTGTCCTAATCAAAAGCACGATATTTGAGCAACTGGCGAAGGAGTGCAGACATTGTGGAAGAATATTAATATTTCTCACAAGTTAAAATGACGGAGAGGTTTTTTTTTTGTTGTTGTTGCTGCATCTTCCTAAGGCACAGATAAACTATTAGAATAACATAAACTTAGAAAGTCTATCTCACTTTAAAACAAATAAAAAAGCCCATTCATTCTCCTCTGTTCTCTCCGTCTTCTGTGAGAACTTCACAGAAGACAAAATGAATTCCGTGTGAGAGAAGTAAATACTGTATGTCTAAATTGTAGATTCTCAGGATGTGGCTCGGCTTATGGATATTGGTCTTGAATCTGTTTAAAAGTGGTTTAAGATTTCAAACGGATGGAAGCGATTCCAATTATGGTTTTTGACTGCTACTTTTAAAGCAGTTCAGTTGGCACATAATTGCCAATTATTGTACTTATTTTAATTGTGGGCACGATAAATATAACGGTTAAATAATTGTGTAGGAGTAGTACTTACATTTCGATGTTTATGTTAATGGTATTTGATAATAGAGCTATTAAGTGCTCGTTAATTCCTATATTCTGTTATGAAAACAACAGGGATTACCTTTATTTTTGATATAGGATGCTTCTTTTCCAACCATCTCTCTAGTCCAGCGCGCTAACAATTCTTTGTGAGGGCTATATAAATTTTACAAAAAATGTGAAACATCTTCCCTACTGTCAGAACCATAGTGTTCAGACCCCTCAGTCTCAATATTGAGCGCTCAACCCAACTTTTGTCTTCAAACACCATACCTCTGCCAGCAAGGCAGAGGTATTATATGTTAATGGTATTACAGTATATGTAATGCTGTTTTTAAGTACTGTGCGTCATTAAAATGATCACTAATTAATTATACCAAGTATACTTAAAAGTCTAAACAGGAAATTCACTGTACTCTAACAGTATTACCCTCATATTTCAACTCTTTCGTTACACTAAATAAGCCAGCAAGTAAATGAAATTGAAAATTATTTGTTTTTGTCAATTAAAAAGATGCAACATTCATTTATCAAACGTCAAAATTTTAGGTTTTCAGCAGTCATGTGGTAGTATGAACAACAAGCGAATGCTTATTCTCTTCAGCAGTTCTGCAACAACCTGTTACAAAATGCATATAAGGGCAACCAGGTAAAAACAGCCAGTTTTCGGAACTGTATCGTGTTTATCATACTCTGTCTATTTTCAAGAAAATGTCAAAAAGACGCTTTCTCGCTGGTTCTGTGAGATGTAGAATGGAGTCAAGACAAAGTCGGGCCGAAAGTGACTCGTAGCATTGTAACCAGTTGCTAAACTCGCAGACACTCGAAGAATTGACCAAGGCCAGTGTGTCATCTCCACACAAGATGAACGTTATAGAGAACTGTGTCGTAGAGTACCGTAACTTGATTCAGTAAAGGCTGGACAGTGCCTCTTTAATCGTTGGGCTATAGCCTGGGGGTACCTTCCTCTTTTTTCTTTTTTTTTTTTTTTTTTTTAAATATTTTCATGCCGCTTTTATCCCTTTTATTTATGAACTATAAAAATCTATATTTTCTTTTAAAATAAATATTTAGTGTTCACCAAAATTATTTATTTTACGGACTTTAAGAGTGTGGCGCACATGTTATTAGCTCAGGGCGTCCAAATTTCTTAAGATGGCCCTTTGGCTGGATTTACAAGATGGTTTGTAGAGCACTTAAAGAGGGTAGGGGCGGTTATCGTCGACCAACTTTTCGCGTTCCCTCGAAAAGCGTCCGTTTGAATAGGTGTCAACTGGATACAGAAGTAATGGGCCATGGTCTTCACTCATGAGTTGAGACAGTCTTTAATAGATTCCCCGAGCAGTTTCATCTGCAGGCAGAACGGGAAACCAGATTCCATTTCGCTAACATTGCGGGAAGGGACACATTGGAACGAAGTACAGTACTTTAATGTCGTCGCCTGGAATCACTGCCAATAGCTGTACAGGTCATGTGTTCCGCGAGGCACGCTTACGTCCGTGATCTCAATTAAATCTCTCTTGCAAAAAAAGGCACGTTGTTCTTGTTATTCGTTTGGAGAGAGAGAGAGAGGTCATCCCTTTGGAGACTGGAGGAATTCTTAAAGGCCTCTTCAGTTGTAGTTATCCGATCTCGTGCAAAAGTACCGTTTTTCTCCATGAGTTATCCGGGTTTTTCGAGCGTGAACGCACATTTTGTAATACATAATACGCTTGCACAATATATCTTCGGAGGACAGAATGGCCTAAAAGATCCTCAGACTTCAATATATACTGAATGAATGATCTTTATTTTCACTAAAGTGAATACACCAATATATTTAGGATTCTCTACACAGGAGGAGGGGGGGGGGTAGTTGCTAGTCGGAAACTTCACCCAGAAACTTCGATGTCACGCCTCTGTTGGTACTCACACCGATCATTCACGTCTTAGGATATGGTACCGTGGATTATCAACGTATCTTTTGGCCGCTAATGAACTTGTTTTGTCATAATCTAATAAATTCATTTTGATTTGCTTAGGTTTTTGTTTGTTACTTAATTGTTGAATACCAGTGTACTTAGGTGCATGATAATATATGCGATGCGTGACATATAGGTGGACGAAGGTAAACTTGTTGTGGTATTCGATTTCTGAGATTATTTTTTTATCCTCGCAGAAACGACTGGTGTGTGTTGTCAATTGTTATCCACTCGTAAGGCCATATTGTACTTTTTGTGTGTGTGTGTGCGCCTTATGCACGGCGGCATCTAAACGTTAATTCAACTCCACCATGATACACTGTGAGTGAGTACAGAACTCTGCAAAATAGCCAGATATATAGCCAGTATAGTGCTATATCTGCGACACACACACACACACACACACACTATATATATATATATATATATATATATATATATACACACGAAGTGTGTGTCTTGTTCTGTTTTTTTGTATCTGGCCACTTAGCTACTAGGGAGCAGCGATTAGCAGGATGACTGCTCCCTGTTGTACTGTAGAAGTGCAGTTGTGTGGGCCAACTCTCTCGATTGAGCGGATTTGAAGAATTCGAACCCATACCTCTCCTACTCCTAATGAGTGACAAGTTGTTGTTGTTATTTGGTTTTTAGGAGCATTAGCAACTAAGGCCATATTGCTCCGGGGATATGCGGTGGTCATTCCCTGACCTTCCCTCATCCTCCGTATTTGGTGGTCACGGGCTCGAACCCCGGTCTAATCAAGAAGCGTGTGCTACGCACTGCTGCTCCTGCCCACCTGACTACGGAGGCGCCGAGTTACAAGTGGCGAAACCACTATACTGTTACGAGGACTTATCTGTGTCAAGGTTTTTACATAGTTGCATCAAGTTGTTTGTAAACTTATTATTATTATTTTTTTTTTACAGAGTTAATATTTTATTTGTTTTTATTTGACTTTCTCTTCTTAGCATCATATGATTTGATTAATAACCGGAGCATCTATCCTTGAAGTTATGAGTTCATTCAGTATCTTAACGTTTTGTTTTTGTGATAACAAACTTTAATGGGATCATATTAGCGAATGTGAAGAGAATAGATACTGATATTGTGGGCGGATTGTTTGATAGTCTATTCAGCCATCGTATCAGTCAGTATTTGATACCGTATATATTTTTGGAGGCATGTCGGCAGTGATGGATACCAAATTACAGGGGCATACAGCAAGACAAGGTTTAAACATCTTAACATTGGGAAGGTTTTTTTTTTTTTATTACCGATTAGTTCTTGTTTCATTGCTCCATATTAGCGAAAATCGAAATATTATACCTTCGCTCATCAAAGTAATAATGGAAGATCGAAGTGTCGGTTTTGATTCTATGATGTTAATCGAAGATTTTTCATCTTCCATACTGTTTCCATTTTATTTTATTTGATGTGCTTCACTCTGGGCTTGCCATATAGGATCGAGGAACTGTATTAAATCTCAGTTCGTCGTTCAAACTGAAAATATCTGAAAAATTTCCGTATGTTTATTCCCAATAACTCTCATAGGTAGTCGTGAAATATAAAATTTATTTGACAAATTTAAAAATTAATGCAGTCTACTTTGCCCATTTTAACACCTCATAATAAAACGAAAATGGCAAATTACTGCCCACATGTAGTCTACATTTCATTAACCAGAAATAATGACTGGTCGCTTTAATTATATTAAGGTTAGAGAAAGTGAGATGTCAAATGTGGCTCCCTAGCCCAGTGTTCTCAACGTACTTCCCCTTTCCCAGTTAATTTGCTACTGCCCTTTCCTGCATTTTATTCTAATTATAAAATGTCGTCCGGTTTTTTGAACGAAGATTTTTAAAATTTAAATACATTGATTATTTAAAGGAATTTAATTCACATTAATTTAAATAAATTAGAATATAAAGCATTGAAAAAACCGGAAGCCAAATCTGGTAACAACTGGCAGCCAGTACACACGATACCGTATTTTGCTGTTGATAAGAGAATAAAAATTTTAAATTATTCAGTCCACGTACTGTAATTCTGTTTGTTTGACGTCTATCAAATCGAAATGAGCCTTATCAGACATGAAGAGTGGTTTTATGACATTTTGACTGCCTTCAGAGATGGTGGTGTGGTTTTAGAGTAGCGAAATCGTTCCTGTAATCTGTAGGTTTCGAGAACGAACTGAAGAACACAAAAAATTTTCTTTTGTTCGCTGCAACACTTCTGCAGTTGTTTCTGGTATTCTAAATGACGATGATAACGTTTTTCCTTCGTACACTGGTGTGCGCTATGTGCATACTAGTGCTGCCCGCGAGCCTGTTTTTAGCCCAACCTCGTGGATATTTCCATTCATTTTTAAAAATAACCAGCACCGTTTCATGAAACGGTGCTGTCTGGGTGGTGGTACCTATCTGAGAATAAGTAACATTAGTCTTCTCCTTAGGTGAAGCGTTACTTATTCGAAGTAGTGCAATATCATGGCAACTCGTTGTGAAGGTATTCACAATATGAGATATAACCTAAAACGATGCCACCTTAAAAAATTTTCTGTTTATTCAGAAATGGCTGTGTATTATGATGCTAAGCACTTTATATACATAGTCAAAATAACCAGCATTAAAGAAAATATTCTGAAATGAAGACATGTGCAAAATAAGGAACGTACAACACACCCTATTAGCAAAGAGCATGACGTATAGCAATTATGTTTCTGGCTCTGCTATGTTAGTCATATGGATCATTTTTTGGTCAGCACCTCCGTGAGGATTTTTAGCGTATGTACATTCATGAACCATTTTATAACCACCTAGCTAGTAGCGTGTTGGGCAGCCTTTCGGCGTAATAACCGCTTCTACCCGGCATGGAATCGAATTCACGAGACCACGGAAGGTGTCCTCGAGTATCCTGTACCAGCTGGAGAGAAGGACGTCCTGGAGCGCGGCACTGGCAAATGCTGCGTTCCACAGCATCCCACCAATTTTCGATGGGATTGATGACGGAAGGATTCTACGGCCACAGGACCACACGAAATACTTGGACATGACCCTTGAACTATTCCTGCACAATGTGGGCCTTGTGACGTGGTCACCATTTACGGAAAAACTTGGTCCGAAGCAATGCAAGAGGTAGGGTCCGGCAGTGGAGGTGTGTTCAGTGGGGATGAGGGGACCCAGTAATGTCAATGAAAACATCCTCAAACCATGATACCACCTCCGTTGGCTGTTTTCATCCAACCGTACAGTCTAGTTGCAGCTTTTTACATGCTCGTCGTCGAATATGCATCCGTTTATCAGCATGATGAAGCTGGAACCTTGATTCAGGAGACCAGGCGACTCTTCTAATCGTCCAATGTTCAGAAACTGTGCTCCCTTGTCGATGGCAGTCGGTCAACATACGCACATGAACAGATCGTTCACTCCATAGTCCTCTTGACGTTGTGTTCATAAGCTTTTTTTTCTGTGCGCCATGGTTGTAGTCGTTAATTGAGGGATATATATATATATATATATATATATATATATATATATATATATAAACCCATCTTTACCTGAGTGTATGAAGGTTAGTTAATGTACAATAAAAAAGTTAATTTACGCAGTGCGCTACATTTCGGGTGCGTAAGCATAGAGTAATAATTCATGATTTACGTATATAAAGAGCAGCGACTTTTATGCACGAACCGAGAACATTTAATTTTTGCCTTATTGTTCATTCATTCCTCCATTCAGCGCACGGCAAAAAATTAAATGATAATTTTAGGATATCTATTGCCGATTTTAATGAAATGTAGAGAGGCTTGACGAATTGTCCTAACGACCAAATGTAAAATTTCAAGAAAATCTATCCACTAGGAGTCTAGTTATTACTCTTATATGCGAACGGACGGACAAACAAAGAAATAATAATTACCAAATTTTTATTGGCTCGAGTTTGACGAAGTTTGTAATGGCTTGACAAATTTTGCTAAAAGAGCAGGTATAAAATTTCACGAAAATCCATCTAGGAGTTGAGTTATTACATGTGGTCGACATGCTTACGTATATGCCAACGCGCCTAATAAAATAAGTTTTCTGTTTATACTCTAGACGACTACATGAAGTCAGAAGAGTACACGAGATAGAACACAAGAATATCACAAAGTAATATTGGTTCGAAGATACAGTATTTATAGATTTACAGCAACGTTGTACACCGATAAATATATAGATTCTTTTTAATCTCGAAAGATTATAGAAAAGAATCCATATAGTGTTTAGAGCACGTCATATTTCTTACATTTCCGGCGGTTGAAAAAATCCAAGTTTTTCGAAAAGAGATTTGCCTAAGTTACGCAGAACACACGTTACTTTGTCCTAAATAAAGCATATTTGAAGAGAAACTACATACATTACTATAAAGAAACTTGCTTATAAAAACAAATACTCTTATAATAGTTTCTACAATAGTTTTGTACAATTTCGTACGGGTTAAGACAGGTGTGTTTAAGGTAGGACACGATCAGCTATCAGCGGAGGGGTGTCCGAATATTAATGATAGGGCAGTGTATATATATATATATATATATATATATTGAAGAGGATTCTCTATTTACTATATGCTGTGTCCAATGAAATCAAGAAAGTAGTCTTTCTTTAAACTCCTTCGAGTCATTCTACTCACATTGAATGAAAGTTTTAATTTTTCTCGTACTAACAAATCCGTATACAGTATATATCTTTAAGTTTTACATAAATATCAAGCCTTATGCAAAGTGTGCATAAACACCCAGCATGTTACTACTCGAAATTGTGAAAATTTTCAAAAACATATGATTAACCGTTATGAGAACAAAGAACTAATTTGGAAGATTGTAAAATTAGCTTCTCATTACTTTAGTTTTTATATTTATATTTGGTTTGTGTCTTAATTAAAAATGTCATTATCGAATGACTGATTTTATTTATTATTATTTTTGCCCGTTTCACTCTGACAATTTGACTCTTGCTTTCTATACCAATTTGCCGTACAGTATGTAATTATGCATTATATTTTATCACAAGATCAAAAAAGATAATGATTGCTAGGTTCATTCACCAGTCTCACTTAATTTCGTATCTCCATTTTAAGCTTGGTTTATTTTCCATCTGTGGTTAATCTTAAATGAATGTTGAAGTCTGAAAACTGCATATTGTCTTTAGCGTACTGGGCTTGGTCAGTAATTTACCTGTTGATGGAAAAGTAATTCACCTCCCCCAATCGTGCCCGGACGAAAATGTAGATTTTTCTGCACACCCCTTTTCAGGGAAAAGGATTAAGTGAGGATTATCGGACGAAATTATAATATAGTTCTTAATGAAATGCAATTCGTTAATAGCTATGCACTTAACAACACATAAATTTCACAAATGTCTTAACTGTTCTTTAAATTTAATTCCTCACTAATTTGTACATCTGAAACGTTATAAAACATGTAACCATGGTAACCGGAATCCTTTCATGATTATTTATCTTTAGAGATTTTGTAAGTTATTAATATTTTTTAACAGTCGAGCAGAGTATTTTTTGTGCGTCTTTCTAACTTTTGATGCCCGTAGTTGGTTTCTAACCTATTAAATTTTGCAACTTTAAAATGTCCTCTACGTGTTTGCGCTTTTCAGCGTATTGGCCCTTTGAGAAAAGAGATCGCTCTTTTCTCAAAGGGCCAATGCGCATTTTGTCATTAATTAAAAAAAATAAAATTACATTAAATGTACGTGTAATTTGAAAGGGGTCGTCGTTTTTCGGTCGTCTTTTAATAATTATTCTGTTTTGTAAATCGCATTGTTTCTCTTTATGCTAGTTACACAGTTAAATGTATTATTATTATTATTTAGCTGGTTATTAAACTACATATCCTAATGAAAATTGCCTCAGTGATAATTGAATGCTTGTTTACCAATAAACAAAAATCTGAAGCGATACGTATTGACAGTTGCACAATCAGTTTGATCATAAACCGAATATCTGTTTAATTGCATGATACCCAAACAAACTGCACAATCAGATGAGCTAAAAAGGCTATCTGTGATTCTGGACAGTGGCACTCATATTGAGAAATCGAGCCGTACACTTACACACACACACACACACACACACACACACACACACACACACACACACACACACAAAAAGGGTGGGGAAAGAAAAAAAAAAGAAAAAGAAAAGCGCTATCCGTTAAATGTAGCTCTGATTTATCTGCTGCGGTGAAGTTGTAAACTCCTCTGGGAGTGTAGCATATGCCCGAAATTTATCTCTCCGTATTTCAGTATTCACCAAACAAAATTAATAGCCGCTCAATATGTATGAAGTGTATTAACATGTTACGAAAGCACGCTTCATTAGAAATTACTCTACGATCCGGGAACTTAATACCTCCCCCCCTTCCTGTTATGGCTTTAACTTCGGACATTTTCAAAAATGCGACTCCCACAAATGGCGAGATCCTGGTGTAATGTGTGAAGAAATATGTGTAAAGTGATGCACATACGAAGAACAGTTTAGATGGGGGACTGCAAAGTTGGATAACTAGACATTTAAGGGGAGATCTGGATGAGGTGTATCAGCCACTGAAAGGATTGAGTAAAATGAAGAGGAGGATCTGTTGTCTCTCTCTTGCAGGTGAGGGGACACGAATACAAAATCTCAGGGAATAACAGAAGATTGGATCTCGTGAAGTTCACCTATGGGTAGCAGTTTGGCAAACATTTTAATAAGTTGCCTCCACTAGGTGGAGGCAGTGAGTCTAAGTTTAATGCAGAGATTGGATAATAAATAAATTTTCTGTTTATACTCCGGGACGACCAAACGGTCAGAGGAGTTCACAAGATAGACAGAATACAAGCAACAACAACACCGTATTTAGCAGTCACTCAAGGCACGTGTACTTGTGACTGGGGTTTAAGACCTTGATTGCTAAATACGGTGCTGTTTCTTGTATTCTGTCTATCTTGTGAACTCCTCTGACCGTTTGGTCGTCCCGGAGTATAAACAGAAAATTTATTTATTATCCAATCTCTGCATTTAACTTAGACTCACTGCCTCCACCTAGTGGAGGCAACTTATTACAATGTTTGCCAAACCAATTATCTTGCGGAATAGTGTGAGTATTCCGTATTATTTTATTTATTTATTTTTGGTCGATGCAAAAAAAAAATTTCGCCTCCTTGCTTGTTTGTTTGTTATTTGTAGCATTAGCAACTAAGGCCATATTGCTCCGGGGATATGCGGTGATCATTCCCTGACCTTTCCGCACCTCCGTATTTGGTGGGCACGGGCTCGAACCCCGGTCTAATCAAGAAGCTTGTGCTATGCACTGCTGCTCCTGGCTACGGAGGCGCCTTGCATCATTGACCTTGGAGTCTAGTTATTACTCTTATATGCGGACGGACGGACAAACAAAGAAATAATAATTACCACATTTTTATTGGCTCGAGTTTGACGAAGTCTGTGATGGCTTGACAAATTTTCCTAAAAGAGCAGGTATAAAATTTCACGAAAATCCATCTAGGAGTCGAGTTATTACATGTGGTCGACATGCTTATATGCCAACGCGCCTAATAAAATAAGTTTTCTGTTTATACTCTAGACGACCACATGAAGTCGAGTTAGTACTAATATGAATCCCGTATGCTGTTGTTATTCCCTTCATTGTAGTGTATGGTAGGTTTGACTGTACACGACAAGTTGTATCGGTGTATTTTTATTTCTGTTTCAGATTTGTTATTTATTTTGTTATTTGTTTATGCAATTTGTTATTATTCTAAGGTTATTCAGATTTTTCTGAGAATGTATAATAATATTCTCAGTGTTTTTTTTTTTTTTTTTTTAATGAGCACCCACAACATGAAATCTTTAGGGAAAAAATTATATCTTGTTTAGGTTTGCTCTTACTAAAATGATTGTGTATACAAAATGAAAGAACAGATTAAATTGCATAGATCAAGCCAGCTTATATATATATATAAAAGCTGGCTTACAGCCCAGTCTAGGATACATTGTTATGCTGGCACAACTTTGTTTGGATATTTTTTGGAACTTTTAACAACAGATTTCGTTATTAGACAATGAAAGGTCCTCTCAATATCCCAAATTAGAAAGAAATAATACGCATTTGCCCAAAAACGTCGATTATGGAGAGTAGTTGCGTCATAGAGAAGGATTATTTCACGTTTACCATACGATTCTTCATCTGTTTTGCATAGCTGAAAAGGAAAAATGTCAAAAATATGAAATTTAAACAGTTGGGTACTTAGTCTGTTTTGCCCAGCACATAATGTGGATTCTTTGGATTTCCGATTCTTAGTTCAGTGGAAAATTGATAGCCTGTGCTGCTGGCTTAAGGCTTGATTTAAAGTGCAATGCGCACAAGTAAAAGGCCGGTGTTCATGCCCGTGGCTGCTACATACTGTATAGTGCTGTTTCTTGTATTCTCTTTATCTTGTGAACTCCTCTGACCGTGTAGTCATCCCACAGTATAAACAGAAAATTATTTATTTCCACAAGCGCAGGACGATAATATGCTGATTTCTGATATTTTTAATGCTTGTTAAAATATCTAAAATAGACTTATTTCTGCCTAACGTTCGGGTGCCAAAACAATTAAAAAAAAAAAAAAAAAAACCCCGAAGCTAGTGCTGCTGACAGCTCTTTATTTGTTCTCATTTTCTGCATCTCCTTACAGTGACAATAGAATTCGACATGTAGGGGACTGTCGTCTCGGTGTAGCGTAAACATGCCCTCCTGTTTTTCTAGTTGTCTAATCACGGAAGAGATAGGAAGCAGCTCTTCTGTCTTCTGTGATAAGTAAAATAAGAAAATAGTAATAATTCATTACTAGTGAATTATTACATTTAGTAAACTGATAACAAAAAAAAAACAACGAATGTCATATGCGCGAACCGAGAACATTCCTTTTTTGCGTATTCGCCATATTGCCCATTTATTCCTCCAATGAGCGCACGACAACAGCAACAAACATAATACAGTATTAGTATACAGCGTTTCAGCAGTATATGGGTAAATAAATAAATACATTTTCTGTTTATACTCCGGGACGACCAAACGGTCAGAGGAGTTTACAAGATAGACAGAATACAAGAAACAGCACCGTATTCAGGGTAGCTTATGAGATATGTATGAAGTAAAAAAAAAAAAAAAAAAAAAAAAAGAATTAGCCGGATTTCTATTTTTTTTACAACTAAATATAAAATTTCATGGAAATTCGTCCACTGGGGACAGAGTTGTTATATGTGAATAGACGTGGTGAAAACAATAGGCACTTTACGCGTATGCGAACGCCTCAAAAAATTGACATGTTGGTTCAGGAATAGGGTAAACCTAACTAATAAAGTACTAAGCAGTAAAAGACACTTTTACTTAGACAACTTATTCATAGCCTTTGGCAAGAAAAACACGAACGAGTTTTTCTTACCAAAATTCTTGTTTTCCCCTTTAAATTGCTATTGTTCTCACGTGCAGCTTTTAATAATCTCCCAGCTTGGGTTAGTATTATTAGTTCTTCCTGTTAACTGGATTCTGTAATGTCCAGAAATTATCCTTTATGAAAATCTCGCAAAGGCCTTGAAGAATTTGCGTAATATGCCGTAGCTGGTTAATTTAAAAGTCATTTTCTAGCTATTTCCAGTTGTGTACATTTTCCTTTTGCTTGGATTATTACCCATTAATAAAGGAAACATCGAATTATATAAATAACCTTGAGTTTAGAATTAAAATTCTAAAGAAAGAGGAAAGATGTTTTGACTGCACATTATTCTGAACTCTTTGCTTTGCTGTAGTTTCGATCGCTCTGATTAAATTGAAAACCCCTTTCTTGATTGAATTGGATTAAAGTAGATTAGATTAATTTTGATTGGTTTGCGCCAGCGCTACTGAAATGATATATTCCATTTGCATGTTTTTTTGGTAACTTGGCCAATCAGGTATATACCAGCTATACTGCGTGCTGTTAAATTTTCCTTCTCATTCAGAAATATAAAGGCAGATAAATAAATCATGGATGATAACATAAATTTTTCCTAGAGTTTATCTTCATCCAAGCAGTTTTTCATTTGCCATGCTGATGTGCGGTAGCGGTGTTCTAACCAACGTATAAAAATAGCTGCGCAGCAAAATGCTTGATGTATGGTGGGGTTTTCCAATTAGAATTCGTGATTATGATGAAGTATAATTACTGCCATCAATACAGCTAGAAAACTGTCCATTCGGGGAAGGGAAACAGAAGATTTTGAGACGGTATGGTGTTACAAAGAAGTGGATATCTTCATATCTCGAAAGAAAGTGCCGAAGTGTACAGGGAATCTATATAGAAAGTTGATTCATCGTAATGTGCACGAGTTGCGTACGGTAATAGTGCATGGGGTTCTGTACAAACAACTCTATTTTTAGTCGCGTTAGCATATATGCATAATGCGCTTATTGTCTTCTCGACCCTTCCCAAATTTATTTTCACCAGTCTGACCGTCTGTCCGCATCTAATAACTCAGCTCCTAGGGGATGGATTTTCATGCAATTTTATATTTGGTACTTATAAAAAGATTTGTCAAGCCCTTCAGAATTCTATTAAAATCGGAATAATAAAAATCCGGCAATTATTTATTTATTATTTATTTATTTTTTTTTGTCTTCATGTAATAACTCGACTCCAAGTGGATAAATTTTCATAAAATTTTATATTTGGCTTTCTAGAAAGATTTGACTTTTAAATCGGACTAATAGAAATCCGGCAATTATTATTTCTTTGTCCGTTCGTCGTCATCTAATAACTCGACTCCTAGTAAATGGATTTTCCTGCAATTTTATATTTCGCTCTTTTAGAACGATTTCTCGACCCTTCCCAAATTTTTTTATTAAAATTAGGGCAATGGAAATTCGACAATTATTAGTATTTTTTTTATACATGTCACATAGCCTATCCATACACCATATATTGTACCTGAAGTACCGGGCATTGTTATGTGCTGGTTGAAGGAATGCATAGGCAATGTGGCAGATGCGCAGAAACGAAATTTTCCCGGTTCGCGCATAAAGGCCTTTGCTTTTTTTCCCTTTTTTTTAAATCATGAATTATTACTATTTGCTAATGCGCCGAATTGTAACGCATTGCAGCTAACTTACTATACTTACAAAGTGTAGTTGGTAAGAGCAATCACAGCCGATGACACTGGGTGCACATTGTTCGTGTTTGTCATCCCAGTCCTGAAAAAGACAGTAGGTTTGTCAGAAGTGTTACGTTTTAGGACGAAGGACTTTCCATGTGAATGGAAAAATCAGTCGCCAGAATGATTGATGCATGATATTTCTGAATCGTGCAGCTTTTAACATTGTGACCCCCCCCCCACAGGCCTGCAAATGTATGGAATTTGAATATTGTGTTGTGTTGATGTATTAAGGGACACATCAAAGTGTAGACATGAATATCTACTTGAGTGGAGATACACCTGCAGAAAATTGTGCTGCTCCATCAGCGGTTCGTATGCCTGTATGTGTTTCTATAATGGGAAAGATAACCTACTCCTCGCTTTGTGTACTCCACTACACTGAAAGGACAGAATTCATGGGATACTGGTACCTGGGCAACGCGACGCTGTCATCCCTCTCGATAGTGCACGAGCCCACCGCTTGTCAGGTTGATAGGTACACTGCATTCACGTAGACGGTAATTCGATGTCAGTATGAATAAACTTCGTGAGTTAAGATACTTTGAAAGAGGGATTATAGTGGGTGCCCGACGCATGGGTCACTATCGCGGAGGTGGTACAGAAATTGCACTATCCCCGTTCGACAGTATCAAGAGTGTATCGGGAATACGTCATTTCCGGAATAACATCTTCTCGTGGACAGCGCTGGGCGGAGAAAGGTGGTGGATGAAGGTAGCCGTTGATGTCTGTCTCCCATTGTTTCAGCCGCCCGGAGAGCGACAGTGGCACAAATCACCGTCGACTTCAACGAAAGAGGTGGCAGAAACGTCTCCACCAAGATCACCAGACGATCATTAGCCACAATAGGTTATGGGAGCTGCCGACCCACCAGAGTCCCATTGATACTGTGATATAAGCACATAGGTAAAAGAAGTCTACAAAAGTAATGAAATTTCCGGATTTTTTTTATTAACACGTGGCATGCGTAATTCTACTTTTACTCGACTACTCGGCTGCAGTCGTGCATTACTGATCAGACATTGATTAGAGAAGTGTTTTTATATATATATATATATATATATATACACGAACACGCGTAAAAAGTTCTGATATTGCATCAAGTACAGTATGTTTTATTTTAATTTTAGAATGAATTAGAATTCTGAAATGAGTATAAGTATATTTTTGATAAAACATTTCACCGAACACTGGGTTAAAGGATAAGAAAACAGCAAATAGAAAAAAGTTGGAATGTGCACTCTTTCTTTGATGTGTTTTTTTTTTTTTTGACTGTTCGTCCTGTTCTCTTCTCCCCATTAAAGTGTTTTGAAGACGTATTCTTTTGATTAGGCTGAAGATATGATCGTGGGAAGGGGACTCATCTTTTTTTAACATGTGTGATTATGGTATATTTAAATTGAGTCGGTAAGTTACTGGCTGTGTAAATATTTTTAAAAAGAGATTGAAGGTGCTTTGTAACTGATTTGAAGTTATTTCACTTGCTAATTTAATTATTATGGGTGTGCTTATTTAATATTAATGTATGATATTGTTACTATTCAATTTTCATTTAAGTAGTAATAATATCCAAAATCCCTTTTTATTGTTTAAATACCAATAATATAACAGTGCAGTTAAAACTACACCTTTGTTCCTACTCGGTCTGTCTTCGCTGTAGTCATCTTCATTTACAATGTAATTGAATAAAAGAATGAAGAGATTTCAATAATATTGAATTGTATATATATATTGGATACAAAAAGTTGCGTGATACTTTGGAGAAACTGATTCATGTCAAACTAAGTGTATGATAATTTCCTAGTGATTCGTCGTCCCGAGGACGCATTTCCAATGCACTGGTGCAGAAAGGGCACAGCGGATTTTTTGGATGGAAGAAACGAAAATCTACAATGCAACATAAGTGGAAATTTTGTACAAGGTTCGGCAAAATTCCACCGAGCACACACATTCCATCTACGATTGGAATAAAACTTTTGTAGCTACCGGATGTTCTGTGGGCTACGAAAACCGCTAGCACGCCTGCCGTACGTGAGAAAACTGTTGCAGCGAGACTTTTTATCAACAGCCGCAAAAATTCGAAATCATACAAATTGCAGATGGTACATCATACGTCAGACGTTCTGTATGGGCATGTTTACTAAGATGACGGCGGCAGAAAATGAAAACCTACTTAAACTTTTTGTGTTTAGTGGCGAGTGCACGTTTCATGTCACAGGCAAGGTGAACACACAACGTCAGTGAAGGGAAGAAGAAACCTTAATGTTGTTTTGTGATTCAAGTTGCCGAAATGTGTACGGCTTGTTCTTCACAGAAAGAACAACAACCGGTTCTCTGTCGAGGCACGTTGGAAAATTATCCTGCAAATTTCTCAATGATTCCGGCAAGTGTTCCTCCAACAAAATGGAGCACCCCTTCACTTCTACAAGGATGTTTCAGGCTGTTTGGATCACCCTTCCGGACCTCACTCCATTAGACGCACAAGTCCCCTTGCCAACTAATGTGAACAACGTGAAAAGAAGGATCATTGCCGCGATCGACGCAATCACGCCGCGTGTGGCAAGAGGTTGATTACCATTACTGATGGAAGCATATCGAAACTGTTACTTCCACTGCAACTGTGGGTTTGTACTAATTTATCTCAGCACAATGTTTCTTCTATGACAACACTATAAAAACTTAATGAGGCATCAAATGTATGAAACTACTTTTTGACTTACCTATTACTGTGGATCTTCTTATGAAACTGTTCAGCGGGTAGTTATTGAAGCAAACGAATTGTATTGAATTTTAGAGAGCATTAAAAAGAGATTGATAAAATAGAAAAAAAAAAAAAAAAAAGAAAAAAAGAATAGAAAGTAGCTTTTGGAGACTATAGAGAACATTGGCGAGAAACGATAGTCTTCACTCACCCACTCACACAAAGTGACACCGCTTTCGTAATAAGGCCAAAGAGACATTAAAGTACTTTTCAGGGTGAATTAGCCTTTTGATTTTCTGTTTTTGAAATACAGATTGAATAAACGCATATTTTGTGAATCCTATCGGAGGGTTAATTTTAAAGTGTCTGTATGGCAAAATCTCCGCTGGCTTCTGTATCACCAGCCATACAAGATAGTGATAAATACTACTTTTAAATGCTTATTGTGTTAACTTAGGTGGTATTCGCTTACTCTGCTCGTTAACATGAGTTACTAATTACGATTTTTTTAGGTCTACCTATTACTGGTAACATTTCTTGGATAATACATCGGTGCTATAATGTATTGTAAGTGTGCTGCTGTCGTTGGTAGATCGCCGACACTCACTAGGTTTTGTGGCGCTAACGGTAATGCGGAATCGATTCGTGGAACTGCTGACTCCATTCTTAAAACCGTAAACCACTTTGCCCTACATTGTAATGTTGGCCTCCCTCTTTCATCGGCCTTCAAGGTTAATCCATTGCCGTACAGCATAAAATTAGCATAAAGACGTACATAGCTCCAGGTTTTACCGGCACATCGAGTGCCGCATTACCGTTGAAAGGAGAAAATTCAGAGCGTACTTGTCCCAACCTGAAAACTTTTCGAATGCACCGTCACTCGTATTATTTTACATGCTTTTCTACATCTGTATAAAAAAAAAAAAAAAAAAAAAAGAAAGAAAGAAAACAACATTGCGTTTAAGAGAAGAAAGGTATGCTGGTGTTCCTTCTTTTCCACTTACAGTACTAGATACCTCGCACTCTTAGAAAATCGAATGGGAGTGTAATCGAGGTTGTAAATCGCCTCAGGTCAAAAAGGCTAACAGTCCCGACTCTTTTACCTTGTTATCTCTCCAAAACGTCCTATCTATGGTTGGTTAATCTAGCGTTCAAAATTTAAATCTCAGTAATTTGATGTAACATTGTAATAAATGCCTTATATATTTACACTTTTTGACGATGTCAGTGCTTAGAAAAAGGTATTTTTGGCTCATTGGCATATCAGTTGGAGAGGGGGGGGACAGCTATTTGTACAGTGTGTTCCAAAATAAAGTTACTGTTGGCCATATACATAGTGAAGACTGTTATGGAAGTTAAAAAAAAAAAAAAACTCCTTGAAACTGTTTTTAAGAAAACCATGTGGTTTCTTAAAAGGTTTCACCAGGGCGAAAGTCCTCCCAGCATTAACGTCATAAATGATGTTTTACTGAATAATTTATATTTTAATAAATTAATTATATCAATATATATATGCTCTGAGAGGAAATCAAAATGTGAACGATGGCGACAATATTTAGCGACAACCACTTTGAAAAGCGCTACGTTATGAAATGTAACCTACATCCTCCCTTGTTTGCTGTACAGGGCTGTATCGATAACGAATAAACTGATGTTAATAATAATAATCGTAAAGTAGGGTATAAATACGGGTATTTATTTGGTTAGGAACTGTTTTTACTGGGCAGCGTTGTATTCGGTTATGCAGAACTCATGTGGCTGCAGACCTAGTCTGAAAATAGCAGTGGCCGCATAACAGGATGATTTCCAGCTACCACATCCTAGTAAACAGATCCGTGCAAAAATGTAGCGAGTGAGAGACACCAGGAAGAGCCTTCTGAACAGTTTTAAAAAGTTATTATAACACGGTTTTAACAAACATTAGCAGTGGATTACAAAAGTAACCAACCACCTGCACTTTAAGATATTAGGTTTCGATAGTTGATGAGGCAGGTAATGTATGCGGCCATTCTGGAAGTTATTCGAGTTGTCACGACGAGTGTAAACACTTGGGGTGTTTCGGATAAGATGTTATGCGCATTACACGAAGTCAGCGCTGACTTCGTGTAAGATGTTATAGACCCGAGCTGTGATCACCCCCGTGCCAGCACTACGAAATAGGTACACTTTCCTGCAAATAGTAGCAGTCGTCCAAGTAGTGAGCAATTTTTCGGTAGACTGTTTTGACCCATACTATATACTGTACTTGTATTAGAATTGTCTTCTTTATGACAGTAATTCCTTTCTCTTTACAAAAGTACTATTGAAAACTCGTGTTATACTTTTCTCTACTATGGTAGTATAGTGTTCCTCCCCCACTATTTTGAAAACGTGTAAGGTGCGATTCTCTGAGGTTGCCCGCCCCCATTCCTCTCTCCCACTCGGATATTAGAAAAGCGGGGCTGGTCTTAGTTGGAGGTGTAGGATTTGTTTTCCAGTAAATTATCATTAAAAGTCTGCAATACTTTTAATGATAAATTTCTGCCGAAAATTTTGAAATTTTTTTTATAACAAACGCCACTTTGTAGTATTTCTGCATATTTATTGAAGTTATAAGGCATATATGGACGCACATTGGAAAAATCTTTGATTTTTCGTTTTCTAAAAACACGATGTAAAAATACTGTATAAATACACAAAAAAATATTCGCTGTATATATTTCACCTATTATTCGCTATATAAGTGCCCATGTATATTTTTCAGCAGAAATTTCAAATATCCAGAAACTGATTTTTATTCTGGTACAGAATAAAAATCAGTACTAAGCTTGTCATTGATTTTACTGCGGATGCTATAACACCTCGGGATTTTGGGTTGATAATATTTTATTCTGGGTTCATGAATTTTCAATATTTGTGTATAGCTATTTTGATTTCCTTTATTTCTGATTATTTTTTATTTTATTTTTTTATTAAAAATAAAGGCGGCACCCAGAACATAAGTTCAAATCCGCTTAACAACTCTCAACTGAGAGTTGTTACATCTTTCATAAATAAATAAATAAAACATTGTAAAAACATAAAATGTATAAATTAATTTAAAAAAAAAAAAACAACAACAAAATTTACACTAGTAACTCATCCATATCTTAAACAACTGTGGCTATCAAGAACTCTAACATCAGAAACAGACTTTTAAACACTAAGTATTGTCCAGGTCTTCTTGGTAAAACGAATATTATTGTCCAATTTTATCTTCAGACTTCATTGATCCGGGGCAGAACCGGGTTCGAATAAGCCTCTTCCTTCGAGTAAAAACTTCTTTTGTAAAGGCCTGGAGTGCTGCAAGATTACTTCGTGTTTGAATTAGTTGTTCCACTACAGTTGGAGAGAATCCCTGGCATCCCTGGACGTTATTTCTCAGCTTTTCTCTGGATTCATCATATATTACACAGTCGAAGAATATGTGGGACCAGTTCTCCTTCGCTCCAGAGAAACAAAGGTCTGACTTTGCAAGCCTAAATTGAAACAATTTCTCATTGAGGGCCCCCATGTCCTGTGACTAGATAGGTTTCCATCGTGAGAGTAAACCATTTCGTAACGGATTTTGCCATGGCAAAGGTAACATCCAGTATGAAGTTTTTGTGACTAGTCCCTTGTTGGTTGTGTCCCATCGTGTCTGCCATATATGAACTAGCTCATTTATTTCTGATTAATCCTGCTCCATCTTTGATAAAAGATATATATATATATAGGGGCTTCACCCCCTGCTCGCCAACCCCCGCGTACGCATTTTCTATGTAAAATGTAGACGTATGATGGAGTAAGTCAAATCTTTTTGTAAAAGACGCGCATATCGAAACGCGCCGATCGATATTTAATCAGAAAATGACTTATGTGATTTTTTACCTGTGCGTTTGTAGTGACGTAATTGTCCCGCCCACTTGTACTATGTGACCCGCATCCATCTTCTCCCATTGGGCAACCCACCACGCGGCATTCTCAAGGTGGAATAAATATCACTATGTAATTATTTACCTGCGTTTACATAGGCACTTAGGAAAAGACCTTTTGGTTCGGGTTCCATAATGCATGAGGAACATTGTTGCATCCGAAAGAGCAGGATTAGAATATTTAACTAAAATACTGTATTTGCAAACTATACAAATTTTTAGAATATTTACAAAATACTAAACTATTTACAAATATACAAACTATATCGGGTCCCTTCATCAGCTGACATTACAATGGAACATAAAATGATGCCGGGCATGGTCATGTATGTATTAGACAGTGAAGCAGTGCAGAGGCTGGCGAACTTTATGGAGGCATTTGTCTTTCAATGGAAGACAACAATGTAATTATTTACCTGCGCATTTGTAGTGATGTAATTGTCCTGCCCTGTTCTCCCATTGGCTCCAATAAATATCATTAGGAGGAAAACTTTTTTAATGTATATACCAGGTGGTTATAAAATAAGTTTCCATATTCAGGAGACCCTAGTGTTAAATCGGCTAGAGTTAGCGCTGTGAATATCGGTGGAAATGTCATTTGGGGAGGGGAAGCGATTTGTAGAAGGGAAAAAAATCAGTTCAAATTTCTTCCTACAGTGGAAAAACTGCGCTGCACATATGTAAAAGTTGTCATTTACTTCAAGACACGCTGCTTATGCAAACGAAGTCCTGTTAGATAAAAGCAGAAAGGCCAATGCCACCGTTATAACCATTATGCCTCTTACAAAAAAGAACATGCTCTTTTAGTAAAACTGTTCTACCAGAATAATAGTAACGCTAATGCAGCACTACGTGAATATCGGAAACTTAAAGTTTTGCGTAAAGGACCTTTGACGTGGCGCTTCGAAAACTAATAAAGAAATTTGAAGTGACCAGGGAGTTAGATTTAATTCCAGGCAGTGGACGACCATGTATCGGAACGGATGAAGTGGCGGTGGCAATGGTCAGAATGCTAAACGCTACCAGTCAGTAGTGCCAGAGGTGTGCCAAGAGACTTGAACCTTCCTTGGTCTATTGTACGTAAAGTGCTTCGAATAATTTTATGCTGGTTCCCGTACAAGATGCACGTAGTGCAAGAACTAAAGTCTTGTGATCAGCAACAACGAATAGACTTTGCTGCTCTGCGATTTCTGGCTCGTATGGAATTTGACGATACGTAGGCTCAAATGATCTTGTGGTCAGATGAGGCACATTTCACTCTTCATGGGGCTGTAAATGAACAAAACTGCCGAATATGGGGAACTTCTCGTCTATCTGCTGTGCATGAAACACCACTACAAAGTCCATACGTTACAGTATGGTGTGGATTCACAGCAGAGTTTATAATAGGACTTTTTTGAAGAGTCTGCAGCTCATTGTCCCGTAAGGTGTACGGTAACTAGTGCACGGTACTGTGCTCTTCTAAGAGATCGCATTATTCCCACTCTGCAAGAAAGGCAATGCTTGGAGACCGTAGTGTTCATGCAAGATGGTGCCCCTCTCCACCTTGGTCGACAAGTGAAGGAACTGCTCCGTTCAACATTCGGAAATGATCGCATCATTTCTAGACTTTCCGCAGCTCTGGCCAACCCGATCAGCAGATGTCAATCCCTGTGATTTCTGGCTATGGGAATACCTGAAAGGCAGCGTTTACCGTGGCGGCATACAGACTCTTGTCGATTTGAAAGCAAGCATTAAACAGCATGTAGCCAACATCCCCAATGAGATGCTACGCGAAACTGTGTCGCACGCAGTCCTCCGTTTTCAGAATGTCATCTCAAGTGAAGGAAAGCACATAGAACAATATCTGTAGATTTCTAAGTTCTGATATTAAAATCTAATCCTAAGTTAAGTATTCAATGTCATGTTTACAGTGCCAATTTCTCTCCTGGTGGCGGCAATTTGAACTTTTTTTTTCTTCCCCTTTTTTCTTTTACAAATCGCTTCCCCACATCCTAAATGACATACTTACCGATTTTCACAGCGTTTTACCGATCTCTAACCGTTTTGACACTAGGGTCTCCTGAATAGGGGAAACTTATTTTATAACCACCCGGTATATATATACCGAGTGGTGGAAAATAGTGTTTTTTTTTTTTTTTTTTTTGCCAGATCTTTCAGGAAACTTGACAATTTAATTGATACTCCCCATACGTTAATGTTAACGTAACCTACTTCATAACAGACAGTTGCGTTATGCATTTAATGTGACGTGAACAGGCATTCCACTGTAGATGATGCTAACAAAATAAAGCCCCACTTTGCTAGCATATCCTCTGTAACCTCCCATAATAACAGCATTATTTGGTTGAAATAGAGAATTAAATTCTCACTAAAGTAACGATGGATTTGAAAGTATTATAAAATTTTTCGTTAATTTTCTTCGGAATGGCCACACACGACCGGGGAAGTTTCAAAGACAGGAGGAAAGGGGGGGGGGGGACCCGTATTTTTTTGGTGCTTGGATTGTAACACTCGACTTGCGTGACTCCACTTGAACACTGATTACTCGGATATGCACTGTTTTGAAAGGACACTTTTAATTTAAGAAAAATGATGATTGGTTATTACTCGTTTACAGACTTATTATTAAAGAAAAAACTGTTGGACAGTGTTTATTTGACAATATAATCGTGTGCCATTCGGCCAAATTTTAAACTGACCTATGTTTGAAATAGAAAATCCCAGAATAAGAAAGGAATACTTGCACTAAAAATAGTCTTTAAAATAGGAATTTTGTACCATAGTTGTGTGAGTGAGAGAGACTGATCAGGGTGGAGGGGATCTACTCCCTCGTGACAGTACAACGGTTTTGCCATGTCATTCTTTCGGACAGGCCTGGTTTCGAATCTCTTCTTAGACCGGAGGAATTTTGAAGATCTCGTCAGTCGTGGCTGAAGTCGATCTCAGATAGTAGAAATAGAGCCCCCACCCATGAGTTATTCCGGGCTATTCATCCCGAATAAGTTGTAAATCAGCAGATACACACATGTACTGTACTAATATAATACATGATAAAGGTGGCCGATTCCGTTGGTCCTACATTCGTATGGCCAACGGAATTCGAATCACTTATTAAATTCTTAAGAATAGTGTATTCTCTCTCTCTCCCCCCCCCCTAATAATATCGAGTTTATATAAAGTATGCACTTTTTCTTTTTCAGGGCCTTCTGCTAACTCAGCCATCCATGGGAGGGAATCTACCTGTTGGAACACCTTGTCTTCATGACCTAAGCACTGAGAGGAGAGAAAAACAAGAAGCCGGGTGTGAACCTGGAAGGTCTGGTCTCCGTAGTCCCAATACGGGTCACGCTGCTTTCGCGTTGGCTGAATTTCGTAGTAGCCTCAAAACCAGCTCAACACCTACAGGTTAAACGTTTTTACTTATTCTACATAATAAATAAATAAAAGGTAGCAAAATTGTTAAGAGTACTCTCAATATATGTTCAGATTGTTTTGCAAGTGAAAAGTAACTTCGGTGCATTCTACCATTTTGCTCCCTTTTTTTTTTTTTTTTTTTTTTTTTTAGTGTTGTTTCTCCTGATAATAAGTTCTTTTAAATTGCTTCATAGAAGTATTGAAATTTAATATTATACCTGTGCTTTTCGATCCCATTTTACTTAACATTTGGCTGTAAAGTAACGAACTCGAGCCTTAGACGCATTCAAATGAGATTTTCAAATCATACATGAAGCAAGTGGTGGTCCATTAAAAAGAAAAAAAAAAAAAAGAGTAATATCTTTATTGCAATCAGTGAAAATAAGTGAATTTTTTTTTTTTTTTTTACTACATTCACGCCTGATGCAATGCCCACAACAGCAGTTCATATAAGATGTGCTCTTCATAATATAGAAGAACTGACAGTATTTGGTAACAAATATGGAATGGGAGTATCCGAGCAGGAAATTAGAGTTGTGCGTATTTATAAGAGATTTATTTATATATACACATTTCTCATACATAGGGCACACAGATCCTAAATAAAGGTGAGAACGCTAGGAGTTACAGAAAATACAAAACAGTAATAATCAATACAAAACTGGAATTAAAATACAGTATATACAAAATTTACATTAAGAAAACAGAGTAAGGAGCAAATTCTTATAGATGGATTAAGAGTAAAATCAATATTGTAATTACCCAAAACATGGAGGAAACGAAACAGAGGACTATCAAGTAAGTGACGAGTACGATGAACAGGCAGTGAAATTAATTTTATAACGACAATTCAAACGGGGTATAGGGAAAGGTATTTGTTCAAGAAGAGATTGAGAATCGATAACAGAGTTTATGATATTGTAGACAAAAAGACCCATGGAGTTGACGTCTAGAGTGAAGAGGAATGATTCTGAAACGACCACAAAGAGCTCCATAATTCCGACGATGAAATGCAATGTGATTTCCATAGCATAATAATTTAATAAATTTAATTTGAATTCTCTCAAGTCTGCGAGAAAGATATTCCTGTTGTGGGGACCAAATAATATCCCAATAATCAAAAATGGGAAGTATAAGCTGCTTGTAGAGAAGAATTATAACTTTGTCACTCTTGAAAACAGAGGAAGGACGCTTGATTAATCCAAGAAGTTTAGAAGTCTGAGATATTATGTGATCAACATGGGAAGAGGGATGAAGGTCAGATCGAAATAGAACACCTAGATGATTTACTTATAAGCATTCATTGGAAAATAGTTTATGTACTGAATTGTAATATGTACCATTGCAAATGGAAATGCTATTTTAGGAGCGCAGAGGATAGTCTGGAATGTTTAAGTTCTAGTCGAGTCGTTACAGTAACGTAACGATTATATTTGACCATTGCTGTTATGCACAATCTTGAGCAACTGAACAATAACATGCCATCTGTCCTATGATTTGGTTTAACTATTTTTTGCCTTATTGCATGGCTTGCTGCAAGATCTGTGCACAGTGAGTACCATATAGGTTGAAAGATAGGGAGTGTCACCTGTGTTAGCAGTTCCACTTACAGCATTTTGAACTTGCGTTTTGGTACCGCTGTTATATCTAATGAAATAACAAGGAACTGTATACATCAAACAGCAAATCAAATGCATTATGGCCTCTGAATGTTTTTTGTATAAACCAACCTTGCAAAATCAGTAGAGAGATTACTGATGCCATAACTGTGCATAGTGCCTATTAGCTGCGTATTTTATAGATCGCATTTCTTTTGCAGGATTTAAAAAAAAAAAAAATCCAATGGAAAAGGTATTAAGATACCAATCCTGGTTAAGACAGACTAAAACCAGCCTTCGTGGGTAGGTCGCGATAGGCCAAATAGTCCTGGAACCGCCGTATGGGCGGTGGTATCCCTCTGAGAATAAGTAACAATAGTTTTCTGTATTGGGAAGCGTTACTTATTCGAAGTGTAAGGAACAAGCAACTTGTGATGATTCACAATATGAGATGTAAATAAGACGATGCCATGTAATGAACTTCGGTTAACTTACTACGTACAGACTTGATGCAATGCAGTGACTTGTATGTCTAGTAAGTTTTCTGTAGTCTGAGGCTTTGAGCTCGAAATTTTTATTGAATGTATAGTTGGTTATTGTTGAGTTTTAGGTGCATTAGCGAGTTAGACCATATTGCGCCATTAAGTGTCTGTTCACAGACTAATTTGTATGTTGTTAAGGCTAAAAAACATAGAACCGAGAGAGGGGACCCCTACTTCTTCCTTCTGAGATCGGCTTACTACACCTCGATTTGAAGAGGACCTGAGCAATTTTTTCTGCCGTTTCAATGGGAATCGAACCTAGACCTCACCAAATGAGTGGCAAAACCACTATATTATCATGGAGGGCTACAATATAGGGATAGGAAAAAAAAAAAAAAAAAAAACTTACTATTACTTCCATTGACAACATGACTGTTTTTCTTGCTATAGAAATTGCTTCTTTTTTTTTTTTTCTGTGGATGGGTGGGAAGGATGTTGCTTATTCCAGATGTGGAATATGGAAACCTGGAGTACTCGTGTACCACAGGTAGGTAGGATTGGGAAGCTTAAAAAATATATAAAAAAATGATATTGTTATACAGTTATATAACTTAAATACATCTACTTTAATTCTTTTAAATGCTGGTTGATGTTTTGAACGGTTTAGAAAATCAGTGCCGATGGACGTACCTGTTGAAATGCCGATGGAGATACGTATTAGAAACTAAAAAGCGCCGTGATAATAAAAAATGGAGTGAAATTTTAAATAAAGAGTGGTAACCAATTTAGCCTATTTCTCTTTTGGTTGGAGTCGAGAATTTTTTTTTTTTTTTTTTTTTTTTTTTAACAGTTTGGATGTGTGAGCAGTATTCCATCCTGGGAGCATTTTCAGTTCTGTCCAAATGTGGGTTCTTAACTTAGTTTATAAACTAATGTGATGGTATCCTCCATGCCTGCGTACTGGTCTGTTGCACTTGTATTCAAGACCTGTTTTCAGGTGGAAAAACCCCGACATAATTCGTTGGGGACAGAATCCTGAACCTCTGCTTAAGCTTGTCTAATGCAAACCTCGGTGAAGGGTCTGTCAGAAATTCCTCCAGTTTATGAGAACACTCCAGCCACGCACCAAAATGGTTGAGCCGTTGTATTGGCATGTAGGTTAATTAACAACTGCTCAAAAGCAAACAATTCCTACTGTCCTTTCATGGAGGTTTCAACAAACAGTAATACAAGTATGTCTACATTATTATTTGAGTTGAGAAAGTTAAGGTCAATCCAAATAAAGAAATATTATAATATTATTGAAATAATACCGAGATTATTATTTTTTTTTTTTTCTTTTCTGTAAGATAAGACCGGATTAAACTTTAGAAAGACATCCGTTCGGTTAACAAAGTTCCCCGCCATCGTCGCTTTCTTAAATATTGATCAAAGTTATTTTATCTTGGAAAGTCCAAAACTTTAAATCTTTTTAAGATACAGTCCTGTATGTTACAGGGGAGAAAAAACACCATTATGTCAATAACAAATACGTGTTATTTGTGTAGTAAATGTTTTATGATACAGAAAAGTGAAATGTGCTGTGTTGGCCTCGTTGAAACCATAGATTTGAATTTCCAATCATTACAAGATTATTGTATAAAAAGTGTACTTGAAGGAACAGATCGTCGAAGTGCTCCAGCATTAGTTGGGAAGTTTGAGGGGTGGGAATTATTTGTCATCAGATGTTCGAAGCTAGTATCCTGCCCCATCTATGGAACAAGAATTTGAACTTGCTTACTATGCCTTTATACCAAACCTGATCAAGAGATTTTGGCAAGGTTTGTGGGGCGGTCGAATTTTAGACTGTCCTGCAGATTTTGTCATGTGATTTGTACAAAGATGAATGAGTGACATACGCCTGAAAGATCCCTTATGGATCTACACTAATGGAATCTATGTTAGTGATAGTTAATTTGTTGGAAGTTTAGGGAAAGTGCAAAAGTTGAACACTTAAGATTGTTAAGTAAGAGCAAATCGATGTAAGAAATTTATCTCCCTTAAGAATTATTTGGATAAGGGAAAACCGTTCACACAGCTGACAAGCACCAAATAAGATTGTAAAAAATGAAGGCTAGGGAGTTTGCATTTCAAGAACTGAAGATATTGCCGTCACGTCTTGGATACTACTGGTGTTAAGATTTTATTCAAAATTTTCTGATCGGTTTTGGTAATGGTCTCTCTCTCTCATACACACACATAATGGTTATGTAATTATGTACTCTTCAGGAAAAGAATGGAAAAATATTTCCTTCTACCACTAGAGAGTATTTACACGCATCAGTCGTAAAATGGCGGATATAAATAAATAAATTTTCTGTTTATACACCGGGATGGCCACAGAAAGAGTATAAGAACTTTATTGTATTTTGTGAATTCGAAAATACTGCGTAGATAACTATGTACATTAGCTGACGACTCGGCTACGGTAGAATCTTGTTGGGGATGGATACTGCTCATGCCTTACTGACATTCGCGAATCTGTCAGAAGTTCTTCAACAGTACGAGTAAGCTGACTATTTTTGTTCACCGGTAATAACCGATGAATGGTTTCTTCATTACTGTGAACTTTTAAGTTCACTTCTTATTATGGTTACCTTTTGGAGTGGTCTTTATGGACTTAATGATAAGTTTTTGTTTATAAACGGGATGGTCACATAGAAACCAGAGGACTTCCTACTTATGAGAGTTAACAATCAACTCAAATGGTATCAATAATTTTAAGAAACTTAACCCCAGCATGTACCGCCCATGCCAAATGTGGACATCCATAACGTATTACTGCAACACAAAAACACATTAACGTGGATATTGCCCGTGGATATTGCCTGTCACTATTGCAACAACAGGGTACCTGCCCACCCACCGATGAGAAGCCAGTAAGCTTCGAAACGGTGCCGTCTGGGTCCGCCGAGAGTAATTAACATTAGTCTTCTCCATAAGTGAAGCTTTACTTGTAACCTCTCCAGGTTGTTCTGCGGAGGCAACGTTTTGAATTAATAATTACGTGAAAATAATGGTTCTTGACTGCATTATTGTTATTATTATAATCAGTTTAAGCAAGTTAAGAAAACATATTCAAAATAATTTTTTGTTATAACATTTACTTATCGTTCTCTCTCTCTCTGCATCAACTTTCTTGGTTACACTTGCCATTTTATGTAGTATTATCATGTATTACACATTATTAAATACCAGTTGCTCGTGGAATCATTTTCCTCTCAGTAATATTTGATTCTGTTGACAAAGGTTTATTACTTCCTTCCTGATCTTGTTGAACGCTAGACGATTTATCCCTTCTCTGACAATCATTTTGGTAGTGATACAACTGCTTGCGTGCTGCATGGGGACATAGTGGTTTCGGCAACTGTTATTCGCTTGGAGAGGTCTGGGTTCGAATCATGTCGGAGACTAGAAATTATTAGAGGTCAATTAGTTAACCGATACAGGTGGTGAGAGTAGGACGCTCCCAAGTTTTTCCTGATTTTTAAGACGAACAGCATGCAAAGCGTCTTGCGAACACACACTTGTACAAATAATAAACTGGTGCAGTGTGGCCTAAGATACTGATGCGCAGTAAAAACCAACAATAGCAGCTCTTGCCCGTGGATATTGCCTGTTTTGAAGACCGTTTTTTGGAACTTTAGGTTTAATACAGAAACACAAGCTAATCACAGCACTGATGCAATTTATCTGAGTTACGATTTCTCTGGAGGGGGTTATAAAAAGGAAGATTTTTATGAGGGTTAATTGCATCATTGAGTCAGAAGGTTTCTTGAATTACTCTTGAGGATCTTAAGGCTTCCATAGTTTAGGATAATGCTGCTTTGTTGCCGAGTGGAAAGGTATAAGATTCAAATTCCGCGATTATTCAAAGATCTTTCTACACCTTTTAACTTGGAAATGAGTTGATTTGAGAGGAGTAGCAGGGATTTTCCACTAGGAAACTCAACTGTTCTTGTAGTTCGTAGACGATTCTTGGTTACTCATCTCTAACCTAAACGGCTAAATCCAAAAAACAAAGATACTAATCTAAAAGACATTTGTTGGCTAATGCCTCAGATTATGAAGTTTATTTATGCATGGGTTAATACACACATCATTTATACTACCCAGGTTTAATGCATCGTTTTAATTATATCTCATATTGTGAATACCTTTCACAACGAGTTGCCATGGATTGCATTACCTCTAATAAGTAACGCTTCACCTATAGAGAAGACTATTGTTACTTATTTTCGGCGGACACCACCACCCAGACGGCACTGTTTCCACTCTTCTCATCGGTGGGTGGGCAGGTACCTGTGGTTGCAATAGTGACAACCCAGTTATGAAGTATAACTGCACAATATGGGAGCTGCCTGGTGGTGTGCAATGGTTTATTCTAAAATACATTTGTTGGCTAAAGCCTCAGATTATGAAGTTTATTTATGCATGGGTTAATACTTCATAACTGGGTTGTCTGTCACTATTGCAACAACAGGGTACCTGCCCACCCACCGATGAGAAGCCAATAAGCTTCGAAACGGTGCCGTCTGGGTCCGCCGAGAGTAATTAACATTAGTCTTCTCCATAAGTGAAGCTTTACTTGTTCGAGGTAGTGCAATACCATGGCAACTCGTCGCGAAGGTATTCACAATATGAGATATAATTAAAACTATGCATTAAAACTACCTGGATAGTATAAATGATGTGTGTGCATTAACCCATGCATAAATAAACAAAGGTACTGTTGTGGGCAATTTGAGTGGTAATACGAAGTGCAATAGCATCACAATTACTATTGAAATTATTAATGCGCAGAGTGGTGTAGTAAAAAGCCTCTAAAGAAAATGGCTTTTGGAGAACTATAGTATAACTTCCATTATTAAGAAATCTTGATCAGATAGCAAACCTGTCAACACTGACCTTGCGGGTGAAAAGGGAAACCACAACAAAAGGTTGCCTAGTGCTCTTGTCTAGCCAAGTTCGGTCTCGTATGTCAAATGCCCGACGGAAATTGGAAAGCATCACTTTATTTTCGCTCTTTGAACGAAGTACATTTATCGATCTTTGTGTGACAGGACACAAGGCTGAAGAGTTGAGGAATTAGTCTGCTTGAGAACAAATAGTTTCTCTCCCGATGTGACACTTGGAACTAGGTGCGCAGGATGCAGGTCGTATCGAATGCTAGCTATCTCTGCCACATCGTTAAAAGTTCTTAGCGCTGTGTTCTTGTTAATAACCTCTTTTCAGAGATGACTCTGTCTAAAAGACACGGAATGTTTTGCTCTGATGACAAGTAAGTAGAACACAACATGCTGATAGAAAATTTTTAAAAAAGCATTTGAAAAATGGTGTCTAGCCAAAGTAGTTATAACTGCACACAAAACGACCAGGGTTTATTGTGTCTAAGGGAAACGGGTTGTGACCTATTCTGAATAAAAGTGGTTTTCGAGAGTTGCATCGAATGTTTGATGCATTTGAATCGGTTATATTTACGTAAAGTGAACATTATTACCATTAAAATTATGTATTAGTGTCGATAAAAATCTGTTTATTCCAGGATAATATTTCTCATGTTGTGTTGTAGATAATTACTGCAATGCCGATTTAATGAGGAGACTTACCAATAACAAATTTTTAGATTTAAATAACGTTAATGTATCAGTAAATAATTTTTGTATGATTATCCACCACGTCTTCTTATTTAAGTTTCATTTTCATACTTTGGTGACCAAAGCAGCTGCAGATTCGGTGTAGTTTACATTTTAAACATGGTTGTTGAAATACCAATGCTTTTGAACTAATACCAAGCACCTCTGAAAGTAATCAGAACTTTGCATATTATTATTTTTCGTGGATGTGTTTAGATATTGTAATTATCATCAGTTGCGCGAGGAAACCATGCCAGAGCGCCCGTGAATTAGATTTAAAAATAAACGTTGATACCGAATTAAAAGAAAACGGGGAATATCCAAATCTTAATTACGCCCTATTCGTGTAGTGTATGGCATACAGAGTACATAAGGAATGCATGTTATAAATATTATCGATTTTAATTTACTCTCAGGTGTTTTTTTCCCCCTCTCCAGATAGAAAATTAGGCATTTTGAAGGAAAAAAAGTGTTCAGCGTAATTTGTACTATGTTCAAGCTGCGAATATGTAAATGTGCGACTCGTTCAGTCAGAGTTGTTTTTATTTATATATTCATGATTAGAATGAATTAGTTATGAGTAATTCCGCCTTTCTGGGGGAAAGTAGTTTATAGGCGAAATATTTTAGCATATATTTTTGTAGTAGAAAAGCGGTTTACTGCAATGGGAAACTGATCTTTAATCTTAGTTTTTGTAGTTTGCATTGGAGTCAATTGATCAATCATTTTTTGTTTTTTTTAAATATTGACTCCCTTTAAGGACCGGGAATTCTCTGATATTTCAGTGACTGAATGCCATTTATATTTGTCCAACCTTTTTCGTATAGTTAACGTTGCACACTGGAGTATGTCAAATCAGTGGAATACGAAAAATCACGGTATTTCTCTGTGTCATTAGTTGAGAAAGTGTCATTGAGTATATGAGCGAAATAAAACATTGATATATATTTAGATAGCCAAGTTTGAAAATAAAGCGAAGTTAGCATGGTCTTCCTATTTGGAAGATTATTTATAGAAGTGTATCATTTATGATTAATTATTAATACTTGTACTTATAATTAGTCCAATATTTCTGTAGGTTAATATTGTGATCATTTACAACGTTAACTGTATTTGAATTGATTATGGAATCAGCACAGTCAAGTTAAGTTTAAGTGGTTTCCGCCTTCTTCCGGATCTGCTTGCTTGTTGCCAATTCCGTAAGGGTGGTTGTAATATTCCTTTCAATCATCTACTGCACGTGTTTTTGCTTAGAATACATATAAACAAGTTAATGTACGTAGTGCGTTGCATTCCAGGAGCTTTCGATTTTTATAACTTAAATTAATCGAATTTTTTCCCTTTTTCCGTGATTAACAGGAGTGTAAAGTAAATAACAAATTATTTTGTTACCAATTAATTACTAATTGATTAATTAATAATATATAAAAGTAATTGTTTTCTCTTTACTACCCATACGTCACAACATAATATTCATTCAGTGTTTTTAACACTTTGTAATCACAGCGCATGAAATGCAACACGAATTTCAGGCTCTGCAATTTAATAAATTAAACAATCGTAGTATGCTGTTAACGTTTTCGTAATGCAGTTTACTCATATTTTTCCCCCCAGGTTTTAATAATTAAAATATACTACGTATTTAACGTTTCTGCTGTGATTAATATAATGAGCCAATAAATACATCTTCATCCGTAGTTTTAAAGGTTGCATTCTGATATAATTTTGAATTTCATTTCGTCAAATGGCGAAAGTTCAAGTGAAATTTCATCACTCGAATCTTCCACATGTAAATTGACTTCTTTTCTTTGTGTTGAACCTTTTAAATTTTAGATTTTCAGTGTTGTGAGGCAATGACGCAGTTGCACCTTCAAGTTCAGTAGTAAGTTGTTTTTCTTTCTGTTCGCTTACTGGTCATTTAATTTCTGATTTCTGTTTCGTTACCTAAAAAGTTTTAAACTTTTAGATGATATCAGTAATGGAGTAATGTTATGTGTTACACCAATAAAAATCCGACATATATAATATACCTGATAATTTTACGAAATTAACTAAAGAACCGATGCAGGACTCTACATTCGGCCCAATGTTAACATTTCTGTTACATGACTAGCATAACAGAAATGTTAACACTCCCCCTGCCATGTGTTCATTTCGTAGTATACAGTCTCCCCCCCCCCCGTAAAATTGTTTAAAAAATTCAGAAAAAAAAATAAAAAAAACATGTTCAATTACGAACGGTACCTTTCAAGAATATAGTGTAGTATAATATGAATTTATTAATATTTAACTCATAATGAAATCGTACGATCTTTTGAGTATGAGGGAAAGAGCATGGGAGAAAGTTGTCGTCCCCATTAATTGTTTCCCACGGATAATGAAAAATGGTCCTCCTTTTAATTTTCTATCCGTTTGAGCAGTTGGGTTTCGCATACTGCGGTGTTTCGTGGAACCATAATTACGTCCCAGGTTTCTATTATGCAGAAATATGATCTGCCCCATAATGATCATAGCATATTTGTTAGTAATCGGTGCCTGACACAGATTTTATTCGGTTGGATGTTAGAAAAGTAAAAAAATATATATTTTTTTTAAATTTCGATGGGCTTTTGTGGATTTTCTTTTTGGAAAGTTTCATGACTGAATCAGTTGGTATCGTACTTACTTATATACTCTTTATTTATTTTAAACAGAATCCACTCAGTCAAGGAGACTCGGATTTCCTCCCTGGCTAAAACGATTTGTCACGCCACCAATTGGAAAAATATGGGTGTGGGTCTCACTGATGATGACGAGAGGAAATTGAGGCCTTTCAAGCGAGGATGAGTTAGCCAGTCTCACTCGCAGATGCAGACATTTTATCGAGATTTCATCTCGCAAACAAAGTAGTTGGCCTTAGACTACACGTAGTTTATAACACGATTCGTGGTTTGTTTTGCTTTGCTTTGATGTCAATAGTCTATTTCGTGAACCCTTCCTAGATCTTGATTCTAGTTTGTGGAATAATTGAATCGATTGTTACTGAAGGGACACCAGCTTTCTCCTCCCCCTAATCACGAAAAGGATGCTTTAAGATCGCAGACTCAAAATACTATGTGCATTAGTGTGCGATTATCATTACCGAAAAGTATAGTGTATATTACTTTAAACTCCTAAAATTCGGTAAATCTTAGAATTTACCACTTCGCTTTGCTAAAAGCCCGAAATATCAAAAATGTTTCACATAAGTGGTTCGTTCGCTTTCCGATTTTTAAAAAGGCCACTGTGAGAGGGAATATATCGTCTATCCCCGCTACGTTTGGTATTCACTACGTTCTGAATAGTCAGAAATATAGACAACTTTGCCGGAGATAGGAGATACCCCCATGCCCTCGTTTAAATATCGGAAAAGCCTTTCTGGGATAGGGAATATATTCTCCCTATGTTCTTGTTTAAAAATTGAAGTGATAATTGGACAGTGCATAAAGGCAAGCAGTGATAATTTTCTGGTTCATCACTTTTTCGATTTTTAAACAAGGGATTAAGGGGGGACGTATCCCCTGTCCCTGAGAAGGTTCTCCAGTAACATATTCTATGTATTCGGAGCGCCTAATATACAGTAATTCATCAGATAATGTAACTTTCTGACTTTACCAGTCGAAGTAAAAATTCGTATTCGGGCTTTTACAGTAACATATATAGTTCTAAAATATTTTAGCGTACTGACCAGACGCCTCCGTAGCCAGGTGGGAAGGAGCAGCGGTGCGTTAGCACACGCTTCTTGATTAGACCGGGGTTCGAGCCCGTCACCACCAAATATGAAGGATGCGGAAAGGTCAGGGAATGACCACCGCATATCCCGGAGCAATATGGCCTTAGTTGCTAATGCCCCTAAAAACCAAATAACAACAGCGTACTGACTATTGCACAAGAATACTTCCGCACGGGTCGGTGACCGACAACTTTTAGTAGCTAGTGACGTAAAACCTTCAGTGAAATTCAGGTAAATTGCGAGTTTCTCTTCAGCAATACACATTTTGAATATCTTCCCCTTCCAATTTTCTTTCCATAATGATCTGATCTCGCCATTTGGTCGATATAAAAATCAAAAGTTATATGTGAAATTTTGTGGTAGCGTAGTCGGCACAATATATGGCCTTCCGCCACTCGTTTGGAAAGATATAGGTTCGATTCCCATGGACGACTGGAGGAATTTCTAAACTCCTTTTATCAGTCCGCACAACATGAAAATTTGCAAGTGAGTACCCACCAACAGACATAACACACTAAACTGATATGAAGGCCAAGCTCCCAATGCTTTTAAAATTTTATATAATTTTTTAAAGTATATAAACATTTCTTATACTTATGTATAATAAACTACTATCTTGACCACACGGCAGATGTTAGTAACTTGTTCAGATAAGCAGTTAGTAAAGAGCTGGAGGGGGCTTTCTGAATTCGGGGTGTTGGTTAACTGTGGGCAACGTATGGTAATTGGTTAAACAGATGGAACATAGTTTAAAGGAGAAATCTCCATCATCAGAATTACAAGTGGGTTGCAAGAATCGATACTTGTGTTCCTATTTACTAAGCAGCATACTCTGATGCTATTCCAGGAGATCATTATAATCGGCTATCTTTCTGCCTAGCGATGTCGTGTTAGGAATATACTAAGAAATGTACAGAGAATTAATGATTTATAGGCTTATAAGATTAGAAATCTTGGGTGAGACTGGAGCTGAAATTCAGCGTTAAAACTGTATACGTCCTAAAATTCCTGTTATTCGTTGATTAACTGTGAAGAAATGCTAATGATAATACATATTCACAAATGTTTTCCACTTTTACTGACAATACCAATATCACCAATTAAATTGCAACTTTGAGAAAGATGTATAGCAATAGTCCCGATTGTCAGTGGTTTGCAGAGAGAGATATATCTTTGATAAACTGCAAACTTGGTTTATAACTTTTTTGTTTTTTTATGTCCTGAAACATGATAAACGGAAAATGATATTTTCGTAAGGAATATCTTTCTAGTGGTGTTTACATGATTATAAATTAAATACATTAAAACTTGCAATTAATTCCGAGACTTCAACAGCGTTGTAAGATTATTTTATTTATTTTTTAATACAAAATGTACTGCCGGAACACCTCACTTTAGTGAGCCTGCAGTTTACCAGACGTTAAGAATACAATAATGAATGCATTCATTAATGTATGAATGCCCATATATTTGTAGTATTTACATACCTCGAAAGACATAAAAATTAATAGCAAATAAGAGTATTTTGGGTTTATATATTTTTAAGGATTGCGCAAATAATTTCATCTGGGTCCGGAGAAACCTTCGTCCGATCCTGCAAGGATCACACACTAGGCCTAGTGAGTTTTTTGAAAACTTGCAAAGTAAAATTCATTCAACGTTTAAATTTTCGTTTATTTCCGCTTTACACGTTCATTAAGTTATAAAAAAAAAACAACACCAAAAAGCCATCTCAATTGTTATAGTGAAGATTAAAAATACTGCAGCTTAAGGCTATCTGCTAATATTGTCACTCGTTGGTGACCGATTGGAACATGAAGGAATGATATTATAGATATAGCATAAATAGATTACGGCATGAACCTTGGGAAACTATATAATAAAGTAAAAGGAATTGATTCCTCGCCTTCAAATAATAATTACTGAGCAGCTGAACAGCAGAATCTTCTTGAACATCTGAAAAGTGTTTTAGTAGTGGTAAATGATACAAGAAAGCAAGATTATAAAGCACTCGTAAAAAAACTTTCCACGTTACCTTTTCACCCTCCAGTAGTTTGTCAAGTTCTTCCTTTGAATTTATTCCAACAATCAACCACCTGCTGTCTGAAGGCAAGCTTTCGCACATCTATCCTGCAACTATCCTTCTTCAATTTGAATTTATACCAACTCGTGTTTGTAGTCTGAACAAGAGGAAAAATGCCATCAGCACTGAGTTTTCTCAATCTATTCAAAGCCTTAAACATCTCAATCGGATCACCTCGCAGGTGCCTAGTCTCCAGAGGCTGCAGAACTGAAGCCATTCTTGGTAACAGCACCTCTTTATTCCCCCCCCCACCAATCTCGTTACCCTTCCATCCTTCTCAAAATAAGGTCCCCAGATCTGTATGCAGTATTTAAGATGCGGCCTAACACTTGTCTTGTACAGTTGGATAATTACTTCCTTATCCCTTAGTTTTAATAAGAAAAAGGGTATTAGTGACCATCGATAAAAAGATAACACTAAGGAGATAATTTAAAATTAATGTTTCAGAGATTTTCGCTACAGTGTTAAATATGATGATGAGATTGTAACTGATGAGTCAGTTCTGCCCCCCCCCCCCCCATTTTCGAATATTTGCAAAATACAACTGTAATACGTTACAGTTCTTTTAAAGGTATATTACGATAGGAAGAGACAGCTTTTCTTGTACGTAAAATTTCGCCATTTAATATCCATATAAATAGCTTCATTATTGAAGTAAACGAGAGGGGGGGGGGTGGATTAGTTGACCCCGGACTCTTCTAAAGTCTATAAAGGATAGTGATATGATGTTTTATTTTTTCGAATTGGTCAATCCTCCACCATATGCACCTGTATACTCTGGTTACGAAAGTTTGAATCTCCTCCCTCTCTGGTGCTGTATCACTTGGTTTTCTGTTCTCACCAAACTATCAGCTGGATTGTATCTTCCCGTAAGCTTTGGCGACTATACTGCGGTGGAATTTGCCGGGTTGCTCATCTGCCTGCTTATTTACGTTAACAAGTGAAATCTTCTCGTAGTATAATCTACGAGATAAATCTTGAATGACCTTCCTTTGCGTAACCATTCCTACTTCCCCTGCTTTCCCTGTCGACCTTGACGTAACTGGTTGCGTTATAATGCATGGTTCCGTGGCTACGGCATTGACAGCACATAGAAGAGCTAATGTAGCCGACGCGCGCGCGCTCCTGTCTTTAGATAAGGTTTCCCCGTGACTGGTGTCATTATGTCCAGCGCAGACAAGAACATATCGCGTACAGCCTGACAGAGGCGCGAGCGTCCGGAAGTCCCTAGGAACCCCCGGCTCTGCGAACGACCGTTATCTGGCTTTTCTAAGCCGAGTAGATCCCAGACAAACGAAGTCCGCCGTTGGAATCCTGCCGTTACGACACCTTTGACAGGTGACACAGCCCGGATTAGGCCATCTCCTCCCCCCTTCACAGGGATCACACGGTACACGGGATTAAGGCCGAGAAGAAATGCCGTGTCTGGCTTAACTCTCTCCTCTTGATCTCCTTTCTCTCTTATCACGAAGCGGGCCAACCCAGCAAATCCCTGAAAATGAAGTTTTCTTTTTCTTTGTATTGGAGATATCGAAACACGCTATCTTCTATCTTCCCTAGTGTCCTGGCCGCTAGAAAAACTCATCTGTTATCTTCCACCTTTAGAACTGCACAAAAAAAAAAAAAAAAGAATAAAATAAAAAAAAAAAAAAGAGAGAAACTTGTGTAAGCAGCGACGAGATTGGAAATATCGTCGAGGTGGTGTCACAAACTCGTCCTTTATTTTCGTCTTTCGTTTCTATTTATCGTTCCGTTTTCGCCTAACTTTTCTTGTGTTTCGGAAGGCAATTGTGGTGAATGAAACCACTCATCGGCACTAGTAGTGGAGTAACGAGTTCATGTGACTGGTGTCGCACGAACTCGTAGTGTATGTGTGCGTAGGTCGTAGCTCATACCACTGTGTGGGTCAAATAGATCACTAGTCGGGTTAGTGGGTCGATGGTAGTGGTTGCGATTTCTCCGTGCGCTTATTATTACGCAAGTGGCATGCGTCACGGGACTATCTTACAAACAGTTAATGGCGTTTATTATGACATTTCCCTCCTTTTCAGACTGTTTTGTTTTATTTTTCACGTTTGACAACCGGAAATGTGTTGTAAATAGTTCATGCACGATACATAGTTTATTAACTGTGTCGATCATGAATCGTTAGGTTTAAGATATTAAGTGCCTGTTAAACTCCCCTTTTTCAGGATTTGATTTCTTTGTTTAACGATTTTAGTATCCGGGCTATCTTTTTACATCGAATACGAAACCAACACAACTCTCCAGTAACCCCGTTCTCTATGACAGTAGTGAGTTCGCCACTTATCACTCGTTTGTAGAGTGGGTTCAAAATCCTTCTGAGCCTGGAGGAATTCTTAGAGGCATCGTCGATCTAGGTTGTAGTTTACGTTCAGACGGAGTAGTGTTGCTTCCCTCTCCCCTTCCGCGAGAGTCGCTGCAAGTTTTTCAACCCCCACAACATGGAAATCGGCCCGTAAACATACACCTGTATGGACATAATACACACGATAAAGATTCGACTTACGACATATTGCACATTGATTTAATCCATTGACGAAACTGATTTGCCGAGAATCCATTTGCTCCCCCCCCCATCGGTAAGTTTTTCTTATATAGTCTATTACTGGAGCCTCTTTCCTTGATGACTGGTTTGATGGCAACGATTCAGGAGATCTAGTGAGTTATTCGATCATTTCGGCTGAAGAAGAAGAAGGTACTTGTGCATTGTCTCGAGTTGCTTTTGCGCTAGTAGGATTAGTTTAAATTTATTAAAATAAATATATGAGATACATCCCAGAATAGTTGAATGAATTTCCCCCCACCCCGTATTTCTTACGCACACAGAGCAACATATTAGGAATACAAAACGTATTGGCATTTTTTTCACTAAAAACCAGTGATTCTTAACCTTTCCGACTTTATGTATAATTTTTCAGTTAAACAGATTATACGTGGACTACCAGTATATTTTACACTCTCTGATTTCTGTTAAAATAATAATTTTATTTTATTATTAGCATGGAATTGGGCAGTTATTGACCATGGAATCATGTTTGTATAAAAATAAAACCACCCTTCTACATAAAAAGGTCATGATCGCGAAACAAAACGAAAGAGCACAACATTTCTTTTGCTCAAAAAATGCAATGAGATTTTGCTTGATTCAAAAGATGGTATTTCCAATGTTCTCGTGGAAAGTTTCCACTCTACATTCTCGCAGTGCAGCACAAAAATGCCAATGGTTTACAGTATTTAGACTATCAGTGTATTAAGTTCGAAAGAAGATCTGGTTCCAGGAAATTTGAATCAGATATGAAGGCAGTCGGAGCTTAGGAATCGGTAAGAAGGACGTTGGGAAAATTGTTCCACAAAGAGTATTTCTGAAATACAAATAAAGATTTACTTACAATAAACCTACCAACAGTAAAAACTGGATGGTCCTCTCGTGTCATAATTGTGCAGCTTCGTCTCATTAGGAACTTATTTCAGCACTCAAACCTCTTATCTGAAGAATGACACTTAACTTTGGTGTCCTAATGGAAGGCATAGTTGAATTTTGCTCTAGCACTAAAGTGTTCTGAATTCTGTCCATAATCATTCGTTCGGTGTGGTGCTCACAAAATAACGGTCATCGTTGACAATCAGTTTAAGGTGTTTGTTGAGTTGTGGTCTAATTTTTTTAACCTAATGTTTTGCCCCACCTTTCGTGTAATTAAAATATACGGACACCTCGCCGTTGATAGTTGGTTACGTCCTATCCAAGCACCATGTATCAGATATAACTATAAATGTGCTTATAGTAATACGATTGTGAATGTAAGATGTCCCAATTGATGTAGTTAAGAGACTTCCAGCGCGGAATGATAATACTATGCAACACAAGCAATTGGTCTGGACGTAACATTTCAGCGGCACTGAAGATCTCTTGATCAGCTATTCTTAATGTGATATGCAAATATAAGCGGCCTGGTACTGAAACCTTCAAGAAACGATGTGAAAAACCTCCGAAGCTAACGTTCCATCAGCTTTAGACAGCCCTACAAAGAATCGTCCACTGGTAACTCAAGTAGACATTGTCGCACAAACACAGGCCCTTTGTGAGACTATTTGGACTTATGTCAGCACAAGTACAGTGCGTAGGACGCTGAAGGATTTATTATTATTATCTTTATTTTCTCCTAAGAGACACCCGCGTACAGCTATTAACCAGGGGGTGCACATTCATATATACAAATATAATTTATATACATAATTATCTATTTATAATTATACAAATCAGTCTTTATAAATTATACAATGTCTAAATTATACATTTTCTAAATCATACATTGTCTAATTAATTATATTATACACATCATTGCCTTATTTTACATGACAGGCAGATCGAGAGCACAAGCATAATTTACAATTTTACAAGGAATTAGAGAATGTTCACATCTACAGCACTATTTACAGCGAGTTCACAGAAAGACAAGACGTCCAATATAAACATAACACGAGCACCAGTGCGGAGCAAAAACAGTCCCGACCAGTTCAGTCTTCATTTCCTGCATTCTCTTTTGTTTCCCTCCCTCTGTCGGCATCACTCAACATTTATAGGTGGAGTAATGCCTTTTGAAACACTTCGGTCCTGTATCTCTTCTCTGCGCAAAGCCTTTCTGGGTCTGCTTGAAGATCGTTGAACATCTTAATGGTGTTCAAAGGAAAAAATCGCCGAATGCTTTCCAGCTGTGTGAGCGCGCTACTGATTGAAAGGGATGTTGTTCTATTCGCCCACCTTTGCGTCATGCGGGGCCGAGTCAGCAGGTGGTCAGTTTTCGGCGAGTCGACTCTCCCGGTCAGTAGTTTTGCAAGCGTGAGGATGTTCTTGGTGACAATAATGTGAGACCAAGGCGTGACATCCAAGTTGGCATATAAAATGGTTCTTGAGATTGTAAATGGCTGCGTAGTGATTCTGTTTAACCATCTCAGCATCCAGTACTCTAAACCCAGGAAAGCCTTGATGGTAGCATCTGGGGCAGAAGACCAAATCTGAGATGCCTAAAGAGGGATGGGGGTGACGCATCTTAAAATATATTGTTTAACAAGGTCAGGGTTCCTGATACCTACTAGTTCTTGTCTGGAGGTCCATAGCGCTGCGTAAGTTTTCTTCTTTACATGTCCGAAATGGGGTGTGAAGTTTAGGTTTTCGTCCCATTTCAGACCAAGATCAATATGTGTCCTGACTTTTTTGACCACACTGCCATTTACGCGTATTGATATGTGGTTTTTAAATACCTTGTTGGTGAAAACCATTTGTGCTGTCTTGTGTTCATTTAGTCGGAGCCCCATGCAATTAAGGTATTCTTGCAACTCGGCGATTTTGGAATTTGCTTCGTTGTTGCATTGTAAAGATGTGTTTTGGTCATTCGAGGTGACGAAATATTTCAAGTCGTCTGCATATACGACAAAT
This sequence comes from Mastigoproctus giganteus, assembly GCF_048544385.1. Lineage (NCBI taxonomy): Eukaryota > Metazoa > Arthropoda > Arachnida > Uropygi > Thelyphonidae > Mastigoproctus > Mastigoproctus giganteus. Next base: position 86,894,448 of record NC_143588.1, on the reverse strand, counting down.
TGCTTTTGATTTTGAGTCAGGAAGGGATGTAGTCAGGAAGGATATGTATTACTACAGTCGTGCAGCCGTCTACAAGCCACTAATCGCTTAGATTGAGTAATGCCAAATGCGGTCTAGCTTAATGTAATCCACTCTGTTCTTGGCCCTTAGACCAATATACAGCTCTGCTTTGGAGTGAAAAATTAAAGTACATGGTCTAACAGTCTGACGGTCGTATCTTGGTGTACCCGGAGGAAGCTGCCCGCCGGAATGTATCGTCCCGACAATGAAGTTTGGCAGAGGCAGCGTGTTGGTTTGGGGCTGTTTTTCACGGTTTGGCCCCGGGACCATTGGTTGTTTCGGAAAAAACCATGAATGCAGAAGTCTAGCTATACGTCCTTGACAATAATCCCTTACCTACGTTGTGACAGCACGTCGGGGACGGCCCATACCTCAATCGGCAGTACAACGTTCCATGTCATACTGCTCGCTCTGTGACGGACAAGATTAGACATGGGCATGGAAATGTTGGAACTAGCCACCAGGGCCCCTGACTTCAATTCTATAAAAGAAACTCTGGGATGAATTGGGATTGTCAGGCGCGTCGAGGACAAACTTTCCGACCGAGATAGTCAGGTGGGTAAAGTGCATGTCTGGCAACCCAAAAGTCGCGGGTTCGAATCCAGCCTCGGTCAGAGTTAAATGCAAAAACTTTGGGAGGTGCATTATGGCCACAGAAGCCGATGCGCCAACAACTAAACAAAAAAAAAAAAAAAAAAAAAGGACAAACTTCTCAAAAAAACAGAGTTGAACTTGTCGCCGCTTTGAAGGTCGAATGGAGGAAAATATCGAAGGACATATTATGAAAAACTGGCAGAGAGCGTCCACAGAGATTAGAGGTATCATAAAGGCTAAAAGGCTGCAGCACACGTTATTAGTTTTCTTGAATAAAAGTTATATTTGTAGGTATGCAGGTATCCGGATATTAATGATTAATGGCAGGTCAGTGTGTTGTGAGATACTTTTCCCACGAAGTATATCATATCATATGCGTTTAGATCGTACCCGATAGCTCCTGTAAAGTGTTTCTGATATTAAACCTGATTGCACTTAGCGTGCAGATCTCTGATTGATTTACCTGAAAAAACAGAAAATTATTAATCGCAATAGACTAAGCTAATAATACTATACTGTACTTAAATATGTATACTTAAAGTTACCGTTATGATACATACACCGGCCAACTGTGAGATTGTTTTCTTGTTGAGCAAATGGGATCATATAGATGAGTTTCTTTACTCTAAAGTTTCTCTCTCGATGAAACCGATTTTTAATAGTTCCGCAAATGCAGTTTTGTTTAATATTTGCTTCAAGTTTTAACCTAGTTTTTGAAACACTAAACGCCATTCTCTTTCTGAATTAGTTATTGATTCTTAAAGACAGTATGAAACTGATATGAGAAGTATTGTACTGGTCTTTATCACACCCTGAAGCAGTTTCTTCACTATATGGGGCACAAAACTTAATTTTTTATTTTTTCCCATTTATTTTTTCTTTTGAGCATGTTAAAACAAAAGAGAAATTATGTAGCCAGTTTTTTATCAGATTCAGGGACATAATAACAGAGAAGAATGAAAAGTTGAGTAAATTTTGTTTGCATCTGTCTAGTCTTTTTCCGTCCCCTTCAAGACGAATTTCCTGCGATTGCGATTTCTTGATTGCAAAATATAATAAAGATTTTCTTCATAAATTTCTGTGTTTAAATGAATAATTGGATGAAGGTAATGCTGATATCAGAACGCTTCACAATCGATTGTAGTAATGTGACGAAGATGTAAAGAACTTAAAGAAGGGCAGCGTGGTGTTGGAGTTAAGCCTAATTATCTTAAAACAGAAAATCCTGTTATCAATCCATTGCCGTGCCGTTATGAAGAGTTTAGTAATCGAATACGGGAGCAAGAAGTTGGTGTGAGGAGAGAAGGTACAAGATGTTGCGACGAAATGTTCAATGTTAACATATACATGAAAAAAATCCCTCCCGGATGTTTATCATCGCATTAATGAGTAACCTTTCGGAATGATTTTCAGTATCTTTGATCAGTAAACAACATATACTGGGTTGAATTGGTGGGGTAATTTGAAAATGCATTATCTTTGCTATTAACATTGGTTTTTGTATTACATGAATCCCCATTAATGATTTAGTCATTCGAAATATGATTTATATACGGAAGAAGAAATTGAAGTAAATGGCCCATATGGAGTTTCGATACATATTTTCTAATGAAAAGTAAATAATAATCCAGTGCACCGGAATTCACCTTCCAAATCTTACCAGTTTGAAGTGGCTAAATGCTACTTGCTCTAGTTTAGTTTCCATGCTCTAAATAACTGGCTCATGGGCAGTTAATTTGAGAGGTACAGAAAGAGTAAAAACAGAGGATATACATCCAGTCCGTATTATTTCAGATTGGGGGGCCCTTTTGTTTAAAATATTTTTAAAGGAGACTGTATACGTGAAAATGCTTTCCTGGAGGGGAAGAAAGTAGGGGGAACCTCCGATTCCTCGTCAACACTTTGCGATTGGCGTGTTTCTCTGTGAGTGCCAGATGTTGGACAAAGATATTCAAGAATACCTTAAATAATGCGCATAAGATATGGTACATAAGAGTAAAAATTGTAATTCCGCTTTTCAGGCTGGATGAAATGCTGACAAATATTATATTATATTATTATGCCGTTTATGATATTAGGATTTTATTTACTAGAGAAGCTGATATTTATTTTAGTCTTGCTATCAGACCAAAAAAGGGGGAGGGAGAACAAAAAACTGTGAAAAGTCATACAGTTAATCGGGGGGGGGAACTCGGCTTCTGTTGGTTTGTTTAAGAAGGCTGTGAGGCGCCTGTAAATTGCGTGTTTTGTCATCGGCCATTTTGCAGGATGAAAAACCTGAGTTTCCGTGAGGTTAAATCATACAACCTTCGTTCGGGACTTCCTCCCCCCCCCCCTCTCCACATGGACTTTGCCATCGATGGAGGAAGGAAGAAGAAGAAACCTGCGAAGTTTATATCCTCTTGACAGAATGAGCACAGTCCTTTTCCTACACGGTGAAGGGAAACGCATAGTCATACGCCAGTGTCCTAGTCGCAACGCGTAGGGAAAATACAACTGCTCCTCTTATCTCGATGTAAAAATGAATACATGTTGATTATAAGTTTTAAATGTAATATCAAAATCGGCAGGAATAAATTTGATTTCTTTTGTAATATGAAAAAAGTTTATTTTACACTTTATCAGGCATTCTATGCAATGCCTGGACTCTGCATTTTGCTGGCAATATATATGCTGATTAATGGTCAACGTAATACATTGTGGATTATATTAACCAGAGATTAGTTGTTGAGTAAAAATGGTTATACACACTGATCTATAGACATTTCCGTTCTCATCATTACTACATCCTATGTGATAGTATAGTGGTTTTGTCACTCGTTTGGAGAGGTCTGGATTTGAGTCCTGTCGATGATTGAAGCAATTTCTCTTTAATCGTGACTGTAGTTTTTAGTGAATATTAAGTGGAGAGAGTAGGATTTTCTCCTTCAGTTCTTCCGAATTTTTCAGCTCGCACAACATGCAGATCGGTCAGTGAACACACACTAATACAGACATAATACGCAACGGAGCAATATGGTCTATATTGCTAATACTCCTAAACACCAATAACAGCTTCATCACATTAAATTCTGATAACTAAAATGTTGATTACACTTAGTGGTTTGTAGATTATTGTTCCTTACAATCAATCTGGTTGATGCACGGTTATACCATTATGAGTTGCCCATGTATAAAGATCACTTTCCCTGCTAAAGAGTCCGAGAAAACAGAGAAGCAGCATCTTGAGTTATCATATAGAGGAATTTACAGGCTTTCGGTGGGTATTGTTTGAGATAGACGAAGCACGCATTTATGATATTACTCCTCACATATTTTTGTAAATAAAACCACCCAGGAGTAATTCTTTTGTAACTAGTGTTAGTGGCCATCTTTTCGAGATCAGTTTCGAGTTTGAGATGTACTTGAATCGACGAAGGAGGAAGAGAGCTTTCGTCGGGATGAACCTATCACAGATTTTTAACTGATTTGTTGTTTTTAATGAAGGAGATGATCTGATGGCAGGAGGTTGTTTATGCCATATGTACAGATCCCAGAAGCATGGTGATGATATAATTACAGTGGTGAGGAGACGTCTTCAAATAATCAGGTTAGCTAATCTCTCCATTTCCAGTTGGCTAGCAAGTATCGTAAAACTGTTAATATTTTGAAACTAACTGATTCCTGTTGTCTGTTTATTTGTAGGATCATGATTTGAAAATCTGGATTCTTTTATTAAAATCATTGCACGTGAGTGATTTGAGATGACTGAAAAGTTGCCTAACAGCGTGACATGACATAACGTAACTATTTGATGCAGAAACCGCATCGACCAGTTAATGTACAGGAAGTACAGTATACACCATCTAGTAGGTTATAGTTTCCTAACAACAAACGTGACGTAACATTTAGTGTCAGGCAGTGTTATGACTTGAATGCAGAACTTGCCTTTGTTACACTAATACGCATTCTCCTTGAGAGCTCATATTAGTGCAACAAAGGCAAGATAAATTATTTATTTTATTAAATCCGTTTATTAAAGTAGCAAATGTTACTTGCTATAGAATAGAAATATAGAAGATGAAATGTCACTTGCCTTCGATTATCGCAGTGGTTATTGGCCTTTTATACCGTGTGGAAAAGGCGTGGACTCGAACTCGTCCCTCTACGGGAAGAATTTTTATGGCCCTTTTTTTTATCACAATGTGTCGAGTTATCATGCCGTTGTGAGGACTGCAGGGTTTTACCGTCCGGAAAGCCTGGTTTTTGGTCCAGCAAACGGAAGAATACGCGCTATTACAGATATGGTACGTCTACGCCTCATGGCCTTAGTTGCCTTGTCATTTACACGCCACCGCTGTAAAATAGGATTCTAGTAATGTGCATAACATATCTTTTATAGCTCGAATGTATTATTTTTGATATTCGTATTAAGATAATGAATAAAAGAGCAAAAAATCGATTATTGTAACGACTGCTATATTCCATTCCGTTGAGCGAGACTGTACTAGCAATATCTGAAATTTCTTGGTGCAGTTGAGCTAAGCTAACAGTTCAGGAAACGTCGATAAAGTGTATCTTAATCGAATATCCATGGACAACAGTGAAAATGAAGATAGCTTACATGTGAATGTATATGAAATATGATTAAGTGGGAACGAACTGATGACAAATCGAATGGAGAACATGATAGCGAATCATAGACTTTAACTGCTCATTTTTCGACAGTGAATGCGACGAGACACACACCCAAGCAGTTCATAAATGCTCTTCAGAAAGGAGTGATTTAATCTGTATCTAGCAGCATGTGTCACTAGGAACTGTATAGTATGTATTTCGATCCCATTTTGTTAATGGTCCAAGAAAAGGAATTTCCTTACTTTTTTTTTTTTTTTTTTCATGGACATAAGTGTACAGATTTGTAATGAATGACTCGTATTGAAATCGAAGTTGCAGTATTTTATATTTTACCAAAAATTTAAATTTTTTAAGAACATGACATGCAGATAGAAACAAAGTGCTCTGAATTCTTGAAGAGCGATATGTTGGGAGGTTACCAATAACGTCAGTTACTTTTGTTTCTCACTACCAAAATAAAATAACTACTGAAACAATCATGCTAATATGTCTACTTGGGAATCGTTAAAGTATTTCACGCAATTCCTTTACTTGGATTGCCTATTTCGGATCGGATCCAAGTTCAACTGGATCTGCAGTGATGGCTAATTTATTGATAAATACGCAACACTTGTGCCTGTTAGTTTTGAAAGTTGTCATTTGACTTTTGTTTTTTTTTTTTTTAGTATTAATTACTCATTTTAATGAATTTAGCTTAGCTTGTTTTAAAATTGCAAAAACCAAACAGTCGATCTTCTTAAAATAGTATATGGGAATCCTGCAGTGGGCCGTACAAAACTTTTCGCCTAGCACCGTCGTTTTAAAGAGAGTAGAGAAGCTGTCGAAAGTGAAATATGAAATTGCGTCTCGAGTGCGAACTTTGGTACTAAATGATCGAAGATTCACTGTTTTTGAAATCGCTGAAGAAACTTGTATCTGTAGGAGCATGTCATTCCATTTTGACTAAAACTGCGTGCGGTGGCTGTTAACAGAGGAACAATGTGAACACTAGAAAGTTGTTTCCGATTTGTTTGAACGTGCGACTAATGAAGGAAAATTTTTGAAACGTACCATAACTAATCCGAAACGTGGGTTGGGTTTAAACCCACGTTTCAGCTTAGTTATAGCGCAGACCATGTTACTATTGTTTTTTTTCTTTCTTTTTTTTTTTTTAGCTGCGATGGTATTTGCTCACCACGAATACGCATTGCATAATATAACAATGCAATTGGAGCATTGCATAATATGACAAGGAGGATACATATAGATACAATTGCTGGACTTGGGTAGCCACGGAATTCTCCCAGATGTCAGTGCCATAAGAAGCAGCCCCCCCCCCCCCGTCATCACTCCCATTTCCTCCAAACTTTACTGTGGCAAAGTACATTACGATCGATGTTCTTTTCCAGCCATTCTCCATATCCGCACTCGACTTTCGGATCTAAACAGACTAACGCAATTCGTTGATCCATAGGGCCTGTTTTCATGGTCCAAGGATGACTGAATTAGGCACCACTGCAAACTGTCTGGCATACGTTGGGATGATGGGGTACTTATCAGCAAGTCACTGCCCTATCGCTAATATCCGGATACCCCTCCGTTGATAGTTGGTCACGCCCTACCGAAGCACCACATGTCAGACGCAACTATAAATATTCTCGTAAGATTATGAATACGAGATGTCGCGATCGACAGAGTTATGACTTCCAGCGCGGAATGATAATAAGGTTCCATATCAGCAGTAGGTCTGTACGTGACATTTTAATGTCACTGAAGATACTGTCGACGATTGGTCACATGATCTGCAAATGGAAGCGGACTGGTGCGGAAGCCATCACGAAATCACCCGGAAAACCTCCGAAGCTAGCCTTCAGCTCCAGATTCACATTATAAGTCCGTCCTTGGGATCGAGTACTGGTTTTTGCGATGGCTTAACAGAGTTGCTGGCCACCCTTTTACTGTCTCAAGGGCCATTCTCTACTCAAACCTTAACATCACACCCTGGATGCAGCGGACAATTAACAGGAACATACACACTCTCGCACAAATGCTCACAGGCAGAGTAGATGCTCCAGTCCTGGATAATATTCTAGTCAAACCGCGTGCCACTGCTAGACGTTGCGGAGAAGTAAATAATCCACTGCGTCCAGTCCTGAACAATCATAGTAGCCTGCAAAGATTCTTCCCATCAAATGCAGCGAAAATATTTAACTCACTACACATACATGCCGAAAAACTGTGTGAGGATGCAGCATACCGGAAAGAGATCATCCAGAATTCGTACATACTTATCGAAATATGAATCGGCTGCAAAGTATCAAAGAATTGTGAGTAAAAGTGAAACTTTCTGCTTTAAGAACAATAATAATTTGGTAAGCTGTTGACTGGAAAAATATACCTTCTCTAACAGTTATGTAAATATGTAAGTTATATATGGAATTATTAGTGAATTGTAAACATATGATTTTTATAATGTATGTACAGAATCATTAATGTGTAAATACTGTATACATTAAACAAAATCTGTATATAATATTTCTGGACGAGACTACGTGTTCAGTATATGTAACCCACTACACGTAGTATCTCGTACCCTGATATGTACTTAGCACCCTCCTGGCACCTTGCCGTCCCGGGGTGGTTTCCTTATGAAAATAAACAGATAATAATAATAGTGGAATGTGACAGGAGAACCCTGCAAAGAAAATCGTCCGTTCGGAACGAGATCGCGTTGTAGTAGTACACATAGCCCCTTGGTGAGATAATTAGGACACATGTCAGCACCAGTAGAGTGCGCGGGACGCTGCATGAAATGGGTTAACGCTATCGTCTCTAGCCGTCCAAAAGCCACTAAATCGTCCCAACTAGTGTCAAACGCCGTCTAGCTTGGTGCAAGGCCCGCCGTCATTGGATTCTAGGCCAATGGAAGTCTCTGTTCTGGAGTTGATAGGTTACGATACATGGTCTACCAGTCTGATGGTCGTGCCTAGGTTCAACAATGAAGTTTGATTGTCTGCTTGTGTTTTTCATGGTTTAGCCTGGGACCATTGATTGTTTTGGAAAAACCATAAATTCTGAAGTCTAGTTTTGCCACAACGTAGGTAACGCATTATTGTCGTTCTGGACAATAATGCGTTACCTACGTTGTGGCAACACGTCTGAGGAGGCCCATACCGGCATCAGCAGGACAACGCTCCATGTCATTACTGCTCGCGTCGTGACGGACTGGTTTGAAGACGCAAGTATCGAAAATTTGGACTGGCTAGTCCAGAGCTCTGATCCCATTGCTTTGGAGAAATGTGAGGAGAGACTACCCAAAAAACAGCCGAATTGGTCATGGCTTTGAAGACCTAATGGTGGAAAATATCGGAGTATGTTTACAAAAAAAAAAAAAAAAAAAACACCTGATGGGGAGTGTTCCATGGAGACTAGAGGTTTTCATAAAAGTAAAAGGCTTCAGCACACGTTGTTAGCTTTTCTGTAAATAAAATTTATTTGTAGATGCAGGTGTCCTGGTAGAGCGGTGTGTGTTGGTATCGTTCAAAATTTACAGCGCGCGCACAGAATACAATGTGGCCCAAATGCAAAAATCAGAAATTCTGAGATTCCAGGTGGCGGGAGGAGGTACTTGAATTCTGTCGTATCTTTTGCTGAAGAATATTATTGTGGCACTCGTTTAAATTCAGTTTGAAAAGAAATATGCTTCAATTTTTTAACCCATGATTATTCAAAACTGAGGAATCCTGCGCGATTTTCGTACTTTTAATATGGCTATATTTATTTCTAATCCAGTCCCCGCTTACAATGAGCTCTTGATATTTACAAGACTGGTAAAATCATTTAATACATTGTCAGAAAAATTACACCACCCTAAAAGAGTTAATGCAACTGTTGGAAAATTTGCATGTCAGTACATTGTGTGGTGATATATGCAACTGATCAATCTGGCTATAAGTTTACACGAAAATGAGGAGGATATATACCCATTGGAGTGGAGTGGAGTGACATTGTGACACTATTATTAATTGCACAAAGGAACCCGGATTTTGGTGAGTAGGTTTGTTCAACAGACCATGTAGAGGAGCAACTCTACCCTATTGAATGAATTTGAACTGGCTTGTATAGCTAGGCACCGTGAGGTTGGATGATTCATCTGGCAAATTACTGTTTATGTTTGACGAGATCCAAGTTGGTCTACGTTGGCTCCCAGTGGAACGTGTCCAGTGAGTATCAGAACGCACGGACAGCGGTTCTTCCAGTTTCTTTATTCTAGGTCGTCCAGACAAACACTAGAACACGGGAACTGGGTGATACTCGGTCAGACTTCAGCTGACAGATTTGCCTCTCTGAGAAGGATTAGAGATAATATAAATTCATCTTTGGGATATCCAGTATTAAGAAGAATCATTTAAGGACAGTTGGCACAGACAGGATTGCATTTACAATGTGCATTGCGTTTGTTCTCCCTCACCGCATCTCATCATGTACAGTGATTTCAATAGTGCAGAGACAGAGCCAGCTGCATTGAAAAATGACGACCGGTTGTCTTTAATGATGAGTTTACTTTGGAGGAACAATGAGAGAAAGGCCGTGTGTAGCGATGCCCTGCGTTCAGTAAAGGCAACAATTGAAACGCTAAGAATCATGATATTAGGTACCATCTCTTACGATAGCCGTTCTCCGTAACAGATGTCTTTAAGTCGCGACTGTATTTTCCATTGGACCTGGCTTTTCCGTTTTTCCAACAGTTACATAACCTTTATTGGATTTTGTAACTGTTGGGAAACTGTTGTAGCATTAGTGCGACCACAGGCAGTTTCTCTGCAATGTCGGTATGATTCCTTTAAATAAATAAATAAATTTTTGTTTATACTCCGGGACGACCAAACGGTCAGAGGAGTTTAGTTTGTTGATATGGCTCATTGCCACCACGCATAACGGTCTACATCGGTGGAGGATGGTCTTATTTCATATTAATGTACGTTGATTTTGACTCATTACATTTTTTTTTTTTTTTTTTTTTTTTTTTTGATCAATTTACACTTGTTTTACGTGAGGCATTCTTTTTTTTTTTTTTTTTTTTGACACTGAGTGAGATCCACATTTGACACTGAGTGAGATCAACATTCTCCCAGAACCATCCAAGCGCTAAGATCTACTCTCTACAAGAATAGATCTTAGCGCTTGGATGGTTCTGGGAGAATGTTGGATGCTCCGTTTCATTTCCCCAAAAGCATCTCAAACATGCTCAGTCGGATTCAGGTGTGGATATGTGGCTGCCCACTCCTTTTACATAATATCTTCTTGAATTCGTTTTCATGAATTCAGGGCACATTGGCATCTTAAGTCTCATACGAAATGAAAATGTCGTCCTTATATAAATGAAATAATTTTTTTTGTTTATAATTTTGGGCGATCACATAGGGTCAGAGAAGTTTACAAGAATAGCACCCTGTTTAGCAGTAAGCTTGAATCACGATTCACTGAAACGCGTGCTGCCGCACTTTCATCCTTGACCACTCTGCCACGGACACCTTTGAACGGCCAAGGCGCCTGCCGCAAAGATGTGGAAATCGATCATACCCCGCCAAGACGGCAGAGATGGGTGAACCCCTGGTGCCGTCAGACAATTAACCCCACAAAGACCATTAGACCACTGCTGTGATAGTGATCCTTTTTCTGATAAAGGAACCGGGGGTGGGGGGTCCACGCCCTTTCCAGATATTCAGTTCTAATTTGTAAAGAGAACATTGGCCGATTGTGCTCGGGTCTAGCGGCTGCGTTGTGTATGCCAATTGAGAAGAACTTTTCGTAACCGGGGATGGGGGAAGATACCTTGGTTCATCTCGCAGAGTCCTTTTTCTCTCTAATCCTATATACATGTAGCTCTTGCTTTGAAATGTCGTTCATGTAACATCTGCGAGGGAGCGCCGTCTTGCTCTCATCCCCTAATGGAGTTTCCTTGTTATCGTTAAATAGTGGTCATCCAGAACTGTTGCAACTTGCAACCCTTGGACCACCGCACATCACTGTTAAGGGTCCCTTCTATAATTCTGACAATTCGCTGCTCCAAATCTTCCAAACATCTACGTTGTAGTCTGCAAATGAATGCTCCATCACATGCGTTTTGTACCGTGTTAGATTAAAAATGAGTGATTGAGGTTTTTTTTCTTTTTTTGTGGGACACACCTGTCCGCTTGATTTTCATGCTTAAAATCATATTCTGACGTCATATTTTGATTTATAATGTTAAATTACAGCAGGAAACCAAATTTCATGAAAAATTTATTCCCTTGAATTTGGAGAGAAAAGACATTGTTGTACCTCTTGGAGACTAATCATATAATATCGGTGTAAATACACCATAGTTTACCCATAAGTTTAACTACATACGTGATGTAACGCATCGTTTAGATTTTATCTCAGTGTGGCTACCTTCACAACGAGATACCAGGTATTGCACTACTTCAAATAAATAACGCTTCTCTAGTTGAGGAGACTTCTGTTATTTATTCTCAGTGGCACCACCACTGGAGACTAATGTAAAGCATAGTGTGCGCGCGTTTTCTTACAACTGTAAACCTTGAACAACTTGTTATGTGGTAATCTTATACCATAGATGGTTTGAGTGAATAAACCCCCTTGACGAGATGTGTTACTGTAAAATAACAGTTATATGAAGTTCAAAATTATGCTTAATTGAATACGATATGACACTTGAATCAAATCTATTAACCTGATCTATTAACAGCTGTTTCTTTGTCTCTAATGGCCATAACTTCTCAGCACCTATTTCAATTAGACCCGGTTTCAGCGCAGAAAGTTATTTTTCATTTAAAGTGTTGGTATTTTGAAAAGAGTAGATTTCAGCCAACCTATATACAAACTATATTTTGAATATCGCAGCTAAGAATGCCTGAGTAATCTAAAAGCGTTAAACGTCTGTAGTTTACTCTCAGCTGATCCAGAACACTGCTTGGTGTATATGAAATTTAAGTTCACTTGAGATCCGGGCTATTAAAACATAACTTGAAAAATTTTAGTGACACGGAACAGTGCTAACCATCAGCTGAAGCAAGATAATTTCAGTGATGAGGATGAAACCTTCTCGGGGAGGGTGTGTGAGATAATCTTCAGGTTACGAAAATTATGCTTTTTTTTTTTTTTTTTAGAGCGTTGAGTAGTCTAGACATCTGTCGAGTAGTTAAATTCATCTTAAAAAAAAAAAAAAAATGTTTATACTTCGTCACGACCACTCTCGATTTAATGCGGTTAGCTAGCTAAAATATACTTTTTGTCAAAGTTTAATATGAGGTTAAATATGAGTAACTAGAATTGGAGTTGCAATATATATCCGTTATGACATCATCACTAACTTATGGGTTGTTAATTTTAGTTTTTTTCCCCTGAATGTTCGTTCAGCCCTACGGTAAGAGTTTCCACTAAAAACTCTCCATGACTCTTAATCTGGCGCTTACTGTTTACTTTGCCAGTGATATATACCGTCATTACTATTACGTCATCTGTATGTAATGTCATTACTTTGTTTCTGCTGTATATACCACCATTGCTTGTATTATAAAGTTTGGAACAGCATTGCTGTGCTAATCTTGTTATTCTGTGTAACAGGAGCTATGCAATTCTGTTTTCCTTTTAGCTTATTGATAATTAAAATCGAGTCAAACTGTTTGGTGTAATATTGGCTTGTATATGCGAGTTACTTATTCGCCTGCAAACCCAACTTTAGTATAAAAATTTGGTTTCCAGTTCTTAAATTGTAAAGATACCCAGATTTCAAGTTTTAACTGTTGCAAAGTCTGTACAGTATTGAGCGCTTTATATTCAGCTCCTGAAAAAGTGGAATCTGAACAAATATTTTTCATACGTAACTTTCCGTGAAGGTTGCTACTAGGCCGCCTTAGCCTAGTGGTCAGGCGCGCCGGTGCATAAGTACACGTGCCTTGAGTGACCGGGGTTCAAGCCCGTGACTGCTGAATACTGTGCTGTTTCTTGTAATTTGTCTATCTTGTGAACTCCTCTGACCGTTTGGTCGTCCCGGAGTATAAACAGAAATTTTATTATTTATTATTATACCCTGCTAGGATACAGTAGACTCGCATTATCCGGGACGGTTGCAAAATAAAATTTCCTGGATAATCCCCAAAATGGAAGAAAACTTGTACTTTACATACATCTTCATATTTAAAAGTATTCTCCAGAACAGGAAGATTTGACTTAAAATTTAATAGCAAATTTTTTTGTTGTTTTTTTTTTTTAACTTCCTTTTTTTGAAAAAGGAAAACAATTGATAATTCAGGAGGGAGAATTTCTCGCTTTAACGATTATTTTCAGGTATGCGATTACGAAGTATACCAAACAGTAATTCCTACACCCCTCCCCCGTTTCGTTTAAATTCAGATATAGATATAGAAAATAATGTTCACTATAAAGATTTACAACTTATATCTTTGTTTAAAATCACTCCAAAGGGGGTCACAAGCTTCGGTTGTTTTGTATTAAATAAAAACTTTTCGAAGAGGCATATACATTTAAATAAGGTTGTTTAAACTTTTCCTAAGCCAGCCATCTGTTATTTCGGGGTTAGCGTTTAATGCTATGCTTCAAATCATTGCCGAATGGCATTACTTTTGAGGGAGGAAGGAAGGATGGATTTTTATTTTATTTTTTTTTTCATTTTTAGGAGCATTAGCTCCTAAAAACAAACGGCCATATTGCTCCGGGGATATGCGGTGGTCACGGGCTCGAACCCCGGTCTAATCAAGAAGCGTGTGCTACGCACTGCTGCTCCTGACTACGGAGGCGCCAGGAAGGATGGGAAAGTGTTTCAGCCTTGTGTTATATACCACGAGTTGCCTAGGTATTGCGCTACTTTCAAACAAGTGAAATCACCGAAAGGCTAGTGTGGCATTTATTTAAAAGATAAGATACTGCTATGACAGTGTTTCAGGAATAACTAGTCTTACTTTAATGCTGTCTTAAATATGAATCCCTTGTACAAGTACTGTTGTTTTCTGTCCGTAGCGAAACAGTGGAGAAGGTATGGTAGGAAATTGAGTTTTGATGATATAGTCATTGCATCAGACTGGACACTAATTTTAAATTTTGTGCCACAAAGCAGGAACAGTGAAATCTAAGCAAATGATAATTTTGTTGAAATATTGAAAGTACACCCTACGGACTTATTTTACTGTTGTATCCCCGTCGTTATGGTAGTGTTGAGGACTGAAAGTTCTGTAAGGCCGGTAAAAGTTCTGGAAGTAAGTACTTCTAACTTAGGTCAGCCAAGAAAATGGTATGCCCGGTAGGACGTCTTTTTATCTTTGGAATGGGGGATCAGAAATCGATGAGTGATCAAATGAAGCGAACAGTCTTGATTCTGCTCGTCCTATATTCCCACATACATCATCCATGAAACATTATTAAATTAGGGCTACTAGAACTCATATACTAGGCGATATGACTACTATTAATTTTCTATTTTCACTTCGCTCATTGTGCTTCATTATTATTATTACAGTTTTTACAGGCGAGCTCAATTTTTAATACTTTCGAGTGAAATCACCTTACATTGAAATAACTAGTCAAGCTTTGGAAGTATTACAGTTTTTATAGGCGAGCTCAATTTTTAATATTTTCGAGTGAAATTACCTTACATTGAAATAACTAGTCAAGCTTTGGAAGTATGTAAGAATGTTAGACAGCTTCACATTGTGGCCTAATTAGCCGGTCTCAGATGAGAAGTGCACGATTTTTCATCCTGAAACTTTTTTCTTTCTTACGATGAAAGTAGTCAAACCCACTGTGCGATATGCACTACTCAGCATACTGGACATCAATCCAAGTTTTTCTTTGTTGCAAATCTGTCTGCACTTTTGAGTGATTAATTGTTCTTGTCACGTACGTAGAAACGTCTATTTTGATCTCAGTTGCCATAAGAGTATTCAGATCAATACGATAGGAATCTTTGATAAATTCTTTTGTTCGAGGACCAAGTTAGTAGGTCTCAGGCGGAGTAGGGTTTTCATCCCAGTAAAATGCAAACCAGGGAGACAGTATGCAAAATTTGCAGGTATGCTACATTGACCGTTAATTGCCTCGATATTTACCGGAAAAGAAACAAATTTTCCAGGAGTTGGAAAATTTGTTTCTTTTCCAGGAGTTTAGTTTATTTCTGACATTTATATTTGAAGCTTTGACCCTATTATTTCCAAATTTGTTTTCATCCTCACTTCGAGAAGGCTTTCCCTGTTCTGATAGCCTTATTTCTTTAAATAAGAACCAAAATGCCGTAGATTCTTAGATGTTAAAAGTCCAGTATGATCGTTATATTAAATCAATTGAAGACGAACTGTTAGTTAATTATAATCAAAAATCGTTTTGGAACTCTTTGAACAGGATGTCCTTACTTCCATGGATGAAGTCCATACCCAAGATATAATGTGGTTATGGACCCTTAGCAATCTTTTTTTTTTTTAATATGTTCTTTAGCGCCTTAATAATTTGTTATCGATTATGAAACAAAGTTCTTATTCTTTCAATTTTTTTAAGAAAAATAAATGCTATCCTCTCAGCTATCGATCAATAACTATAAAAGTATTTAAATAATGATGGCAGTTTATTTACAGTTAAAACTTATGGTCATTAAAAATAATTTATTTTATTTCATTCCTATAATTAAACGATATACGGGCACTCAAATGGTTACTGAAATTAAGTTTCAGTAAATTGTCCGCACTTAGTTGCGAGCGGTTTATTTATAAAGATGGCGCCTCCATTACAAACTTTCACTGAGTTTGTGCAGCACTTCGTTAATCGATTTTTAAATGTTGGGTCACAAAAACTTCAGAAATTATAGCGAACTGAAGCAGCAGAATAGTGAAGTCTGAATTAATGGTGCCGTTTCGGCAATAGAATACATAAAATTTACAGACAGAATATACTGACACCACATAGCCTTAATTGCCTTATATAACAGATGAATTGTCATAAACCGCTTATATTGTGATACCCTATAATTTGTCCTTTTGCTGTTCATGCAGCAGATCGCCTGTTCTCAAGCATGTTACATGGCTTTCTTGGTGCTGTGGTCTATCCTTCGGATAAATACACGAGCATATGGCGTGTGATGACGCAATATTGAACTCCGAACGAGTTTATTAAAACTACCTTATGGTAATTTTAATAGAAAAACGTTTAATATAAACGACACATCATCAATATTAGTGAGTGCCAGCATTAACGCCCTTTGTGTTCAATTTTGAAAAAAATTTTTTTTGCGTTCAGTTACAATTGCTGGCAATGATCATTATCGAATTTAAAAGTATTTCATAAATCAATTTGGATTAATATGGAGGTCCTACGCTCAGGTCGCATGAAATAAAGATCATTAAAGTCCACAATAATCAGAGGTCTTTGTTGAATAGTGAACATACATCATTTAAAAAATTGCCTTCTTTTCTAAGAAACATTTAGATCTCATCTTTTTGATGCCAACTCAAGGAAATTTCAGACAAATAGAGGCTGAGAATATTTTTCAAAATGCAAGAAAAAGAAAGCTGAGAAGTGCGAGGAAAATCAAAGTGATCTTCATTTGTGGTAAAACATTCACTGAATGGGGCGATAATGAGGCGGAAAGGGAAAAAATATCAGAACGAAACTAGAGTTCAGTGATGGATTGAGTCGAAAATCAAATTGTCTTAGTCTGCAGAACTACTAGTGGATAATTAGCCAGTGTTGATGGTGAACAAGTTGAAGCTTACAAAAACTGCCGTTCCTCTCATCTCAGTTGCAATATTTAAATTAAGACACATTTAATACCGCCCTCCGTAACCGAGTGGTCAGGAGCGGGAGTGCAGTAGCACACGCTCTTTGAGTAGACCGGGCTTCAAGCCCCCCTAAATACGGTCGCTCTGCCAACCCGCACTGGACCAGCGGGGCAGATTATGGTCCATTTTCCTCAACATGGATCTTTGAGGAGGCTTCGTCATGCAGTGGATTGATAATAGCTGCAGTTTACTTTTTTGCTTTTAATACCGAATAATGCTGGAGTGAAAATATTTGCTTGTAAAAATGAATTCTGTCAGATATAAAGATAGGAGAGTTTTAATCGTGTTATTAGGAATCTAGGAGACAACATAAAGTGGGTCGGAAAAATTTTCTTCTCTCATCATCGGGAAACATTCGAAACCTTTGTTTCAAGAACATTCGAACGTTGCTATACAAATACGCGAGGAGCAGATCAACATGAGTAAGCTACTGCAGTTTTAAAGACTTTCCTTTTAAACTCGGGGAACGCATAACACTTAAGGTTGACTATATGACCACTGGCTGGATACCTCTGCTTTAGGGGTATCCAGCCAGTATAGGCTGCTTTAGAAGTTGAAGCCACACTAACATACAAGCCCTCTATGTTAGATCCTATTAATATCCTTTACTTTATCGGAGAAAATATCGTTCAGGAGTGATCGCCAGCAGTTTTTAAAAAGAATAATTTGAAGATTTGCTACTGAAAAGGGTGTGTAGTAATCATGTAGTTAATATAACATAGACATAGTCATCTTTTTTTCGACTGGTACCTTGAAAACCACTTTATGTATCTAAAAGGACTCTTCATGGGTCTATTTCCGAGGTTTGGTGTATTCGTCTTCAGAAGGCTTTCTTTATTTATTTGTTTTCTTTTTTTTTTTTTTTTTTTCTTTTTTTTTTTTTCTCCTTCTTAGGCGAACAGTATAAATAACAAATGTACTCTTCATAATGAATTTTCATGGGTATTGTGCAAATAGGTTTCCAAAAAAATAGTGTAATTAGATTTTTAATTCTTAAAACCAGAAGAAAACGAAATATTCGCCCACAGTTTTCTCCAGTACACGCCAAGTGAACGATTGAACTGGTAATTTTTCGTTTCTTGAATTCCGCAGGATTGATCTGCACTGGCATTTGACGCGTAGTGCTGTTTGGAAAATTCGCGCTGATAATAAGAGCTCGCCTCTGGATGGCTGATATGCGGGTCTTGTCGTGTCTCACGTTTCTGTAATACATTGAAGGTGGAACTAAGATTCCCATACTGTTTACTGGTGGTGCTTGGGGCCGCTAAAGCCTTCATCACGACACACCGCCTTTTGTCATATCGGCAAGAAGAAACCACAGCCAGGGGGCGCCCTAATCCTCCTACACTTGCTCCACGGTGACAGAGGGATAAAGTACGTAATGTATCATTTTTCTCCCCTCCCTACCTGACGGTGGCACGATACACTGCTAATAGGATTAAGGGACACTGGCAGGTATGCAAATGACTTAGCAACCTGTCTTGCCACTTTATTAATTTGTCTCCGTCATCAGCCGAGGTTTTTTAGCAGCGCCAGCCACAAAAAGCACCTCCCTTTTCGATGCGCTCTATAATCAGGGCGTGTCAGTTTGTATCACGGCGGTAGCTAGCCGACTTGCCGGAGACCGCTTTCTTAGCCGGTCTTCTTGTCAAATTTTAATCCCGACTCATCATTTTCCAATGGCTTCACATCAGCCGCCCATACCGGCCTGTCGCGCTCAAGCCGCCGGGATTAACTGGCCCCAAATGCAATTACAAGAGGCCGCGGATTTCATTTCCGAGGGATTAGGAGAGGAGAGAGCGCGCCGTGCACGCGGCCGGTAGCGGCAGACGAGAGCTGGTGGGGCGTGCATTCCCTCCTCCTGGCCCGCGGTGGACCAGCCTGTTGTCGCCGCAAGTCGAGGTGGAGTGGAGTGGATTTTACGGCTGTCTAACAGAGTGGAGGATGTTTTGTGAAATAAAGTTGGAGAATTTTACAGAGAAATCAAATGTTATATGGCGTAAAAGGGTTAATTTACAAAAAAGAAAAAAAAAAAAAAACTAAGTTGATGTTGCTTTTTTTCTTTTTTTCTGAAAAGTAAATGCGCATCTACACACTGTTCGAAAAAGAAGAAAGCTACGACTTACTTTCAGCTGCGATAACATGCAAATTTGATGGCAGTTTTTAACACCGCCTTGTGTTTATTTTAATAAGTCTTTTAGCTTTTGTTTGTTTCAGTATTGGTGCGTATTTAAAGGGTAAAAAGCGGAAGATAACTTATTGTACAGTTGGTTAAAAAGAAACAGATATTATACGTCGGCATTGTGCGGTTCATTTAACCATGGTTATATAAACATATTTGAAGTGCATTTAGTGGCTTGCTCAGAAATTTCCTTTGGGGTTGACAATCTAGAGTCACTATATTAAGTCATAATATGTATAATAGCGTGTCGAAACGGTAGGCTGTAACCCCATTACTCTTTCCTCCCTTCCGTTAGCACGTCACTGGGATGGTCGTAATGAAACAAGACAGATTACATATCAGTTCCCTGAATAAATATTTTCTCCCATGTGTTTTTACTCTATTTTTCTTATAAATATCGCGCTGTTCTCCTAAATTACGGATTTGCACATAAAATCAGATATTTTTTTTTTTTCTCGTAAGTTAGAAATACCAACCATTCTGAGATTTAATTCAAGTAGCTTAAAAGCAGTTGAAAGAGTAGAAATAGAATGCTTACGGGGAATTTTTCCCTTGCTTGTAGTGATTGAAATAAAATAGTATTTAAACTATTTTAACTTTTTTGCTTCTTTTTGGAGTCATAATTAAGATCGTAGATCCCCTTGTAAGACCCTTCTGCATTCATGACTTCAGTCTTTCTTGCCACTTGATATTTCCCCATGGTGCTGACTTAGCCCCTTCCTGTAAAAAATCAGTTTTGGCCTGTCTTTATTCTTAAGTCTTGTTTTATAGTCAGTAAGTTGAGAAGACGATAGTATTTCTGGACCTCTCTTTTCATTGTATCTGAGGAATATCGTGAATTTATCCAATTCTTCCTGCTTCTTTTGGAATCATTAAGATCGTGAATCCCCTTGTAATACCCTCTGCATTCATCACTTCAGCTTTTCGTGCGACTTGATATTTCTCCTTTATCTTACATAGTGCTAACTTGGCTTCTTTGGCCCCTTCTGCTTAAGACGCCTCTAGAAATCAATTTTGACCCGTCTTTATTCTCAAGTATTGTCTTATAGTAAGTTGAGAAAACTGTAGTATTACTGGATGTCTTCGTGTATTGTATCGAAGAATATCGTAAAAGACTAACGTTGTGGAATTAGATAAAATCGTGAATTTGCTTTCCACAGAAGAATTCAGTTTTGATTGATTTGGAACTCTTGCAGTATAATTTTATAGCGTCATAACTGAAAAATACAGTTGAAATCTGTACAGACCTGGCACATGCAATGACTTTATCTTATATAGAAGTTTGTGTGAACTTTTTTTTTTCTGCAAGAGTTTTAGAAACACTTTTCTTGGGGACTATCTTTAACGTTAACACAAGCAAATAAAATTAAAATCTTATCCATTGCCGGTTATGAATTTGCCTGTGTTAGAAGATCCCTCATTACGTTACCGGCGTGCCTTTTGCTTTCGTGTTCTCTAAACATCTGGAAGCTTTTCACAACCGTCGGGTATTGAAAAGAGGGGGGGGGGAACCAGTATTCTGGACATCCCGCTCACTTAACCTCATGCCTTTTGTATTTGTTGTGGGGAAACAGAGAAGTTACTTGCGTACACCACACCTCTCACTCATATTGTTAGTTGAAACACCCGCATCACGCAAATCACTCGATCGATTGCTGGGAAGATGCTTGTCTATGTGTACGGCATGGCTTCAACGTGCGTTAGCACTGGCGGTGCCTACACACAAGTGGCTATCATCTGGAGTATAATGACGTTAACATTAGACACTTCATCGTGCCATCGTTCTTTCCACAGCTGTTTGTAATGGCTCATCCATGTTCAGGACGTACATGAAAGGGAGATGAGGATAGGTATATTCCTCAGGAATTATATTTTATTGTCACCATGAAATTGGACTTAATTCGTCGTACCTTTTTTCTTATTCTAATTGGGCGAATCTTTTGCCGACCGTATTCTTGCGCCTGGTACATCCAATTATTAACTTCCACGAATTTTTGCGTGAAACTCGATTAGTCGCGTAGACGGTGTCTTCTACAAAGTTGTTTGCCATTTCGAGTTATACAGTGTTATTTAACTTGGCAAATCACTATGCGGTTAGGTGGGAGTGCAGAATTCTGGAACCGTAATTCCCAAAGGGATCCAAAGAAAAGTTTACTTTATTCCGAATATTTCATAATAATTTATTTGTTTTCTACTATAATTCCTTTTATTTTAATTGATAGAATAATTATAACATGTTGACTGGTAAAAATTAAATTTAGCGTAAATACATAAAAACTTTATAATTTCAGGCCGATCGCGCTTTCAAGGCGCCAGTTTGGATCTACTTTAAAAAGTACAGAATATGAACTTGAGCTGTACAGTTTTTCAATATGAGCGTTAAAAGATGAAGGGGTTAGCTCCGTTCTTGAGACGTATTTGAAACCAAGGACGGTTTTGAGGATTATATCCGTCATTTTCAGCTATTCTTCCTCCCTCACCCACCTCCTCTATATCGTTACTAGTTTTACGGCCATTTATACAAACGATTAAAAAATTTTCTTTTTTATATTTTATTTTCATTTAGAGGCGACAATGCTAAAATAATAAACAGATTTCTTTTTTGTATTCAGCTTTTATAATTCTCGTTAAACCTGTTCAATTATTAAGATGTTACTTAATCTGTATCAGTCAAAAGCCATAAACCAGAGGAGATACTTTTATATATCTTAGATACAGTATGTGGTCTTTATATTACTTGATTCTTAAGTCGTGGTAATCCTACAGTAAAAACTAAAGTTTAATAATAGTGGTAAACTTAAATAAAATAAACTATATATCAATCCATTGCTCGTTCTGCACAGCAGCAATGAAGAAAGAACTATAAAACATATTTTTTTTTCTTGCATATATTCTATTCCATTCCATGCAGATAATGGCACTCTCTATGTATCTCAATAGTTGAAAGGCATATATCCAGTAATGTTTAATGAAAATAGAAATTTTTAATTTCGTTTAGTAAAATAAAACGTAGTGGTAAATAAGAGGGGGACTCAGACGACAATGAGAATTATTATTATTTCAACGATGACTGGTACCTCTGTTTATCAAAAAAAATCTCTACCATAATTATTTCAACAAGTTTTTTTATTTTATTTTTTTTTTATACCGTATTGGCACCGTTGTTTGACTGTTTCCCCTCCCTCTTCACCTTCTCTGTGGAAACGACGTCCTGCGAGATCACTTTTCAGTCTTCCAAAAACATGAAAATCACAAAGAAGCAATTCGAGCTGTGTGGATCATGCTCAATCACTTACCTGTGTAGTTGCTAGATGGTTGCGTAGTGTGTGGTCACGTTGTCGTGTAACAAATGGGTGCGCACCGTCTAGGTCTCTTTTTTAATGGCATGTAGCGGATCAACTGTTAGGATTCTTTCTAACAGTTGATCTACGTAATTTTCGTGAGTTGGCTGTTTCACCTGTACACGTTAAATGAAATGGCACGTGGCAGTTAGACCCTGTGAGCCGAAGAACAGCACGAGCAGAAATGCAACGTCTTGCATTTCTACGGCTGTGACGATGACTGATGTACCCATTGCATGTTGTTTCGCTTGCTTTCTGGTTAAAAGCGCCTGCGCCTTATATCCACCATATACTGTACTGTGGTTTCGTCACTTGTTTGGAAAGGTCTGGGTTCAAGTCCTGTGGATGACTGGAGTAATTGTTTTCCGATCCGAGGCGGAGGGAGTAGCGTCCCCCCCCCCCCGAGTTATTCTGGATTTTTCAGCCCGCATAACATGCAAATCGGCCCTTGAACATACAGATATAATACACAACAGTATGTTCTAATAATAGCAATGCGTTCTAACTGATTGATGCTCCTAAAAGAACCAATAATAATTGGTTTTTAGGAGCATCAACGAGTTAGAACGTATCATTGAGTCATCACTGTACGATCCAAAAGCGATCTCTTTCCATTTCGTATCGACCCTGCAGACAATTCCATTCACATGCGTTTATGTTTATCATTAAGACCCTTTGGAAACACACTTTGTTCAGACCTATTATAGGTGATGGTGTATGCAGACCCACGACTGGTATCTTAGCTCCCTGAACACATCAACTGTCGTACCCGATGATGTTTGTATAGATAGCATTTTTTCTGCGGTAGCTGTTTACTTTTCCTGGTGAGGGTCATCCTCCAGAGATTTTCTTCCTTTACAGTAATGATTTGCCCAATCATACGCTTGTGCGCGTGACGTACAATTCTTTCATACACCCGTGAATTTCTGCTGGAAAGATACTGTAAGAAACTGAACAACATTTGCTTTGCTATAGCTTGAACGTACTTGCAACTGTGAACGCCATATGGTCTCTGCTGTTGTGCATCATTCCCCGCGTATACACGACAGCCACGTGCCCAATTTTTGTGTAGAAACATTAGGTAAAGGTAAAGTGCAGCCATTATCAACCCACTGCAGGATGGAGCCTCCTCAACAAATCATGCTGAGGGAAATGGACCATAATCTGCCACGCTGGTCCAGTGCGGGTTGGCAGATCGACCGTATTCAGCAGTCAGGGGGCTTGAACCAGGTCTATTCAAAGAGCGTGTGCTACTGCACTCTCGCTCTGACCACTCGGCTACATTAGTATTAGTCCTAAATTTATACGAATGGCAGCGTGAAAGTTAAATTTTGACAGTCGGAAATCGTTTTTTTCTTTTTTTTTTTAAAACAAAAAAACATCGATATTCGTACAATTTAGTACTAACAAATATGTAAACGATAAGTTATCCAAATTACATAAACTACAATTCATAATCATAATGTTATTCTAACTGTTTTCCATATTAAACCTTAACTCTCATATAAATACCTTTTTAATATATTTTTCTCATTTGCTCTACGATCAGTTATAAGATATTATATTTGGATGTAGGCTTATGATTTTGTTTATAGTAATTTGGATTTATTTCAAACTTTCGAATGTCATTGGAAATTTCTTGTTTGTTTTTCAACTTTAGTTTTTCTAAGTGTATAATTGACAATGATTGGTGACCGGTGATTGATGCTATAGCGGTTTATAATGTGGCATTTACGACCGATTCTCAACACATTCAAGTTTGTGGCGTTAGATGATCTTTAAATTAGATGCACTTTGGAGGGTTTAAACAGTGTATTCTGAAGACCTATAGTTATTAACTGCAGCAGTATCAGCAAAGCTTAACTAAGACAGTTGCAAGTATTACGATAGGAAGCCATACAAGAAAGAGCAAGAGCGCTAGCAGGATTCTGCTTGTGCTGCTGCTAAAGAAAAGGAAGTGATGCGGAACAGAGACATCTTAGTCAAGAAAAACGGGAACAGGGACTGCCTGAAGGAATACAGCCAATAAATTTAACCCTTTCAAGCAATCATTCTGAACTTTTGAAACTTAACTAAACACAATGTTCCATCTCGCGAAATAAAAGTATCGTCTCCTAGCGATTTTTGTAGATAGGATAATAAAGTGAATACTGCATTACATTTGGATATAGTCTTATTATTTTTTGCTGTTACAGTGGAAAACTGCTTGGTTCCACTTGCCTAAAAACTCACTCCATATCCAGCGACATTTGCTCTGTTTCCATAGCTGCTTCCGGACTCTGTTTACCGATTGGTCGCGCGATGAATGAATAACCCTGTGTAAAAAATAAATGTTATAGAAAGCAAACTAAATCAGATAATATTATTTAAAATATTAGAGAACCGTCATATGTTATTTCTTACGTTTCCAGTAATGTGGCTGCTGTTGAAAGGCCATTAGTACAATAAAAATAAGACTACAATAGAAATTCTGTACGGCAAACCAGATTAAGTTATCTTTTATATACTAGCTATTAAACTCAAAAAAGCCGCTAAAATGTACCGTAAAAAACTAATTAGTGATTTTGCAAATATAAATACAAGAAAGATAAATTTTTAAATAAGAACCAAATTTATAAATTTTAACTTAATCGATATACCAACTTTTTAAAACAGTTTTTTATCTTTAAGATTTGTTGAATACTTTGTACATATTACATATTTTTGTACATTGTACATATTTTTACGAGTAAGGCATCGGCGTTTCATGGTAATAAAAATAGAGGGGGCTCTTCGGTGGTCTTTGCATAGGGATCGAAAATCGTAGCTAGCACCACTGGCACCAACATTTATTTGGACGATAAATAAAAAAAATATATTTATTTAGGAAAAATAAATTTTTAATGTTGAATATGATACCCGTGTGGTTTAAAGATATCAATAAGTCTCTGGGGAGACACTTTGATATGTGGAGACGATTCTTGATACGCTCCTTTCTTAAAGCTGTGGCTAGTTCTCTGCTTGAGCCGTAAGATTTCGTGAAGTTTGCATGCTTCAAGCTTCATGAAATCTTGTTCTGATTCTCAATTTTTTCCAAATAGTCAAGATGTGTTCAGTTGGATTCAGATCTAGAATTGGTGCTGGAAATGGTACCACATTATTCTCCTCGTACCACTGTTCTATGGAAAGTACATCGTGATGTTGCATTCTTAGGCTGGCTTGCATACTTTTATGTTAGAGGGTTCGGTAAAGTGTATTTAGGGTCTAACGGCATCAGAGGGTTCCCCCCATTTCCGCGTAGTTTCTATTGCGAGCGTGAGACAGTACTCTGTTAAGGCCAGAGGTTTAAAAGTGTATGGGCTGTGTATAAGTGTAGTGTTGTGTAGTGTTGTGTACCGTTCTTCCTTCTGGCCATTTAGCCGTTGGGGCCCACACTCTACCCCGTGTAGGCAGACCAGGTACCCAGTAATTTTATTTATCACTCAGGCAGGCCCTGCCACCTAGTTTCCTGAGATTTTAGTGGCTAGGGTCTATGTAAAAGGGGGGGGGGGGTAAATGCTAGGAATAGGGAAGGTCAAATGAGGTTTATATGACGCGGTTTAAATTTAGACGTTGCTAATTTTGATTAATTGAGTGGGCCTACACTGACGGATTAGAGTTAGAGCAGGGGGAAAAGACAGAAATACGGGGATGATAGGTAAGGCAACCCTAAGAGTTAGTGGGGGTAGAGAAATTCTGAGACATTCTAGAGAAATTCTAAATTCTGCCTTAGAGATGGATGGGATTAGAACTTATTTATTTTATTTATTTATTTATTTTTTTTTTTTTTTCAGTTCTAAGACGTGTCGCAGGAAAACAAAAATAATAATAAAGACGATGAGTGCATTATTTGATTCACCTTTGTTGATCGCATAGAAGATCGAAAAACTTTAAATCAACAAATCTTGATTTATATTTGTTGATCTTCTGCTTAGGTTACCCCCTTCTCCCTACAGTCTTATTAGGGGGAGCCTAACTGAAGGAGATCTGTAAACTGAAAGAGGAAGTTATGTCTCGCTGTTTGCAGAGACGAGAACCGGAGAGGGGAGGAAGGACACAAATATAAAATATTCGGGAGTAACAGAAGATTGAATCTCATG
Source organism: Mastigoproctus giganteus (assembly GCF_048544385.1). Taxonomy (NCBI): domain Eukaryota; kingdom Metazoa; phylum Arthropoda; class Arachnida; order Uropygi; family Thelyphonidae; genus Mastigoproctus; species Mastigoproctus giganteus. The sequence goes on along the minus strand of NC_143588.1, from coordinate 86,867,711 downwards.
AATTTTACCTGTGGACTGTTTAGATCAGAATATATTACCTACCGCGGTGGCCGAGGCAGAGATTTTGGTAAAATTCAAACTGGAATTGGGTAATCACTTTTCGGTAATGGAAAAAAGCATGAAAATTTTTATTTTATTATATATATATTATGGCAGATGAAATTCTGAAAAGCCCGTTTTCTTGCACCATTTAACCATTCTAATACTGATACAGAGATGTGCTAAGAGATGCCAGTAGACCTCACCAGTGAAACGTTTGTCCATACATACCAGAGGTCCTAGTTCTTGTCGGAAAAACATGCCCCATATTAAGCAAACACCGCTGCTTGCCTGGATAGTGGGGACCATGCACAATGGGTCTATGGCGTGTTGCATCAGGTAATGGGTCGGCGTATTGCATCAAGTATTTGGACTTATCCGACCAACACACTCGCCTCCAGTCTTTCAGTGCTCAACCAGCGTGTTGTTGAACACGCTGGTTGGGCACCAAATCAATCTTCCCAGTTGACGATGATCAACTGGGAAGAGAGGTATCTCTTGGAGCGTCTGCTGTTTAACCCCATATGTCTGCGGCACATTCTGTTTAACCCTTGGCGCCTCCGTAGCCAGTTGCGCAGGAGCAGCAGTGCGTAGCACAGGCTTCTTGATTAGACCGGGGTTCAAGCCCGTGACCACCAAATACGGAGGATGCAGAAAGGTCAGGGAATGATCACTGCATATCCTCGAAGCAATATGGCCTTAGTTGCTAATGCTCCTCAAAACCAAACAAACTTCTGTTTAACCCCATGAGTCTGCGGCACATTTCGGATATTGTTTTTGCTTTCTCCATATTATATTGTGATGTCAGCTGTCGCACAACGACCTGCCGTCGAGCCCGTACAAAGCTGCGCTGCACCCTTTTCTCGCCCACGTAATTTTTTTTTTATGAAAACCCCAAACACGAGAGATATTAGAACCTACAGTACTTAGTTCCGTGCTTGGGTTGGAGGTTAAGAAGACGAAAGAAGATATTTGTTAACATCAGACTTGAAATTCTGCAGACTGTAATTTTCAGCAAATACGTGTGAAGGAAGGTTGTTCCAGAAAACGGCAATTGAATGAATAAACGAGGAAGATGAAAAGTTCGTTCTGTGAGTTTGAGGTTGGACAGTAAATGGATGTTGGCTGGTGGCGGCACGTGTTCGGACTGTTTAGAAAGAGAGAGCGGGAGTTATAGAAGCCAATTCATAAGAACAGTGCCCATGGAAGTATCTGTAGAAAAGGCATGCAGCAGAAACAGTACTGTACGTCTATGAGACAGCGAGTGGAGAGACTCTGTTAGAGAGGAGTCATTAATTAACCTAACTGCTCTCTTCTGAACGCAATCTAGAAGCCTGAGAGAGGTTTTGGGGGCACCGCCCCAGATGTGGGAACAATATTCCATGCTAGGGCGAATTTGTGATTTTTGCGAAGTGAACAGCTGTTTGGAAGAAAAGTAACGCCGAGAGCGAAAGAGAAAACCAAGTTTTTTAGATGCAGAGGAAGAAATATTTGTAATGTGCTTGTGCCAGGAGAGATTAGAAATCAGGGTAATCCCCAAAAACGATATATCATTTTGCCTAGAAATCGGAGTGTCACCAAAGGTAAGCATAGGAGCAGCAGAATCGAGATATAAGACAAGGCTAAGTTATAAGTTGCGAGATATAAGACAAGACCAAGAGAAATATCATCAGGACATGGAGCTTTCTTAGCATCAAGATTCGTCAAAATCCTTCTGATATCCTTTTGACGGTAGACCACAGAAGGCAATGAATGGATCCTGCTAGGAATGGTGGGAGGTGTTTTACCAAGAACATTAATACGCGAGTTGGAAGAAAAATGGGATGCTAGCAGGTCAGCTTTATCCTTGGCCGAAGTGACAACAGAACCATCTGGTTTTGACAGGGTTGGGAGCACAGATGGGCAAAAGTTGCGACCAATAGCTTTGGCAAGAGACCAGAATGCTCGGCTACCATTAGGGCAAGAAAAAAGTTTTCTACTCTTACCCTGTTCAAAATGTAGTTTGGGCTGATTAATAACTGCTTTACAATTGTTGCGAACTTTGGTGTAGGCAAAAAATGAAACTGAAGAATTGGAAACAAGCCAATTACGATATGCAACGTTTTTCTCTTGAACAGCCTTAGTACATTTATTGAAAAACTAAGGTTTAGATAAAGGACGAGATTTTAATGTGGAGTGTGGAAGGATTCCATTCCTACAAGAATAATTTCTCAATGACGATCTGAGCAAACGTTGACTTCAGAAGTTTTGAAACAGTAATCCGACCAAGGAAAATAAGAAAAGAAATCTCGTAGGTCATCCCATTTTTCATTCTTGTAATGCCAAACAACACGAGTTTGGGAATAGCCATGAGATAAAGGCTCCATTGAAAAAGAGACAGTCACCAAGTTGTGATCTGAGATTCCTAAAGGACCACTCACTTCGACCGTGTACTTAGAAGGGTTGTTTGTGAGAAAAAGATCAAGCGTGTTGGCTGTATGGTTAGGATTGTCTGGTATTCTGTTAAGTAAATGAACAATCTGTGCAAGGTCATTAGTAATTGCAAAAGCCCCAGCATCTCGACCAGCTGCGTCAGTATGACTAGAAAACGGAAGCCAGCTGGAGTTGTGAACATTAAAATCACTAAAGAAAATTACCTCATTGTTAGGAAAGTTGGACTGGAGAAAGTCAAGTTGCAAAGAAAGGAAGTCAAAGAGCTCCAAGTGGATTTGGGAGAACGGTAGAGACAACAGATGAATTTGGCACAATGAAGTATAGAGATTTTAAGCCAGAGAAGATCGAAAAGTGGAGATTCCAAATCACCAAGTCTCTGACAGGGAATATCGGAACGGACATATGCACAAGTATCACCTTTGAAGCGAAAGGAATCATACAGCGAATAATTTGGGCAACTGAAATGAGCAGTAGTTGAATCAACTGATAATTGAGATTCTGTCGGAAAAAGTACATGGGGTTTGGCAGACTGAAAGTGGAAATGGACGTTGTTGTTGTTGTTGTTGTGATTGGGTTTAAAGACACAAGGGCAACTGAGGCCAAATTGTGTCTATTCATCGTTTAATTGCATGACCCTATCTTTATGATTGTTAAATTATATACTTTTGTATAGGCCAATACATTTTAAGTATATTAAAAGTTCTTCAATATTTGCATTGTTTCCTAGAATATGGGATAAATCAGGTGATACATTAAGCCTGGAAACTGATTGAAACGTGTTTGACCGGATGGTTGAATGCAAGGGACAATCAAGCAGAAAATGGCGGACCGTAAGCCGACTGTTACAGGATGAACACTGAGGTGGGATTTCTCCCAGTAGCAAGTATAGATGGGTATGATGCGTATGTCCAATTCTTAGCCTTGCCAACACCACTTCCTCACGTCTGTTTGGTCTGAAGCAGGAGAGCCACAGCTTTGGTTCTTGTTTTATTTGGTAAAGTTTGCTGTTAGTATTCCTTTTCCATATCTGTGACCAGTTGTTGTAACATGCTTTATGAATAACAGGTTTAAAATCAGTGTATGGAACCTGAGGATGTTGTGAGAGAGTGGGTTGAGGATGTTTAGCGGCAAAGTCTGCACTTTCATTTCCCGGAATGCCAGAATGGCCAGGGATCCAGCAAAATGTGATTGACTGATTGGACACACTACAGGAAAATAGTTGGGAATGAATTTCTTTCAATGTAGGATGAGGAGAGGAGAAATTCTTCCTTATGGCATTGATAGCACTGAGGGAATCCGTGTAGATTATTGCGGGTGAGATGCAAAGTTCAATAATCTTACTAAGTGCTAACTTGATGGCATAAAGTTCAGTAGTGAAGACACTGCATGATAAAGGTAGTGTGGCTGAAATTGTAAACCTCAGATCTGTTTACCTCAGATCACCTACCTTACTATCAGTTTTCGACCCATCGGTATATATTTTACATGCATCGGAGTTATGGGTAGCATGGGCTGAGTGCAACTGTCTCATGTTTTTGGGAGGTATGACATTCTTCCCCCACTGGAGAAAATATGTATCATGTGAGGCACAAACATACGTCCAGGGTGGAACAGGTGCAGTTGTGTTCTGAAAAATATCAGCTAAATCAATATTCCAACTGTGAATAAGATCTTTGATCCTGAGTGAAGCAGGACGATTTTCATGTGGTTTATTCTCATAAAAAGAATCCCACCGAGTGTGATAAAGATACTCCCAACTGGGGTGCGATGGAAGACTCTGGATCTTAGAAGCATAGAAAAGCAATAATGTTTTCCTACGAAGATGTAATGGCGGCTCGTGGGCTTCAACATAAAGACTTTGCATGGGAGAAGTCCTGAATGCGCCCAGAGCAGTCCTCAGGGCACTGTGCTGGATGACATTTAGCCGATCTAATGTGCTTTTCCTAGCTGAGTCATATACGGGAGAACCATAATCTAAGCGTGAACGGATCAGAGATTTGTAGAGGTGAAGTAAGGAGTACCGATCAGCTCCCCATGACATGGATGAGACTGATCGAAGCATGTTTAACTGTTTTAGACAAGTAGTTCGTAGATATGTGATATGTGCTTGGAAGTTAAGCTTACTATCTAATATCAGACCGAGAAATCTGATGCTGTTTACAACTGGTATTGGACAATTGTTTAGCCGTAATTCAGGATGGTGGTGGACAGCACGTTTCTTACAAAAGTGAGTGGTGGTAGACTTTTGTTCAGCTAGTCGATATCCGTTGCGTGACATCCAGGATTCAATTCTGTTAATGGCAAGTTGGAGTTGACGCTCAATGGTGTTCATGCTTTGAGATTGGCAGGAGATTGCTAGGTCATCCGCGTACATATAAGCCTCCACAGTTTTGGGGATGTCTTTAGTTATGCTGTTGACTCGAATTGCAAATAATGTTGCGCTGAGTATAGATCCCTGTGGTACTCCTTCTTCCTGAATATGGGGTGTAGACAGTACGTTCTGATAACGGACCTGAAAAGAGCGGTGGCGCAGGAAATTCTGAATTATCTGAGGGAGATGACCCCTTAGTCCTAGGTGATAAAGGTCCATAATAATACCATGTCGCCAGGTAGTATCAAATGCCTTTTCAATATCTAAATTGACCATGACTAGATGTTGCTTCATGACAAAGGCATTCCGAATATTCGATTCAGCTTTGATAAGTACATCAAGAGTGGATCTGTTCTTACGAAAGCCGCTCTGATGATCTGTTAAAAGGTTCTCTGCTTCTAAGATCCAGGTAAGCCTCGTATGTATCATTCTCTCAAAAATTTTCCCCATGCAGCTTGTGAGAGATATTGGCCTATAATTGTTAACCAAAGAAGGGTCTTTGCCTGGTTTTGGTATGGCAAGTATGTGAGAGTGACGCCACGAAAGTGGGTAATCATTTTCTGAGAAGATTCGATTATAGAAGATCAATAGGGTACGTAAGTCCTCTTCAAGTAAATGTTTTAGCATGATGTAATGTACGTCGTCTGGGCCGACAGCACTATTTGAAGATTTATTTAAGGATTCTTTGAGTTCTGTTATATTAAATGGTTGATTGTATGGAAGTGAGAGCCGTGTGGAAAAGTTAATTTTGCGGCGTTCTGCATCTGCCTTGATGCGCTGAAAGGAGATGGAGTAGGAAGCAGAAGCAGATATTGAAGAAAATGATTCTGCTAGCGCATTGGCGATTTCCTTAGGTGCCGAGAGATCTTTTCCATTCCAACAGAGTATTGGAGAGGGTGATCGAGTGAATTTTACATTTAGCGCTTTAATTCTTCTCCAAATGAATCGTGGGTCAGTGTCTTTGGTGATAGTTGAGGCAAATGAGATCCAGGAGTCACGCTTGGCTTTTCTCCTAATCTGCCTTGCTTTGGCTTTAAGTCTTTTGTATTCTATCAGATTACTGGTTGTAGGAAACTTACGGAATTTGTTCCAAGCACGGTTTTTCTCACGCTTGGCATTAGAACAATCTGTGTTCCACCAGTTGTTATGGTGGGAGCACTTGTGGGGTCGTGACTTCGGAATTGAATTTTTTGCTGCATTTAGTATCTGATTGGTAATGTAGTTAGTTACGTCTTCAATTGGATGTTGCTGAACATAACTCCTGTCTAACTGGACCTGGGTACAGTAGCTCTCCCAGTTTGCCTTCTTGAACTTCCAGGTGGATCGGTGTTCTAGATTTGCAGTTACTCGTGTTTGTAATGAGCAAAGGATTGGGAAGTGATCACTGTTTAGAGGATAGTTTAGCACTGACCATGTCATACTTGGGAAAATTGCTGGTGAGCAGATTGACAAGTCTATTGCAGAAGTAGATCCTGTAGATAGGTGAATATAAGTGGGAGATCCAGAATTTAGTATAGTTAGGTTGTTATTATTCATGAATGTTTCTATTAATTTGCCTCTTGTGTCAATCGCAGGCGACCCCCATAATGGATGGTGGCCATTGAAATCACCAAAAAGGCAGATTGGAGATGGTAGTTGCATAACCAAATTATCAAGTTCTGTATTTGACAATGGTTGAGAAGGGGATATATATATAGAAGTTAGGGTAATTGATATACCGATTGAAATACGTGCTGCCACAGCTTCTAGACTAGTTTGTAATTGAATTTGCCTGGACGGTATGTTTGATTTTATAAGCACAGCTACTCCTCCGCGAGCAGGAGACTCCGAAATCCTGTCTTTTCTATATATTGTATAGTTTGTAAATTTTGGTGAAGCTTGAGATGATAAGAAAGTTTCTTGTAGACATACTCCTATCGGATTATATTTAATCAGTAAATCTTTTATGTCGTCAGAATTGCTTCTTAGTCCTCTGCAGTTCCACTGTATGATATTAGACATTATTTGATTTTAGTTGTGCTCGATTGGTCTGACTGTTTTTTAGAAGTGGAGCATTTCGGTCTGTCTTGTTTTATTTTATCTTTTTTCGGAAAATAGGGGCGTACTGAATCCATGGTGTCATTTGCATGGAGTTCCAAAATGGGTTCCCCATTATCTAAACGCTCATCTACTTCCATACTGTTGGTAGGAGTTTCCATTTGTTTTGAACCTGTGTCAGATTTCCTTTGCTCTGTGTCATATGGGACCGATGGAGTATCACTAGGGATACTGATTGGGGTATTTGTAGCTTCGCTAGTTTTATTTTGAGGATTTTCTTTTTTTGAATTTGAAAGGGTAGATTTAAGCCAATTAGCCATTGAGGTATTAGGCGGGATTGATACATCTGTTTGTGCCCCAGTAGATACATAGTTTCTAGTGCGAACAGCGTAGGATCGACTGCTAGGCATGTTCAACATTACTTGCCTACGTGCTTCAGGAAACGTAACTTTATTTTCTACTTTATATTTTTGAATTTTTTTCCCTGTAATCCATAATTCGCAAGATTTGGAAAAGGCAGGGTGACTTCCCTTGCAGTTTGGACACGCAGGGGTTGCCACTGAGCAATCAGCTTGAGCATGGTCTTTAGATCCGCATATGGGACAGATGGAGTCACCTCTACATGCCTGCTGTGAATGACCATATTTCTGGCATTTGAAGCAACGAACGGGATTCGGAATATATGGTCTAATACGGCAATTCAAATAGCCAGCTTTGATTGAGGATGGTAAGTCTGGAGTACTGAATGTTAAAATGATGGTTCTAGTTGGAGTTAGATTCCCATCTTTTTTAGTCATGATTCTTTTTACACTTGTTACCTTTTGACTACTAAGTTCTTGGAGTAGTTCTTCTTCGGAGACTGAAGTTAGGTCCCACTCACTGATCACACCCCTTGATGAATTTAAGGTTCTGTGGGGAGTAACGGATACTGTTAGCCCCCCAAAAGACGTTGTATTTAACAGCCGCTCAGAATGTTTTGAGGTGGCTGTTTCGATCAGGAGGTCTCCGGATTGTAGTCGCTTCACCATTTTTGGTGACCCTGCAATAGACTCTAAACACTTCTGTATCAAGAATGGTGATAACTTGCCTACAGGTTGGGCAGATAACGAATGTACCACCAAGAAATTCGGTATCTCATTTGGACATTTTGCTTCTGTTCGAAGCCTTTTTGGGTGAACAGAGTCATGGTCAATATCGGGAGTCTCTTGTCTTGAGCTCAATGGCTCTAAAGGGGGATAATTATTTGTATCCATGTTAGCTCCTTTTGGCCCTGGGGGTTTACCTTTACCACCCAGGTTACCGGCCCCGCCACGGGGAGGCAGGAGCAGTGCCGCTTGTGGCCAAGCGTATAGGTTAATATAGTTAGTAGGAGTACTAAATTAAAGAAAAAGGTTCTTTCCTTCTTCTGGGCTCACCTCTTAGTACTTTTAAGAAAATGAAGCTACTTAACGAAAAGGTTTAATAAGTAAGGGAGAAAGCAAAATAGAACCTAGTCGCTTACCAAAAAACGCTCTTTAAACGCACGAGAATCGCTTGGCCACGGAAACGCTTGGCACCCGGGGCCGGAAATGGACGTCATTGAGATTAGAAATGAGACCACGTATATTTGTGAAATGAACTAGGAAGTGTTTGGGAGGTTTAGATCTTTTCGCAGATAAGCTTACTCTATTAGTTTGACAATTCATGATGTATTCAATAGTAAGAAAAAGTGGGGGGGGGACATGTATGAAATAATGAAATTTTATGATATGGCGTACACATGGTAAAATATACCTAGATCCTTGACATAACGCGGCCTGGACATTGCCCGCCGCATACACACTTCTCGGACCCCCCTCCAGTCATTATATGGCAGAGTAGAGGTAGCAAGATTATACACTAGTGGATTCGGAAGCCTCCTAAAGAGTTACCAATAGGTTCGATCCGGCGTACTAACTAGCGGCCGGCCTGCGGACACCGTTTTAGAGCTGTATCCTCGAAATGTAAGGAAGATTGGATCTCGCTATGACGTTCATCATAACGTCAAAAGTCATCAGTCATACTGCATGATGGAAGCGATGGGAAAGGGTTGATCGAACCGTTCGAAATGGTGTCGAACGGGTCAAACCACGGGAGGTGTTTTGACCCGTTCGACACCATTATTTACACCTTAACCACAATGGGCCGTGGGCAAGCGACAAGACGTGCCGTTTCCGATATGGAAGCACCCGACTCACGAACTCCCACAGCTTTGCCCTTTTGAAACTCATGATATCTTTACTACGTCCCATAACTGCTACTTTATAACTTTGACTTGCACAACCAAATAAAAATTACCACAGCAATGCGGCATAGTCCTTTACGGATGGGTTGTTCATAATTCAATGAACACTGAGTGTATAGTGACACGAATTTAGGCCAATGGCTGCTAATTGCTGTCTTACTGTTCTAATATTAAAAATTACAAGTATCCTTTTAACTTAAACTCGCCTCATCATGAAAATAACAGTATAAATACAACTGTAATAAGTTGCGCCATGGCATTTAACAAAATCTGTTTTAAATTTTATTTGTCTATTGTTATTCCATATTTTCTATATTAACTGCTTTTTTTTATCGAAACTAAAAGGAATTAATTCGATTTTAATTGTTAAAGTACTTTGTGCGTATTATTGACTGTTAGGATTAAACCAGATTAAATTGTTTACAATGAGTGTTGAATAAGAACTAATTTCAAACTAACAAAAGGCTGAGGCGAATCCAGTTAAGACGCAGTGGTTAAAAGAGAAAGCAGAGAAAAAACTAATAAGTGTATTGCAGAGAATAAGGCAAACGTAGTGAGGAGACAGTGTTGTAAGTTAAAAAAAGTGGATTAAGAAGGGTGTACAACTATTTACAGGTGTTTATATCCTGTTGAAAATAATAATTTCCTGTACTCCACCCAGTGGATGCGGTCACTGATTTTAAACACTTATCTTCCCCCCCCCCCTTTAAAAGTTTTGTTATTGCAATTGTGAGTTATTCAGAATTTTGAGTGTTACCTGTGGATTACTGGAAAATGCATTTACTAGTAATCAGATACGTGAGGCTACTTCTAAGTACCACTTTAGAACTGCGTGGATGGCGTCTTCTGTACTATCGTGTGTACTGCAGTAAATCATGTTTACACATTTCTGATTAGCATCTGTGCATGTTTCGATGTATACTTAATTGTTTTTAAAGTGTCGACAAGCCTGTTATAGTTAAATTCAGACTGCCGATATTTAGGTATCGATTATTTGGTGTTGGGAACAGCCAATTTCTCCTGTAGGTCGTTATCCTTGTGGAGTATAACCTTTCTACTGTAGCTCCCCTTGCGTCAGACTGCGCTCGCTGTTGTCCTCTGGTGACGGATTTCTGGAAGCTCGGCGCCTAGGGGATTACAGTGATCCTTTCCTAGGGATTAGAGACTGCTCCAGGAAAAGGGGGATTAGATGACGCGGTGTGCTAGCGTCGGAGTGCGTGCGGACGATATACTACGGTAATCCCTGATCAACATGCAGGCCCACGCCCGGGGTAAGTCCGCCTGGCTCCACGACTGCTGCTGTTGCCGCCGTTCTGTCTGCCGAACAGTCGTTAGACCTAAATTGTTTGTCCTGTGTGCAGTGATGATGCACGAGCGGCTATGGAGAAAAGAGGGAAAGGAAATCTGAGATAGTCAAATAAGGGGACGCGGCACAATGTAGTCACCTACATGTGTTTCATTTTTCCGAAGGAGCTCCTTACATATGCCGCCTTTATGCGTGTGTTTGCGAAGTCGCCGGAATGCCAGCACTTAGCTTCTTTGGGATCGTTTCCGGCAGTGAGGTCCGTAAGAACACAACTCGTTCATCTTGCGAGCCTCTGGTGACCTCGATGACGTCCGTGTACGCAGGTTCGCGCACAGCTAGTTTTACACGTCACATGGAACGCGAAGACTCAATACTGACACACGTTTACAGGGTCGGTTCATTGTCTTTGCGCAGTCGCTTGCATATTTTTCACTAATCAGTTACGAAGTTAATTTGAAATATAAATTTGAAATAGTAACAATCCTTTGATTTAATGTTGCCGTAATGACTAAATTGCTATATGTAATTGATTATTAAGAGTCAACTCAGAAAACGTAACAACGTTTTATTATTATTATTATTACTAAAATCAGTTTATTTCCCCAAGAAATTTTGGGTCACCCCGGGACGGCACTGTGCTAGAAGGGTGTGAATATTTTCAGACTAAGGTGCGAGGAACGTATGTACAATATACAAGAGTTTTTGCGTGCTTATCGATGACTACTTCGTTTTTTATTTAATTTAATTCAGCGTTTGGATATCCAAATAACTAACACGAACCAAAGGTTTCTGCTACTTCTGTAAACTTCTAGCCAACTCTAAAAAAGTACTTGCGAATTTTGTAAAATTTTCTCTCTCTCTCTCTCTCTCTCTCTCTCTCTCTCTCTGACAGTTCACCCTGTATATTTCATCACACTGTGTTAAATAGTTTTATTGAATTTGTTTCATGTTTTGTTTTTTGCACCAAAGTAGTTAAGGTTATGAGGCGTAAACGTGTTTGCACAGACGTATGAACTAAGCCTTAAGCGTTATTATAAAACAGTTACGAAACACTTCCCTTTTTCATTAATCTCCTTCCTTTTCTCTCTCTGATATATGTCGTTAAGTGTGCTGATATCGTGCTGTACTTTCCGGCGTTTGTATTTTTTTTTAAAACTTCCAATAATTCATGACGCTAAGGGTATTCTTTTTCCCGACTCTAGATAATTTATGTAGAAGACTTCAAACGTAATTTGGCGCATTTGCAGTTTGTTTATGGAGGAGAAACTGTTGAAGTTAAACATAAGAAAGGCACCTGGGGGGGGGATAGGGATCTATCCAGTTATATTAAAGGAGTATACTCCTTTAATATGTATACATGTCTACATACATATTAAAGGAGGCATCAAAGGAAGTAACCAAACCCTTAGCCATAATTATGAGAGCATCCTTGAACTCAGGGGAGGTCCCCACGGACTGGAGATGTGCAAATGTATCCCCAATTCACAAAGGGGGATCGAAGAGTGACACGAGTAATTACAGACCAGTTAGTTTAACTTCTGTTCCGAGTAAAATAATGGAATCACTGCTTAAAGGAGCATTGCAGGATCATCTAGTCAAGGCTGCAGTAATAGTTAAGACACAGGGTTTGTTAAAGGGAGATCTTGTCTGACCAATTTGATTGGATGCTATGATGTGGTCACAAAGGAACTGAATGCCAAAAATAATTTTGATATCATGTACTTGGATTTCAGAAAAGCTTTTGATACTGTTCCACAGGGAAGACTGCTGTACAAATTGGAGAGGTATGGCATTAAGGGTAAGTTTCTACAGTGGATAAAGGGATAGTTGAGTGGTAATCAATGGACACTGCTTTTCGTGGACAAATGTTATTAGTGGAGTTTCCCAGAGTTCGGTGTTGGGCCCCATTTTTGTTTTCAGTATTTATCAATGATATTGATGAAGGTATATCAGGTTTAATGCTCAAGTTTGCAGATGATACAAAGGTTGGCAGGATTGTTAACGACAGTAAAGGCAGTATGCTACTCCAACTGGATCTAGATAAGTTGAGAAAATGGGCTGAGAACTGGCAACTGAAGTTTAACATTGACAAATGCAAAGTACTGCATATGGGTAGCAATAACCGAAGAGAAACGTACCAACCGTGTGGTAAAACACTCAGGGAAGTGGAAAGAGAAAAAGACATGGGGGTAATTGTGCAATCAAATATGAAGTTCGCTGAGCAGTGCAGACTGGCTGCCATTGCAGGTCATGGAGTTTTGTCAACATATATATAGGAATTTTGCTAGCAGGGACTGGGAGGTGATTATCCTGTTATACAAGGCAATGGTCGGGCCACACCAAGAGTACTGTGTACAGATCTGGAGGCCTCATTTTAGGAAGGATGTAGAGTTGCTAGAACCGAGTACAAAGAAGGGCAGCAAGATTGGTGAGGGAAACAAAGGGTGCTCTTACCAAGACAGGCTTAAGTTCTGCAAATTGCAGCGCCTGGAGGGTAGGCACCTGCGAGACGATCTAATTGAGGTGTATAATGCCTTGAATGGGTTGAGCAAGCTTAATGCTGATGGGATAGCTCCGACTAAGAACCTGAGGGGGCACAGTTGCAAATTCAGGAAAGATAGTTGTAGAATAGATGTACGGAAATTTGCCTTTAGCTAGCGGGTAGTTGATTGGTGGAACAGACTTCCAACTTTTGTTGTGGAAGCTAATAGCTTAAATAAATTTTAAGGGTGAGCTGGACCGACCTTCAGAACGAATGGCGGTCTGAAATGGGAGAGTTTTTTTTTTTTTTTTTATCTACTAATGCTAATGTTTTTCAGCCAAATGTCTTCTACCACTTTGCTTATTGGAGGCTTCAAGTGATGGAACCCATGTTTAGTCTCCAGAGCTAAATTCGTCAATCCTTCCCCCATCTCTTCCATCATGCAGTATGACTGATGACTTGAGGTTATGATGAACACCATGGCGAGATCCAATCCGCCTTACATTTCGAAGGTACAGCTCTAAAACGGTGTTCGGCCGCTAATTAGTACACCGGACCGAACCTATTGGTAACTCCTTATGAGGCTTGCAGATCAGCTAGTGTATAATCTTGCTGCTCTACTCTGCCAGATAGTGACTGGAGGAAGTCCGAGTAGTGTGTATGCGGGGGGGCATTGTCGAGGCCACTTTATGTCAAGGATCTGCGTATATTCTTACCGTGTATACGCTATATCCAAAAATTTCATTACGTCATACAGAATATCCCCTCCACCTTTTATTACTATTGAATACACCATGAATTTTCAAACTAATAGAGGAAGCTTATCTGCGAAAAGATCTAAACCTCCCAAACACTCTAGTTTTTTTTCACAAATATACGTGGTCTCAATTCTAATCTCAACGATGTCCATTTCCACTTGCAGTCTGCCAAACCCCATGTACTTTTTTGACAGAATCTCAGTTATCGGTTAGTTCAACTACTGCTCATCTCAGTTACCCAAATTATTCGTTGTATGGTTCCTTTCGCCTCAAAGGTGGTACTTGTTCATATGTCCGTTCCGATATTCCCTGTCAGAGACTTGGTAATTTGGAATCTCCTCTTTTCGATCTTCTCTGGCTTAAAATCTCTATATCTCATTGTGTCAAATTTAACTGCTGTCTCTACCGTTCTCCCAACTCCACTAATAACTTGGAGCTCTTTGACTTCCTTTCTTTGCAACTTGACTTTCTCCAGTCTAACTTTGCTAACAGTGAGGCTGGCTTCCGTTTTCTAGTCACACCGACCCAGCTGGTCGAGATGCTGAGCCTTTTGCAATTACAGTACTAATGTCCTTGCACAGATTTTTCATTTATCTACAAGAAAACGGGACAATCGTAATCATACAGCCAACACGCTTGATCTTTTTCTCTCAAACAACTGAAGTTTAACATTGAAACACAGTGGCAAGTGAAGTTTAACATTGAAAAATGCAAAGTACTGCATATGGGTAGAAGTAACCCCAGAGAAACGTACCAACTGTGTGGTACTACACTTAAGGTGGGAGAAAATGAAAAAGACCTGGGAGTAATTGTGTAGTCAGATATGAAGTTTTCTGAGCAATGTAGACAGGCTGCCAGGGCAGGTCATGGGGTATTGTCAATGATATACAGGAATTTTGCCAGCAGGAAAAAAAGGAGGTGATTATCTCTGTATAAGGCAATGGTCAGGCTTTAAACATATTTTTGATTAAATTGGGAGCATAATGTTTCACAGATCATCCTTTAATAATGCGTAGCCCCACTTTTGGCCGCAATTACAGTCTGTATCCTCATCAGTAGACTCCTAATAACTTTTGGCAATAGGAAGGTGGTGTTTTGGTCTTTTCCTTCTTCAACACGGTGGTCAACTCAGCTACTGATTTGGGACGCGGCTTGTCCAGAAGCCGACGTTTCACTTATCAAAGGTGTTAATTTGAGTTAAGGCGGGTGGTCATTGAAGCTTTTATAGGCCCATGCCATCACACCAAATCACCACATGCCGTGCAATATGATCTGACATTGTCATGCTGAAACAGAAAAACGTCCTTCCACTCTTCCTATACTGATGCCACCGTATGGGAAGAGTGGAAGGACGTTCATTGTCCTGGAAATCATCTCCTAAGGCTCTCAGAAGAGTGATCCAATTAGTTCTCATCGAATACTCTCAACCAAGAGTTCGGGGAGGCCACAGAAACTGATATCAGTAAAAGGACGATACACGTAGGGAGCGAACTGCATCGTATTGGATTTTACGGAAGAGCTGCGACACTCAAACCAAACATCACAGCACGCAACGCATAGTGTCAATTTTCCAGGTGCACAATTCATCGCAATCGGTCTCTGAACGTTGGAAAGCTGTGTTGTGGAGTTACGAAACACGACACTGTTTTTTGATCCGATCAACAGCCGCAGGAGCCGACTGGTCAACCGCGAGGATTCAGAGTACATGCGCTTTGAGTGACCGTGGTTCATTACTACTAAATAGGGTACTGTTTCATGTATTCTGTCTGGCTTGTGAACTCCTCTGACCGTGTGGTCGTCTAGTAGTATAAACAGAAAATTTATTATTTTTTATTTCCGTGTTTGGCTCTGGCGTATTCCCGACATTCCTAGAACTGTGAATGCCATTTAGTACATTGATATTCTGGCAATTCCCCCATTCTCATATTGTAGCAGAGCAGCATGCCCCTCTCCCCAATACTGCTGCCGCACCCTGAGGAAATGTTATTTACTTTGCATTTAAACCGTTTTTAGTCTTATTAGTCCCTTATACATTCATTCATTCATTCATTGTCGTTAGTGTGTTCGTTATCGGTACTTTGTGTGGTTGTGAAAAAAATAAAAATTAATGTACGCAGTACGTTACATTTCAGGTGCGTTCGATTATTCCCTTTAAATTAAATGATCTTCCTGTGATTAATAGAAGTGTAAAGTAAATATAGTTACCTCAGTATCAGTTAATTACTAAGATTATAATTTTATAGTACACTTCATAACTCTTTTATGTTCTCTGAACTTAGTCGTTCAGTTTAATTTCAACTGTATAATATTTATTATTCCCTTCCGGTATTCTTCTTTTTTTTTTTTTTTTTTTTTTTTATGTCCAAATATAAAATTTCATGAAAATCCGTCCACTAGGAATCCCTCTTTTACATGAAGACAGAAGGACATGGTGAAGACAATAGACATAATACATATATATATACGCGAATTCGCCTATAAAACGAAAAGTAGTATAGACATAGCTTATAACAGTCAAATTTTAATGCCAAAAATTGTTACTGTTCAAATATAAAGGATAATTTCAGATGAGAAAATATGATTTTTAAATCAAAATTTGTACGACGCTTAACCCGCATTCGATTTCATCATGTGTAGAGTATTGGGCTTACGTCCAATCTACAGACAAATTTGTTATCCACGGTTCTAAGTTGTTGATATCTTTTTAAATCGTATAGCATCACCAGAATAGGTGACTCCGCTATACATTTAAAAATCTGAGACTCTTACAGAACAATTGTTTCGAATCTTACTGGCTTCTCATCAGCTGGCGAGTGGTCTCTATTAGCGAATGTGTGCCGAACTGTGAATGATGTATTTCATTTCATATAAGTGATAAACAGCCGAGCTGTGTGTTGAAGTAAAACATCCATTTAAAAACTTAACGGCCGTTATGTTTCACGTTTGCCTCACGCAATACAGTGCTGTAAGATTACAGGGATATTTTAATACAGCAGTTGAAATGAGATCAAAATTCATATACCTAACCTGTGTTTGAGTTCGATCACGGACAGATTTACTCCTTTCACTGGAGACTGAGCTTAGGCTTATGTTCAGTGAAAGCAGAATTTCTCTCGATCAAAATCGAACGCAAGTTAAGTATAGAATTTTGATTTTATTTCAGCTATCGCATTGAAATATTCCTACAGTCCCATAGTATTGTACTGCATAGGACAAATGCAGCCCAATTCTCGGGGTTAAAGGTTATGTTTTTAAAAATGGTGTCTGTGAACAGGTGTCTGTTCATGCTGTACATGAACAGACACCTCTTGTCTGTTCATGTACAGCAAATTCGTTATTCACAATTTGGCATATCTTCGCTAATAGAAACCACTCGGCAGCTGCTGAAAAGTCAGTCAGCTTGAAAATAGTTCCTGACGATGTCTTAGATTTTTAAATGTATAGCATTGTCAGAATAGGTGAGCCCTAGTGTCGAGTACTGGTGCTTAGTGAGACAGAAAGTCTCCCCATGATCGAAATCGAATAGGTGAATTTCGATTTTATTTAAATTACAGCATTGAAACAATCCTGCAATATTATTGTATTATTTTCAAGGATTTAGGATGCATATATGAGTATGTTCCCCTGCAATAAAAAGTAGTAGTTTGTATTTTGCAGTTTATCCTGTTGTTAAATTAATATATCTCATATTAGGAAAAGAGATACTGCTCACCATAACCCTTAATATCTTATCTTATCTTATTTTATTATTATAAGTAGCATTAACCATTCAGTTGGAGTTTATCACACTGCCGTTGTTACTGGTTATGGGATAGTTTTTTTTTTTTTTTTTCTATATTGTTGCTCAAAGAAATCTAAATTACTTTAAATATGCCAATATATATTTAAAAATAACAACAGTTATTAATATTTATCACTTATAATTTTGTCAATGTTGACTTGCTCTCCTTGAATGTTTCTTCTCGAAGTTTTGAATATGCGTTCGTATTTTGCCTTTTCAACGGTTTCCGACGTTTATTTCTGGGGGAAAGGGGAAGGGGGATAGAGATTAAAATTTTAAACGTTGTCCACGTTTAAAAGCACTATTATGTTACAAAGTTATATACGGGCGGATATAAATTAACATTAATAGGAAGAAATGTGTAATGGAACTAAGTTGTTTATATATTTTAAAATTCTATTAATACCTTGAACTTTTCTTTGGCGTCAACTTATGGTGAAACAGTATATAGTCGCACGTGCACGACATACTACCATCTGCTGAATAAAAAAAAAAAACACGCGCGCGCGCACACTTAATTTTAAGGCGGTCATATTCATTCAGAGTTAGTTTACCCTTCCTTGACAGTAGCAGAGCTGCTTGGTATGTTGAGTTACTTCACCGCGTAATGGGTGTGGTTGTAATGTGCTATAAGGAAACTAGAATAGTGCGCAGATATTGTAGTCAGGGTACCGTGGGGACTATTATCTTAGATGTTGTCAGGAGACGTAATGTGGTACTGAAAGAGAAGCCGGGTCACTGGGAATCGTCAGGATTAAGTCATGGTTCAGCTATTAGTGCCGAACTTCTAGTGAGTAGAAGGGTGGGTCAGTGTTAGAATGTTTTGATTCTCTGTTTTTCCCAGCTGTCCACATTTCTTTGACTGTCACACCTCAGTGAGAGAATTAGTAACTTATTTGGAAGACCACATGGTGTACGTTTGTCAAATTATGGGGATGGCGTAACTACTGCCGTGAGACAACAAATTACCGAACATGTCTGCTTTATGATTAGCTTCGAATAAATCGTTAACACTTACTATTTTTTTTTAAAAGACAGATCAGTGTTTGTTGCTGAGCTGTTACTTTAGCTGTAAGAATCTTGCGCAGCTTATGAAAATAAGAACAAAAGGTAGAAAACATTTTTAAAATTTTTGCGCCTCTTGTTGAAAATATCAATAATTTCTTATTCTCACTAGTAATTATCATACGTTTATTTATTTTATTTAACACATCTATTAAAGTCTCTTGTTTTCTCTTACTTTAGGGACTGAAATGGAAAATTTTACAAACCGGAGCGCTCCTTAATAGAATATCTTATTTAATAACCAAGTATGTACATGATATTACCTATGTATATCATGAACCAGAATAGTGTTCCGGTGTACTCCGGCTCATTTTGAGAGACCCGTTTTTCTAACATAATTGCTATAAAGTACAAACACATGGATCCCCCCCCTCCCCTTCATCCGGTCAAACCAATCTTAAAACGTAAGCAATTTACTAACAATGCCCGAGCGCCCCATGGCCATAGTTACTTTGTTGGTAATTCAGAGCACGTACTTGATCATATGCATGCATCGCTGCATATTAGAAGAAAATCATAAATTAAAAAAAAAAAAAAAATGATAGCTTTGTAATTTTTGTCTCGCATAAGCTAGGGTGCTCATGTGATCAATGGAGCCTTAGGCCAACTTTATGTTGTAAATTCTGTTTTGGTAGAATAAAAAAAATTTAACCGTGACATCCTCAGTATATATTTTTCTGTCTTTAGAATGAATAGTATTTACCCAAACCATACACACCGGGGGGGGGGGGATCATTCAGTTATCCTTCACAAAGAAGTTATTAATCGGAAATATGCTTATTCTGACATTTTGTTTTGAACTAGCCAGATATATTCAAATCGCAACTGGCAAGACTGATCGGTACAGGATAATATTTGATACTAGCATTAGCTGAATTGGATATTTCTTTTACCCTACTTTGATTCAGTTATGAACCTTCGCGGGATAGTGGGAAAGTACCTAATGAGAATTCGCTAAAATATAGGATTACGGCTAGCTTTAAACCAAACGTATAAAGTAAATTATTTATTGTGATTAATAAATCGCAAGCGACAGATTTAGAATTATGAGACTACAGTAGTATGATTATAAGATAGTTAGGTAAGGTGGCCGGGTGGGTAAAGTGCCTGCCTTACAACCCAAAGGTCGCGGGTTCGAATCCCGCCTCGGGCTTGGATCAAAGTACTGCAAAAAACCTTGGGAGGTGCATTATGGCCACAGAAGCCAATGTGCCAACAACTACCAAAAAAAAAAAAAAAAAAAAAAAGGTAAGGTGTTATACAGGGCATTTCATAACATGTGATACTTTCAGAATCGTTCTAAGACTTGGAAAACAGCGAAAAGGTTTATATAAACGTGTTCGATTCTGAAAGGTTATGGAACTTGGCTATTTGAATTTTTTTTAAAAAATTGGCGACTTTTCAATGGTAAAACGTAATGAAAATAATAAATAAGAATAAGCAGACACATGCTTATTAAAATGTTTATTAATAATAAGCATGTTTGCTTATATTTTATTACTTTTAACCATTGAAAACGTCATGGACATTTTTAAAATTTAAACAACCAAGTTCCGTAACCATTCAGAATCGAACACATGTTTTTATTTATTGTTTTTAGGTCCTAATCGAGCCTATGTTTTGTAAAACACCCTGTATGAAGGAAAATAAACGGCTTATTTCTGTTATACTCCGGATAAGATTCTCTGTTCGAAAATACTCCTGATTAACCGGGGGCGAATTAACTGGAGTCTCTTTTTGACCGGTTAATCCTGCTTTCTCTCATTTGGAGTCTCTACTCGACTATATGGAACAACAAAGAGACGCTGCTCTCGCTGACAAGATAATGCTTCGAAATTTACTCAGTACTGTACTGTTGTTGACTTTTTTTATTTTTTAGGAGCATTAGTAACTAAGGCCATATTGCACCGGGGATATGCGGTGGTTATTCCCTGACCTTTCCGCACCCTCCGTATTTGGTGGTCACGGGCTCGAACCCCGGTCTAATCAAGAAGCGTGTGCTACGCACTGCTGCTCCTGCCCACCTGGCTACGGAGGCGCCTAATCAGTACTATTGCAAGGCCAACCAAGGAAGAAAGCAAACTTCGTTGTTTTCCTTTTTTCCCCCCAAAAAATATGCGCGTATTAAATTATGTCAAATCTTCCTGCGCTGTAGTATATTTTTTATAAATATTAATATGTATATAAATAAATTTACGTTTTTGTCACATTTATGAGTTTTCGGATTATCCGGTAAATTTATTTTCCAACCACCCTGAGTATTCGCCAAGCTACTGTATGAGAAATGACAATCCAGGGGCGATCTTTCATCTGTGGGAAACGATTTTTAATGGCTACTTATATCCATTTTCATCGCGGCTGTTTGGTAGTTGTTCTTCCCTTAACTTAAGCTGTTATCTTTCCTGCTTTCGTATTTGAAACATCTTTCTACCAAACAAGCAGATTCCGTAATTGAGAAATTCCATTCATTCGCTCTGTTCAAATATTTACCAAATATGTTGATGTTCATTAAAGCGCTATTTTGTCTGTCTTCTCCATGTCTAGTAAAGAGTTTTTTTTATTTGATTCTCCAATGTCTTACCATTCTGCTTATTTCTGAAACATTTCTTCTATTAGCAGATTTCTAGCTTTTTAATTAGTTTGCTGAATACTTTCCAAATTTTTTAAATTATTATTATTTATAATTTTTGAACTTAAACGTTGCTTTTAATATTCCTGTCACTGTTTTTTTTTTTTTTTTTCCCCTTTTCTTTCTTATTATTGTTGACAGAGCAACACGTCTTAGAAGCATCAATAAATAGTCTAATAGATTTATCTCTTCACTCTCAGCAGACTAACGTTGGTAGATTAAGCCTATCTCAACAGTGTTTTTATAAGAATGCACTTTGACGAGGAGTTATTTTTCTAGCGATTTAATCTCTTTGTGAGCCTTATATCAGATTTTGATGTTCAGGAATAATCCTCTGGTAATCAGCGTTGCTCCTTTATTGTGGTTAGCTATC
Organism: Mastigoproctus giganteus; assembly: GCF_048544385.1. NCBI lineage: Eukaryota > Metazoa > Arthropoda > Arachnida > Uropygi > Thelyphonidae > Mastigoproctus > Mastigoproctus giganteus. The sequence goes on along the minus strand of NC_143588.1, from coordinate 86,846,174 downwards.
GGGACAATACTTTTAAAATATATATTTTTTAGCACTTTCTTCATAATTGGTTCCAGCAGTACATTCGAGAGATTAATAACCAAGTGACACGAACTATCCTTTAATCCAGGAGTCCCAAACGGCCGGCCGCATGTGGACCCTGTAATACTTTATGTAACCCTCATTTCTTTGATATAGTTACTTATATTCTACCAATAATTTTTTCAGTTTCTTTGAAATTGTTAACTGCGGATTGCAGGAAATTAATTAAACTAGCAGTTTTATACATTATCGTCTCTACTATAAAATATTTATTTAAAAAAAAAAACTAACCTTTTAAGATATTTTTAAAAGATGTGAACAGCATCTCTCGCTCACCCCCTCCCCAAAGGACCTGCATCACAACCTTGTTCTTCAAATAATCGAAACAAATGTTGTCAAGCTCAGTGATAATGGACAACTGATTATTTTATTTTTTCGCATTATGCAAGGCAAAAACAGTTTCCATCACGTGCCATTATGAAAAGGTAAAGTGCGTTTCACTTTTATCTCCTATAGAAAAGGCTTTTGATTATGTTTCTCCCCCCCCCCCCCTTTACTAGCCGAATGGTTAAATGCAAGCGTACAGTAGTACATTCGTTTCATTTGACCGTGGTTCAAGTACTCATGTACTTGAACCATAAGAACTCATGTACTTGAACCACGTATAAATATATTTATTTTTTGCTTTTTTTAATTTTCTTTTTCAACATTTCATTTATTTTATTTTTTTTTATTGTGCATTGATTTACTTGTAGATTCATTAGCACTTATTTTTCTTGATTTGACGATTACGTTAGCAGCTGAACATGTTCACTTCCTTATGGAAATCCCTTACTCGTTTTGGTATATACAGATGGCTTTTGGCCGAATTTTTTGCAGTCTTCCCCCCCAACCCAACCCATTTGTGCAAAAACATAACGTGGACGAGGGTTGCGTGGTTTTATTTCCTGAAACTAGTTTCGCTCAGCGATACTAGAGTTTCAGGAAACATTTCTTCTATTAGCAGATTTCTAGCTTTTTAATTAGTTTTCTGAATACTTTTCCAGATTTTTAAAATTATTATTTATACTTTTTGAACTTAAACGTTGCTTTTAATATTCCTGTCTATAACTTCTATTAGAATAAGTAGCGACCTGGAGCGAGGGGTGTTGGGGGTTTCAGGGACGGATGGCAGTCATCCTGAAATAGGTGAGTATATGGGATGTGTTAGGGTGAATAGGAGCATGTATGCTTGCATGTATACCAATGCTAGAAGTATAGAAAATAAATTTGATGAATTTGAAGTGTTGGTCAAGACATCAATGGCGGATATTGTTGGGATAGCAGAGACGTGGTGTCACACTGATATAAGGAATGCAGAGCTAGAATTTGGGGAGTACAATGTGTACAGAAAGGATTGACAGGGAGGAGGTGTTATGCTGTTAATTAAGAAAAACATAAAATCAAAAGAAGTGCACCCAGTTGATATACATGAACAGTGCACTGTTGAGTCAGTTTGGTGTGACATAAGCACTGCGAAAGCAAAAATAAGAGTAGGAGTGTGTTATAGGCCGAATTAGTACAATGAACAGTTATACAGAGAAATAGAGTGGGCCAGTAAATCAGAATGTCTTATAATGGGGGATTTTAACTTCCCAGATATTGACTGGAACTTGTGGGTTGGTCACTCACACGCTAGTCAGACTTCTGTGGATTTATTGCATGATTGTTTTCTGCAGCAGCATGTTCGAGAGGCAACCAGAGAGACTAATACTCTTGATCTGGTTATCAGCAGTGATCATTCGTGTATTAAGAATTTGCAGATAAAGGAACCACTATGTTTCAGTGATCACAGTGTACTGATGTGGGATTTACTTAAAGATATAATTACCATCAGGGGGAAAGGAAAGGGTTTTTGCTTCCGTAAAGGTGAGTACAGTGGTCTCAGAAAGTTTTTAAATTCTGTACAGTGGGATCAACTGACGATGTTATCAACAGTAAATCCTAAGTGGGAAGCATTCAAGGAATTAATCGTGGATGCTACTAAAAGTTTCATACCTATTAAGAAATTTTGTTCAAGGTTTAGGCCTAAATGGTTATCTAATAAGACTCGTAACAGGGAAGAAAAATACATGGGATGTATATAAATTATCAAGCGAAGTTATAAATTGTCAAAGGAAGTTAGACAGGCGAAGGCAGATTACGAGAAATCCTTGGCAAAAGATGCTAAGAAAAACAGCAAGGATTTCTTTACTTATATAAACTCTAAAAGGAAATGGATGAATCTAATTGGTCCACTTGACATCGATGGTTCGACTGTTGATGATCCTGCTCAGATAGCAAACAAACTGAATGAGTATTTTGCTTCTACATTCACACATGAGGAATTATTAAGGTTTGAAAATGGCAGAAGGTTATCAAATTGTAGCAGGATACTTAATGATTTTGTAATAACTGAGAACAAAGTGGAGGAGAAATTGTTGAAGTTAAACATAAGAAAAGCACCTGGAGTGGATGGGATCTATCCAGTTATATTAAAGGAGGTGGCAAAGCAACTAAGCAAACCCTTAGCCATAATTATGACAGCATCCTTGGACTCAGGGGAGGTTCCCACGGACTGGAGATGTGCAAATGTATCTCCAATTCACAAATGGGGATCGAAGGGTGACACGAGTAATTACAGACCAGTTAGTTTAACTTCTGTTCCGGGTAAAATAATGGAGTCACTGGTTAAAAATGCATTGTAGGATCATCTAGACAAGACTGCAGCAATAATTCAGATACAGCATGGGTTTGTTAAGGGAAAGTCTTGTCTGACAAATTTGATGGGATATTATGATGTGGTTACAAAGGAACTGGATGCAAAAAATAATTTTGATATCATATATTTGGATTTCAGGAAAGCTTTTGACACTGTTGCGCATGGAAGACTACTGTACAAATTGGAGCAGAATGGTATTAAGGGTAAGATGCTACAAGGGATAAAAGGATGGTTAGGTGGGAGAAGACAGAGGGTGGTAATCAATGGGTGCTGCTCTTCGTGGACTAATGTTATTAGTGGAGTCCCACAAGGTTCGGTGTTGGATCCACTGTTGTTTTGTATATTTATCAATGATATTGATGAAGGTATATCAGGCTTAATGTCGAAGTAATGGCAGTGTGTTACTGCAACAGGATCTAGATAATTTAGGCAAATGGGCTAAGAAGTGACAACTGAAGTTTAACCTTGACAAATGCAAAGTACTGCATATGGCTAGAAGTAACCCCAGAGAAACGTACCAACTGTGTGGTACTACACTTAAGGTGGTAGAAAATGAAAAAGACCTGGGAGTAATTGTGCAGGCAGATATGAAGTTTTCTGAGCAATGCAGACAGGCTGCCAGGGCAGGGCAGGTCATGGGGTTTTGTCAATGATATATAGGAATTTTGCTAGCAGGGAAAAGGAAGTGATTATTCCTCTGTATAAGGCAATGGTCAGGCCACGCCTTGAGTACTGCGTACATTCTGGAGGCCTCATTTTAGGAAGGATGCAGATTTACTTGAGCGTGTAGAGAGAAGGGCAACAAGATTGGTGAGGGGAATGAAGGGATCCTCTTACCAAGAGAGGCTTAAGTTCTGAAAATTGCAGTGGCTGGAGACTAGGCACCTGCGCGGTGATCTGATTGAGGTGTATAAGGCCTTGAATGGGTTGAGCACGCTGAATTCTGATGGGATCCTTCCACTTGTTCAGATTACGAACCTAAGGGGGCATAAATTCAAATTAAGAAAAGACAGATATAGAATAGATGTGCGGAAATTTGCCTTTAGCCAGCGGGTGGTTAATTGCTGGAACAAACTTCCATGTGTCGTTGTGGAAGTTGATAGGTTGAATAAATTTAAGGAGGAACTGGACAGGCATTTGGAGTGAATGATGGGATTTTTTTTTTTTTTTTTTTTTTTGGCTGATGCTGCATGAGCTCATACACATGCTTTCTTGCATCACATACTACTACTACTACTGTCACTGGTTTTTTTTTTTTTTTTTTTTTCCCCTTTTCTTTCTTATTATTGTTGACAGAGCAACACGTCTTAGAAGCGTCAATAAATAGTCTAATAGATTTATCTCTTCAGTCTCGGCAGACTAAGTTGGTAGATTAAGCCTATCTCAACAGTGTTTTTTATAAGAATGCACTTTGGCGAGGAGTTATTTTTCTAGCGATTTAATCTCTTTGTTGAGCCTTATATCAGATTTTGATGTTCAGGAATAATCCTCTGGTAATCAGCGTTGCTCCTTTATTATGGTTAGCTATCGGGACAGTACTTTTAAAATATATATATTTTTAGTACTTTCTTCATAATTGGTTCCAGCAGCACATTCGAGAGATTAATAACCAAGTGACACGAACTATCCTTTAATCCAGGAGTCCCAAACGGCCGGCCGCATATAGCCCCTGTAATACTTTATGTAACCCTCATTCCTTTGAGATAGGTACTTATATTCTACCAATAATTTTTTCAGTTTCTTTGAAATTGTTAACTGCGGATTGCAGATAATGTATAAAACTAGTAGTTTTATACATTATCGTCTCTACTATAAAATATTTATTTAAAAAAAAAATAACCTTTTAAGATATTTTTAAAAGATGTGAACAGCATCTCTCGCTCTCCCCCTTCCCAAAGGACCTCCATCACAACCTTGTTCTTCAAATAATCGAAACAAATGTTGTCAAGCTCAGTGATAATGGACAACTGATTATTTTATTTTTTCGCATTATGCAAGGCAAAAACAGTTTCCATCACGTGCCATTATGAAAAGGTAAATTGCGTTTCACTTTTATCTCCTATAGAAAAGGCTTTTGATTATGTTTCTCCCCCCTTTACTAGCCGAATGGTTAAATGCAAGCGTACAGTAGTACATTCGTTTCATTTGACCGTGGTTCAAGTACTCATGTACTTGAACCACGTATAAATATATTTATTTTTTGCTTTTTTTAATTTTCTTTTTCAACATTTCATTTATTATTTTTTTTATTGTGCATTGATTTACTTATAGATTCATTAGCACTTATTTTTCTTGATTTGACGATTACGTTAGTAGCTAAACATGTTCACTTCTTTATGGAAATCCCTTACTCGTTTTGGTATATACAGATGGCTTTTGGCCGAATTTTTTGCAGTCTTACCCCCAACCCAACCCATTTGTGCAAAAACATAACGTGGCCGAGGGTTGCATGGTTTTATTTCCTGAAACTCTAGTTTCGCTCAGCGAAACGGGCAAACCGAAAAATACACTTGTAGATACAGTATACTGACTCCTCTTAGCCTTAGTTGCTTTGGCGCTTAATACGCAGAATCATATTGCGCAATAGTCGTTTAATTTAAAATTTAATTGTCTCTCCTCCCTTACCTCAATGTTCAGACTAAGGAATTCAAGCCTTAAAAAAAAAAAAAAAAAAATCCCGATTTTTCATTATTATTATTATTTTTTTAAAATATTTTCCTTAAATTGACTTCTGTGAAGGTAATACTTAAGGTTTCTGAAGGAAAATAGTCGTTGGGAGCCAGACCTGCATACTTTGAATGCAAAGCTCCTGTTCACGAAGTTCGAGTTGCCTACTCATGATGAGCTTTGCGCACAGGAAGCGATATCGTGAAATAACAAGACGCCATGAGTTATCTTCTCCTTTATTTCTTCTGTCTTTTAATTTTAGCATTAGATTTGCATAATATCTTTTTCCCTAAATCACAGGTTGGGGGGGGGGGATATGACCGAGAAGTTAGGAATTTTCGCGGGGTTGGAGATTCTTTATGCCTCCATTAAATTAACTGACTTGGATTCAAGGTGATAAAACATATTCGGATTATCATTAAATACAGTACTTTTAAGAATTTTCTTCAATGATCCATCCCGATGTTTTTCCTGAATAGAATGATTTATAGACACTTGTCTATTTGAACAAACTTTATACAATTACAAATGTGTATAGATTGTTGTTAAAATGCGTCCATGAAATATTTTGTTCTGCTCTCTTTCTCTCTGGTACTTTTATTCTTCTCTTTGTGAAATTTTTAACATGATTTATATAACTGTTTCATGATTAGTCGCTTCATATAGACAGCTGGACCTCCAGTCATCTTCGGGTGATTCTCATAGACTTTAACACTCCTACTATTGCAAGATGATTGGGAGATTCTTCCCTATATACTATAGTCACTGATTGCATCTCTGAATTATTTTACTAAGCGATATATTGAAATTTAAGTTATTTGCGTAGGGTAAAAGGGAAAGCCCTTTTACCTGCACAACCAAAACATTTCATAATTAAATGATTATAATAGATTGAGTTGTTATGAATCGTTTACCTTTGGCACATAAAGTTAACGTTAATTGTGAATCTTTTTATTTACTCAATTCTCAAACCTTTTTGATTCCTTTGATCACATGTGGCATGGTCAGGGTTAAAATAAAATTCATTTTATTTATTGCCTCCCTGAATTATTTTGATAAAAACTTCATGACGTTATTCAGCTATAGCGTTATCTACAGATTATTTTGAAACACACTGCTAATTATTTTGTTCCGTCGATTTTGAAACGTCTTAAAGTGAAAAATTTCAATTAATGTCGTTTTAAGATTGGGTATCGGATGTGTGTGCATACGTGCACATACACGCGCATCCAGAAATTGTTGCCTTATCATAAAGCACAGATTTACATAAACAGTTTTTGAGTTATAATTTATCATATTCGCAGAATACTTAAGTGTATGTTTAAATATCTTATAAGCTAACGAATGGTCATGCTATAAAAGGGCCTTATAATCGATTGTATAAAATCGCCTCAAACTGGAGTTTTTGGAGTTGCTAATAGGACCAGTAATATCTGGTTTCACTGCATGCAATTACTTGCAGTGGCTGTGGTCGAGTTCAGAGTGATGTACGCCGCATATTCCAATCCACGTGATACAAAATACGACAGACATTCTTTTATAGTCTCTGTTTGTAAACTCTTTTGATCCCATTTGGCCTTCCTAGAGTTTAAAAACTTTTTTTCTTTTTCTTTTTTTTTTTGTTTATTACATCTCAAACTTAATATTATGGGATTGCAACTGGATAATTTAATGTATAAATCGAAATAAAATAAATGGGACGTGCGTTAAGTATTTGGTCACAGGGGAATATTCTGCTCCCTCAAAAGATCGGAGCCAAGTACTTGGCGTTAAGGTTTGGCCTTATGTCTAACTTACAGATAAACGTTGTTAGCTTCGATTCTGCCTAAGGTGCTAATTATACTTTTATTTTTAAATTGTATCGGATCATCTGAACATGCGATTCCGTTATACGTTTAAAAATCTAAGGCACCGCCAAGACAGCTATTTCGAAACATACTGGCTCCTTCTCAGCTTGCGGGTGACCTCTATTAGTCTACGTACAGTATGTCGAACTATGTGTGTAATGCCTGCTCTTAGTAGAAGAACTTTGTTTTGTAAGGTTGAATTAATTTTAATCGAGGAGGTACAAGGATTTTTGCTAATGTCATTGAGGATCCATTAAGGCTTCATGTAATGCTATGCAATCGCGGTAATGCAAGAGAGCCAAATCCCCTGTGATTGAATATTTGGGATTCGGCTCTCTTGCATTACTGCATGATCGAATACCGAATAGGTATTCGATCACTCAGCAATGCATCCCAAATTTATTTAGGCTCTAACTTATTTCTTTTTTTTTTTCTAATTGCACAACGTTGTTTAGGTCCGAGCAATATCTGATATGATCTAAGCTGTAGAGATGAATTACTCGTAGCCCTAGAAAGCTATCACTATATGAATAGATATTAATACTACCTTCCTAGAATTTACTGCTTTATAAAAACTAATTTAAAAAAAATGGGGAGAAATAATGTTATTTAGAATATTAAAGATGGCAAATGCGTATGTATCTGAAGATATTTTTTCATCATGTCATCGCACTGAAGGTAGCATTTTTACTCCATGGTGTTTCGCATATTGGCTTTCCGAATTTGTAGTAAATGGTGACATCCTTCGCAATCTTGATGGACAGAAGGCGCATATTATGCATTTTCCTTGCCACTGGTTGGTGTCGCTTGTGCAGTGCTTTTGAGAACCTTTTCTGCAGCAGGGCCGGTTTCGGAGAAAGGGGAGGATGTTTGATGGATGTAATGTATCGGCTCCCCCAATCGAAACTGGGAGCCACTACGTTACATCCTCACAAGAGGATGGGAGAGGGTGAGGCTCGGTCCCGGAAAGGAGGACCGAATGGATCAAACTTTAATTCTTGCACTCGGGTCTCCTGGACTCTGGGATTCGCCCTGATCTCCAGTAATCTGTACTTTCACTATTGCATTTGTTATGAAATTACTGATTGCAGAAAGTGAATGACGTTAGTGAGTGGTCATGAGCGAGAGTGCACTAGCACACGCTCTTTGAGTGGACCGTGATTCAAGCCCGTGACTACTAAATACGATTAACGATTGTATTCCTGATTTATTGTAAACAAGAATTATTAGCTTCTCTAAACTTTCTTTGGAACTTTTAATAAAATGGATACTGCCTCTTGAAGGAGGATCTCCCCTTAAAATTGTCAGGATATAATATTATTTTTGGATTTTTTCGGAAACATTACTGAAGAAAAATTTATTTTTCTTCAGTAATATATTATAGGTATTATTTATATTCGCAGAATACTGAAGTATTATCCTTTTGTGCGTCTTGAATAAGTTGAGGCTAATTCGTTTAGAGAATACGAATATAATCCCGGGGGGGGGGGGAATCTTAAAAATATTCATTCTTTAAAATGGTGTTTTATTCATAAATAGCACATATACAACGAGTTATCTCGGTATTGTAAAATTTATAATAAAACAAAGTAGAATTTGCACAGAAGAATATTTTTTTTTCCGACGACATATAATATGCCTTATTTTAAATGAATAAACAGGGTCAGTGAGCTCCAAACTCGATATTATATTATATATTGAATGTGTGATAATATCAAGCAATGTTATTTCAGTTTTTTCAAAAATTAAACTGCAATTTGTTCCTATGTCATTTTATTGGGAATTATGTAAAGACTAGACAGTAAAGCATATTATTTCATAATTACTGCTAAGGAAAATGTTATCAATTTGATTTTATTTACTTTCAGGAAAATCCCTCCCAGTTCATTGCGTAGTTGAACAGGTCACAAATCCTCAAGGGAGTAACCAGCCAAGCGAAGCAGTCCAATCTACAGTCGAAATGGACAGTTTTGCCATTATTCCTGTTGGAGCTCTGTTTAGTGACCTTGTCCGTACCGCCCTTATAAAATTGGGATATTCGGCTACCGAAGCCGTAGGAGCCAAAGGTGAGAAACTTGTAGAGATTCATTTGCTGCCTTAAAATGTAAACTGCGATTGGACACTTTTAAAATAGTTCCATCCCTCCCCTGTTATGTAGTAGATGTGTATTTTTGTTTTTAAATCATTTGCTCTTCATTAACAGCACGTTAAAAAAAAAAAAAAAAAAAAGCAGTTTTACTTCTAAGATTTCGTATGTTTTAGGGCTTAAAATTGGTTACTTTGGGAGTTTACTAATGAAAGCGGTTTATATAAAGGTTGTCTTATTTTCTAATTTAGCTGAATATAATGATCGAGTAAACATTTAAGACAAAAGCCTCAAACAGCTTATGCCGTGTATAATGTTATTGTACTGGTTAGAGCAATAACCGTAGTTTGTACATAGCAGTGTGAAAAGTAGATTTGCTACGAACACTTAAATATCATTGTGGAGGCACTTCCCACGAGTTGTGCCAGTATTGCACTACTCTAGTTAAGAAGTATATTGCTAATTATATAAAAAGCATACCATTACCATGGTTGGAGGTCTCATCGATGATCAAATAGGCACAGAAAGTTTCTTTCCATTATTGTTTGTGAACAGAAAAATAGAGTCGCGGACGCAGCCCGTGCCCTTTCATTCTTTAATTGCAACATTTTAACTAGTATTAGTTGTATTTTTGCTAGTTTTATTTTTAATTTAGAGGAAGAAGGGAAGTTTTTGTAATGCCGATTTATGCATTGTGCTTGGTAATGTATCACCAGACTGGATCGGGCCTTCTTTTGGAACGTGGGTAACCAGGTTGTCTTTGCTGACTAGCAACAAAATGTTTCTTGTTTATTTTACGAGTTATCTTCCCACTTTAATTCTGAATTCATATCAATGGCGTGTCATCCTAAGGTGCAGGTGTGGTAGTTGCACCAAGATCTTGAATTCAGGAGTGCCCAAAAGACAAAGAGAAACTGACCTTGAGAAATAGATTATCAAGAAAGAAACGTTGTACCAGGGCTCCAGCTCGCAGTGATACATCACTGGTTCACGTTATTATCCTTATCACTGTTTTCGAGCTCTATAGGGTTTTACGATATCATTTGATTTTGAGGCAGTCTTGTCTTAAAATATTCAGTTTAATTTTCCTGCAAACGAAATGAATTTTGGTCCAACGTATTTTTCTATAATTGATCTTGAGTATTAATTTTGCTTAATAGAGTTGCATTTTGTTGTGATTGGTTGTGCCCGATTTTTCCCTCCTGGAAGTTTTATATATCTCCTCCCCTTAAAAAAGAATCTCCACATTTATTTAAAAAAAAAGTTAAGAAGTAAACATGACCACATGAAAAGTAGGAGATGGAGGTCTAAACTGGCATAGGATACACCCATTTGCAGACAGGATACAGCTTACCCTTATGTTGTCTTCTCGGAGAATAGCTTAATTGCTATAAATTTGCGATATGTTTCTGGCAGAATTCAAGTAAATATATATTTATTTTGAAAATTTGATAATACACGAGTTGAATAATAAACGCGCTCATATAATAAAAAATACGCATCTTCAGAATATTCCACTACTGATTTTTCTTACTTGTCAGCGAAAAAAAAAAAATCATGCAGTTATAGCCTACCTCTTCATCTACTTCAAAAACGCTTAACACCATGTATTATATCCAGAGATATTGTGTTTAGATATTGAATTGTTGCTTGCATTATTTGTAATCTGCGTTTGTAGAGCAGTGCTAAAGGGATTTTATAAAACGCAAGAAATAAAACTGCACGATTCCCTCCTCATAAACCTCCCACCACCACCGGCGATCGAAGACCAGAGTGACAACTGAATTTACTGCAACACCGAAAAATTTGCATTGTTGAAGTTTTTTTTTTTTAATAGTTCATTACGAAAAGATAAAGTAGCGATTTGAAAATTACGTAACGGTAGAGATATTGTTATGCTATTGAACGTAATTTGGAGGCCTCCCTACAATCAGTTTTGTATTAAAGCGTATAGATCAGCTTGTTTGGTAGCGAAATTAACATTTTTGAAGGGTATGTAGGGTACCCTATATATTTTCGTTTTAATCCGGAACAACCCTGCTAGATTGGTGAGAAAAAGAGTTTTGCTGAAAGAAAACTTGTCTTCTCAGATTTTCCCACTGTCCTCTGTCATTTTTTGTCCATAATTGTTGAAAACATTTGTGAATTGGCCTAAATCATTTGTTCGCAAATGAACATTAGAACTCGACAGAACTGCGCGTAGTCCAGCACTTCCTAGCCTTTCCCTTCATTTGCCACCAAGGTCATAATCTTATCGCTTCTTTCAGCTGCCCTTCTACGAGTGTTTTAGCTTGTCTCTCTATCTGCTGCTATTCTGTGGTTCTGTTTCATAGTCGATATTCTATGCTGTATTCTCTGCTTCGTTCTTAAGTGTGTAGCCAGGCCGTCCCCTCCTTTTTGTTTCATCCTTATAGCATTTTAGATTCTCATATCCCAACAATCTTCATTAGATACCGAAATTGATTTCTTTATGATCTTGTATTAGTAGCCAACATGCCAAATCCTCTGCTTGCACCGATGATGGGACTGTTAGTAATCCTGGGTATAACTTCCTTGCACAAGCCCACTGTGGGTGACCACCCAGGTGTGAACCAACGCAAGCAGGGGTTGAGGTGTGGCGCCCACACCACATGGAGGAATGCCACCCCTCTGTGTTACCAGGCAATACTAGATGGTGGATGCCTCTCATCAACCGGTGCAATACCACCACTTTGCTTATTGGAGGCTTGAAGTGGTGGAACCCATGTTTAGCCTCCAGAGCTAAGTTCTGGTCAACCGTTCCCCATCTCTTCCATTATGCAGTATGACTGTGGCTTTTGATGTTATGATGAACATTAGTACACAGGACCGAACCTATTGGTAACTCTTTAGGAGGCTTCTGAATCAGCGAGTGTATAATCTTGCTACCTCTACTCTGCTAGATAGTGACTGGAGGGAGTAGTGTGTATGCGGGGGGCATTCTCGACGCCCTGTTATGTCAAGGATCTGGGTATATTCTTACCATGTGTACGCCTTATCCAAAATTTTCTTTACTCCATACATCATGTCCTCCACCACTTTTCTTACTATTGAATACACCATGAATTGTCAAACTAATGGAGTAAGCTTATCTGCGAAAAGATCTAAACCTCCCAAACACTTCCTAGTTCATTTCACAAATATACGTGGTCTCATTTCTAATCTCAACGATGTCCACTTGCAGTCTGCCAAACCCCATGCACTTTTTCTGACAGAATCTCAGTTATCGGTTGATTCAACTACTGCTCATCTCAGTTGCCCAAATTATTCGCTGTATGATTCCTTTCGTCTCAAAGGTGATACTTGTGCATATGTCCGTTCGGATATTCCCTGTCAGAGACTTGGTTATTTGGAATCTCTTCTTTTCGATCTTCTCTGGCTTAAAATCTCTCTACCTCATTGTGTCAAATTCATCTGTTGTCTCTACCGTTCTCCCAACTCCACTAATCACTCGGAGCTCTTCGACTTCCTCTCTTTGCAACTTGACTTTCTCCAGTCCAACTTTCCTAACAGTGAGGTAATTTTCCTTGGTGATTTTAATGTTCACAACTCCAGCTGGCATCAGTTTTCTAGTCACTCCAACCCAGCTGGTCGAGATGCTGAGGTTTTTGCAATTACTAATGACCTTGCACAGATTGTTCATTTACCTACGGCACCTCCGTAGCCAGGTGGGCAGGAGCAGCAGTGCTTAGCACACGCTTCTTGATTAGATCGGGGTTCGAGCCCGTGACCACCAAATACGGAGGATGCGGAAAGGTCAGAGAATGACAAGCGCATATCCCCGGAGCAATATGGCCTTAGTTGCTAATGCTCCTAAAAAAAAAAACCCAAATCATTTACCTACAAGAATACCGGACAATCCTAACCATCCAGCCAATACGCTTGAACTTCATGTTCAAGCGTATTGGCTTAGAAGGGTTGTTCGTGAGAACAACCCTTCTAAGTACACGGTCGAAGTGAGTGGTCCTTTAGGCACCTCAGATCACAACTTGGTGATTGTCCTTTCTGCATTGGAGCCTTTATATCATGGCTATTCGCTACCTCGTATTGTTTGGCATTACAAGAATGCAAAATGGGATGAACTGCGAGATTTCTTTTCTTCTTTTCCTTGGTCGGATTACTGTTTCAAAACTTCTGATGTCAACGTTTGCTCAGATCGTGTCAGTGAAATTAATCTTGTAGGAATGGAATCCTTTATTCCACACTGCACTTTAAAATCTCGTCCTCTATCTAGACCTTGATTTTCCAATAAATGTGCTAAGGCTGTTCAAGAGAAGAAAGTTGCCTATCGCAATTGGCTTGTTTACAATTCTTCAGTTTCATTTTCTGCCTACACCAAAGCTCGCAACAATTGTAAAGCAGTTATTAATCAGTCCAAACTAGATTTTGAACAGGCTAAGAGTAGAAAACTTGCTTCTTTCCCTAATAGTAACCGAGCATTCTGGTCTCTTGCCAAGGCTATTGGCCGCAACTTTTACCCATCTCTGCTCGCACTTCTATCAAAACCAGATGGTTCTGTTGTCACTTCGGCCAAGGATAAAGCTGACCTGCTAGCATCCCATTTTTCTTCCAACTCACATATTAATGATCTTGGTAAAACACCTCCCGCCATTCCCAACACGCTCCATTCAATGCTCCTAAAAAAAAAAAAAAAAAAAAACCCAAATTATTTACCTACAAGAATACCGGACAATCCTAACCATCCAGCCAATACGCTTGAACTTTTTCTCACAAACAACCCTTCTAAGTACACGGTCGAAGTGAGTGGTCCTTTAGGCACCTCAGATCCCAATTTCAAAGCTCCAGGCCCTGATGGTATTTCTCCACTTGTTCTCAAAACCTGTGCTCCTGAACTTACTCCTGTTCTTTGCCGTCTTTTTTCACTTTCTTATTCCAAAGGTGTTTTTTGTTCTGCTTGGAAATTTGCTCATATCCAGCCATTCCTGAAAAGGGTGATAAATCCCTCCCATCCAATTACCGTCCCATTGCGATTACTTCTACTCTTTCTAAAGTAATGTAGAAATCAATTAACTGCCAACTCTTAAACTACCTAGAAACCTTCCGTCTCATCAACGATTGCTAGTATGGATTCAGTCAGTGTCGATGCACTGGTGATATTCTGTCTTATGTTACTCGGTTATGGACAAGTTCAGTGAAACACAAGCAGTTGCTCTTGACGTCTCAATGGCTTTCGATCGTGTTTGTCATAAATGTCTTCTAAACAAGCTTTCATCTTATGGTTTGCTTACTGTTTTTTGTAATTGATTATCCAGTTTTCTCTCTTATTGCTGACTGAGGGCGATGGTAGATGGCTCTCTGTCTTCTAACTTCTCCACTAATGCAGGTGTCCCCCAAGGTTCAGTTCTTTCCCCAACTCTTTTCCTTTTGTATATTAATGACCTTCTTCCATTGACTGGAAATCCTATCCATAGATGATAGCATATTGCATTCCACTTTCCATTTTGAGAAATCTTGCTCTGTTCAATCAGCTTCAACTTCTCGAATATCTGCTACAAATTCCTTAAATGCCGATCTCCAGGAGGTATTTCTTCAGTGGGGCAAAAGTCTTGTCTTATATCTAGCAAAAAGTATTCTTCTGCTCCTGTGCTTATCTTTGGTGATACTCCGATTTCTAGGAAAAATGATATATCTCATTTGATGATTACCCTGACTTCTAATATCTTATGGCACAAGCACATTACAAATATTTGTTCCTTTGCATCTAAAAAACTGGGTTTTCTCTTTCACTCTCGGCGTTACTTTTCTGCCAAACAGCTGTTCACTCCCTACAAATCGCAAATCCGCCCTATCATGGAATATTGTTGCCACATTTTGGGTGGTGTTCCCCCAAAACCTCTCTCACGCTTCTAGATTCCATTCAGAAGAGTGCAGTTAGGTTAATTAATGACTCCTAACAGGGTCTCTCCACTCGCTGTCTCATAGACGTACT
The DNA here is from genome assembly GCF_048544385.1 of Mastigoproctus giganteus. NCBI lineage: Eukaryota > Metazoa > Arthropoda > Arachnida > Uropygi > Thelyphonidae > Mastigoproctus > Mastigoproctus giganteus. Next base: position 86,830,845 of record NC_143588.1, on the reverse strand, counting down.
GTTTCTGCTGCATGCCTTTTCTACAGATACTTCCATGAGCACTGTTCTTCTGAATTGGCTTCTATAATTCCCGCTCTCTCTTTCAAAACAGTCCGAACACGTGCCGCCACCAGCCAACATCCATTTACTGTCCAACTTCAAACCCACAGAACCAACTTTTCATCTTCCTCATTTATTCATTCAGCTGCCGTTTTCTGGAACAACCGTCCTTCATACGTATTTCCTGAAAATTACAATCTACAGAAGTTCAAGTCCAATGTCAACAAATATCTTCTTTCGTCTTCTCAACCTCCAACCCAAGCACGGTACTAAGTACTATAGGTTCTAATACCTCTCGTGTTTGGGATTAAAAAAAAGAAAAATGTAAAGTGGCCATTCTATTAAATAGGAAACAGGAAGTTCGTTCTCGAAAAGTGCTTCGATTCACCAAAATCTATCTTTAACAATACGCTGTTTTCGATTATATTCTAGAAACTGAATTCTGATCGACAATTTCGAGTTATTTTCGACTTACTTCTCTGTGGCATGTTTTCTGGTGGAATTTTCTCGATGGAATACATCGAGATAATTATTTCTCGCTGTATTCCTACAGGTTTTCGTCAATTTTGTTTCGTTTTCCTTTTTTTCTTTTTCTCCCCTTCCTTAACATTTGTTATCCATATTAACAGTTGTTAATATGGATAACATTAACAGTTGTTAATATTGATGATTGATCAAAATAACGACTTCCTGTTTGTTTTAGGACTCTGGTCGTTGTTTTGTGTGGGACATCATGGTCATGCTGAACAGGTTTAGCGTAGGACTAATTTCATTAGTACGAGATTCGTTTGAAAAGTTCGTGGCCTGAGTATATGAAGGGTTTATTTGAGCAGTCTGGTAATATGTTACTTTTCAACATAGTCTCCTTTGGAGTCACACTTTTGCGACCTATGCTGCAATGCGTTGATTCCGGCTGTAAAGGAAGTTTTTCACTTGGGCCTCCAGTAATGCATCCATTGCAGCAGTGATATCACTGTTAGTGGGAAAAATGGATTCCAGAAAGGTATTCTTTAAAATTAGAAAATAGCTGGAAGTCCGATGATGCTAGATCTGGTCAATAGGGGGAAAAAGTCCAAGATTTCAAAGGGCATGCAGTGCAACCATGGCACTGACAGATTTGTGAGTATGTACGTTGTCCTGGTGGAACAAGACTCCTTTGCTGAGTTTTCCTTGGCATTTGTCTTTAATGTTTTCACGCAGACTCCTCACAGTGTCTCCGTAGTATGCCTCTGTGACTATCCTGTCTTTCTGGAATACATCGACTATCAACACTTCATCAACATTCGATTAAAACCGATGCCATCACCTTGCCAGAAGGAGGAGTCGACTTGGCTTACTTTGGCGGGGGAGAACAGTTGTGTTTTTACTCCTCCTTTCTCTGGTTGAAAGTGATGAACTCGCGTCTCATCCATCTTCACAAACCTCGGCGCCTCCGTAGCCAGGTGGGAAGGAACAGCAGTGCGTGTGCTTATAATCAAGAAGCACACGCTTCTTGATTAGACCGGGGTTCGAGCCCGTCACCACCAAATACGGAGGATGCGGAAAGGTCAGGGAATGACCACCGCATATCCCGGAGCAATATGGCCTTAGTTGCTAATGCTCCTAAAAAAAAAAAAATAACAAAAAAAAAACCAAATTCACAAACCTCGCCAGAAATTTTCAAGTGCTTGAAAACGTACGTTTTTATCTGCTGTCATCAGTTGAGGTATGAGGTATATTGAGGGTCTAGCGGCTCCTGGGATTTCTCCCATCTCCGCGAATGTTCTATGTATCGGTGACAGTACCCTGTCAAAGCCAGAGATTTAGAAGTGTGTGGGTCATGAGTAGTGTTATATGTTGTGCCCATTGTTTATCCGGCTGTCATCAGTTGTGGGACCCATCGTGCTGACACCTCTTTCATAGCGAGAACTTCTGTTATTATTTGGTAAACGCTTTCAGATAAGATGCCCAAGACGCTGGCAATGTAGCGAACTGCCATTCGTCGATCACTCATCAACAGATTATGCACACTGTCAACAACTTCTGGAGTGATGGACGTTGCAGGTCTTCCACAACGAAAATCACCTTCTAGGCTTTCTCCCTCTCGTTTAAATTTTACTACCCATTTCTTAACTATGGAATAGGAAGGGGCATCCTCCCTCAATGTTGTAACCATATCCTTATGAATTGCCTTTGGCATTAGTTTATTTTTTCCAAAATACTGGATGACTGCACGGTGATCAGTTTTATCCATCTTTCCTCATTCACACAATTTTCTTGACTTCAGGATCTGTAATTGAAAAAAAAAATAAATAAATAATAATAATAATTACGTCAAAAAAATTGTGTGAATGTCAACCACGATGTTAAAACCAGTTACTAGAATACATAGAAACAGTATTTCGCGGGAGCTGGAGGAGAGGATTGTTTGCTGCTTCCGTTTTATTCTGTATTTAATTCCGAGTCCCTGGTTATAGCTATATTGATTCAGGATGAGTTTTACTACATAATATTAATTCAGAATCATCACAAATAAGTTAAGAAATTACGCTCAACAATTTGCATACATTACATGGCAAGTTTTAATTCTAGTTCACTTACGTGTGGTAAATTGAAATGTAAACTCCCACTTTCACGGCCGAGACTGATGAACTTGGACCCAAAATTTTTCTTCAAGGCAGTGCTGGAATTGTTGGTCGTCGTCCCCCTCTTAAGACGCATCAGCAATTTAGACTATCTTGCTCCGTTGGAATTATATTCTGATTTATTCAGCTTTAAAAGCCAGTTGCTCTCGCACTAATGGAGGTTGTTTAGTTTAAAGAAAAAATATATAAACTTATAATTCACAATTTTTTTTTTTCTGTTTTTTTTTTTTTTTTTTTTTGCTCAATGCAGAGTAAGTCAGTATCAGACTACATCTGAGGAGGAAAGACTTTATCAGAATAGACCTCGGCACATCATCTAGAGGAAAAAAAAAAAAAAAAAAAAAAAAAAATAGCAATTTCCCTATTTGAATAATTGAAACCGTTCAACGGGCCAAGCTCGACATCGCGAAAATAGGTCCACGTCAGTTCGTTGAGACAATTTGGTAAAAGACAAGTTGAGACCTCGACAATTCGGTGCATCACAAAGAGATCAGAAATTAACAAAATCAGTGAATAAAAGGTTTGTGAAACAAGAGAAGTTTTGGCGACTTAGAAAGGAGGAATACAAAAATAAATCCCCTCCCCCCAAAAAAAAACAGTTATGTTTTTTTCCTCTTCTAGTTTATATTAATAAATTTCTTCCTCATGCTTCTCAACCTGCAACTAACCAATCCTAGATACTTGGAAAACATGGAATTTAAACCCCCCCCTCCCCCCAAAGTATTTCTATACTACCGGTCTTTCAAGTATCATTGTTGCTAAGATCCATGCCGCGTGTAAAATGAAGTGCTTCGAATCCCGTCACAGTGGAAGACTTTTATGGATGGATGTTTGGTTTTCCTCCCCCCACTTGGTGACTCCATTTTTTTATGAAGCAGACAAGGAACACACACACACACAATACAATATATGCAACTCACAGGCATTATACTCCGACTGCTCACAACCTTAGTTGTTTGGTGCAGAAGAAACACACTTTTAACTAACTTCCTCCATGTTAAATAAGTATCTTTTGGTTTACCATCCCTTAGTTAGGAGAGTCGAGAACCACCACGGGCCCTACTGAAAACGCCTCACTGGGCTAGGGCACTTTTCCATGTACGGGACTGACTCCTACATAATCATCAGGGAAGCTTACCCGCCTACCCTTAACCCAGTGGATTTCAACCGGGGTGCCACGTAATTTGGGTTTAAGTTACTTAAACTTATTATTTTTTTTAATTTATATATTTATTTCATTATAAAAAGGTGTACAGTATCTTTTTGATTTTGTGGTGATCTGTAATTGATGTTTACTTAGTGCCTCTATATAAAGAATAAAATTATATACTATATATATATATAATTTGTATTATTAAATGTAATTTTTATAATTATATTATTATAATAAATATATAATATATATATATTTTTTAATATTATGTGTGTGTGTGTGTGTATATATATATATATAGTAGGGGTGCCGCAATATAAAATAAATTACTTAGGGGTGCCGTTATGAAAAAAAGGTTGAAAACCACTGCCTTAACCCATCGATGGTACTAGCCTACTACTAACTTTTTTCAGTAAAAGTTATAGTACGAGTTACAAACCGAATGTGAGAAGATGCGCATTATCCAGCCGGCATCCATTGATGATCTTTAGTTTTCGTCTCTGGAGGGACCCCTCCCCCCACAATTTACAAAAGTGAATGTAAAGTGCGAACAAGGTTCTCGTGTACCCCAATCTTTAACCTGTCAGTGGCACTTTTTGAATACGATTTCCTTAAAAAAAAAAAAAAGGAAGAATGTGCATAAGAAAAAAAGGAAGGTAGATACTACGCTCTATCAAGAACCATTTGTAGTACGGCATGTTAAAAGTTTGCATTTTCTGTCTTGCTTTGCCGTACATCGAATTCTCCCAAAGAATTCGCCAAATTGTTTTGTACAGCGAATTGTCTTACAATTAACTGACGTGATCACCTTGAAAACACATTCCCTTGATCCCATCATAATTTCGACGTTGGCGAACAAAGAAACGATCTAAATATATAAAACTGCAAAATATTTCCACGGACTACTCCATCCAGTGGATGAATGTAGACAAAGTTTGCTCTGAACCATGAGAAATAGTCCTTTATAAAAGTACCTGCCCCCCATGGCCCCCGTTCTTTGCTGTCGCTACGGTAATGCTTGATATGCAATAGCATTGCCTAATAAGAGTTTGAGGATTTGCAGTTCTCGGACTGAGTACTTTCGTTGTTTAAATCTTTGTGATTAACGAAGTGAATATAATAGAGCGTCTTTTTTATTTCAGCAGGAGTTTTGTTTTATAAGAATTAAGACCCGCCAGTTGTAGGCAGCTGGGCTGGTCGTCATTTAGTCGAAGGGAGCGAGATTAGCTTCATGAGAATAAGGCTATTACCGGAAAATATTGTCCCAAAGCACTGTATAGTGACGAAGATGTTCCGTATTGCTATATGTTCAAGATGTAATTTAAATGCTAGGACAAGAAACTCCGATAGATAAGTGAAGCGTAAGGAACACTTTAACAGTCATATCGCGCTAGAAATCATTTCCCATAGATACCTTTGGAATCGTCTCCCAAATCGTCTCCCCTTTATGCTTACAGGTGTACACATTTCTTAGTTTAACGATGTCTTTTTCTCTCTTTTCCCTTGTTTGCCTCTGGAACATTAAGCTGTTTTACCCCGCTCCCATCTAGTTGATTATCTCCATGGAAACAGATTCCTCCCACTTTCTTTATGACTCTATGAACTTCGTCATCGGAACAAGGTAAGCAGTAGCTCTCACGTGTAATTGGGATTTTATTTGTGGACATGTTAGGGCCGCTGACACCACTGTCTTCCGACTAAACTGCCTTATTTCGAAGTTGTGTATTGATGCTTGTCAGTTCCTTAAGGATTACTTGTGTGTGTGTATATAAAATATTATTCCAAAATGTACACTGCCGTATAAATGCTTCCGACAGCATTTAATTAAGAAATCAAATCTTAAAACATTTCAGGTGATCAGTGTCCCGAAAGAAACCTTGTATTCCTAAAAATAATTAATATTTTATCTTTTGTAAACTACATTATATGCAAACGTTTTTAGGATTAAGCAAAATCCTACTGAACAGTATAACTGGGTAAGAAGAAGAACCTTTCCCTTTTTGAGTTTTTAATAAAAAAAAAATATATATATATATATATTTTTTTTTTTTTACGGTATATAGAATGTACACTATTTTCAGTTGCTTGATGTTAAATGGGACTTCACCTTTTTTGGTATAAAGAGCTGTGGCCAATTTCCACGCCAGTTCATACGAGTTAAATCCTACAAAGTATGTGATTGGAAATCATTAAAGTTTAAGATATGTTAATTATATGCAGAATACTGATTAAATATTCGCTTCCATAAAAGGTCAGTTATAATATGTTGTCAGTGAGGAAATTTTTATTTAACGTTTTCGCCGGTCGGTGTACATGTCTGTTTAGCTTTCTTTTATCCATACGGCAAAGGAAGTGCGCTAGAATTTTTGATTGCAAAAAGTCACTGGGGTTGGCATATTTTAATAAAAGGCTTGCATGAGGTCGCTGTATCGTGCAGCCCAAAAGGAAGTCATTTTAACATTGCGTTAGGAAATATGAAAAGAACTAAGTATAAATTAAAGTTAGATGCGAAAATTGCATTAAAAGAAGATAAACCCCAGTTTAATTGCTGAGTTAATGAGACAATTTAGAAATAAATAAAATGCTCGTTATGTCGATAGAGGATGTCACTTACCCACTTACAAACATTTGATGTTAGCTGATCTGCAAAAGTTCAGCAAAGTTACATACACGGGTATGGGAAAAGCTGGGAGTAGACAGAACAGGTTAAATTTAAATTTCGTGTGTGTGTGTGTTCACTGTTCCGGAAAGGAAATATATATATATATAGTAGGGCTGTGAAACTACAGCGGTTACCCCTAATAACAGTGACGCGTATTTGATTGGCATAATCGAACAGACGCGTCATGAGATGTTACCACCAGAACACTGGCCACCCGTCTACAGACGATTTAGGACAGTGGTGCTTAATCTTTTATATCGAAGAGCTCTCTTTGGTGATTATGTGAGACTTCGCTGGTTATATAAGGAAAAGAAGGTTGGTTTAAGGTCGTACTGTTTCGCTCTGTAAGAGCTAATGAAGACGCTAGTGTCTTAGGTTACACAGCTGCTAGTTTACTGCACATCGAGCTCAAATATATTTCCTTCCCAATCTATAAAGAAATATTTATTCTCCCCCTGTTCATTAAATATGCGACCCTTGAAGTCAACTTTTCTTTTTCATGTGGATGAATTTTCAAACCAAAAAGATTTTAGGTTGAACCGCAGAATGGAATAACCTCGGAAGAAACCTAAGCTGCAGCATATTTAAGCCTAATAAGAAAATATATATATTAAATTTATATTTAATTATTATAAGTAAAAAAAAAAAAAAAGCCTGTACTCTTTTAGAAACGATTTATAATCACTTAACTATGTCACACGTGTATACCAGAGCATCGTAGTGCATGTTTATATTAATATGAGCTGGCGTGAAGATGACTGAAGAAGTTGTTCGATGCTAGTTCCATATTTTGCCATTAGGATGTCTAATTTGACTAGTAGTACTTTTCAAAATACTTTAGTGGACCATACTTTGAACTCCTTTGGTCTTGAACGTTAGATGACTGCAAAAATAGGAATGGAAGAAATGATAATAATTGCATCAGTGAATTGCATTAAAAATAAATAAAAAAGTTTGTTTATACTCCCGGACGACCACATAAGGTAAGAGGAATTTACAGCGTAGAGTGAATACAAGCATATCACCGTATTTAGTCATGCAGGCTTGAACTACGATAACCCAAGCAAGTGCGCTTATGCACCCCTCGCGCTTGACCACCGGGTTAACAGCGGCCGTTAATAGATAGGTAGAATAATCTAAGCCAGTGGTTCCCAAACTACTGAGATCTACGGACCCCTCTGTGTATTCAGTCTTGGTTTTTTAACTCCTCACTGACTGCAAGAATAACATTATTTGTTCCATTGCTCTTTCAATTTTTTTGAATGAGTGTGCTACTGCGCGAGAGTGCAGTAGCACGCGCATTTTTGAGTGTACGTGATACTGCGCCCTCCCTCTTGACTACTACTCAGCTACATCGGGCATGATTTTGGATTACTGTACAGATGTATTTTGTGGATTTACTGATGTGATTTTTTGCAACCTGAAATAAATAAAATGAGACATTATCTGTAAATTGGATTACATTCATATAAATGTTTCTGTTTAATATGGCGTTTATTTTATTTTCAAATTATGAGATGCAAATAGGTCTTTGTGGTAGGTATAAATTTTCAAATGCCCTTCGTATATAATTATCTCAGGAGCGAACAAACTAACCCATTTGTGCTCATTATTACAGATTTTTTTTTTATTATTAAAATCTGCAATAATTTTTAGAATTTAAAGGGAAATTGTTAACGTTTTACAATAGAACCACCATTAACAAATTTGTGTGAATGAAAATTTTATGTTATGTTTCAACTCTTGCATCGATAACGATGTTGAGGCGAGGCTGGTAAATAGGTACGCAACTGCTGTATTCATTATTGATAAATTGTCCTCGTTCGGGACTTAACAGTGCATGTAGTATCAGCAGTATTGGCAAACCTGACGGGTGCGAAGTGAGGTACCTGTTAACGATGTCTACTTGATAGGTCTCGCTCAGCTCTCCTCTCAACGGATATTTGATTAAGACGAAGCACACAGCTATTTGTTAACTTCCTGATTGTCGGTGAGCGCAGCTTCGTCAGTATATCAACCGACCACAGAGTAGCCTCATCCGCTGGAAGCGAAACTTGTAATCTCACTGTCAGTGGCACTGGGTCGTTGGAAGGAGAGAAATTTTTCTTATTGCTGTAAAAACATAAATGTGCACTTTTTGTGCGCGAAACGGTTAAAAAGCCAACAATTTTTTTGTTATGATTTATTTATTTATTTTTAAATCGACATGAATATTCCCGATAGCAGAAATCGTGGTTTAAGCGAAAAAAAGTCGTTCTTAAAACCCCCGAAGAGGGAAGGGAAGTAAAGTCAAAATTGTGATAAAGAGGTAAAATAGTGAAAGATGCAGATTGTAAAAAATACTTCGTTCATAAAATTTGGGGACTTATAACGAAGTTTCCATTACTCCATAGAAAATTATAAACATGCTATTCTTCATGTTGGAAGCATAAATGTGCTGTTACCAACTGAGAAGAGAGGGAACAGAAGAAAGGAAGAAAAACTAGCATAAAGATTGGCTAGAGAACACCCTTTCATTTATATAGTATATGCATAACTGTAGATCATTTTTTATCCTATCAGATTCGTAAGGATTTGCAGAATTAAAACTGACAGTTTATAACTTTCCCGTAACTACCATTCAATCGGTCAGATAGCTTTACAGTCTCACTGTATGATGTTCATCTCGATAATTTCTGCTGAACGTGATTGACAACTGTTAAATTGTCATACTGACAACTACCACAAATTAAATTTTACGTGGAAGACTTCCCAGTTTTTTCTCTAATGACAAGTAACGTAACTTTATTTAATAACATTGCATTTCCTAAACTCATAATTAAAAAAATAACTTAATTATTTTAAGTACCTTAACGTTATTTAATGAGTAGGAGTTAGTAGGTCGTAACTTTAACACAACTTCACAACTTAGCTTTGTCCACGTGATATTGTTTCCTAAATGTTTAATTAAAAATTAATCAATTGGCTTATATTAGGTAATTTGCATGTATTAATAAGATTAAGTTTATTTAATCAGGTCATTGAATAAAGTTAGGGTTTGCCTATAACGGATTAAAGAAAAAAACGTGGAAGTGTGATGTAAATTTTGATTCGCGGTGTAAAGTAAAAAGTAACGACACCTTGATTGACAAGAGTTGTCAGTCATGATGAACAGAAACCAATGAGAGTCGGATGGAAGTTACAGGAAGGTTGCTGATGAATTGTCCGTTTTTTTCCCTAGGGACATTTTATTCAGAATATGCTGCACTCTGCTGCTGGAACCATTCTTCTAAGCCTTCCGAATGATCGCCTGATTTCGGCCTCTTACATTTTGATATTACTTCTTACCCAGTAATCATAAAAAAAAATATACGTCCCCGTCTTTTCGTTGCTTTCTTACTCCATCTAATTCCTTACATCCTGACTTCTTCGCAGTTCAATTCTTGATCATCCAACGGCAATAATTTTGTGTGTAAACTTATATGCACATCTTTTGCTTCTTGAATATTCATCCTATGTACTTTTTTCTTTTTCTTTTTTTTTTTTTTTTTTTTTGGAGTCACATGAATTCTACCATAATCTGTTGGAGGGTGACTGCGGCTGAGAGGATTTGTCACCCAGTACTAGTCTAGAAAGTTTCAACCCCGTTGTTGATAGGGCGAAGCTGCACCGAAGTCTTTTGAAGCATAACTAAGGTAGCTAGTCTCGGGTAGAGGCATACAAGGCTTTATCGATTTGCAAACAGATAAGGAAGCTTTAAAATACATAGAATTTTATAAACAAATACAATGAAACCTTTATGGTCGTGTCTTTTCGCTCATTTGAACAGTCGAATTCATTCCTAAACTTTTTAAGACAGTAGATGTTTACTGGAAGCATCCTTTCGCTGAAATTTTGTTTGAAAAGTCATTGTAGCTGAACTCAAAATAAATTAACACCATCTTTATTGGATGCTGCATATTTCAAGTTGCCACGATAAACAATTTGCTACCCCTCGATGATCGATCTGAAATAATGGGGGGGGGATGTGAACCATACTATTTCATTTTTTTTCCAAAATAAATGGAACACCCTGTATTATATGTTTTCACTAAATCAAATCGCGTTTTTCATGCTCACTACAAATATAACAATGATATTCAAAACATTTTTTCCCTTTGTTTCATCATACTTAAAAATTTCGTCACTTACGTTTCCTGCCACCCATCCAACGTGGAGTTTTTGTTTTAAGTTATGGCTTACTTGCTTTACATGTTAAACCTGTTTCTCACAACTGTTTAATTTTGAAGCTTCCGAGATTCGATGTTAGTTGTTCTGCTCTGTCGTGTGTATATGTGTGGGAGAACCATTATCCTGCGCACAGGTGATGCAAAGTCAATTATTGTGCTGTAATTGCATAACAACAAAAGTTGAAGCTAGCACAGTTCATATTGTAAAATTCACGGCTTGAGTAATCTGTCTTTGCGTGTGGGGGGTATCAGTGTGTAAGCCACTTAAACACGATGGCCAACCATTTCTTTCGTTCTGTATCTGTGGCACTGTATTATAAGCAGACTTCGTTTTCACATTTACTCGCTGCTGCTCTCACGTAGTCGAGAGAATCTGCCGGGACAGCTAGTTGGATCTAGATTTATTCCTTTTCTTTTATTAAAAACAGATTGGATTCTTTTCTGTTACTTTCGAGGTGTGCACGACATGTTTACCTTTCTCTCTCCGTGTAATTTAAATTTTCCACTCATTGGGATATCGGCTTAACGAACTAGCGCCGTTGGTATATTTTGGCCACCTTCTCTCGTCAGAGAATATTTTAGTATGTAAGTGCTTTTTGTTTTTGTTGTCGGTTTTTCCATTGGGTTAAATATTATTAGTGTTCTCTGCAAGTAAAATGACACGCCAGGGATATTAGATGTAGTTCAGCAGCAATGTCAAATTGGCCAAAGCTGATGGTTAGATTTCTTTTTTTGTTATTTTTTTAATTGATGCTCGAAAAGTACTGTGGTCACTATTGGATTTCTTACATACAAACCAGTATCAGTTTGAAGACGCAAATGCAGTCTCTTCCTTTTGTGAAGACCAAAAGGAACAATGATTTCTTCTCATTTCCTGTGATTCCCCAATAGAATTTGGGTTCTCATAATCTACAATGTCATTTCTTTTCTGTCAGCTGGTGGTAACCTTGGCTGTACAGAATAAATATCAATATACATAAAAATATATATAAAATAAACACACACACATATATAATATAAAAAAACTGTTATCACGTTAATATTTTTTATCAAACAAAAAAAGCTAGTGATTTAGCTGCCTTTTTTTTATTTTATTTTATAGCAAGAATTAATGCTCTTCTTCAGTACTTCGTCTAGAAGTTTTGAATATGCATTCATATTTTGACCACTAATCTTAAACGGGTTCCGAAGTGTATTTCTGCGAAAAAGAAATTTGAGATTGTTGTGATGTTCCGGTTCATGTTTAAAAACACTTCTTTTTGTCCTAAGGTGAAAGAGATCGGTCACGGTAGTGACTTCACTTTTATATACAGACGTGTGTGTGTGTGTGTGTATATATATATATATATATATATATATATATATATTTTTTTTTTTTTTTGTATTAATTTGTCTAAATGTATGTTGTTTCCATAAGCAGTCCATGTCTGGTTATAGGCAAGTATTTTCGAACAAATATTTTTAAAAAAAATTACTTAAGCAAATAATCCCTTTGAATATATATACATATAATATAGGAAAAAATGTCGAATATTTATTGTGCTAGTTTTTCCTTAAAAATGCTTGGATCCAAATTTATATATAAAGCTAAATGCTGTTAACACAGTTTCCAAAGAAATTCACTGCTTTCGAAAGCGTTTGAGAGGCCATTCTGTTCTCCCATGGACTGTGGCTATGCCATTATGCACAAAAATTCTCAAAGTTAATATGCTACGTTGCATGAAAAACAAGACACCCAGACGTTTGATTGACGGCGTCATTTTGTTACACACAATATGCTAACACCCATAGTTGGACATATTATGACAAGCATCCGGAAATTACACGAGAAATGGCTGATCATCCTCTATCTGGATAGTAATCATATTAGTTACCACAGCGATTTTTCTGCGAAAGGTTGCTGTTAGTATGGCGATAGTAGCATCCCAAGGAATATTCCAGCTCCTATGGCCATATTCTGATATGGCGGACATTGACCCCATCGTGCGAGATCCCGTTGGGTTCCTAATAGCGGCATTCAGGCATCGTCGGAATGCGGCAGCCTATTCGTTACGCCCAGGCATGATATCACAACGTAAGTTCGTTGAGAACCTTACAATGTAAAGTTCTCAACGTTGTAAGGTTCCAGGAGTCGTGGGGGGATGAATAATACTAAATTGGCCTGATTACTCAACGGATCTCAATCCAAATGAGTAATGTTGAATGAGGTGTTAAGGCAGATCCTTGAGCTGTTCGCGTCAAGGACTTGCCGCCGTTCAGTCAGAGACAACTATCGTATGCGATGGAGTCTGCATTGTCCAGCAATCCTGGAACTCTTTCGGTACTTGGTTAGAGTTCGTGCCTGGATGACTTAATGCTAATTTTAGGGCTAAAGGAGGTATTATTTGATATTAGGTCGGTGTGCCGATCTAATATCGAATAATTGTTGTGACAGTTCGTGAGATTTGATAAGATATTGATAATTTAAAATTAGTGAGACGTGATAGGAAACTTACAATCCGTAATAATTAGCTTAATATCTTAAACAAGAAGTCGACAATTGCAGGTTCTGTTAATGAGAGTATGGATGAAACGGTTTAATCTTTTTAGTCAATCATATCAGCCTGTCTCTTCTCTAAATCTTGTGTCTTCATATATCTACAAAGTCATCCTGAATACAAGCGCTTTAGGTAATCAATTATCTACCAGGTAAGTCCACTGTTATACCAGATAATGGCTTTCTCCATCTTATGGTTAAAGTGTGCAACATTTATATCATTGACTCCTTTCGAAAGCAGTCAGAAACATTCTAGCTCTGGTGGAATCCCGCCTAAATGAATTTTACATTAAGTTACACTGTTCCCAAGAAGTTGCATCTTGGGTGCTCCAAAGATTATAGGCCTATACGACCACTGCTTCAGCCGTAGACCTGCTTATAGTTACTCAGTACTCCAATGACGCTCGACCACTACCAACTTCTTAGTAGTATTATTTGGGATGCATCGTGCCATTAGGAAAAGGGAATGTTATCAAACGTTCCCCAAAAGGCAACGCTTGATAACATTGCAATTCTTACAAATATTAAATAAATATTTTGGGATTTCTGGCAACCTTTACACTATTGCGGTCGTTACTTTCCAAATGGAAACTCGTCCTAACACACAGCAATCTCTTTAAAGAGGTGACAGCTGCTAGAGGTACATCACAAGGTGTACTCTCGACTTTCCTCTTTGCGACAGCCTTGGAACCCTTTCATGCCTCATATGAAAACTTCCTGACGCATGTAGATAATATCAAGTTCTTCGTGTCAAAAGAACGACGACTACTACCCGAAGTGATTTTTCACTGTAATAGACAGATTCAGCGCCTTAAAAAAAATACTTAGTTCAAGTTATTCAAAATCAGCTCAGCTACCAATTACCATAAAGAGAACCATAAAAATGATTAACATTGGAGGAACCGGATTTTAACCCTTGATCTTATCCTGGTATGGGATGGAGACCTTATCTTCCACCATTATTTTAAATATAGTAAGACCAAGACATATTGGACCTGGTCAGGCCCCATATGTCTTTAGTGTCAAATACAGAATAGCCCAGTATGTATAATAGCTCTTATGTTCTGAATTAAAGTTTTGACATTAATTTCTCCATTGTTAATTGCATTTATTTTCCAAAATGAGAAATCCTGGCACCACGTCGTGATGCATATGTTGTATTGTATCTTTTACATGCAGTAACGATAATTAATTAATTAAATCATAATTTTTTTCCTTCACATTGGAATTGGTATTCATTCAACTTCAGTTCAGTAATCAGTACTAGTTACGTGGCAAAAAAAAAGCTACAGGCTTTAGCAACACTAACCAAGAAATACATATATTAAAATAAATAATAATAAAAAGGAAAATAAACCGCTTATGTGCCCCCCCCCCCATTTGTTTTCATAGTGTATAGTGTGTTCATTGTCTAATGGCACCAGAGGTTTCCCCCATCTGCGCGTAATTTTCATTGCAGGTGAAGACTATTCTATCAAAGCCAGAGATCTAGAAGTATATGGATCTTGTGGTGTGTAATGTCATGTGCCCATTGCTTTTCTGGCCTATTAGCCGCTGGGCCCCTGATGGGACCCAGCGTTGCCCAAACTAAACCAAACGGGGAGGGGAGGGGAGGTTGACCAGGAATGCCCAGTTGTGAGTTTTACTCTGGCAGGGCCTGCCACCTAATTTCCTGAGATTTCAGTGGCTAGGACCTAGAAAAAAAAAAAAAAAGAAAAAAAAAATGTTGAGACGCTGTATATAATGGATTATACACTGAAAGGCAGGAGAAAATCCTAAAAGGTCGGGCATTAATTTTGATATGTGTGTGGGGGCGATCGCTATGTAAGTTGATAGGAAAGGAAGGGAGATTGAAGGCTGGGAGAAAAGAAGTAAGGAGCCCATAGGTTGGATGGCCCCTGTAATAGTCAATGGGGCAGGCCCATGCCTCACCAGAACCTTTTTTCATAGGTAACCATCCTGGCCTTTGAATTTCCACAAGCCTAGCACTCCCGATTACCTACTGATGTAACTTATTCCACTAATTAAAAATTCTCTGTCAAAAAGAATACTTCCTACAATCAGTATAAATCTCTTTAATTTAAATATATGGGCCCTAGTTTTGCATATGAAACAATGTAAATTTCGCCTTCGTTCATTTTACTATTCCCTCTCAGAGCCTTATGTACCTCAGTCAGGTCCCTTCTAAGGTGCCTTGTTGCCAGGCTCTGTAGCCTACATATTCGAAATGTATTTATTAAAAAGTAGTGGGTATTAACAATAATCTTGTTTTTAAAAGAACTTCGTTGAAATGATGCTCGCCCATAGAACTAGACAAAATAACTGAAGTTTAAAAAAATAGATAACGCCAAACTTAATTAAAAATAAAACTATTGATACTGGAGTTTATTTTTTTGTCACAGATATTTATAGGCTTACAGGATATGTGACGATACAAATAGAGTACAAGCTGCCGTCTTAGTCCAGATTTTTTTTTGTTGATAGCTGGTAGTGAGGTGTGTTTGCGATCAAAGGATTGTCAGCAATCCAGTAACGTTTTGTGTAATATTTACGAAACAAATTGTTTGTTATATCGTGAAGTGTTGTTTAAATTTCAACTGATATACTTGATGGGCATTAGCAGATTGTTGATGTCTCTTTTGCGGATTAAAAAGCTTCACAGATCCATTGTCCGTCATCCTCGCTGGGCTCTGTAACCTGCTTTACTTGTGGATGATTTGTCTTGTGGATGATTTGCCATTCGTTCTTCAGTTTGGCCCACGTCCGTTTTCTTCTTGCGCTTCTTCATAAAGACTTGTCTAAACTATGTCCTTATGCATTTTCAAAAGTTTTTGATAAAGTTGGTAGTTTGCATTCCAGTATAAAAATAACTAGTTAGGGCAATTTATGCATTGCTTTACATTTTAGGTGCTTTTGTTTATCAAATATTTCTTTAAATTTGATGCGCTTTTTTTTTTTAAAATAAATATAATACTTTAAGGGTTAAAAACTTCTACACCGTACTTAAGAAGTGTTTACCACAACTTCGCCACGTGAAGTTCATGTTAGTCGTAAGATATGGTTTGTGTAGCAGTTCTTTTTTAGTGAGAGGAGGATGCACATGGGATACGGGTTACTCCATTGATAAGAAATTTCGTACAAAGGTGCAGAAAAGTATATGAAATAAGTCCTGAAATTCCAAATTATATATATATATATATGAGAGAGAATGAGATTCTGTTGAGGGGAGGTGGATATGGAATCAAGATAATCCTAAAAATTTCACAAAGACTGAACGCTGAAAGTTTCCTGTTGATCCGACTCTTTCTTCTCCAGTAATGCTTGACATTCAAAACTAATATAATTTGTAAAGGGGTGGGGATACAGGACACAGTCCTTCTCAAGGACTAAAGAATGTACACTAAATTTGGCTTTAGTCTGAATTTTTTTTTTTTTTTTTACTGTTATTATTATTATTTTAAAAATAATCTAATCTATTTTATGTGTTTGAGAAAAACCTGTATAGCATTGAGTCCATTTTATCCAGAAAATTTCCTCCCTCTCATATTTTTTTGATACTATGATTTATTATTCGGTCGCGTTACAATTTGATGTTAGCATTTTAGGCGCTGGTATATTATATACCTGCACCATTTTTTCCTTGTGGCGAAGTACAAAAAAATTGCACAAAGTTTTGATTATAAGAATTTTTTTCTTTAATTAATTTTTGTTCTTTTATTAATATCGAATATAATGCAACCTAAATTTAAAATTCAATAAAAAAAAAATAAAAATAAATAATAATAATAAAAACTCAAGGAGAACTTGTATTTTCAAAAGTAGAATATTATAAATTATTTTTAATGTTATCGATCCCGGAATCGATATTGAGAACAGTCCTTCCTTATACGTATTGCAATCATGTTTTGATCTGTTATCCAGGCAAACCAGGTACTCGAGTATTGTCTCTAGTTGGCGCCTCCGTAGCCAGGAGCAGCAGTGCGTAGCACACGCTTCTTGATCAGACCGAGGTTCGAGCCCGTGACCGGGCTCGAACGGAGGATACGGAAAGGTCAGGGAATGACCATATCCCCGGAGCAATATGGCCTTAGTTGCTAATGCTCCTAAAAACCAAATAACAACAACAACATTGTCTCTAGTTGTGACCAATCTCTTGTTTGTGTAATATTCACATGACAGATTATGCTGGGAATGGTAATTTGATAGTTCTTGATCTTGTACACAGTGTTATTATTATTATTATTAGCTATATAGTGCAAGGAAGCCTGAGGCTTATGCTGTAACGGCCAAAAAAAAATTCCCGATTGTTACCCTGAGAGAGAGAGAGAGAGAGAGAGAGAGAGAGAGAGAGAGAGAGAGAGAGAGAGAGAGAGAGAGAGAGAGAGAGAGAGAAGTAGAAGGGAATCACAAAGAAAGAGAAGAATGATGCTATCCAGCTCAGGATCCTGGGTGTGCCAAGCCCAAACTCCCCAGATGTGAGCCCCTGGGGTTGTACACAAGGGTGTACAACCCCAGGGGCGGGGGGGGGGGGGGTGCCCGATAGTTTCCCTCGAATGTGTCATACTTACTCTTGTAAAGTATAAATTATTCTGTAAAAGCCAGAAAAAAGTATTGTATGTGGTATGTGAGTAGTATTATGTTGGATTCTGTTATTGTGTGTGGTATGTGAGTAGTATTGTGTTGGATTCTGTTATTGTCTGGTTAGCATAAGCCTGAAATTAAAGCAGTCTTTAAAACCAATTGGTATTAACTTAGTGTTAAAAGATACTTTTGAATGCCATGATCAACGAAATTGTTTGACTGTCTATCCAAAAGTTGTCCCACGATGTGAGACAAACTTTTCAAAACATTCAGACAATTTTAGCGGTTGTTACGAGCTGGTGTTTTAGAACTTTTGCCTTTTCTAGGAATAGGGAAATTGCATTATCCGTTCTTCACTAAATGATTGAATCACACCCTGCATTTTCTTATACAAGAACTTTGGGATTTCATAATAGCCGCAAATAGGACTATCGATTTTCTTTGTCGATGTTTTTGATCTAACTTTTCACAGCTAATCCACGAGTGTAAACAACGATATTTTAAACAATCCTGCGTTTGTTATTTGAACATATCAGTTGTGTTTCAGTTTATGTATTATAAAATACAATTACGATATTGTACTGTCTTCGTAGCATTGCGCCTTTCTCGTTGGATCTGTTAAAATATCTTTCTCGGACAGAGAGGACGAGATATTTATTCTGATCGCGATACACTTTATGTTTCTAATTTGAATTCAATGGATTTCTTTAATTTGCATATGTTGTTTCCTGTCATTTCTTTGAAATGGCAGGAAACAGTTCCCTGGTTACGTCCCACATTAGTGCGGTGACAGCGTGTCCACGTATAATTATGCTCAGAAACAGATGCTTAGATATGGGAACTAATAAGTCCCTTACAAGGGTTAGTGCATTGTCGTGCCGAGCTGGATTATTGGCTGGGAGGCTGTTAAAGCCTTTCTAACCTGTAGTGCATGCGTGCGTATAGAATAGCAGCGTGGAAGATAGTAACACCATTACTAGTTAGAAAATAAGGGGGGGGGGGTTGTTTTTTTTTTGAAAGGTTTTGATGACATGGAGATGCTTAGTTTGTGAATTTTGGAGTAGTCAGGCTCTGAACCTGCTTGAAGGATTCGAGGAAAAAATATTTTCAATCTTTTTGCGGAATCTTATTCCGGAATGGTTAAGAAACACCTTAGTACATCTTTCTATAAAAGCCACGAGCATTACTTATATATTGCTCGTAGTTTCAATGGTCGGTTAGCTTGGATGTGATAGCAAGGTAATTAATATGCAAATTTTCATTATCTGCAATATACAAATTTTGTATTAGCCGTAAACGAGGAGATAATACCATAATACCGACTAGCACTTGCTTTCGCCAATCACTTAATTTTGTGCACCTCGCATCTCATATATTGTGAATACTTCTCGTCAATGGGTTGCTGGAGTCATCATATTGTGTACCTGCTCACTGATAAGATTCCAGAGTCTAAATTCGAGTCTAATCAGTGGCAAATATTTTAAATAAAACAGCAATGTACTTCTCCACTGGAGCGTTGTGCTTTATTTCTGGTAATGCAATACTATAGCAGCTCATAGTTGAACGCCGTTAAATCGCCTCCATAATAGCTTTTTAGCGAACTTAGTTCCCTAAATGCTATTGTTTAGCGAACCTAAGGCAAAAACTATACCACTTCCACAACTTCAGATGGAAGTTTGTTCCAACAATCAACTGAAGCCAAATTTCCTCACTTTTATCCTACAACCATCGTTCCTTGATTTAAATTTATGCCCCCTCGTGTGCGTAGTCTGAACAAGAGGCAGGATTATTCCGTCGGCATTGAGGTTATTCAATCCATCTAAAGCCTTAAATATCTCAATCAGATCTTCCGCAAAGTGTCTAGTGTCCAGACGCTGCATTTTTCAGAATTGATGCATTTTCTGGTAAGAGCACACTTATGTTGTTTAGCAACATAAGCCTCCTCACTAATCTTGTTACTCTTCTCTGCACCAGTTTCAACAGATCCACACCCTTTCGCAAATGAAGCTACCAGACCTATATGCTGTTTTGGTTATGTGGGTTTTTTTTTTTTTTTAAGAGCATTAGCAACTAAGGCCATATTGCTCTGGAGATATGCGGTGGTCATTCCCTGACCTTTCCACATCCTCCATATTTGATGGTCACCGGCTTGAACCCCGGTCTAATCAAGAAGCGTGTGCTACGCACTGCCGCTCCTGCCCACGTGGCTACGGAGGTGCCACCTGTATACAGAACTCAACATGTAGGCCTGACCATCGCCTTATACAACGGAATAACAAGCGCCTCTATAGCCAGGTGGGCAGAGCAGCAGTGCGTATCACACGCTTCGCACAGCAATATGGCCTTAGTTGCTAATGCTCCTAAAAACCAAATAACAACAACAGGATAATCGTTTCTTTATCCCTACTGGCAAAATTCCTGTTTATCATTGACAAAACTCCATGGGCTGTTCTGGGAGCCTGTCTGCACTGCTCAGAGAACTTCATATGTAGTTGCACAATTACCTCGAGATCTTCTTCATTATCCATTACGCTGAGTGTGGTACTGCATAGTTGGTATGTTAACATGGAGATTACTGTTACCATATGACATACCTTGCATTTGTCAATGTTAAACTTCAATTGCCATCTCTCAAACAATCTGTCTAATTTATCTAGCTCTTGTTGCACTAACCTACCCTGAATACGCTCATTAACCATCCTGCCAACTTTCACATCGTCTGCAAAATTGAAATTAGGCCTGATATGTTTTCATCAATATCATTAATAAATATTGAAAACAACGGGCCTAACACTGAACCCTGGTAGACTCCACTAATAACATTTGTTCCAGAAGAGCAATGCCCATTGATAACAACTGTCTTCTCCACTCAACTATCCCTTTATGCAGCAGTTTGTTGGGCATTTCGGGCAGTAATTGCCCGTAGTGACACACAGCTTCAATTTGTATAATAGTATTTTATGTGCAATAGTGTCAAATGCTTTTCTGAAATCTAAGTATATGATGTAAAAATTATTTTTTGCATCCAGTTCTTGTCAGACGCACTATAGCCACAGAAGCTTATGCGCCATTAAACACACACACACACACTTTCTGTCTGTTATATTGTGAAATCAGATGGTTAGACAAGACTGTCCCTCCATGCTATGACTGCAGCATGGGGTTTTTAAGGGGCTGTATAAATGCATTCCTATCTAGATAGTCCTACGTTACTTTTTTTTAACCAGTGATTCCATTATTTTCCTTTGGACAGAAGTTTAGCTAGCAGGTCTGTAATTACTTGTGTCACCGTTTGATTCCCTTGTCTGAATCGGGGATACATTTGCACATCTCTATCCCATAGGAACGTCCCTGAATCAAAGGATGCTCCCATAATTATGGCTAAATGTTTGTTGATCTCTTTTTGCTGTCTTCCTTAATAAAGTTGGACAGATCCCATCAACCACAGGTTCCTCTTTATATTTAGCTTCTACAATTTCTCTTCTACTTTCTTCTCCGTTATCACAGAATCAGCTTCCTGTTAGAATTTGGTACACTTCTGGCATCCCTTTCCCTAAAAAATTATTTGTCATTCGAGAATGTAAAAGCAAAAATACCTGTTCAGTTTGGCAGCAACTTGAGCAGGTTCATCAACGTGTAAACTATTCATAGTGTGATTCATCCATTCTTTCTAGTGTTTACATAAGTAAAGAAGTCGTTGCTGTTTATCTTTAAATATACAGGGTGTTTCAGTTAAACGTTTCAGAACTTCTAAGAGGGGTAGGGTACATCCTGACAACTCGAAATCATATAGCAATGTGGGGTCGGAAATGCTTTCCTGAAGCGGTGTTGTACACAGAAGCACCATAAAGAAAAGAGACCGTAAGTGAGAAATCGTTTTAATAATACATGAAAAGAAGCAAAAGGTACATGGATTAAAGTAAGTGTTCGAAGTTTCTTCCACGGGCTACAATGCACGCCTCACATCTCCGACGCATGGACATCCGAACATTCTGGAATACTCCAGGCGAATTTCGAATTTCTTCGGCAGCTACTGCGATTCTTGCAACCAGATCCTCAGCATTGTCAACAGGGGTGTCATAAACTAGCGATTTCATATGACCCCAGAAATAAAAATCAAGACATGATAGGTCGGGTGACCGAGCAGGCCAACGCACGGAACCACTACGTCCGATCCACTGTTGACCAAATGTGACATCCAGGTAGTTACGAACATCTCCGCTATAATGGGCAGGGGCTCCATCGTGTTGGAACCACATTGTCTGTTGCGTCGATGCAGAAATCTGTTCATCTCTCAAAAGTTGTGGCAATACTTGCTGCAGAAAGATCAAGTAGATAGGTCCGGTTAGACGACACGGTAACAGGTAAGGTCCGATGAGGTGATCTCCCATAATACCGGCCCATACATTGACCGAAAATCGAATCTGTGCTGCACGACGTCGTATTGCATGCGGGTTCTCGACCGCCCAGATATGGTCGTTATGCTTGTTGAAAATTCCTTCCCTTGTGAAGGATGCCTCATCGGAAAACAACACTTCAGCAGGAAAAAGGGGATTTGTAGCACATTTTCCAAGGTACCACTGTGCGAAAGCAATACGAGGTTGAAGAAACTTCGAACACTTACTTTAATCCATGTACCTTTTGCTTCTTTTCATGTATTATTAAAACGATTTCTCACTTACGGTCTCTTTTCTTTTTATGGTGCTTCTGTGTACAACACCGCTTCAGGAAAGCATTTCCGATCCCACATTGCTATATGGTTTCGAGTTGTCAGGATGTACCCTACCCCTCTTAGAAGTTCTGAAACGTTTAACTGAAACACCCTGTATAAATTTTCTGCTTATACTCCGGGACGACCACACGGTCAAAGGAGTTCACAAGGTAGAGAGAACACAAGAAACAGCACCGTATTCAGCAGTCACGGGCTTGAACCCTGGTCACTTAAGGCACGTGTACTTATGCATCCACTCGCGTGACCACTCGACTACGGCGGCCTCTGTTTTGTATTCCTTGTCAGACACTTCTCGTAATCTGCCTTAGCTTACCTATCTTTGTGACTTAATTGCAGACTGGTTTATACCAGTCTACTTTAC
This sequence comes from Mastigoproctus giganteus, assembly GCF_048544385.1. Lineage (NCBI taxonomy): Eukaryota > Metazoa > Arthropoda > Arachnida > Uropygi > Thelyphonidae > Mastigoproctus > Mastigoproctus giganteus. The sequence continues at coordinate 86,807,949 of NC_143588.1, read as the reverse complement.
AGAAGACTAAAGACTACTTTAGGCTTCTGTATCACCATAATTTATATGCATACCGCGCATTCTTTTTCTCTGCCACAGTTCTCATCAGTACATCTGATATCCATTTATGTCTAAGAACAGCATTTCTCAATTGATATGAAAAGCCTAGTAGTTTCTACGATTACATCCTTGAATACGTCCCATTTAGAATTTGCTGTTGGTAACTTCATTAGTTGAGACCACCATAGTCACCTTTACGAAAGGAAAAGCGCTTTCCTTTGCCCTTGACAGTAGTTGCACCTTTAAGTAAATACCACATCAATACACTGCGATCAGTGCCACGTAGTGGGTCTTTAATCTCTTATTTGCATGATGGGATCGCAGCTGTTAATCAGATCAAGAGTATTGCTTTCTCTCGTTGCCTCACTAACATGCTAGTGTAGGAAACATTCATCGAATATATCCACAAAACATGTTGCCGCTGTGTCAGTGACCAATCCACAAGTATCAGTTAATTTACGGTAGTCTTCCGTTATAAGGCATTCTGCTTTACTCACCCACCTCATGTCTGTACAGTTGCTTGTTGTACTCATTGCTGTCATCCTATTATACTCATCACCGGCATCTGACTTATAATACACTCATGAACCTCATTGTTCTTTTCCCAATACTTACATCTTACCAGACTGAATCCACATTTCACACGACCACCCATTTAAACTGGATCCAAAGACTTAGATTTTACGTACTTCTTACCTAAGAGCATAACCTTCCAGCCTCCTGTCTGTATTTTCTGTACGCATTGTACTCCTCATATACAAATTCTGCATTCCTTAAATATGAGTGATACCATATCTCCAATATCCCTATATTCATCAATTTTATTTACTATTGTGCACTAGAATGGCGATCACATTAGCAACAATCCAAAAATAGATAAAATTCTATGTTAACAATGAAAAAAAATTTTTTTTGTAGTTAAAGGGAATTTAAACGATTGGTGTATATTTTCCGAAAAACGACAGGGAGGGCACGTGCCCGTACCCTAAATCCGCCACTAACCCTAACACGCCCATCTATTTGCTTGTTCCATGAAGAGCCCAAGCAGGCCTTAATCCCCGACACCTTGTTTTCCAGGCTGCTACGTGTTCCAGTAGCAGTTCAAGACTCACACGTCTGCGTGCAGCCGCTCTTCAGCTATTAGTCAGTGTATCCTTCTCCCCTACAACTCCCAGTTTTCCGACCTACCTAGTACTGCCTCAATGCATCATCAAATAATCTTACACCCATTCTATTTAAGTGTATCCCATTCCAGAAACATTAGCTTTCCCACCTAAAAGCAGTACCTGTATACTGGTCCTGTTCTCAGAAGGTGCGGGTGGGAGAGCTGACGTTTCTTTAAGACAGCTTTTCCCAAACTGGGGTCCGCGGACCCCTGGGGGTACGTAGACCAGTTCCAGAGGATCCGCGAAACTGTGGTCGACCATATATGCGTGCATATAACATATGGATATGTTATATATAGGGGTCCGTAGATTTCAGTTTGGGAACCACTGCTTTAAGATACTGTACAAAACAATTTTATGAAATGACTCTTCACATTCTATAAAATTTTAAGTATGTGTTCTTTTTTTTGATTCCTTCAAAAAAAAAAAAAAATAAAATAAATATATAGAATAAAAATAAAAAATAGACTCCTGATTATCCAAGTTGATTTTGAAATGAATTTTCCTGGATAGGCTGCAAAATAAAAGAACATACCGTGTTCATGTTTTATAAAAAATAAATACTGTATAATACAGCTTAAGAAGATTTGACAATATTTAACACGAACATATAATTATTTTTTTAAAAAAAGAAAGAGCGCTTTTACATTTAGTTCTACGTCCTTGCCTTCGTAATTTTCGAAGTATAGTGTCTTCTTGTCAGCGAGAGCCGCGTTTCCATGTAGTCGAATAGACTCAATCTTTTTCAACATGGAAAGACACTTGCGCTCGAATAGGGGGGGATGGGAAGAATATTTAAAATTAACTGTACAATAGTAAAATTGAAGGATTACTAAAATTTGAACAGAGTGAAGTATAATATTGAATAGAGTAAAATTGGAGACGCGGCTTCTTTTCTTTTCTTTTAATATAAAAATCCCAAACACAAAAGGTGTTTGGGATTTTTGTATTAACTCGTGTTCAAGAACACGAGTTAATACAAAAATCTTCTTTATCTTCTCAATCTTCTTTATACAAAAATCTTCTTTATCTTCTCAATCTTCAACCTATGGGTTGAAGATTGAGAAGATAAAGAACGATACACGTTGACATTAGACTTTAATTCTGTAGATTGTAATTTTCAGGAAATACACCTAAAGGAAGGTTGTTCCAGGAAACAGAAGTTGAAGGGATAAATGAGGAAGAAGAAGAAGAAACATTAGTTCTGAGTTTGGACATGGTCAATAAATGGTTGCCGGACGGGTTTGGAGAAAGAGCGAAGAAATTATAGATGCCAAGATTCAGAGGAACAGTGCCCATCTAAGTATCTATAGAAAAGACATGCATCAGAAACAGGACGGCTATGAGACAGAGTGGAGAGACTGTAAGAAATAGGTCATCAATTAACCTGATTTTCCTCTTTTAAATAGAGAATCTTGAGAAAAGTTTTGGGTGACTACTCCAGATATGGGAACAGTATTCCATGGTAGGGCGGATTTGAGATTTGTACAAAGTAAGCAGTTGTTTAAAAGAAAAGTAAAGCCGAGAGCGAAAGAGAAAAACCCAGATTTTTTAGATGCAGAGAGCAATATTTGCGATGTGCGAGATTAGAAGTCATGGTAATCCATTACTTCTAATCTTCTTAATAAAGATACGCAATCTTGTCTATAAATCTGAGCGTCATCGAATATAAGTATAGCAGCAGTAGACTCCTGTTCGCGAGATATAAGTACAAGATTGAGTTTTAGGATTGAAATTAACTAAGTTATCTTTGTACCCATTGGATTACCTGGCGATCAGCATTTAAGGAATTAGTGGCGGACCTTTGAGATGATGAAGCTGTTTGTGCAGGACAAGGCGTCTCAAACTGGTAGGTGGAATGAAACTAGCTATTATCTGTAAAAGTATGGATAGGATTTGCCGTCAATGGAAGGAGGTCATTAATATACAAGAAGAAAAGAGTGGGAGAATGAACTGAACCTTAGGGAACGCCAGCGTTAGTGGAAAAGTTAGAAGAGAGAGAGGGCCATCAATTGAAGCATAATTTCGTTGATAAGGTCCTAAACTGGAAATTAGAAATGGGCATAAGTAAATAATTATCACAACGAAAGTCCTTGTACAGTAGTAATTTTTTTCCTGGTAATTCACAGTTAATTAACTTTTTTGTCACAAACTACACAAAAAATGTGTATTTTGCATAAATTTCAGGATGGCCTTTCTCCCCTCCCCTCCCACTTCATCCCAATAGGGTTGGGATGAAGTGGGAGGGGAGGGGACTCTAGGAAATGAATGAAGCTAAGAACCCCGTTCTCGCATCTAAACAGGGGGTATTCGAAGTATAGTCATCCCTGTTCTTAATTTTGATTGAGTTTCATCAAATGAATCGACGTACTGAGCTATAATTATCTTTTTTCTGATTAATAATATTAAGGAAGGAAGAATTCTTTCCATATCAACTTTCCCTGTCAACTTTAATCCGATGTTGCCCAGAGTAGGTGGTATTAACCCACCTCTTTTAATCTGAGGATATGAGTTCCGTTGTAGATGATTTTGGTGTTCTAAGGTAATTAATCCAAACATATTGCACTTCACAGATGATATAGGATCTCTGATCTTGCATCACTGATCAAGTTCTGACCAGATTACAGTATTGTACGACAGTACATCTCCACACAGTCTAATCAGGTTTACAGACTAATTTTAGCAGGTTATTCCAGAGCTTTTGAAATAAAAGCTGGATCTTATCAAAAAAGTATCAAGTGTAACCAGAGACTTCGGTGTTAGAGCATAGTCGTGAAGCAAAAGATTCCTTTGAACATGTTTCTTTCCTCGTCTTTTTTTCCCCTGTAATTTTTCCTTTTATTTTTCTCATTAATGGTGGATTTTCTTGTTATAAATCATGGTTTTTCAGACTTACATTCAGAGAAAAATTGTCGCTTTTGAGACAGATTATCTTGATTCGTCTAAAATGTTTTTCCTGCTGTTCCCGAATTCTAAGGTTCATTTCATTCTCCCACTATTTTCCTCTTGGATATTAATGACATTCTTCCATTGAAATGGGTTCAGGAGGGTGAATAGTTACGGTTTCAGTACAGTGAACACCGGTGCATCTGCCTCAATGTAAAGAACCGTGGGGGTAAGGGTGGGAAAAGACCTAGGAGGGCTTTCTACGAAATATTTTACTCGGAAAACAAAAGTGTGGCGAATACCTAGAACGTATAAGACCCACACTCTGACCAGCATAAAGCAACTGTAGCCGAGAGGGGATAGTAAAATAAAATACACTTTTAGAGAATAGTAGGTTAAGTAAACAATTTTTAAATAATAATGGCCTCTTTTTAATATAATGCACAGTGAGTTAAGTAAAAATTAAATGTAATAATATTGGGTTAAATGAATTACAACTGATAGCATATATATATAAATAAATAATCATAAACCAAGGTACATATTATAATTCCTATCAGGAAGCCAAAAGTATTTCGATTAGCCAGACAGTTTTTTTTTGCAAATATCTTGACTAAATTAATTTATTTTATTTTAAATTTGGTAACCTTTTCAGTTTTAAATGTTGTACATCTAAACTGAATGGCAGTGGCTTCGATACTTTGTAAATGGCGTATTGGAATGAAAGAAACTTTTTTTTATAAACCACATTTAAATACCATACTTGCGGTATCCGGATGGTCCACCCAGATATCGAAATAAACGATTTTATATATATATAAAATCGTTTATTTTCATTCAGTGAAGTAAGGACAATACCCAGGTACAGCCAACCCAGAGGGCTTTACATAATTTGAGTGATAATGAAATATAAAATAGGTGAATATGATATTAACAAAGAAATAAAATAAAAATGTGACCTCAATTTTGAAACTGGAGATTTTGTTATTGATATGGACTGCATTCAAGCACTGGGTACGAGGTAGTCGTGGCATCATCGGTCTCGCAACTGCATTCAGTATTTCCAGATTGCCAACGAAAATAAGAGACAACAGGCTAACAACTACTGGAAAACTTCGTACTGGTATGACTGACGTTCCCCAGGTGTGGGACTTCTGCCACTAGAGGATTCCATCTATGACCTAAGGGCTGCACATCACTGACAGGTTTATCCCGACTCAGATGCTTAGCCTGTTCCAACAACTGTATTGATGAGGTTCTCCAAAGAGCCAAGTTATCGAAAAAGCATCCACGATGAACTCGACCATGAAGCTCATCTCTAACCCTGAACTCTAATCCTTTCGATTCCACTGTACTGATGCTCTTTGCTGAGTAACTTGCCGCCTCACTGGCGAAGAAACTACAGGATATTACATGCTTTGTATATAACCTTACATGCTTTGTCTGTACTTATGTAATATACGTAAATAGTTTGTGTAAACAGAAAATGTATCATCCTTACTCTCACTAACCTTTATATTATGTGTTGTGTGAAGTAATTAAGTCTTCAAAAAAGTTTGATATGATTAACCTCTTGATTCTTAATTCATATAATTCTTTCATATGAAAGCAGCCTTAAACCTTTCCATTGGCCCGCTTTTGCAAATGTCCGGCTATCCTCTCGCACACATATAACAATTATACTTCTATAATGAACAGAATTTCATGACATTTTATATAGGAATTATTCCCTCACTGGAGGTTTGCCAACCATATTTGAGATAGGCTGTTACACACACACACACACACGCTGGTGTGCAAAACATAAGGACCAACACTATTTCTAATGGTTGCAACCACAAAATCAAACGAAACAGCCTGTGGCGAGTTGCATAATTGTGGCCGTTCAGTAGAAAGCTGGTGCACATGCAAAAATTTGAATCGTGATGAGAGGGTTCACATAAACCCCAAAAATTACAAAGCCTAACCTTGTGGAGCACTATAGGCCAATATCTACTGCATCTACCCTGTTAAAAGTACTGGAGAAAGCTCTGTTGCCAAAATTGTCGAATCAGATACTAGCTGGGCAGCTTCAACAAATTCATTATTCAATGACTGCAAGATCAACAATAACTAACCTCCTCACAGTTCAGGCCACGATACTAAATGCTTTCCAAGCCAGAAAGGAAATTGCAATAATTTATGCCGATATAAAAGCAGCATTCGATAGTCTGGATGTACATGCCTTACTTCATCTGCTCCAACACGCCTTCCAAATAAAAGGAAATTTGCTGAAGTTCCTACAGGCCCTACTTACTTGTCGGTCCATTTATTACCGCACAGATAATCAGATCCTCCAACGCCAACTCCATGCAGGAGTTCCACAGGGTGGAGTTTTATCAGGACTCCTCTTTACCGCCATGATGATCCCGTTCTGCAACGGTAGGGATGATGTATGCACTTATGCAGATGATATTAAGATCCTAACACCTATCCAACCGTCCATGAACAATAGGGCATTATGTGAGCAGATTAATTATAAGCTTCTGAACTTATTCGTGTACTTGGACAAATTTGGCTTGGTCCTAAATCCGCAGAAGACCGTAATCATGGTGTACTCGCTCAAAAAAATCGCCTACGCTCGTACACCCGAAACTTCATGGCAAACCTATCCCAGTTGTTGAGACGCATAGAGATCTCGGAGTAACATTTGATACGAAACTCACGTTCAACTCTCATATTGACCTGACGGTAAAGAAAATGAACTACTTACGTTGGGCAACAAAACAGCACCTCTTGCACGTGAAACAGACTGCAACAACCGCACGATATTTAAGAACCACAGTGTATTCAGCCATTTTGTATGGCGCTGAATTGTGGGCGTCAGCCACCCCTACCCACATTAGGAGAATATATGCGAGTGAATTCTGGCTGCTGAAGTGGGCAAACCATAAGCACCACCTCCCACAACAGTTAAGGACCACGAAGCTCTCTGAACAGCTTAAACTGCAGCGTTTACCAGACATCATTGCCTGGAAACGATTAATAACCACAATCAAAATGATGACTGGCACAATATCATCACCATGCTTCTGGCAGCTTTGTGAGTGGCACATCCCGCCATCTGCATTAAGAGGTACAAAATCCTTGAGAATGAAGACCAACAGACTGAAGATGGCCGACAGGTTTATACCCGCCAGTGCGTTAGAATCAATTCAGTGCCTAACACATCGGAATTGACCTACTAAAGCTCATAGAAGACCCGAATTATAGGAAACAAACCGCAGTGTGGCTCGCTGAGGCTACTGTTGCCTAGTAGTTGTGTGAATTTCTGTCAAGAACTGTGTACGCAATTGAATAATGTATATATCGCACAAGTTGATCAGTGGATGTGATGTTAAGATGAACTTTTGTATTACAATTGCCAGGACTCTAGACAGAAATGTAGTGAAGAGTAATGCAATTTATGTCATCTTTTCGTGTATATTTATTGTATATTTGTTGCCCTTTCTTGTATATTTTAGACATTCTTTTATTCACATTTTATGGTAATCCCCTGGCATTGTCTGCCGTGAAGGGAATTTGTCGCTTACCAATGTACTCATATATTTTAAATTTGGTAGGACAAATAAAGATTTATTTATTTAGATAAAAGTAGCAGTTATGTGCAAATTACCGAATGGCGAGTACGATTGTTACAGACGTTCGATTGGTTTCATACAGTGCTACAGACAACGAAATGGCCAGTAAACAACATCTGGATGACTTTACCCGGGGTCGAATAATTGGGAAGGTCGAAGTGCGAGGAGTGTGGCTGCAGAGTTCGGTATCGCCCATAGCATCGTCTCACGTGCGTGGTGGACCATTAGTGGTCGTCCACGAAAAACAACGCCCAATGATGACTGCTATATACTCCTACAGGCCAAGAGGGACCTGCACCAGACAGCGGAATCCATTGCAAACCAGCTGCACAGGACATCGCGGTTTACTGTGGCCAGGCAACTCCACAAAGGTGGACTGTTTGCCCGACGGCCAGTACGCTGTGTCCCTTTAGCACCTGCACATCGGAGACACCGTTTACAGTGGTGCATCGAACACAAGGACTGGACAGCTATTTGGTTTTTAGGAGCATTAGCAACTAAGGCCATATTGCTCCGGGATATGCGGTGGTCATTCCCTGACCTTTCCGCATCCTCCGTATTTGGTGGTGACGGGCTCGAACCCCGGTTTAATCAAGAAGCGTGTGCTACGTACTGCTGCTCCTTCCCACCTGACTACGGAGGCGCCTCGCAATGGGGTAAGGTACTCTTCTCAATCCTTGGATCATTTGAGGAGAAAGAAGAAATGGCAATCACATATCTTGATTTACAAGCTGCGTTCGATAGTGTTCACATCCCAGCCTTGCTCAAACTCCTTCGAAATTACTATCACATCACAGGCCCAGTATTGAAGTTTCTGACATCCTTTCTTCAGAATAGAATCATCCAAATGTACATAGGAAAACAAAGGTATACTAGACAAATACATGCAGGCGTTCCACAAGGAGGAGTCCTGTCCGGAATTCTTTTCACTGCTATCATCTACCCACTAATACATAATAGAACAGATATGATATCATATGCAGATGATTTAAAGATCTTCACAAAAATAAATTTGACCGATGAAGCCAAAAACGCCACAGTAACCATCAACAAGACCTTATCAGAAGTACAGCAGTACCTCAAGAATTTTGACCTGCAAGTGAACCCTGAGAAATCTGCCATCATGGTATTCTCTCTTAAACCCATACCAACCATAATTCAGCCTGCGATTGACGGAGTCCCGATCCCCTGCGTTGAAAAGCAAAGAGATCTGGGTGTAATCTTCGACAGAAAATTACGATTCCATCACCATATAGAAGAACTCTGTGCTAAATTCAACAAGAAACGGTGGGTTGCCAAGCAGCACTTGCTACACATTCACAACAGCAACCTGATAAAAATGTACATCAGGATGATGATTTTTGGAAGTGTACTGTATGGAGTAGAGTTGTGGGGCTCAGCTGCAGACACCACAATTAAACCATTAAAAGCCGCTGAATACTGGCTCATGAAGTGGGCAACCTGGAAGTGTCATCTCCCACCACAGCAGCGCACAACACCGATGGCCAACGCGCTGAATTTAACCAGGTTTTCAGCATTAATGCACGAGAGAAGACTCATCTTCACCGTAAAAATGATTGCCGGGAGAGTCTCAGAACCCAACGTTTGGGACACCGTGTGCTGGCGGATTCCCCAACCAGGTCTCCGCTCCACTCCCAAGCTTCTTGCTCTTCCTTCGAGACTACATTTGAAAGATCGGTTCCTGCCTTATCAGAAGCTCCACCTGGTTCAATCCCTGGATGCTGACTTATTTAAAATCATAGATGATAAAAAGTATAGACGGATCATCCTAGATCTGCACGTGGTCTCCAGAACTACCAACTGATCTCAATCGTTATGGCGGGGCAAGAGACTCTCAGAAAACTGGACTTGAGGAAAAGCTTTTGTTATCACAATTTGTTATTTTTGTTATTTTGTATTAGTTTTCCTTTCAAGTCAATGTTATCTGCTATGAGTACTTTTTTTTTTTTTTTTTTTTTTTTTTTATTATATAATTTGCTTATAATTAATCTTTACAATTTCTTTATTATCTCTGCCGTTTGTTAACCTCTGGCATGGTGCCGTGAAGGGTATTGTATGGTCGTGGTACCTGCGTGTACCGGTGAACTGTACAATAAAGATCTTATTTATTCAGTCTCAGCAGCGATTCTGAACGTCAGCTGATCTGGCGAGAGGTTGGTACACGGTATCACCCCGCAAACATCACTGAAAGGAATCGATATGGCGTTCGAGGTGTTCTCCTCTGGGGAGGTGTTATCTTGGATCGATTTACACAGCTCCAGATACTGGAAGGCGGTACTGTAACGGTGCGCCGTACTGTACTGAGGTAATCCTTCCCCATATGCGTCTGTTCTGAGGTACCATTGGCCCCGAGTTCGTGTTTATGGATGATAACGCCACGCCACATCGCACTGCAGCTGTTGATATGCTTTTGGAAAGCATATCAACGGGCAGGCCAATCGTATGGATTGGCCTGCCCGTTCCACCGATCTAAATCCTATCGAGCACATATGGGGCACTCCAGGGAGACGCCTAGCGGCACGTCCACACCCACCAGGAAATGTTCACCAGCTGAAGATGGCGCTGACAGAGGAATGGACGATGTTACCGCAAGAACTTATCAACAACATTGTTCTAAGCATGGACGGGGGTGTAAAGCCTGCGTCGACATTAGGGGTGGCCATATCTCCTACTGAGGACCACCTCTTCCCTTTCTTCCATCTTTGGCAGTGATGCATCATGGCAGCCAGTGCAATGTTGCCATTTTTGAATAAAGTCCATCTGTACAGTTTTGTTTTCGTTGTTGAGTCGGTGTTGTTTCCTTCATCATTTCTGTACCTCAAGAGGTACCTTTGGTATGCTTTTCTCATCCAGGCCACTCCTATGAGAAGCTACAAGTGAAAACCTGACTGGTCCTTAAGTTTTGCACAACTGTGTGTGTGTGTGTGTGTGTGTGTGTATATATATATATATATATATATATATATATATATATATATAAAATGGCCCCAGTATCCGAGTGGTGAGGAGCGGGAGTGCAATAGCACACGCTCTTTGAGTAGACCGGGGTCAACTCCTGACGGCTAAATGACTTTCTGAGGAGGCCTCCATCCTACAGTGGGTTGGCAGTGGCAGCGGTTTTTTTTTTTTTTTTTTTTAGTGTGTTTGTGTTAGGCACTCTGGTACGCATATTTTTAGAGCTCAGCCCTCAACCCGGGGACCTGGGTTCTTGAAGCAATCGCGTCATTGCACCCGCGGTAAATAATCCTTACTAGTTGCGTAGTGTAGATGGAGCGGATTTCTCTGTACAATCCTCTCAAGTGAGAGGATAGAACAAAGAAAACATGGTACTAACGAGTGCGTGTTTCTTCCGTATGAAAGAAATGCGCACTTTCCAGTACCACATACAGATTATCACCGATTAATTTTCTTCACGGTCCGTATTATAAAATGTACAGCTCATCCCTTTTTATCATAAAGTTAATAAAACGTCAAGTAAATATGATACTCATAACGTTTTTATTTCTTCTTAGCTATGCAGTGCAAGGAAGTCCTAGGCTTTTCATATAAGGTTTTTATTACAGAACATCAACTAAAATAATTACTTTATGGACAAATTGAATTATGTTTAGATCACTCGCGTTCCGTGTAAGATTGTTTGCTGTCTGTGGTTCGCCAGTTAGTGACCTCTAATATACACACACACACACGGTTAATTATCGTATTAATTGTCATAACTAAGTAAACTCTTCTGATTTGTGGTCGTTCCGAAAGTATAAACGGATTTTATTTATTTTTTTCTTTTTTAAGTATTATTCGTGGACGTGTCTCCGTTTTATGTTTATGTATTTTTGTTTATAACTAACATCTAATTTTTTTTTCCCGAACCTATTTTGGCCTTGTTTCGTAACGCTTTGGGGATTACCTTGTTTGTTGTACAATAATGTTTATCAACATTTTTTTACCCTCCTATTTAAGTCTTCTAAATGCTGAAAATGAATGTGTGCATGTATATCTAGTTCTGTCACTAGTTAACTTGTTTTTCTTATTGTATTATCAACTTCATAATTTTTGCGTTGTATAAAAAGAAAATGAAATTAGCTCTTTATTCAGATAATCTATTACCATAATTATTGCTTTTACCAGTTCCATATTTTCTGTAGGATCTTTAGTCTTGCTAACCGCGATACTTTTCAGGAACTTATTCTCTGCGGTTAGCGTGGAATTCTTGTATTTTCGTCTTTTAGAAACACTATTCGAGCCATCACAGATTTCGTTAAAATCGAAGAAATGGAAATCTGGCATTGAAACGCGTTTTAAATCCGCACCCATTGGCTCGGCTACGGCGGCCTGTAACTTTATTTGATAATCGAACACTCCTGAAATGTAATTGCAATGTACATTATATGTAACTTTTTTTCTTTTTTTTTTTTTTTTTCCATTTAGGATGGTATCAGTAATAATGACAAAATGAGAGAGAAGTAATTTTACTTTATGACCCGCATCAGACTAAACACCTCTTGAATACGAGTACACCGTAAAGGACAGAATTCATGAGATACCTGGTTCCTGGGCAACGCGACCCTGACAATCCTCTCGCTAGTGGACGAACCCATCGCTTGGCGGGTATATAGGTACACTGCATCCACGTTGGCGGTAATTCAATATCAGTATGGATGAATGTCGTGAGTTAACTTTGAAAGAGGGATGACAGGGGTTGCCGGACGCATGGGTCGACGTCTGTCTCGCATTGTTTCAGCCAACCGGAGACAGACAATGACACAAATCACCGCCAACTTCAACGAGGGAGGTGCCAGAAACATCTTCACCAAGATTATCAGGCGATCATTAGCCGCAATAGGTTAATAAATACAACACTGGGCGAAAGAACATCGGCACTGGACCTTGGAGACAGGTCTCCTGGTCCGATGAGTCCCGTTTACAGCTATTTCGAGCGGACGGGAGGTTGCGTATCTGGCGGAAACCGCACGAAGCTATGCACTGTCATATGAACAAGGAACTGTTCAGGCAGGTGGACGGTCGATAATGGTCTGGGGCGTGTTCATCTGGCATATGTTGGAACCTCTAGTACGTATAGACGCATCTCCGAACGGTTCAGGTTAGGTATCCATCCTTGCAGACCATTGCATCCCTTAATGGCCATCGTGCACCCACAGGGCAATGGACTCTCCCAGCAGGACAATGCACCTCCCCAGAGCCGTTGTGAGTAGAACATGGTTCGAAGAGCATTCTGCAGATTTTACCACCATGGAATGGCCTCCCCGTTCACTGGACATGAACCCTGTAGATCACCTTTGGGATGCTGTTGAAAGGTCCGTTCGAGCTTTGGATCGTCCACCCAGAAATGCAATGGAATTATGGACAGTAGTGCAGCAAGCAATGGATGGAAATACCTGTGGAACGCTTTCGTGGACTCAGTGCCTCGCTGTGTGACTGCCTTTACCTGGGCGATAGATATCCCATGATTTATTTCCATCCAGTGTACACGTGTTTATTTTGCATTTATTATTATTATTTTTTTCGCTGTTTTGTTTTCGCGATTTCCCTCTCAGAGGTTATTCAACATAAAGGCAGCGATGGCCAAACTCTCCTTATATAGCATCGCTCTATCCTGGGGTACAGTCTCGAAAACTGTGATCCTAACAGGTCAGTGAATGACGGGTGTAGTTAGAAAAAGATCTGTGAGTGAGTTGTTTAAATTTTAGCACTTTTTTGGCCTTGTTTCTTGGAAGTTAGTAGCACTAACTCATAACTTTGGTAGATAGCTAAACAAGTCATTTAAAAAGTTGAGGAAGCATTAACGATTTTTTAGAAATCCGCAATCGTTATGCCTTCCCGAACTTCAATACAACATGGATGGGATCTTCTAGCTCCATGTCCTGGTTATATAGATCACCGGCCGTCACCATTCTAGATTTTTCTTTGGATCTAAGTGACGTGTATGGTACACACCCACTGCATGAACTTGACGAATGGATTACCATCTCTTGCCTCTAACCAGGGCAGCTGTAATGTAGCTTATCGAACAGTTCACAGGTCTTTCTCCCTCTCAAACTTGTAACATCCATGAGCTATCGAGATTTTTCCCCTGGATGGTGACCGCCTTGTAGTTCACTTACTATCCTGTATGTCTGTAAATGATATTGATAATTTTTCCCCCCTGTGGGTTAATTTTTAGAGCAAAATTTTCAGGAATGATACGAATTCGAAAAATAAAATTAATTGTGGTTAAAAAAAAAATGTTTTTAAAGGTCAGAAAATTATTTATGAAAATATGTAAAGTACGAAAATGATCAGCACTGCTCAATGGCTTTGCATCTTCATTATTTGTAAAGTATTATTGTTATTTACAGTGGTTGGCTTTTACTATGCCTTATTTCCTTTTCATAGATGAATAAAATTATTTGCGCTACATAAATCTGTATCGGAATATATGAAGGATAAGATAAATGTAGTTGCTAGCAAACTTGTCACTTTTAATAGCCCCCTTTACCGCAATCACCTGTTTTCCCATTGCAAATTGGACTTCTGATTTTCTTTACCTGTAACATTGAGGATTTTTGTTTCTTTGTTGCTTTCTTTCACTCCTCCTCCATTTATATCTGGACACTAATCAAGCGTTAATTAGGTTTCCTTGGTTCTCTAAGGGAAACGTTTCAAAAAAAGTATCACGAAGAGTTTATTTTTACAGTGTTAAACTTTATCTCCTTATTGTTAGGGCAGAGTAATTAAGATAGCTTGTTATTGGGAGATGCAGCATTACCTTAAGTAAGTTTGGAATTCACACTGGTGACGCTATATATAGAAATTGGCCCTTTGATTGCCATCGCAATTGCGTTATATTATTGAATCATGTGGACACATCATTGAGTGAAAACCATCGATAACGCAACTAAAAATCACCCACATCTGATAAAAGTGCCATAAATTGGCATGTGGCTAAACGTCATAATCGGGTTGAGATTAAATAATGCTTTCAATCTTTAATGCTTTGCTGAGAAGCAAAGTGATCCGATGGAATACTTGATTAAACCTGTGAATATTATTATGGATTACTGTTTCCATGAGAAATTAAGGAGAGAATCAATAATCATCGGCTTCCATTACTGAGTTGCAGTTCGTTAGAATTGCAACATAATGTAAATGTGAACAGCGTATTTTTCACATATCAGAACGTTGGTTTCTGAGTGTTTTAGTGACTGAGTGATTCAGTCTTGACTTCGTAATGTAGCACAATTGAATGCATTGTTACTTTTGGGCAGAATGCTAAAGTGTGTACATACCCTATCTGTAATCAGCCGTAATACTGATGTTCCACCTTTCCTTGATTCTTCCTCTCCATTTCTTTGATGTCTTGACGAGACCGATAAACAAGGGAATGAGACCATTCCCTTGTTTATCGCTAAACGTTCCGAGATTTTCAAGGAAATGCTGTTAACAATATGTTGGTAATTTGGGCCCTTATTTCCTAAAAATTAGTCGATAGTATTCTTACATCCACTCTTCTTTTCCATGCCTATTGTCCTTTCGAACAATATGTCCGAAGTCAGTTTCCATACTTGAGGATCCAGAAAAATCTCAAGTTTTGCTTTTGAAAGCACAGAGATACTTTGAAACAAGCTCTACCATTGTCTATGGTTTTTATGAACTCTTCTAGCCCAATTTTTTATGAAGTGGAGGTAATAAGACTTTTCCTTCGGGTCAACAACTGTTACATTCAATTGTTCTACATAAATCTATAACCAGTGGCTTTTCAACATTTATAGCACAATGAAAATGTGATTTGACTTCGGCAGCAGTGACTCGCTTAAGTAAAAGCAAACATGACATTTTGTGAAAAATCTGTACGCGATTACGAAAATTGGATACTATTCTCGGAATCAGCTTGCAGGAATTTATACAACAGGTAAAATAGTAGTCTCGATTAACCGAGGTGAGGTCTCTTTTTGACCGGTTAATCCGGCTTTGTCTCATGCGGAATCTCTACTTCGCTACATGGAACGACGACAAGGTGACGCTGCTCTCGGTGACAAGATGATGCTCGGAAATTTACGTGGCAATATTCACCAGAAGTCCGAGGGAAAAAGCAAACTTCATTGTTTTCCTTTTTCAGAAAAATGTCTATATTATGTCAGATATTCCCAGGCTGTAGTACTGTGAATACTTTTATAAATATGAATATTTATACATATAAATTTACGAATGAGAGAAATAGTTTTTCTCCCGTTATGCGGATTACGTGGTTTCGATTATCAAGGAAATTTTATTTACAGCCCTCCACTGATGATTATGGGTCTACTCTGTTTTAGACAAAACTATCTCAGGCCTTCTGTAATCTTGATTTCAGCAAACAGTGTGTGTGTGTGTGTGTGTGTTTATGACGACTCTCGATAACGACACCAGGGTTGTGCGATTAAATTATATATAAATATTGTCATATATATAAATATATGACAAGATTTATATATAATTTAATTTTTTAAAATATTTATAGCATTATTTCTTAAACTTTTTGTGTTCTTTAATCTTCTCTGTATTTCTGTCTTTATTTTTTTTTCTATATTTTTATGCTCTTTTAATTTCACTTACACATATTACTTATATATATATATATATATATATATATATATATATATATAACCATATAAGTTAAGAGTAAAAGTAATAGAGGAACAGAAAATAGAGTGAAATAAGGGGGCGAGAGAGTATAGAAGAGTGAGTGAGTACACACACACATGCTTTTGCTGAAATCAAGATTACACAAAAGGTACGTTATACACAGAGTGATCACTGAATTATGACCACCTACCTAATACTTCGTAGGTCCTCCTTTTGCCTTCAATACAGCAGCTATCCGACGTGGCATTAATTCAACAAGATGTCGGAAGCGTTCGGAAGGTATGGCCAACCTGTGTGTAATGCGGTCAGAAATGCAGGTATGGAGGTGATTGGTGTATCCAGACGCCTGATATGCCTTTCCATAGTGTCCCACAAGTGCTCTATGGGATTGATATCGGTGGGAGTTCGGAGGCCAATCGATATGCTGGAAGTCAGAACTGTATTCCTCAAACCATTCCTGCATAACAAGTGCCCGATGGCTCGGCGCATTGTCATCTTGGAAGACACCATCGCCATTCGGGAAAAGGTGTAACATAGTGGGGTGTACACGTCAGCAAGCAGTTGACGATAGCGGAGACCACTGATACGTTGTTCCACATGCACCAGGGGTCCAAGTTCCTGCCAGTGAAACATACCCCCACACCATACCTCCTCCACCTACCTGCACTTTTGATACCGTGCATGATGGATCAAGAGCCTTGTGTTGATACCAAATCCGTACACAATCATACATGGTGTGGAGTAACGTGACTCCAACCAGCACACCTTCTTTCAGTCTTCTAACGTCCAACTTGCATACTCTTTGCACCAGGCGAGTCTTTTAGGCCGATGAACCTTGGTTAGGAGAGGATGCCTTAGTGGTTGTCTGCTGGTATAGCCCATGCGTGCCACGTATGGTCATGCGAGATATTGTTCTGGGTTGGCCCATACTGGTTAGTCAACTCTTCAACGGTGCTGCCCTTGTACGAGCCGTCGGACCTGGCGCTCACCTCTAACATCAACCTTTCGCTGGCGTTTGCAGTTTTGCCGTCGTTTCGTTGTTTGACCATTTTGACGCCAGTCCTGGTACACTAACTACGGCGGCTCTCGAACACCCCACCAGTTCAGCCGTTTGGAAAATCGAGGCACCAGCTCGTCGAGCACACACACACACACACACACACTGTCCTTTATCAAAGTCCGATAAATCCTTCCTTTTATCCATCACGCTCGGAATTTTACTACCTACTGAACCACTGATACCGTATCTGTGCTACGTAAGTCTACTAACTCCGCACTCTCGTACCTCACGTGGTCAACGGGTCGCATTCAGTTTTCATAGGGGTGATCATAATTCAATGATCACTCAGTGTATATACGAAGTATGGCAATCAAGTTCCTGAACTGGTGCAGTAGAAAAGAACACAAAGTGAAGGAGCCCAAAAATGATTTTTATTCAAAGTAATCAGCACCGCATTGAATCCACTTATTACGTCGTTCTAAAAACTTTTTGTAAAGAATCACCGAAGGCGTCCAAAGAGATGATGTTCAATTCCCCGGTTGCGTTTTTCTTTATGTCCTCAACATCCTGAAATTCAGCTGTGGAAAGAGGAAGAAGTCCGTTGGTGCTAGATCGGGAGAGTAGCTTCAATGGGTGATGCCATGTTTTGTCAGAAATTTCTTCGCAACAAGTGAGGAATGGGCGGGGGCATTGTCGTGCAACAAGAACCAGCTGCCTTTCTCTCGAAATTGCGGCCTGACTTGCGAAATGCCCTTGTTGTTGTTTATTTGGTTTTTAGGAGCATTATCAACTAAGGCCATATTGCTCCGGGGATATGCGGTGGTTATTCCCTGACCTTTCCGCATCCTCCGTATTTGGTGGTCACGGGCTCGAAGCCCGGTCTAATCAAGAGGCGTGTGCTACGCGCTGCTGCTCCTGCCCACGGAGGTGGCAACGCGAAATGCCCTTTAATAGTCTTTAAAGCAACTGTATGTAGAACGCAGCATTGACTCTCTCCCCTTCAGGTACAAGTTCCTTGCGAATCACACCCTGTTTGACAGAACATGATCAGCATCGTCTTGATCCTGGATCCAGTAAATAACTTTTTGGGCCTTGTTGATAATATTGGAGTCCACTGCTGCTCTGGCGCTTCGTGTTTGAAACAACCAACACTAAACACCAGTGACAATACAGTTGACGAATTTAGGATTGTCTTTACAAGTCTAGATGACGTCTCCGCATGATAACATTCTTCGTTGCTTTTGTTCATGCGCGAGGCTGTGCGGCACGATATTTACACAGACCTTCCTTTACTCCTCAATCTTCCTGCAGAATTTGACGAATCGTCTCCTTATTCATATCCAACGACTTAACTTACCTAACTTCATTTCATATAGTTATATCCATCCAGTGATGGTCACTTCACTTGGCCTACAGAACTATGCCTTGTGCAGAAAACACTGCACACCCTGATCTTACGAAGATGGAATCCTCTGTGCTGACCCCACCCCTACCTGGGATCTTTCCTGCTGACCACCACCTGGCGGTGGAGTCTTCACTGCTGACCCCTACTGAGGGGTGGGATTCCTGGACCTGCTGTCTAGTGCTCTACTCTCAGTTTAACAACTCCTACTTCTCTGGGGGTGCCTCTATCATCTCCATCTTTCTATCACTATATTCTCCCCCAGTCCCTCCTTCCCCATGCTATATATCCACTCTCCTTTCCTATATTTCCACGGGTTTCCCCCAAGACCATCAGTTCTGGGGACGCCCAGCAGGAGCTAAAAGATGAATCTGGCCTGCCTATGCGCAGCTAGAGATGTGAGACAGGGGAAAATCAAACTCATGTTTGTTGCCCCCTGGTTGCTAAATCGCCTGACGCCGGCCACTCAACACCAAAAAAAAAAACCCACACACCTTCACATATTCCAACACTACACACAAACGGCCGGCGATGGCGCTTACCTAACCACAAGATGACAAAGCGACGAATAGGGGGACCCCTAGAATCCGCAAAAAAAACCCCCACTAATAATAATCCAACTCATCATCATTCTGAGGATCAAACAACGATCTCTTGACACAATTTCCCGAACTTTTTCAACTCTGTCCTCATCTCAAGAGGTTGACAGATGTCCACTTCTTGGTTCATCGCGAACATCCACACGTCTGTCTTTAAACCACTTATACCATTCAAACACACCGCTACGACTTAACGTTTCATTACCATAAACACTTAACTTTTTGTAGGTTTCTGTTACAGATTTTCCCAGTTTAAATTAAAATTTGATTTTGGTTTTTTTCTCCATTGCGAAATCGTGGCACGGAACGTTAACGCTACTAATGAAACTGGTTGCTACTTGCAGCCTGTCGGTCTACTGCACAATCTCTGTACCATCATCTGTTGGAGGAAATTAGAACTACACTTTATTTTCAAACTCATCGAACATGACCATAACAGCATCAGTCACGGGCTTGAAAATATCTATCCAGATACATACATGCATGCACGAAAGGTAAATTTAGACAAGAGCATTACTTAATTCAAGCAAGTGCATGTTATGTTATAATTGTCGAAAAAAATAGATGCGAATAGTCAAAATTTTACACATCTGGAGCCTATTTGTTTTACACAATTGATTAACAATGGGTTTCAAAATGCACTATTGCTCTGATGAAAGATTGTTCAGTAATTCGAGAAGTTCTATAAACGCTGCAAACGGGAAAAGTTATCCTGAGCGATCCAATATTTTAAAACCCACTTCCCCATCCCTCTCCTACCTTCCAGAGAATCGTGTCATCAACAGACAGCGTCTTGTGTTTTCCATAATTCCTCGATGGTAATAATTTACAGATATTAATATGGCTTAATGTTGGAGCTTATGTTTTGATATACAAGTTGTGTGGTCGTAACAAAACTTGTCTTATTGTTTTATTTTGAGGGAGGGAGAGAGGGAGGAAAATACCTGCTAAATTCCATTAAAAGTGCACTTCTAGTAAACATAGTTTTCTTGTTGAACTGCTGTGATGGATGACGTTATAAAGGAATTCATTTTTCTAAACATCGGAACAAATACGATATTTGAGTAAGTCACAATAACATTAATATCGTTTTCTTTCGATTGATTCTTCCTGAGACATAAGTTTAAACTGAGGTTATTTGTTCAGTACAGTTAGGATGATTTCTTCTTATGTTCGCCGTTCGAAATATTACAAGTTATTATATTTAGCGTTTGTAATGTGCGCTATACCAGTTTTAAGTGTATATTTAATTATTTATTAATGGTGGCTTTCATTGCAGCAGTTGTGTTCTCTTCAGGGAGACGCTTTTTTGTATTTCCATCTCGCATACAAAACAAATGCATTTTTAAAATAATCGGCATTAAAACTCAGCTGCTTGAGATATTTCGTTTGATATTTCTCGATTTAGAGGATGTACTTAACGAAATAAAGAGAGAGAGAGAAGTCATCCTTCCGTTTTCTTTCTTTCTCTTCCCCCATCTTGTATATACCGAGAGAGAGAGAGAGAGAGAGAGAGAGAGAGAGAGAGAGAGAATATGCTATAAAGGAAACATTTCTCTTCTCTCTCCTAATACCACGAAATGTGTAAGTTGTTTTGGAAGCTTAGTATGCCAAGAGCAAAGAATTGACTAAGCAATACAGTGAACGGGATATGGCAGCAGCCCCCACTACGCTCTGATGGGCCTAACAGTATTGAAGGTGGAGACAAAAGTGTTTTACAGCTCCATTGTCGGCTGCCTAATCTGGTATGCACTGTTTCAGACAGGCAACTTACACTTACAGGATTAAGTTCTACTTCTCTCCAGGATTTCTTGGTTCCTACTTTCCTTTCTCTGGCCTGCCACTTTATAATACATATGCCAGTCTTATGGAAGAGCAGTTCAACAAAAAATCTAATCTTTAGACTACATTAAAGCTGAGATGGAAGTTTATGTGCTTACTTGCTGTGCTGTGTCTGCCTGGGGTATTGGCCGCTGAGGAGCCGGGCACGGACCAGCAAGGTGCCCAAAGCGGCTTTGCCAGCAGGCCCATGTTTTATTTAAGGCTGGATTAAGCACAGGCCCTGCTGCATGCCAGCTTAGGCAAAGCAGGAGCTGGCGGCAGCCAGAAGACCTGGAATCCCAGCTTAAGGGCTGACAGACGTCACGTGTAAGAGGCTTAAGGAGAGCTGTATGCCAAGGCAAGTGACAGCTCCATGTGCTCCGGTCTTATCGCACATCCCTCCGCTCACCAGATGCATATGCAGTTCTGACTGCATAGCCCTTGTCGTTCTGTATCGCTACGGTGTCTCTTCTTATTCTATCCCTTCTCTCGATGACGTTCAACATTAGTATGCAAACATGGTCGCCGCTTTCTTTTTCATTTTTTCTTTTTTTTTTTTTCTTGTCCAAGTGCTGCTCATTTGTCCTTTCCCTAATAAGACTGTTTTTATTCTTGAGCACGGTAATGAACAGGTCGTGAAGTTGGTTGCAGTGATTTTTGAAGCCCGGGCAATTTGCATCCCATTGCCGCTCGGTTTTTGTAAGGCCACAGAGGACCGACAATCCCATAATCCCTTTGCATTATCTGAGGTTTAAAGCAGAGGTATGCTGCCTTATTCCCAACTCACCGTCTCTTGTTCGAAAGCTGATTAAGAACTTTTCCATTTGCTTTTGTGGTCCTTAGAAAACGGTAGCATGCACAAAAGGGTAGCGAAGACGTAAGAAGTTTTCTTTCTCTTCGGCTAAAACTGAAGGTGCCTTTATTGAGTTGGCAAGATTTACACAGGTCATGTGATACGTTCTCATTACAGCGAGCGGCGTTGCTGCAGCCTCTGAAATCGCCTGCAGTGTGTTTGGGGTAATCGGATGTTGAGTTTTTTTGTTATGGAAATTTAGAGGTCCGTCCAAGATCAGCGGGGCGGTTAATCCCTCCATATGTATTATTGCGTTATTCACGTTTGTCGTTTGACAGTTAGATGCCCAGAGGATTATGAAGTGTATACAGCACTGCGTTTAGATTCGTTCTAAATAATAATCGCCGTAATTGCATAGATGTTTATATGAAACAATAAAACCCACGGCCGGAAAACTGCAACTGTTTCCCAAGTGGGAAACCTTAAGATCATTAAAGCGGCAGACACTTGTAAAAATCCTGCGCATTCCTTGAACCTTAAAAAAAAAAAAAAAAGGATGTGGAGGGGAACTTCGAATATAGCCTAAGACGAAAAGCACATCGCACTTACAAGTTTGCAGGACCAAATTGAAACAAAGAAACTACTAGCTCGAAGTTTATCGGTTTTATTTTTAAACTGTTTTTAGTGTGTTCCACCGAGTTAAACATATTGTTGCATGTGGTGTAAAGCAGTTGACAAAAGAAAAATTCCATACGTAAGTTGCTTAAGTTGTGTTGTTTCCTGTGGTAAAATGTTCGGTTTCTTTCCTGGGTGTTTCTGGCTGAGTTTATTATGACGTCTTGATTGTTACCAAACAGACATATTTCTGGAATATGCTGGGATTTCTGGACTTGTTTATTGTAATGGCATCTGTTGTGACGAAATAATTCCTGAATATTGTCTGTCAGTTTTGCATTTCTTTTTTTCCCTCCTTTTTCGCACTTTTTTCGTTGTCTGAAAAACTTTGCATTTGCAGAATGGGGGGGGAGGGTCCTGAGAGACTTCCACTGGAGACCACTTACTCAAAGTGGAAAGGCCATTAGAAATTTGTCCAGTCAGCGAAAGGACTAACTCAGACTTTTACACACAGTTGAATTGGTGTAGCCATTGTACCTTTTCGGATAAACATTTCCTGTTATCTAAATTATGTAATTAAATCTGTTGTATGACTTTTCCAGTACGTGTGCATTAATTCAATAGATACTTTAGAATCGAAAAGACAGAAAGAGTATTGTCAGATACAATTAACAAAATTTCTCTACGGGGATTTGAGAAAGTTGTCTTTGCCATGTAGTAGCAAGGTGACTAGGGAAGTGGTGTATCCGTATGTAGTGTCCTTCAAGTTTCGGTTATTGCTAATAATATGCATCACATCGACCAGTTCCCCCCACTAGTGCCATTCATTTTATTTATTACATATATTAATAGTAAAAAAAAAAAAAATCCAAACTCTTATTTGAGAACGGAATGCCCCTTATACATGTTTATAGTTCATATTAAACGTAATTTTTAATAGATAAATAAATTCAACCTTGATAGTTAAAAAAAAAAAGCTTCGAAATTAATTAAAATTAAAACCATGCGAAGTAATGACATTTTAACACATGCTCTTAAATGAAGGTCGCTGCATATTGATTTTCATGTATACTGTTATCAAGAATATTGGAAGACCAAAAGATTTTCATATAGGTGACCAAAAGTACAATTTTAATATTGCATCTCCTTCTTTGGTCCCAGTAATGCAGATAGCCTACGCGGTAAACTTCTTGCATATCTCATTGGCAATATTTCACCATTCGTCACACAAAAACTCTTAACTCATCTGCGAAATCAGAGCTCAGTGGATCCATGGGTAGCCTCTAGTGCTTCGCACTTCATCACACAGATGCTCAGTGGGGAATGAATGGAACTCCAAGCCAATAATTCCAGTTGTAACACCTAGTCATGAAACATTTCGCTTCATGGTAGGGAGCGTTGCCGTGATGTAAAATGCATGCCCTTCGCTATTAAATTCCGTCAATGCAATAAATGCAGCTTTGTCTAGAATATCACGGTAGGACAATCCATTCATTGTACAGTCTACAAAAATGAGCGGTCCAATGCAATACAGAGAAAAGAATTTCCACACCATCACCCTTTCACCACTGTATTTCGTAGTTGGGACGATGCAGTCTGTATTGAAAATATTTTCAATTTTCCGAGCGAAAAAGTACCATTGTTAACTGCTGCCGAGCACTGATTTTGTACGTGTTTGTTATCCTCCCGTAGTTAAAATGAACCACTCTAGCAGTGCAACCTTTCTTCGCCATTAAACTTATGTACGAACTACAAAAGGTAAATATGCATAAATATAAATGTCAGGAGGATAATAGTGAAGTACCTTGTCTTTTGATATCATAGGGCGTACTTCGTAGTTCGCCCAAAAACTATCCCGCTTATGGCCAATATTCCAGAGACACTCACGAGTGTCGTTGCTGTGTGGCGATTTCGTATGCAACACGTTTGACCGTTTTGAGACCTTTTTTCCCCTTTCTCCCTCCCGTTTTCTGTTTTTGACAAAATACAAGTTCAACAACCTCTAGGTCAACATTCGTTTCTCCTTTCATCTTTCTTTTCTGCATTATTTATCTTGGAGTGGTTCTGGAAACTTCAGTCCCTGAAATCCGTCTAACACCAAGTCCAGAACTGGCATTCAACGAGTCGTATTCAAGCTTATTGGGAACTGAATGAGATGAATTTTGAATTCGCTTCAAACCTCTACGTAATGAGCGTATAGTGTCTGATACTTTAAGTGTATGTTTTTTATATTATTTTTCAATTTTAAAATTAATAATATAAAGTTCCCTCTGAAGGTTCATCTAAATGCAAGTACGAAAAAAAAAAAGGGGGGGGGGGAACAGTTATAAAGTTAACAGGTAAAAAGTTTCATACAAGACAGGAATTGAAAATAATGAATAAACTTAATTCAGTGATTTACACTTGTACTTCGGAATGGCATTAAGACAGTATCGTGTAGCGAACCTGCTACTAGATTGAGATTGTGATGAAAAATTAAATGTTATTGTTCAGACTAAATAGTTTGTTTATTCACCTACCATCACGATTATTGGAAAATTGTTTCTGTTTTAGCAATTTAAAACTACCTGGATAGTGTCTCAAATTTTATGACGTACTTTGCTTCAAAAATGTTTACTCTCTAATTAAAATTTGGGGAATGGGGAGAAAAGAGTAGTTATTTGCAATCATAAACGCCACTAAAAGGGTGGGAATTTAAAGCAGTTTGCTTTAAAAACGAAAAGAGTAAGATTTAAACTGAAGGGGAAAGGTTTGAAGAATCATGCTTCATGTGATTTTACCGTGAGAGTAAAACGTCAAATGATTATAAAAATTATGTTGTATTGTATGTTCTGTTGTATTAATCTTGCATAATGTTGTGTTATTTCTTGCATGTGGGGGCGACCATCATAGAATTTTAATTGATTGCGATCTGCAACAGCTTATTGTAAACCGCAGAGCTTAATACTATACTACACGTTCTTAACAAGCCGAATATAAGATTATTCTCCACGAGGTGCTTATGTTTTTCTTTACTAGAGATTAACCACAATGTCTCATGGGTAAAAGCACGTAAAGATAAAATCAAAAGGTGATTACAGATTAGTTTTCTTTCGCTCCCTAAAAATCCGCAAATTTTCTGCGCAAGTTGGAATTGTTGTTTTATTTAATAGTGGTGTTTGCCAGACAAAGATCAGATGTAAACAAATGATAGCAGAAGGCTGAGCGTCTTTTTAAATTACTTTGGTAACGTTCCTTTTAATTTTCATTTTTGTAGATAATGACTTTGCGCTTGAGCATATCTGGGATTAGACGGGACTGCTTTAAAGTAGTAGGATGAAGACCAGACCAATTCGTAGACAGTATTTAAACAACAGAAATTAACAAAATAAAACTTCGTACGTTTTGATAAAGCTTCTTTTAAATTCCTTTTTAAACATAAATTACAAAGTCGCTAAAACTAACTTGTTGCGTTGAAACTAAAAGTTTCAATGCAACCACCATCTGTGAATGGTGGTTGCGTTGAAATCACGTAAAATCACCAACCACCATCTTTGAACAAATGTGTACAAGGCTTCTGGTTTGACATACATTTGGTTTCTATAGGTGGCTTGTTCCAAAATGGTTCAATAATGGCTACAGCTGTAGTAATGAGATGCTCCAGACCTCATCACAGCTTCATTGCCGCTATTGACATCGAATTAGGGATGTCTTTATTTTTCATATACTGTGTTCTATGTACTATACTTGCATATGTGCGTGTTTTAGAATGACCATTTCAAAAATAAAACATACATTTAATTTGTTGATCAAAACACCAATTAGGTTTCCCTAAGAATTTCGTATTTCTGTCACTTTAGCCGTTCTGCCCTTCAGTCGGATGCGTTATTTCCGATTGAGCACGTGAATACTGCAAGTTAGTAGCAGTACGAAAGATTGATATAGCTGGAATGCTGTTTCAGAGTCTATTACTGTATTAACTTCCAGAAGCGCAGAATAAATAATTTCCTGTGTAATGTTGTTAGATTTGAACATTAATTTCCCTCTCCGTTAGTGACCATTGTGTTCAAAGCATCATCCAGTTATTTTTTCCTCTTTGTAATGTCACCGTGGCCACCAACGGTATCTTTCTGATATGTACTCAGTATGAAAGGCGTCAACCAGGTTCATATTCAAATTTGCTTTATCAGCTGAGCCTCTGAACACACTTTTGCAAAACTAACAAAGTTATCTTTTATTACTCGCCACTCATGAGTTACAAACGTATTCTTTGCAACGCATACATAATTTTATTAATGTTGTTTCCGGTCTCTTCCTTTAATGACTGTTGTTGTAGCCCGTCACCACCAAATACGGAGGATGCGGAAAGGTCAGGGAATGACCACCGCATATTCCCGGAGCAATATGGCCTTAGTTGCTAATGCTCCTAAAAACCAAATAACAAACAAACTGTTGTTGTCACTACTCAGTTCCGAAATAGTATTAGTGATGCGAGGACGCGGACTTTTTCTGTATCAGCCAAAATTTAAAAAAATATATATATAAATAAAATAATAATTCCTAATATTCATACTTTTCCCATATCAACTGTTCAGTTTCCCTCTGAACTCACTAGCCATGTAACGTTCCAGTGTTCGACAATCCGCTGTTTATAGATGAATTTCATGAGTTCAGTCTTCTGTTATTTCATGAAATTTTATACTTGGGCACCCTGGTTCTTTTTTCACCTTCCAAAAAGGAGAGACATTCATCATTTCTTCTACTGGAGTTCGTACACCTCAGCCAGATCTCTCCTTAAATGTCAGCCTCTACAATCCAAACCTTTCAGAAGGTTCTTCATACTTAATATATGCATAGATTTGTACTCATAACTAATCTGGTGACAATTATTTGAACCGTCTCTAGAATTTTTTTTTTTTTTTTTTCCCTCAGTCTTCCGAACTGAATACAATATTTCACATGCGGTCTACCCGTCGTCTTGTTCAGAGAGATAATGACTTCGTTCTCCCTACCAGCAAATGTCCTATAAACCATGGACACAAGACCAGGTGTCTTGTGTCCATGAATAATATTGTACACTTTGTGTTAGTGCATGTCACTAATACAACTTGTGTAAGTTTAAAAAAAAAGTAAAACCGCACTATGAATAAATTTATTCATTTAAAATCCAGTGATCATCAATGTTTTAGAAGATGATTGAAGAACCCTGTGAGGTCGGGATTTGGATGCATAGTGATTTCTTGCTATCACCGATCAAGTGAAAAGAACTTAATTAGTAAGCGAGAGAGTAAACACAGCAACACAAAAAAAACTGACAAACAATTTGTAAACTACAGTATTTAGAAATATACAGTATTCATTAATATATTAATGAATACTGTATATTTCTAAATACTGTAGTTTACAAATTGTTTGTCAGTTTGTGTTGCTGTGTTTACTCTCTCATTTACTAATTAAGTTCTTTTCACTTGTTCGGTGCAAGAAAAGAAATCGCTATGCAATGTTTTAGAAAGTGAAAGAAAGATCATTTCTTCATTGACTATATCTTGCGGGATTTAGAGCTTTCTCAGAGAGCAGATTTCACTAGTTCAATATTGAAATTTTGTTGTTCAAATAAGAGGCGTTCAAAATTATTTGTTTATTATTTTTTTCTTTATCACACAAAAAAATAAAGTGCTTGAAATTACCTATCTTTAGTCCGGATGCATAGTTCGTATCAGTGAACAGGTACAAGTAACGCAATTAAAACTGATTGATTGGTAGTATCATTCGTGGAAAGTAAGCGTCTGGGAGAACAAAGTTCACGGCAGGGTTCAGAGTCATTCAGATGATCATCAGTGATCGGATAGCACAAAGTCAACATCGTGAGACCACACATCAAGCTTTAGTATTAAAGTAACACGAATTTAAAACAAAAATGGCCGACAAAAGTCAGTCGAGAGAATGAAAATCACAAAACTTCACAAAGTATTATCATTATTAAACTCTTGCCAAACATTACTCAGTGAAGTTGACACTTAATTGTACCTAACGTGAAGAAACGTTCGGTGCAAATAACTGGCAGTATAAAAAAAAAAAAAAAAAAAGTCCAATTAGTGTATACTAAACAGAGTGATAAAATATTGAACAAGTTAAATATCAGGTGTTTTTTGGTATACAATATTATCTTCTCAAATTCAGTATTGAGAAAATGGCGGCCTATCAATGATTTACACTTGTCGATAATGTTAATCCCTATTTGTCACATGCAACACATTTATAAGTTTTTTGGATTAGAAAAAAAAGTGCTTTGTAGTTATTCGTCTTTCATAAAATAGCGTTAAAATTAAATTCTTTTCTCTAACCATTTTATTTTGAGCTGTAAAACCCATTGGAATCCCTGGCGGAGTAGAGCAGAACAAATCAAAAGTAATGTCTCCAATGTTTTATTTTCAAAAGTTAGTGCGATACAGAATGTCACTAACATTAATCCCAATGTTCGATGAGTTTTCGCAACACTGTTGCAAAATGTGTCATGACAGTATGCAGTGCGTTAAGTCACACTTTCAGTGTAACCTCATTATTGTTAAGGAAATTGTTTTCTTGCAAGCTACCGCTTAAGATGAGGAAATAAATGGAAATCGAAAGGTAGCTCAATCAGAGCTAAAAAATGATTTGTAGTAGAAGTACCCCTTGCATTTCTTTTCCCTAAAAATCTGCAAACGAGTAATGGAAGGTGCTTAAACGTGTTCCATCCAGCAGCGCAGTGGTGGGTCGTGCATTTTCATGTGCAAGGTGACAAATGCTTGACTAGCATCACGCATTTGGTCGGTAGCGTTTACAATTACACGACACAATTCTCTTTAATGATGCAGTCGCCTTCTAGCAACATTAATAACAGTGACTGACGTTTGCGGGTAACCAGTACGTACGACACCATTTTTACAGACATTACTGCGTCGCCATACACGTAAGTAAAGTCAAGAAACCAATTTACACAGTAAATTCTTGTAAATTGGTTTTCTGATTTTGGCCTTTAAGAAACGAATCATCCCTTACACTTTTTTAGTATGCTTTATGCGATTGACCATTTCTAATATAT
Organism: Mastigoproctus giganteus; assembly: GCF_048544385.1. Lineage (NCBI taxonomy): Eukaryota > Metazoa > Arthropoda > Arachnida > Uropygi > Thelyphonidae > Mastigoproctus > Mastigoproctus giganteus. Next base: position 86,778,308 of record NC_143588.1, on the reverse strand, counting down.
ATTGCTGCGTGGCCACATCTAATAGGAAGTCAGTCAGACCAGTTTCGTCTAATTTTTTTTTAGAAAGAATTATATAAACGAGCAAGTTACATTTTCATACTATATCTAGTTTTTAAATTAAAACATTGGAGGCCTTACTTTCCGATTTGCCATTTTATATATGTTTGTAATAATCAAGGGGGTTGGATTCTCGTGCAGTAGTCAATGCCCATGCTTATTTAGTAAAATTCACCGTACGTAGTTGGCGAGGAATGCATCGGGATTTTTCATGAGAATTTGTTTTTATTTCCGATTACTCAACGCCGAATTCTTCTACCAAACTCAACGTTTGGTAGAAGAATTCGGAATTATGTTTGATCTGATTTAATCCGTCACAGGACCATCCCATGTGGATTATACTCGTATATAAAAGTCTCTGATTGTTGATATTTCATTACATTTCTTTTATATACAACTAAGTGCTAACTTTGCACATATGCAAAGAATGTTAAAGCATATATTCGCTAAATAGCGAATATATGTATAACATTATCTATTCTTTTGTTATTACATGACGTTTCTGATCTGATTAACAACAACTTTTTCATAATGAATACTGTGGTCGAATTTCTTCTTATTTAGAAATTTTAATCCTTTTATGTCTGGAAGATTAAGTTATTCCGTCAGTCAACTCATCTCTTTAGATTAAGCTATTACAAACTTCAAGAAAGCTGAATAACAACTGAAAATATGATTTCCGTAAACTTTTAGCCATTTACAATCTTGCCTCACTATACAGGAAAAATAGCAGGCACGTTCCAAGGAGTTCCCAGAAGATTTCACCGTTGAAACCTTTTGGGAAACCATTGAATTCTTAAGAACTTGAGACCCCGTCCCTGATTCCCTTCGCTTACAGAAGGAGAAAGATTTAAAGACCGTAAACGGCTTTATGTTTTGAACCTTTCTAGAGACAAAGTTATGAAAATCATATAGTCAGTGATATTTGAATAGACAAATAGCATCTATCATTTTTTAGTCGGAAGTACACCAGTGTGTCGAAAATACAGTTACATGTTGTTTTTTTTTGTTTTCCCACAAGTAAATACATCATTGTGTAAATCTTTACATGATATTTGTCATCCTGATGTAAGTTAACATGACTAATCTTAATATGATGTTAGAGTAGAATTAAGGGCTGATCATGCATTCTGGCACTAAAAGTGTAGGCTAAAACCTAACGCAATGCAGAAAGCGTGTGATCTGATTAAATTTTTCTTTTTGGAGGATTCAGAGCTCTAGATGGCAATTGATGTGATAATTCCTGGACATTCCACAAGTTCAGATAGGCAGAATCTTTAAACGTGTCACGAATGGCTATTTCCAGGTTATGAGATTAATTCAGATTATTTTAATGGTATCGGACCTTGTCGCTCATATCTGATTGCGTTTTTTTTTTTTTTTTTTTTTTTCGTGGAAATGTGTGTTCACGAGCAGATTTGCATGTTGTGGGGGCTGGAAGACCCGAAATAACTCGCTGGGGAACCCTTCTCACTCCTATTGAGCTCGGATAACTATAGACTATTTCAGAAATTCTTATAGTAATCGACGGGAATCGAATCTAGACTTCTCCAAACAGAAGGAATTTTTTTTTTTTTTTTTTTTTTTTCAGAGGGATTTCATATATTGTTGTAGCGGACCCCAGGGTTTCTCCCATTAGCCGCTTTTATACATTTTGTGAAGAAGCTTGCACCAAAGCCGGCCACGTGTGTGTGTAATGATATGTTCTGTTGTGTAGTCGCGCCCCCATCCCCGCCACGTGGAGTCTGTCAGGATCTACTAACATCTTGCTGCACCTACTTGAGACAAAGTCCCAAGTAGGTGCAGCAAGGAGGCATGGGAGAAGAAAATGAAATAAGATTTATAGTAGGATAAGTAAGGGACCTGGTGAGGGAAGGATATAATTATAGTATAGAAGTGGATCAAACAGATGGATCCACCAGAAAAGGGAAGTTAGGAGACATAAGCAAGGCTAAAGTGGAAGAGAAAAAAAAAAATACGAGAGTGAAACTATCTCCGGCAACAGTCAGCTTTATGAAATCCACGTCTTCATGGAACCATCATCATGAAGTAATATTAATTTCAACTGACCCTAATTAAGGATACCAATCAACTATACAGGTTTAAATACGGCAGGAATTCTCAGGAACAATTATCACAGAGGAAATCTTTCCCAAAAGGCATCATCAGTCCCTGCAAGGCCAAGCAAGGGAAGCTATGATAAAAGCATATGCCAATTGAAGGGAACTTATCTTCATAATTTTCCTTTTAACTATTCATAGAAAACGCTATAAGTTGACAGTAGAACGTCTCCAAACTGAAAAGCAGTGATGTATCGTGCCGACTAAGCTGCGACAGAGTACTTCGCAAAACAGATGTTTCGAAGGTAAGTTCAAGGTTAGCCAAGATTTACAGCAGCCATAATGACTGCTATTAACCCCTAACAACAAGATGCTATAAGAAGATCACGGTCTGGCAGCTCATTTGCTACAGAAAGAGTTTTAATGCAAACTAACTTCTGTACCCTGCCTTCAACAGAAGAGACTGTCTGTTTGCTACAAATATCGTTTCTGGAATCGAGACTCAGGTATGGAAAAAACACATTTGTGAATAGTTTCAAGGGACAGCAGTGATAAAACTGTAGAAGTGTGTGTTGAACCGTAGATATCTCTCTCTCTCTCTCTCTCTCTCTCACACACACACATATATCAGAGAAAAAGTCTAGTAACATGGCATTTGTGTGGTAGTCTCTAACAGGCATCAGAATGAATGGCTGCACTAACCTTCATGTCTTTGAAGATGTTATGGGTCCAGAATTTACTTTAATGGATAATGTTCTTCCTCATGGGCTTAGCTGGTCGGTGAATTAAATCAAAGTGAGAATATTTTCATATAGTGAAATTCCAACCAGATCTCCGTATCCCGAGCCAAAACCTTCGTAAGATCTGACCGAATATGTTTAGGTTACTTTGGGTATACGAATTGAGTAATCGACCTCCTCCGAAGAGAATCCTCACTCCTAACATCTCTTTTGGAGGAGTGAAATTTGTTGTCCAAAAACTTATCATGAGTCTTGTAAACAGCAATTATTCTGTCAATCAACACTTGCACGCAATCACTAAAGTATCTCATGTTTTATGAACATTAGTGTTCCACTTCGACAAGATCATTAGTCTCATTCCAGCAACCCTTTAAAAACTACGTCAGGAAATTTCTCTGTTCTTATAGAACGCTCCATCCATTTCTCTTGCATAACAAGGTGGAATTAAATGGTTATAGGATACGAAAATTATAGTTCTAGTTGTTATTTAGCTTCCTTGGGATTTAAGCACCGGGACATACATAAAGGCTATAGTGAGGTAATAAGTTAGATGTAGGAATGTGTGGTTATATTATACAAGATGTTTCAAAAGTACAGTACGTGCAAAAAATTCTGGAACATTGTATGGTACAAAATGGGGGGGAAAGAAGTTATGTAGAAAGTCTTTCCATTCTGAACGGTTATAGAGCAGTGGCTGTTTGCATTAAAAATGTGGCTAATGGAATTTTGAATGGTAAAAAAAAGCATAAGCAGATGCATACATAGTATAAATAAACATTTTACTAGGTACATACCTGTTTATTCTTAAAAGGTCTAATACTTATATACATAAATTCAGTGAAAACAAATAAGTGGATGCCGAGTTTTGACAAAAATGGAAGTAGATCCATCTAAAACTTCTCCGTGGCCAGTTATTGAATATGCCTTTTTGCCACGCTCTTGGAAAAGTTCGCATCAAATCTGTTTGATGTCGTGGGAATCTGACGTAGCCCAGTGGTCAGGAGCGAGAGTGCAAAGCACGCGTTCCTTGAGTGGACTTGGGTTCAACACAGTGACTACTAAATACGATAAATATTTGTATTGACGATTTATTGTAAACTCTACTGACTTGGTTGTCGTGCCGGAGTGTAAACAGAAAATTTATTTAATCTTATTGACGCTTTATAAAGCTGAGAAAGTTAGCCACTAGTATGCAGCGGTGTAGCTCTCCGTAGCCTAGTGAGCAGGAGCGGGAGTGCAGTAGCACACGCTCTTTGAGTAGACCGGGGTTCAAGCCCCTGACTGCTGAATACGGTCGATCTGCCAACCCGCACTGGACCAGCGTGGCAGATTATGGTCCATATCCCTCAGCATGAATTGTTGAGGAGGCTTCCATCCTGCAGTGGGTTGATAATGGCTGCACTTTACTTTTTACTTTATGCAGCGGTGTCGAATGGTCAGGAGCTGGAGTGCAGCAGCACACGCTCTTTGAGTAGACTGGGTTTCAAGCCCCTGACTGCTACATACGGTTGATCTGCCAACCCGCACTGAACCAGCGTGGCAGATTATAGTATTTTCCTTCAAGATGAATTGTTGATGAGGCTTCCATCCTGCAGTGGATTGATAATGGTTGCTTGACTATCTTGTCCTTTCATCTGCAGCCAACAGGATTAATGTTGCATTGATGATGAAATCCTAATTCTAACAGCGGAACAAACTTTCCTTTGAAACTAGCTGCTTTGGTATGCACCATTTTCAAAAAGATGGCCTTACCAAAAGTTTAATTGGTCGTTTGATTAAAAGATGAGGCTGCGATGATAATCTGTTTCAGCACTAACCTCAGATAGCTGTAGTACATAAGGTCGATCTGCCAACCCGCACTGGACCAGCCTGGCAGATTAGTCCATTTCCTTCAAGATGGATTGATAATGGCTGCAGTTTATGCAGCGGCGTAGAGTTCTCCCTGTTGCCTGAGTTTCCTTTGCTACATTTTAAACAGCTATAATTATTCTAAAGTCATTCCTTCTTAATTTCTGGTAAAATCGAATCGTTTTATTTATGTTAACCGGCACTAATACTCAGATTTCGAAACAGGATTAGATTTCTCTCTACTTGGTATAACCTTAACTTGCAATCTTTCTTGGCACAACATATCACATCTACAGCTAATTTTTTCATTCAAAAGAAAGAAAACAAGTGTTTTCGATTTTAGTTTTCTGTTAGTTTTTCTTTCTAGTTATATTACATGTATACAAAAATTTTCCTTACCATAGAATTCTCTTCCCGCATCTCGAATAGTGCCTCTATAAACCTCTAATCATTCTGGGCTTTCAAAATGAAGTGATCACGTTATGTATATAAAGTGCTTAGCATCATAATACACAGCCATTTCTGAATAAACAGAAAATTTTTAAGGTGGCATCGTTTTAGGTTATATCTCATATTGTGAATGCCTTCACAACGAGTTGCCATGATATTGCACTACTTCGAATAAGTAACGCTTCACCTAAGGAGAAGACTAGTGTTACTTATTCTCAGGTAGGTAGGTACCACCACCCAGACAGCACTGTTTCAGGGCTATTTGGCCCTTCGTCAGTGAGTGGGTAGGTACCCAAGTGATGCAATGATGGCAAAAACAGTTATGAAGTATAACTCCACAATATGAGAGATGCCTGATGGTGTATGATGTATTTAGACTAAGGCGCATTTAGGGCTAGAGCCTCAAGCTGCGAACAAATTTAGACTATGTATATTATACTTCATAACTGTTTTTGCCATCATTGCATCACTTGGGTACCTACCCACTCACTGACGAAGGGCCAAATAGCCCTGAAACAGTGCTGTCTGGGTGGTGGTACCTACCTACCTGAGAATAAGTAACACTAGTCTTCTCCTTAGGTGAAGCTTGTTATTGTTTGTTATTTGGTTTTTAGGAGCATTAGCAACTAAGGCCATATTGCTCCGGGAGATGCGGTGGTCATTTCCTGACCTTTCCGCATCTTCCGTATTTGGTGGTGACGGGCTCGAACCCCGGTCTAATCAAGAAGCGTGTGCTACGCACCGCTGCTCCTTCCCACCTGGCTACGGAGGCGCCCTTAGGTGAAGCGTTACTTATTCGAAGTAGTGCAATATCATGGCAACGCGTTGTGAAGGCATTCACAATATGAGATATAACCTAAAACGATGCCACCTTAAAAAATTTTCTGTTTATTCAGAAATGGCTGTGTATTATGATGCTAAGCACTTTATATACATAGTCTAAATTTGTTCGCAGCTTGAGGCTCTAGCCCTAAATGCGCCTTGATCACGTTACTAAACGATCTCTCACAAAGTTACTCCGTTCCCTAACTCTAAAAAGTTCGACTTCTGCTGCTTGCCTTTTCTGTAGATATCGCCATGAGCATCGTTTTTATAAACTTGCAGAATCCAATGTTTTGAAATTTGTATATATTTCACACATTGAACTGCTGGCTATTTCTACAAAAACCAGTTCAAAAACTTCCAGGCAAAAATATAAATGATACTGCTGAAAACTCAAGTGTATCGTCCCTTCTCCTCAACGCCCACACCAAAGGAGAAAAAAAAACTTAAATAAAAAAGGAAAGTTATTCAAATGATTCTTAGCTGTATGTAATTTTTCTTTCGTCAAATACTAATTATTGAAAATACCTAAAAGATCACCATTGTATTCAAATCAGGTGGATTAAAGAACTTTCTGATTGGCGTTTTGGTTTACTGAAACTCATTGTTATAAATAGCTTTGTCATTCATAGTAGCTTTTCCTGACTTCATAATATATACCAAGGTTTTGAGTTTGTGGTTCTTTATTGTACGAATTGTCCCTACATAACACAGAACGTGACACTGCTTTGTTATGCTGCAGTGATTGCTTTTACTTTTGTCTGTCATGTGTCGAAGGGGTTTTGCACATGGTTTCCTGCTAACACTGGGATCTTTCTGAGTCATCGAACTCCAAAAAGTAGAAATTTTCTTTTGCGGGCGTGTAAAAGATGTTAGGCTATTCCCACCGTAAGTTTTTGAAGTGAGGCTAAAATCTGTGCCCGTCCATGTATTTATTTTTAATTCAGGTTTTATCGAGGAACAGGACATGCAGCCTGAGGAGTTCATATCGTCTGTGAATTTCCAGAAACGCCTTGCCCCCAGCCAAAAATAAGTGTTAAAAAAGAAATTAGAAAATGGAAAGGGTGACGGTCTTTGCAAGCATATTAATACTGAAAATAAATTTCGTGGTGCATATTTGCAAGAAATGTGTGTTTGCATTTTATAAGAAATGTGTAGCTCACACTCCCTCATAAATTAGTGTTCATTCTTTTTAAATCGATGCCACTTCATTTCAGCTATTTTTTTTAAATCTTTTCTATTGGTATAAATCTAACAGTTTCTCTGAGGCCATATACACTGAGTGATCACTGAATTATGACCACCTACCTAATAACTCTGTAGGTCCTCCTTTTGTCCTCAGTACAGCTTCTATCCCACGTTGCTATATAAAAGATCTGTGGCATTTTGATCCTAAAACTAGTGGGTGCAATTTATTAAGTTATCAACAGTTTAAAATCATTAGTATGTTCTTTGAAAGAAATTAGCTCACCTGCTTTAATCAAATCATTTTCTTTATATAAAACGGTTGCTTAACGAGCTTAAATGATCCTTTATATATATTTCTATGACTATGTATTTCTTTCAAGTTTAAAGCTTTACTGTTAAGCTCGAAAGAAATACGTATAGTTTCCGAAGTTGCTAGAATGTTATGAAAATGTGTTCTACTATGAAATAATAATAAAAAATAAAAAACCATCAAATGCTGTAATACTGTATTTTACTCCCCTTATTGTGCCGTACAATGCAGTATTATAATTCACTGTAGGGAGTAGAAGAGCTTAAAATTTTGCTCTGTCGTATAGTGGCGGTGGAAATTGGCCACATAGGCCCAGAGGAGTTTGAGATAAGGGGTTCGGAATATTAACGTCCGAACGGATTCAAACACGTGCCATGCGTAACCTGTACTTTTAGTTAACCACCTGGCTGCATTTTATAAGAAATGCTTAATGGGCATTTAAACTTTACTTTTTTTCTTAACACCACCAAAGAAGTTATGTAACTTTCATTTAAAGAACATAATTTTGAAAGGTTCAAGGAATGGGTAGAAGAAAGAGGATCCTCTGAATCGTAGATTGAACGCTATTTTCTCTCTCTCTCTCTCGATATAGGTTTCTACTTTAAATTTAACTGATCTTGATTTCAAGATGTACGAGTTAGTTACGTCTTATTTATTTTGTAGCATTATTAATTCAGAATTTTAATGTTAATTAGAAACTGCTTGTGAAGAAAGCCATCGCATTAGAGTGAAACAGTTAATTTCAATACTTAACTGCAGGTAAGCGAATTCTGAATTGGCATCAGATTCAATAGATGGTGATATTGCATGCAGTACGCATGATAAATGGATATGAGAAACTTCGGGCATTTATTCAGAGTAACAATATGATATGAAGATTCGTACGCTACGAAGCAACTTGGCTCCTGTAACAAGTTACAAGAAAATATCTCTTCTCACACACACATACATACTTTATTTCTGTTATCGTGAGTCTGACGTCTTGAGTTTTGAATGGCTTGCTGACATAAACAGGTAGAAATCATGAACTCGTACATTTGTTGGCAACGTTCATTCCAAGTTCTGAGCAGAGTCAGTGTGATCCTACATCATCATTCCGGTAAGAGTGTAAGGGACAAGGAGTTTATTCGGAACTGGGGAAATCAGGATAGAAAGCAGTTCCGAATAAAATCCTTGTCTTACGCCATTTTTCGTTTTTATCGTGTTTCCCGTCATTTCAACGAACCTCTGCATAATAATAAAGAAATTAAAATTGTATACATCGTTTTCCTCATTAGTAACTTTCCTCAGTCTTGTCGCATTTTAAGTCAAACCGCGAGAAACTCGGTTTGACTTAAAACGCGACACCCATCGAAGAATTTGCTAGATAAAACGGATTTGTAACTACAGTATACAAGGTCAGAGAAACAGCGGCATGTACAGCTGTTGTCAGTATTTGTTTGAAGCCCCTTTTCTGCTTTTCCTCCCCCTCCCTTCGTTCATCGTATTTTACGCGTTATTCATTTCGGCGCTACAGTTATTTTGCAATAATAATAGTTTCTGGAGGCATATTTTATATCAAACTTTTTTAAAACTCTTGTCCCACTTAGACATTTACTTTTTTTCTAGTGATAATGGTGATTTTAATTCTCGTCATGCTTTAAAAATACACTTTCCTTTAAAGGTTCAACTGAATTGTAGTAGCATCCAACGACAAATGACTGATATCCACTGAAACAAAACCTGTTTGAAACTTATTTAACTCCGTCGTGATATAGGCTGGTATTGGTTGCTATTAATATCCGTAGGATATAGATAATATGATGATCCCTTTGATACATAGTTGCGCCTACCCCCCCCCCCCCCTTTTTTTTTTTTTTTTTCTCTTCTTCTCTCATACGGCTGGTTGGACGTTAATGGACGATTGTAAGATTAGCTGCCATCTTGATAGTATTACACTCAGTGGGTTGGCCTCTACCCAGTGTAGTACTGGAGAAGAATCCACTATGTAAACATTGGCTCGCTAGTGGAGAAGGAAGAAAAGTTTTTCTTATATGTCCTTTCGACCGTAATTCTGCAGTATATTTAATGCATGTCTCTGGATAGGTTCGTAAACATTTCAGGTCTTTCGCAATTGTAAGGTTAGCAGTTAATTAAAAATAATTTTAATAGTTTTCTTCATCATAGGACAGAATTATCGGAAATAGAAGTTTATCTATCTGTTAGATGGAACTCAAATGGACTTGGATTTATAAGATATCTAAATTAAATTAAGCGATAAAGCTCTGCTGTTTCATTTAATCTCTAAAGGGAAAAAAAGCACATAATTCTAATCTACAAGATTTAAACCGGGTTGGAGAACCTAACTTCTATTAAGCGCATGTTCCTGAGTAAAAGTTAGCGTAAGCAGTAGCCATTATCAATCCACAGGGATGGAAGCCTCTTCAACATGTTGAGGGAAAATGGACCATAATCTGCCACGCTGGTCCATTGCCGGTTGGCAGATCGACCGTATTTAGCAGTCAAAGGCTTGAACCCCGATCTACTCAAAAAGCGTGTGCTACTGCACTCCCACTCTTGACCACTCGGCTACGGAGACCTTATTGTTCCTGAATAGTGCGATGGAATTGTGTAGGTTGTTGCACTAGAGAAACTATGTTCAGACAAAAGTTAGACACCCATCCTCGAAAAAGTACCCACTAATAAAGTTTCGACATTACCGTGAATATAGCTTATTGCTTGAATATTTTTACACATTCCCGCAGAGGAGTTTTTTTTTTTTTTTTTTTTGGTGGAAGAAAAAGGACTTATAGTAATCAACGAAAGGTTACTAATTACTAGAAGAAATAAACTTGGTAAACTCTAAAAATTTTAATGAGTTATTAGGAGAGGAGAGACTTCAAATCTCACAAACGTTCTTGAGGGATATTGTGACTGTAAAACTAAGACATTATCATTGGTAAGAAATTTATAGGTCCATTGCCTGGATATTTTTACAGATTATCACAGAGGTGTTTCTCCTAATTTACATGTAAATGGAACATATTTTCATGCAGTACGTATATAACATTTGCTGTACAGCCAACTGAACGGTTTTTTGCATATTGTGTGAATCGCAGAGGTTTTCAACCTCAGGGTGCCACGTAATTTGTGTTTAAGTTACTTAAACTTATTATTATTTTTTTAATTTATATGTTAATTTCATTATAAAAAGGTGTACGGTATCTTTTTAATTTTGTGGTCAACTATAATTGATGTTTACTTAGTACCTCTATATAAAGAATAAAATTATTACATACTGTATATATATAATTTGTTTAACAGATATTTATTTAAAGTGTACCCAGTATAAAATAAAATAAAATATTTCCAGTAGCTTTCGGAACTCGTGTCCCTTCGTCAACTGACAAATTTGAATACATTACAAGCAAAGTGTGGCACGTTACTCATGCGTCATTGTTGTAGCACGGACGTGTGCTGCCTTACGCCAGTGATCATCCATCAATAAAACGGTTGTCTCCAGGATTGGATGTATACGCATGCCTTTCTGGCGATTTAATGCCTTAGGGTTGTTCATTATGTTTAGTGACTCTAGCCATAGGCGGTGGCGAAAGTGTCGCGCGTGGTCCACTATCTCAAAGTCGCGCTTGGGGTCAAGATCGTGGTTGGTAGCCCAAAAATGTTCTGCAAGCGCGGACTGGTCAGTTTCGGCAAGCCGGATTGCTCTGTCGTGTTCCGTGAGGCGATCCTGGAGACGTCTCGATGTCTCACCTACGTAGCAACTGTTACAGGCCCTACAGGTGATACGGTACACTACAATACTGGGTACTTTTATACTGGGTACACTTTAAATAAATATCTGTTAAACTATGGACCCCAGTACTCCAGGCCCATTTGTCACTATATAATTTGTATTATGAATTGTACTTTTTATAATTATATTATTATAATAAATATCATATATATATTTTACACACAAACACACAGAGAGAATCGGATCTAACAGGCAGAAAATTGAGTAGGGGTGCCGTTATTAAAAAAAAGGTTGAAAACCACTGGTGTATCGTAACGTACCATAACGGCAGTGTCAAGCCATGAGACACAAAAATACATTTTTATTTAATTAAAAAATAAAAAAAATTCATTTTATGTGCAGAGGTATTTGGAGCCAGGTGGGAAGGAGCAGCAGTGCGTAGCACACGCTTCTTTTTAGACCGGGGTTCGAGCCCGTGACCACCAAATACGGAGGATGCGGAAAGGTCAGGGAATGACCACCGCATATCCCTGGAGCAATATGGCCTTAGTTGCTAATGCTTCTAAAAACCAAATAACAAAACAAAGCAGGGGAATTTCATTGCAGATACTGTACAGCTGATTGCATCTTATTGTGGGATATTTATACTGTTTAAAATAGAAATTGTGTGTGTGTGTGTGTGTGTGTGTGTTAAGCGCTAAAGCAACTAAGGTTATGAGGAGTCAGTATATTCTGGTCAGTTTTGCTAGACGAAAAACCCGATTTCCCGGGAGATAAAAATCATGCAACCTTCACCTGAAGCCGACCAGCTTAAGCCCCCATTGTGAAAAAAAAAAAAAAAAAAGCGCATAGAAATTACTCGCTTCATTGACGGGGGAATTTTTTCGTAGCCTTTTTACACCCGATGTGGGAGGACATTGATTATAACCACTATGCTACCCACGAAGGCAGGAGTTTATAAATAAAAATGAATGATCTTTGAGATCTTGGTCAGATCAACTAATGCTGATATTGTGGAAATAACTGAAAATGTGCCATCCCGAGATAGGGGATGATGAATTTCATTAAGGTCAGATGTGTGCATACAGAAGAGATAGAAAGGAGCGAAAGGGTCGGGGAGAGTTTATGCTGTTTATCAAAAGCTGCTTGAAACAATAAGACGGTTCCCAAAGCCTGGTCATTCAGATGTTGAGTCCGTGCGGTGTAAGATGACTAGTGGAAAGATGGTAGTGGGGATATGTTACGGGCCAAACGAGTCCAATAAAAACTTTAGGAACTTGAATGGTAAGTATTTAATTTTGGACGTGGACTTGCAATACCACATTAGTGGGAGTAGTTTCTTTAATTAACTAGGCGCTACTTATTTCAAAACGTTAGAGAAAGCACAAGGGGTGGGGTCAAATATCCTTGACCTAGTTCTTACCAAGGATCTAATCAATATCAAAAATGTGACAGTTCAGGGACTGATAGCGGAGAATGATCATAATGTCATAAAATGGATATTATCCAAGGAAATTTCGGTGGTCAAAGGGAAAGGCCATGGCTTTGTTTATAGAAAAGGAAGGAACTGCAGTGGACTCCGGTATTTCTTGAACTCTGTGAATTGAAGTTATTGCTATATGTTATTTGATACTTATGCATTATGGAAAGCGATACTTCTAAACAAGAAAGAACATTTTCTTGATTAGGATTAGAAGTATCGCAAAAGAAAGATGCCAAAATGAATGACAAGCGAGCTTGAGACTTTTGAACAGAACAAAATAGCAGTAAAGGTTATCGCATGGTACTGCTTCTTACGATAACTATAAGCGGATTATATAATAAAACTACTAACGGGGTAAAACCTGCAAAAGTCTTTGACGAAGAGCTAAGAACCGGGGGGGGGGGTGTTCTATTCATATATTAATATAAAGAAGCCGATAGTAAATTCGATGGGCCCCCTCCTTTCTTTGCAAAATCAAATGTTGATATAATCGACAATTCAGCCACAATAGCGGCCGAATTCAACAGGTATTTTGTATTTATTTCTACTATTGAAGCCACATTAATAGAATAACGAAGCCGAGCTGAACCGTTATAAAGTGTGACAATGATATCAGAGAAGTGCCTATATGAAAAATTACTGGGGCTGAGAGAGTAAAGCCCCAGAGGTGGGTGATGTGCATCCAGTTATATTGAAAAACCTCCCGATCAGATGCATTACTAATTTAACCGACCATTAATAATGTTAACGAGACTTAAGGCTTATTCTCTTGAACGGGAGAAATGCCAATGTCTCTCCGGTCCATTAGGGAGGAACCAAAGAAATGACAGCAAATTACAGACCAGCGAGTTTGGCTTCTGTGGTTGTTTAGGTTATGGAATCTAACGAGGTTATAAAGCAGTTTTGATGTTATATAATCTATATTTTATAAGGCTTTTGATACATTCCTAATGATAAGTTGTGTAAATTAGCAGGTCCTGGTAACTGGAGTTGATCGAAGAACAGGAGACAAAAGAGTAGTCATAGATGGGTACTCTTCAGAGTGGATTGGAGTATCAAGTGGGATCCCTCAGGGATTAGTGCTTGGACCACTGTTGTTTCCTTATCTTCCTAAATAATATTGTGAGAGAATACAGGAGAAGCTGTCAATGTTTGTTGATGGCTTAAAGGGATTACAGTATTGGTTAACGATCTGAACCAAGCTATGCTGTTCAAAATATTTTGGGCAGACTGCAACTATAGGTTGAAAAATGGCAGCTAAAGTTTTATGCTACCAAGTGCAAAGTACGTAATCTATAAATTACTCCCGAGTTTGTCCCGAGTTAGATTAGGGGGAAAGAAATTAAACGATGAGAAAGACTTGGGGGATTGTGATACAGAAAAGCATGAAGTTCAAATGTAGTGTAAACAGAGGTGGGAAAAAAGGGCACACAGTATTTTATTAATGATTTATGAATTTTGCTCTAGAGGGGAATGAAGTCATTATCCCTCTCTTTAAGACGATAGTGCGACCACACTTGGAATATTGTATCCAGGTCTGGAGGCCGCATCTAAAGAAAGATCTGGAACTTCTAGAGAAGGTGCAAAGAAGAGTGCTAAGCATTATCCGTGTGAACGGCTTATAAGATGTGGTTTGCAGAGCTTAACAACTAGACACCTTAGTGGGGATTTTATTGAAGCATATAAGACCCTGACGGGCATTAGTAAAATGAATGATGTGGGTGGTGAGACAAGAAGCAAAGGCCGCAACTAAAATCTTAGGAAAGTTGTGGAACATCGTGCCGAAACGGAGTGAGTTTTTGCAGAATTCAACGAAACATTGGATAGGCACTTTTGACAATAAGAATAATGCAAGTTTTTTTTTTTTTTTTTTTTTTAGATTCAGAATAAGCTCGCTTCCTTGTATCATATCATAATACCATTTGAATACTATTACTAAAATTCCATATAATTTTTCGTTTACGACGAAAAATGTTTTCAAACCCACCAGGAATAATTATATGGAATTTTAGTAATAGTTATGGATTCTCTAAATACGTAAATTTCGTTTACTTCGTAATCCTTTTCACATTATTAATTTTAATCGTTACTAAATGCAAGTTTAGTAACTATTGCTGTAGATACAGTCATTATGTACTTTGCCTTTGAAATAAGTGTTGATTCTGACACTTAGATCATTTCTAGCCTAACAGAAAGAGCCCCTGTTGGGCAACGATATAAAATTGCAAGTCGCGACACAAACACTCCGATAAATTTTAAGAAGTATTTTCATTAATTCGTAACATGTTTCATGGAGGTTAACAGCGTTATCTTTAATCACATAACTTCTTCCAAAATGAATTCAGTTTAATTGAATGTACTCTGCCAGGTACTCTTATGATTGTCACCGTTGGTAGGAGACATTTTGTACCGCCAATCTCATTTACATTCAATGCCTGATACCTTCCTCTATGTTTTGCGTCTTGTAACATCTACATGTTGTTGTCCTTTTAAGAGTTTAAATCGTATTGTATTTCGGGGGGGGGGGGGAAACGTAGTTCCTCTGTGTGAAATGATAATTTTCTTTGCATTTGAATTAAAAATTAAACACTTCTTTAACTGTAAGCAGAAGACTAGGGGAGTAAAATCATTGCCTTGCCTGATATATTTCCCTAAATTCCATCACGGTTTTTAGATTTACACTGAAATTTTCGCTGCTACGACATTTTTCCAGATTGGTATGCAAATGTTAACTCCTTAGAAATTAAAATATAAGAAAAACTGTTATCGCTGCTCTATTTTTTTTATTGTACTCTGCAGACAAATTACAGTATTGTCAACAGTCGGCCACAAGCCAAATAAGAACTTCAGTACCAGAATTATATAATTTCGTTTTATCATCCACAAGTGGTAGTTCATATAAGTTTTCCTATTTTGAATGACAACCGTTTTTGTTGTTGGGCCGCACTGAGCTTGTCCTGGGACTCAGAAGAGGTCGGCGCAATGTGGCCTAAGTCGCTTATGCGCCTAAAACCCTACAGCAACGATAACCAAAAGAGATGAAATTTAAATTAGACTCCAGTTTGGCATTATTTATCCTCAAGATACAGCACTTCATATTTGATTCACTAATATTCCATTCAGTAGGTCCTTAATCTTCTTCATTCTTGCTGTATTAGCTATTCTGAGGTATTGAGAATAAGATTTCCTTGCTGTAATCTTCCCCATTAAAGAACTTGAAACTGCCCGTAATTGGAAATACCTAAAAACGCGGAATATAAAATCGAAGGTGACAGATCACAACCTCCAAAATAACTTACGAAGAGGCATAACAAGTATTTGCCTAAACAGTGACACACTGAAAAATAAGACACAATGGTCAGATAACTTTTCACAACTACTGAACATCATATCCCATATTTTTGCATTAAAAGTTAATAATGGTAACTTGTTTTCTTCGACCACTGTGGTCTTTTGCTGTTTAGACTTTGGAGAACTTGCTTCTAACATTATAACTCGAAACGGTATGCTGAAACTTTGAACCACCTTTACCTCAGCATCAAACCGAAGCGACTTGGACAACTGACAGAAGAAAACATTGTCTTGCTTCATGATAACGCAGGCCCACATTATTTTAAGTTTGCAAACTTAAAAAATAGATAAAGACCACATATGCAGCAAGTATATAAAGAGAAAACTGCACAACTCTCTATCACCAAGAAGAAAAATACCAACAATGTGAACATCATTATA